>NC_133845.1:7723110-8388467 GCF_047830755.1 Zonotrichia albicollis | reverse complement strand
CACAGGCCCCTAAACAGAAACCACCACCCCATTCCCTGGAAACAAAATTCAGCCGACCCGCTTCTTGCTGGCAGATTGCAGGAGCTACTCTGTATTATCAAATTATCACGACTTGTCACTGGTGCCACCTTTTATTTGGGAACCACCCTGCGTATCGAGGATTTTCAGGAGCCTGCCGGCCACTCCCAGCCCCTGGCCCGGAAACACAAACCACAGCCCTTTTCCCTGGAAACAAAACTAGACAAATCTGGGACTTTTTTACTGACTAAAATTGTTTGAATAATCTCGTCATAATAATAGATTTCTAGAAGAAATTTTTAAAATCTTTCTTAGAGTTGAGAAAGTCCAGGACTGAGGTCTTTTTCTTCCCTTATCAATATTGCAACGAAATTGATAAATAAAGACCAACTCTTTATTTTTCTTTTTAACCCAAGGAAATAATTCCCATTCTTTAATCCATTTTGTGGACCAATATTTGCCATTCTGATGTAAGTTGTGACTTCTTTACAATAGACATTCTGTGACTATGTTGACAAGTCTTGGGTGATGATCCTAACTGGTCTTAGATACACATAGGGGGAAATTTCCTCAGCCAGTGTCAGTCCTAAGCATGCGTATCAGAAGATCTTTCTATAGCTGGGAATTTTCCCGTGAAAGGGATTCAGTTAGGGAAGAGACACTTGTCCCAGAGTTTTACATTCTTCTTGAACACTGCTTAAGGAACATGGATCCCATGTCCATTTGGATCTCTGTCTGCACAGAACTTTGTCATGCCAGTGCTTGAAATGCATCTCGAAGAGAATTCACTACACAGAATGAATGAGAGTGGTAGGGCTCAGTGGGGCTCACCAGGCCCAACCCCCCTGTTAAAGCAGGATACCTAGAGCCTCTTGCCCGGGATTCTATCTGGGTGTACTTTTAATGTCTTCTAAGATCCAGGCTTCAGAAGCTTTCTGGGCAGTCTGTGCCGCGGTTCAGTCACCCTCACAGTAAAACATCATTTGGTGATGTTCATAGGCAATCTCCTGTATTTCAGTGTGTGCCCACTGCCTCTTGTCTTTTCACTCAGCATCACTTAAAAGACACTGGTTCCCTCCCTTTTGCATTATTGCTTCCCGTATGTATGTGTGCAGCCATGTAGAGAAATGGAAAAACCTCCCTGAAGGCCACGCAGACAATATTCCCTTCATCTACCAGTCAAGTTGATTCATCAGAGGTGTTGAAAAAGTTGTTCAGCATGAAATTCCCCAGGAAAATCCACGCCGAGTACATTGCTTTGTCCTCCTTCATATGCCAGGCAAGGCTTTCAGGAACAGCTGCCCCATCAACTTCGTGGGGATAAAAAAGAGGCTGGCTGATTTGTACTTTTCCGAGTCCTCCTAATTGCCATTTTTGAAGAGGGCAGTCTTTTGCTTTCATGCATTCTTAGCTACGGAAACCTCCATACTTTCGTCTTTAGCGTTTCTTGTCCTCTCCAACTTCGCAAAAAGTTTTTCCACTATGTCTGGCATGGAGAATCTGGGTCAGGGCTGAAAACATCTCCCATGGTGTTGTACATGTTGCAGAGAAGTCTGCAGAGTGTTTTGCAGGAAGAAAAAGAAAGATGTCCAAAACACCTTCCAACCGAATGTTCATGTGTTTGGAAAAGCTAGGAGAGTTGTAAGGTACTGTTTTCAATCAGTTTGCAAGTTGCGCACACTATCCCAGTGTTGTGCAGCTTCATTCTCACCTTTCCGAAGCTACTGTTCCCTACGGCTTCCAGAGACGAAGACGAGGTTTCTTCGAGCAAATGGGATTGTACCGGCGCCAATGCTCTTAAGTGCGGCGGCTTCTGCCGAAATGTGCCCGGGACCGGCGCTAAACTCCGGGGACATCCGTACCTTCTTCTTTCGGGACTTTTGTGGTCTAGATCACTGCAAAAAGCTTTTCCACTATGTCTGGCATGGAGAAACTGTGCCAGCACAGAAAACATCTCCCGTGGTGTTTTACATGTTGCAGAGAGCTCTGCTGAGTGTTTTGCAAGAAGAAAAAGAAAGTTGTCCAAAACACCTTCCAACCCAATATTCATATGTTAGGAAAAGGTAGGAAAGTGGTAAGGTACTGTTTTCTATCAGTTTGCAACCTGCGCACACTATCCCAGTGTTGTGCAGCTTCATTCCCACCTTTCCGAAGCAGCCGCTCTGTCCGGCTCCCGGAGGCGAAGAGGCGGCTTCTTCGCGCAAAGGCGATTGTGCCGGTCACAGTGCACTCCAGTGCGGCGGCTTCTTCCGAAATGTGCCCGGGACCGGCGCTTAGCTCCGGGGAGCTCCGTACCTGTTTCTTTCGGGACTTTTGTGGTCTACATCATTGCACAAAGGTTTTCCACTATGTTAGGCAAGGAGAAACTGTGCCTGCACAGAAAACATCTCCCATCGTGTTTTACATGTTGCAGAGAGCTCTGCAGAAGTTTATGCAAGAAGAAAAAGAAAGTTTTCCAAAACACCTTCCAATCGAATGTTCATGTGTTTGGAAAAGGTAGGAGAGTAGTAAGGTACTGAAGGTACCGTTTTCTATCAGTTTGCAAGCTGCGCACACTATCCCAGTGTTGTGCAGCTTCATTCTTCACCTTTTGAAAGCAGCCGCTCTCTCCGGCTCCCGGAGGCGAAGAATCGGCTTCTTCGCGCAAAGGCGATTGTGCCGGTCACAGTGCACTCCAGTGCGGCGGCATCTGCCGAAATGTGCCCGGGACCGGCGCTTAGCTCCGGGGACATCCGTACCTGTTTCTTTCGGGACTTTTGTGGTCTACATCACTGCAAAAAGCATTTCCACTATGTCTGGCAAGGAGAAACTCTGCCAGCACAGAAAACATCTCGCATCGTGTTTTACATGTTGCAGTGACCTCTGCAGAATGTTTTGCAAGAAAAAATATAAAGTTGTTGGAAACACCTTCCAACCCAATATTCATATGTTTGGAAAAGGTAGGAAAGTGGTAAGGTACTGTTTTCTATCAGTTTGCAACCTGCGCACACTATCCCAGTCTTCTGCAGCTTCATTCTTCACCTTTCCGAAGCAGCCGCTCTCTCCGACTCCCGGAGACGAAGAAGCGGCTTCTTCGCGCAAAGGCGATTGTGCCGGTCACAGTGCACTCCAGTGCGGCGGCTTCTTCCGAAATGTGCCCGGGACCGGCGCTTAGCTCCGGGGAGCTCCATATTTCGTCTTCAGCATCTTTTGTGGTCTACATCATTGCAAAAATCCTTTCCACTATGTCTGGCATGGAGAAACTGTGCCAGCACAGAAAACATCTCTCATGGTGTTGTACATGTTGCAGAGAGCTCTGCTGAGTGTTTTGCACGAGGAAAGTAGAGTTGTTGGAAACACCTTCCAACCCAATATTCATATGTTTGGAAAAGGTAGGAAAGTGGTAAGGTACTGTTTTCTATCAGTTTGCAACCTGCGCACACTATCCCAGTGTTGTGCAGCTTCATTCTTCACCTTTCCGAAGCAGCCGCTCACTCCGGCCCCCGGAGACGAAGAGGCGGCTTCTTTGCGCAAAGGCAATTGTGCCGGTCACAGTGCACTCCAGTGCGGCGGCTTCTTCCGAAATGTGCCCGGGACCGGCGCTTACCTCCGGGGACATCCGTACCTGCTTCTTTCGGGACTTTTGTGGTCTACATCACTGCAAAAAGCTTTTCCGCTCTGTCTGGCAAGAGGAAATTGTGCCTGCACAGTAAACATCTCCCATCGTGTTTTACATGTTGCACAGAGCTCTGCTGAGTGTTTTGCAGGAAGAAAATAAAGTTGTTGGAAACACCTTCCAACCCAATATTCATATGTTTGGAAAAGTTAGGAAAGGGGTAAGATACTGTTTTCTATCAGTTTGCAAGCTGCGCACACTGTCCCCGTGTTGTGCAGCTTCATTTCCACCTTTCCGAAGCAGCCGCTCTGTCCGGTTCGCGGAGGCAAGGAAGCGGCTTCTTCGCGCAAAGGCGATTGTGCCGGTCACAGTGCACTCCAGTGCGGCGGCTTCTTCCGAAATGTGCCCATGACCGGCGCTTAGCTCCGGGGACATCCGTACCTGCTTCTTTCGGGACTTTTGTGGTCTACATCACTGCAAAAAGCTTTTCCACTATGTCTGGTAATGAGAAACTGTGCCTGCACAGAAAACATCTCTCATGGTGTTTTACATGTTGCACAGAGCTCTGCTGAGTGTTTTGCACGAAGAAAAAGAAAGTTTTCCAAAACACCTTTCAATCGTATTTTCATGTGTTTGGAAAAGGTAGGAGAGTGGTAAGGTACTGTTCTTTATCAGTTGGCAAGCTGCACACACTATCCCAGTGATGTGCAGCTTCATTCTTCACCTTTTGAAAGCAGCCGCTCACTCCGGCCCCCGGAGACGAAGAGGCGGCTTCTTCGCGCAAAGGCGATTGTGCCGGTCACAGTGCACTCCAGTGCGGCGGCTTCTTCCGAAATGTGCCCGGGCCCGGTGCTTAGCTCCGGGGAGATGCGTACCTTCGTCTTTCAGGACTTTTGTGGTCTACATCACTGCAGAAAGGTTTTCCACTATGTTAGACAAGGAGAAACTGTGCCTGCACAGAAAACATCTCCCGTGGTGTTTTACATGTTGCAGAGAGCTCTGCTGAGTGTTTTGCACGAAGAAAATAAAGTTGTTGAAAACACCTTCCAACCGAATATTCATATGTTTGGTAAAGGTAGGAAAGGGGTAAGGTACTGTTTTTTATCAGTTTGCAAGCTGAGCACACTATCCCCGTGTTGTGCAGCTTCATTCTTCACCTTTCCGAAGCTATTGGTGTCTCCGGCTCCCGGATGCGAAGAATCGGCTTCTTGGCGCAAAGGCGATTGTGCCGGTCACAGTGCACTCCAGTGCGGCGGCTTCTTCCGAAATGTGCCCGGGACCGGCGCTTAGCTCCGGGGAGCGCCATATTTCGTCTTCAGCATCTTTTGTGGTCTACATCATTGCAAAAATCCTTTCCACTATGTCTGGCAAGCAGAAACTGTGCCTGCACAGAAAACATCTCCCATCGTGTTTTACATGTTGCAGAGAGCTCTGCAGAAGTTTATGCAAGAAGAAAAAGAACGTTTTCCAAAACACCTTCCAATCGAATGTTCATGTGTTTGGAAAAGGTAGGAGAGTAGTAAGGTACTGAAGGTACCGTTTTCTATCAGTTTGCAAGCTGCGCACACTATCCCAGTGTTGTGCAGCTTCATTCTTCACCTTTTGAAAGCAGCCGCTCTCTCCGGCTCCCGGAGGCGAAGAATCGGCTTCTTCGCGCAAAGGCGATTGTGCCGGTCACAGTGCACTCCAGTGCGGCGGCATCTGCCGAAATGTGCCCGGGACCGGCGCTTAGCTCCGGGGACATCCGTACCTGTTTCTTTCGGGACTTTTGTGGTCTACATCACTGCAAAAAGCATTTCCACTATGTCTGGCAAGGAGAAACTCTGCCAGCACAGAAAACATCTCCCATCGTGTTTTACATGTTGCAGTGACCTCTGCAGAATGTTTTGCAAGAAGAAATATAAAGTTGTCCAAAACACCTTCCAATCGAATATTCATGTGTTTGGTAAAGGTAGGAAAGTGGTAAGGTAGTGTTTTCTATCAGTTTGCATGCTGCGCACACTATCCCAGTCTTGTGCAGCTTCATTCTTCACCTTTTGAAAGCAGCCGCTCTCTCCGGCTCCCGGAGACGAAGAAGCGGCTTCTTCGCGCAAAGGCGATTGTGCCGGTCACAGTGCACTCCAGTGCGGCGGCTTCTTCCGAAATGTGCCCGGGACCGGCGCTTAGCTCCGGGGAGCTCCATATTTCGTCTTCAGCATCTTTTGTGGTCTACATCATTGCAAAAATCCTTTCCACTATGTCTGGCATGGAGAAACTGTGCCAGCACAGAAAACATCTCTCATGGTGTTGTACATGTTGCAGAGAGCTCTGCTGAGTGTTTTGCACGAGGAAAATAAAGTTGTCCAAAACACCTTCCAACCCAATATTCATATGTTTGGAAAAGGTAGGAAAGTGGTAAGGTACTGTTTTCTATCAGTTTGCAACCTGCGCACACTATCCCAGTGTTGTGCAGCTTCATTCTTCACCTTTCCGAAGCAGCCGCTCACTCCGGCCCCCGGAGACGAAGAGGCGGCTTCTTTGCGCAAAGGCAATTGTGCCGGTCACAGTGCACTCCAGTGCGGCGGCTTCTTCCGAAATGTGCCCGGGACCGGCGCTTACCTCCGGGGACATCCGTACCTGCTTCTTTCGGGACTTTTGTGGTCTACATCACTGCAAAAAGCTTTTCCGCTCTGTCTGGCAAGAGGAAATTGTGCCTGCACAGTAAACATCTCCCATCGTGTTTTACATGTTGCACAGAGCTCTGCTGAGTGTTTTGCAGGAAGAAAATAAAGTTGTTGGAAACACCTTCCAACCCAATATTCATATGTTTGGAAAAGTTAGGAAAGGGGTAAGATACTGTTTTCTATCAGTTTGCAAGCTGCGCACACTGTCCCCGTGTTGTGCAGCTTCATTTCCACCTTTCCGAAGCAGCCGCTCTGTCCGGTTCGCGGAGGCAAGGAAGCGGCTTCTTCGCGCAAAGGCGATTGTGCCGGTCACAGTGCACTCCAGTGCGGCGGCTTCTTCCGAAATGTGCCCGGGACCGGCGCTTAGCTCCGGGGACATCCGTACCTGTTTCTTTCGGGACTTTTGTGGTCTACATCACTGCAAAAAGCTTTTCCACTATGTCTGGTAATGAGAAACTGTGCCTGCACAGAAAACATCTCTCATGGTGTTTTACATGTTGCAGAGAGCTCTGCTGAGTGTTTTGCACGAAGAAAAAGAAAGTTTTCCAAAACACCTTTCTATCGTATGTTCATGTGTTTGGAAAAGGTAGGAAAGTGGTAAGGTACTGTTTTTTATCAGTTGGCAAGCTGCACACACTATCCCAGTGATGTGCAGCTTCATTCTTCACCTTTTGAAAGCAGACGCTCTCTCCGGCTCCCGGAGGCAAAGAATAGGCTTCTTCGCGCAAAGTCGATTGTGCCGGTCACAGTGCACTCCAGTGCGGCGGCTTCTTCCGAAATGCGCCCGGGCCCGGCGCTTAGCTCCGGGGAACTCTGTATTTCGACTTTAGCGTCTCTTGTGTTCTACGTCACTACTAAAAGCATTTCCACTATGTCTGGCATGGAGAAACTGTGCCTGCACAGAAAACATCTCCCATCGTGTTTTACAGTTGCAGAGAGCTCTGTAGAAGTTTATGCAAGAAGAAAAGGAAAGTTTTCCAAAACACCTTCCAATCGAATGTTCATGTGTTTGGAAAAGGTAGGAGAGTGGTAAGGTAGTGTTTTCTATCAGTTTGCAAGCTGCGCACACTATCCCAGTGTTGTGCAGCTTCATTCTTCACCTTTCCGAAGCAGCCGCTCTCTCCGGCTCCCGGAGGCGAAGAGGCGGCTTCTTCGCGCAAAGGCGATTGTGCCGGTCACAGTGCACTCCAGTGCGGCGGCTTCTTCCGAAATGTGCCCGGGACCGGCGCTTACCTCCGGGGACATGCGTACCTGCTTCTTTCGGGACTTTTGTGGTCTACATCACTGCAAAAAGCTTTTCCGCTTGTCTGGCAAGGAGAAACTGTGCCTGCACAGAAAACATCTCCCGTGGTGTTTTACATGTTGCAGAGAGGTCTGCTGAGTGTTTTGCACGAAGAAAATAAAGTTGTTGGAAACACCTTCCAAACCAATATTCATATGTTTGGAAAAGGTAGGAAAGTGGTAAGGTACTGTTTTCTATCAGTTTGCAAGCTGCGCAATATATCGCAGTCTTGTGCAGCTTGATTCCCACCTTTCCGAAGCAGCCGCTCACTCCGGCCCCCGGAGACGAAGAGGCGGCTTCTTTGCGCAAAGACGATTGTGCCGGTCACAGTGCACTCCAGTGCGGCGGCTTCTTCCGATATGCGCCCGGGACCGGCGCTTAGGTCCGGGGAGCTCCATATTTCGTCTTTAGCGTCTTTTGTGGTCTATATCATTGCAAAGATCCTTTCCACTATGTCTGGCATGGAGAAACTGTGCCAGCACATACAACATCTCTCTTGGTGTTGTACATGTTGCAGAGAGGTCTGCTGAGCGTTTTGCACGAAGAAAAAGAAAGTTTTCCAAAACACCTTCCAACCGAATGCTCACGTGTTTGGTAAAGGTAAGAGAGTTTTAAGGTACTGTTTTCTATCAGTTGGCAAGCTGCACACACTATCCCCGTGTTGTGCAGCCTTATTCTCACCTTTCCGAAGCTACTGGTCTCTCCGGCTCCCGGAGGCGAAGAATCGGCTTCTTCGCGCAAAGGCTTTTGTACCGGTCACAGCGCTCTCCAGTGCGGCGGCATCTGCCGAAATGTGCCCGGGACCGGGGCATAGCTCCCGGGAGCTGCGTACCTTCGTCTTTAGCGTCTTTTGTGGTCTACATCATTGCAAAAAGCTTTTCCACTATGTCTGGCAAGGAAAAACTGTGCCAGCATAGAAAACATCTCCCATCGGATTTTACATGTTGCAGGGAAGTCTGCAGTGTGTTTTGCAGGAAGAAAAAGAAAGTTGTCCAAAACACTTTTCAACAGAATGTTCATGTGTTTGGAAAAGGTGGGGAGTGGTAAGGTACTGTTTTGGATCAGTGTGCAAGCTGTGCACACAATCCCAGTGTTGTGCAGCTTCATTCTTCAGCTTTCAGAGGTAGCCGCTCTCTACGGCTTCCAGAGGCGATGAAGCGGCTTCTTCGCGCAAAGGCGATTGTGCTGGTCACAGTGCACTGCAGACGGCGGCTTCTACCGAAATGTGCCCCGTGTCTGCTCATAGCTCCGGGCGTCTCTGTACCTTCCAATTCCGTTTTTGGTCTTGGCAATGCACATGGTTTACTTGCAGCAGTAGGATGGGACAATGAACTGGACTTTTTGCTTTTAGAGAGAAGCTGATGAAAAAGTTTCACCAGGATCAGAGCAGGTTGTAAAACAGAAAAATTGTCATGAAAAGAAGCCAGCCTTGTGCCCTTAGATTTGCTAGCTGTGTTTGAACAAAATGAAATGTGTCAACTCGGTGTTCCTGGGTATCACATCAGTAACAGGTACTTCAGTTGCTGAATTTCTCTCGTCAAGTTAAGAAGAGAATGCAAGGAATTGTGATTTCATGCTCACAATTCACCCTATGGTGCCGAAAGGTGAAAAAGGGGTGGAAGGTGCACGGGTCAACTAACTTGAATGGCCTATGTAAATCAGCGGCCACTGATTTCCTGAAGGCTTCAACAGGTCAGTTGCCTATGTTTTTCTTGGAATTGTTTTAACCTTCGGTCATGTCTTTCTTGGGATTCTTTTACCCTTTCCCTATTAGTTCAGCCTTTGGTCTCCAGCCTTTGCTGACATTTCAAGTATCTCTGTAGCCTGGAAATGTGTTGTTTTAATTGCTCACATCATTTTTCCCTTCAAAGGGTTGTTTGCCTCAAGTCTCAGTTTTGCTGGTTCTCTGCTAGTTGATTGTCAGAGGGCAGCAGGTGTTGTGTAGGAGCAAGTACACAAACCCATAGCTGGCTTTTCTTTTGATTTGGCCTGTGTAGCTAATGGAATGACTGAACATCTGTGAGAGGCTTTTCTCTCCCCGTTAGGTTTCACTGGAAGGGCAGATGCAAATCGTCTACCTGAAGTCTTGGCACAGAAGAAAGTAGTGGCTTGCTGCTGCATCTAGCTAGAAGCTTACAAAAGGAAGGCCTTGGGCTGAGGCCCATTCCATTGGCTAAGTAGAAAAGGACTGTGGGAAGGTGAGGCAGCTGAATTAGAGGTAGATCAACAAGTTCTAGAACGGTCGTGTGTTCAAAGCTTGCTGTATGGTGGTTGGTTGAATGGTGTTTTGTTATGGCTTAAAGCTATGGAACTGATAAAGGCAAAGTTGCAAGAAAGCAGCTCTCCTTTGCATCTTGCTGGGGACTCTGCTTCACCACGGACCCTCAACTCCAAGTTCGCCAAGGAGATGATCAGTAGGACTGTTGCAGAGCTGCTGTGTGCATCTGAATGGAACGGCAGAGAGTGAAGCGCTGGACATTTCTGGCTTTAGTCCAATGCTGCTGCATTGGTGCCAGTTTAGTTGGTTTTCCATCAGTGGCCTTTCTGTCTAGAAGTACACTGCCCAGTGTACTTCTTTCCTAGTCTTTCTAGCATGTGATGCCGTTTCCTTCCTGTTGTTTTCATACCTTCCTTCAGTTGAAAGGATGATACAATCTTTCCATTTTGAAGATCCCTGTTAGGAAACACTATGCAAGAGGAGTCATCGCTCCCTTTTCTTCAGCCTCCTTTGTCATTTTCAGAGACTCATTTCAAATTTCTGCTAATGTCAAGACCAATACTGAGATTACCTAGCAGGGTTGGCACTCTCAGCTGCTTTCTTCTTTCATGCTGCTTCATACTGGATGTGACTTAAAAGGCCTCGTTTTGTCATCTGCATTCTGCTGTGATCCAAAGCTAAATATTCCAGGCGTGTGAACACAAAAAGAACTCCTAGGCTTTTGCAAGAACTAGCCCAGGAGGATTTGTGTTCCATTTGATCTCTACAGTGTTTCAGAAAAAAGGAGATTGTACTGTCTTCTTGTGTACTCTCTTCTTGTGCTCTCATGCCTTGCATGTCCTAGTTAATCTACCGGCGTGAGTCATTTGGCATCATCTCATGGTACAAATTCTGCATAGTTTCGTGTCCTTACAAATGCCAGTTGCCAAGGAGCCTATCTGACCATTCAAGGGGCAAAGAATTGTAAGGCTGGCAAGTTCAGTTGCTGAAACTGTAAGTCATGCCATATCAAAGTGACAGAGGAAATCCATTGATCTAGGACTTTCAGCTGGACACCTCTGAGAATAGCAGCTTGTCAGCAATGACACAGCCATCTTCCTAGCTGTATTCCAGAAAGACGAAAGGGACACCTTCAATGATTAATATGTTTGGCATGAGAAAAACGCAAGAAATGCACCGGAAATTACTTTAGTCAGATAAAGTGCGTTTCTCTAGGGAGAATTTTGCACTTGCTCTTTCTTGTCTGCGCCTCTACTTTTCACAGAAGACAGGGGAGCATTTCATTATTATTGTTCTTTTGTTTTCTTTCGTTGGCCTCCCTCTTTCCACCTGCAATTAACAAATTTGCCTTTCTTTACTGGCTTCTCTTACTTTACTACGAGAATTTTACATTAGGTCAACTTACATAATGGTCAAAGTTCCAGACAGTGGAGAGAAGTAGAAGGTACAGAAAAAAGAAAAAAACAAATCCAGAAAAATAGACAAATTTTAACAGTCTTCTGTGAGAACATTAGGACACAAGATTTCTTTGAACTGAGCAACGCAGGGGATATTTGACGCAGTCAAATCAGGTCGACATTGCACTGGAGCCAGCACGGGTCTGGAAACCATCCTGCGTCTCGTGGATTTTCAGGACCCAGCTGCCCCTACCAGCTACAGGACCACAAAAAGAAACGACGGCCCTTTTCCCTGAAAAAAAACTCAGCTGCCCCGCTTCTGGATGGCAGATTGCAGGAGTCACATGGTAAAACACGACTTGGTATTGGTGCCACCATTCATCTGGAAACCATCCTGCGCGGCGTGGATTTTCAGGAGCCAGCCAGCCACTCCAAGCCTCAGGCCCCCAAACTCAAACTACGGCCCTTTTCCCAGGGAAACAAAACCCACCCACCCCGTTTCTGGCTGGCAAATTGCAGGAGCCACTTGGCTCTATCAAACCAGCCCGACTTGGCACTGGTGCCATTTTTCATTTGGGAAGCATCTTGCGTATCGGGGATTTTCAGGAGCCAACCGGCCACACCCAGCCACAGGCCCCCAAACACAAATTACGGCCCTTTTCCCGGGAAGTAAAACTGACCTGCCCATCTTCAGGCTGGCAGATTGCAGGATCCACTGGGCTCTATCAAACCAGTCCGACTTGGCACTGGTGCCCCCTTGGGCCTGGGAACCATCCTGCGTATCGTGGATTTTCAGGATCCAGTAGGCCACTCCCAGCCACAGGCCCCCAACACACACCATGGCCCTTTACCCTGGTAAACAAAACTGACCCGCCCCGCTTCTGGCTGGCAGATTGCAGGAGCCACTTGGCTCTATCAAACCAGCCCGACTCGGCACTGGTGCCCCTTTGGTCTGGGAATCATCCTGCGTATCGTGGACTTTAAGGAGCCAGCCGGCCACTCCCAGCCACAGGCTCTCTAAAACAAACCACGGCCTTTTTCCCTGGCAAACAAAACTCACGCACCCCGCTTCTGGCTGGCAGATTGCAGGAGACACTTGGCCCTATGAAACCAGCCGGCTTGGCACTGGTGCCACCATTCATCTGGGAACCATCCTGCGTATCGTGGATTTTAAGGAGCCAGCCGGCCACTCCCAGCCACAGGCACCCAAACACACACTACAGCCCTTTTCCCTGTAAGTAAACTGACCTGCCCATCTTCTGGCTGGCAGATTGCAGGAGCCACTTGGCTCTATCAAAACAGCCCGACTCGGCACTGGTGCCACCTTTCATATTGGAACCATCCTGTGTATCGGGGATTTTCAGGAGCCAGCAGGCCACTTCCAGCCACAGGCCCCCAAACAAAAACTACGCCCCTTTTTCCTGGAAGTAAAACTGACCATCCCATCTTCTGGCTGGCAGATTGCGGGAGACACTTGGTACTATCAAACCAGCCCGACTCAGCAGTGGTGCCACCATTCATCTGGGAACCATCCTGCGTATCGAGGATTTTCAGGAGCCATCCGTCTACTCCCAGCCACAGGCCCCAAACACAAACCACGGCACTTTTCCCTGGCAAACTAAACAGATCCGCCCCGCTTCTGGGTGGCAAATTGCAGGAGCCACTTGGCTCTATCAAACCAGCCCGACTCGGCACTAGTGCCGCCTTTCATCTGGGAACCATCCGGCGAGTCGTGGATTTTCAGGAGCCAGCCGGCCATTCCCAGCCACAGGCCCCCAAACACAAACTACCGCCCTTTTCCCTTGAAGTAAAACTGACCTGCCCACCTTCTGGCTGGCAGATTGCAGGAGCCACTTGGCTCTATCAAACCAGCCCGACTTGGCACAGGTGCCACCATTCATCTGGGAACCATCCTGCGTATGGTGGATTTTCAGGAGCCAGCCGGCCACTCCCAGCCACAGGCCCCCAAACACGAACTACGGCCCTTTTCCCTGGAAGTAAAACTGACCTGCCCATCTTCTGGCTGGCAGATTGCAGGAGCCACTTGGCTCTATCAAACCAGCCCGACTCGGCACTGGTGCCTCCTTGGGTCTGGGAACCATTCTGGGCGGCTTGGATTTCAAGGAGCCAGCAGGCCAT
Organism: Zonotrichia albicollis; assembly: GCF_047830755.1. Lineage (NCBI taxonomy): Eukaryota > Metazoa > Chordata > Aves > Passeriformes > Passerellidae > Zonotrichia > Zonotrichia albicollis. The sequence goes on along the minus strand of NC_133845.1, from coordinate 8,375,155 downwards.
TCCCATCCACAGGCCCCCGAAAACAAACCACGGCCCTTTCCCTGGCAAAAAAAATTCACACACCCCGCTTCTGGCTGGCAGATTGCAGGACCCACTTGGCTCTATCAAAACAGCCCGACTCGGCACTGGTGCCACCTTTCATCTGGGAACCATCCTGTTTATCGGGGATTTTCAGGAGCCAGCTGGCCACTCCCAGCTGCAGGCCCCCGAACAGAAACAACGGCCCTTTCCCCTGGAAGAAAATCTGACCTGCATATCTTCTGGCTGGCAGGTTGCAGGAGCCACTTGGCTCTATCAAACCAGCCCGACTCGGCACTGGTGCCACCTTTCCTCTAGGAACCATCCTATGTATCGGGGATTTTCTGGAGGCAGCCGGCCACACCCAGCCACAGGCCCCCAAACACAAACTACGGCCCATTTCCCTGGAAGTAAAACTGACCTGCCCATCTTCTGGCTGGCAGATTGCAGGAGCCACTTGGTACTATCAAACCAGCCCGACTTGGCACTGGTGCCATTTTTCATTTGGGAAGCATCTTTCGTATCGTGGATTTTCAGGAGCCAGCCAGCCACTCCCAGCCACAGGCCCCCTAACACAATCTACGGCCCTTTTCCCTGGAAGTAAAACTGACCTGCCCGTCTTCTGGCTGGCAGATAACAGGAGCCACTTGGCTCTATCAAAACAGCCCGACTCGGCACTTGTGCCACCTTTCTTTTGGAAGCATCTTGCGTATCGTGGATTTTCAGGAGCCAGCCTGCCTCTGCCTGCCACAGGCCCCCAAACAGAAACCACCACCCCATTCCCTGGAAACAAAATTCAGCCGCCCCCCTTCTTGCTGGCAGATTGCAGGAACTACTCTGTATTATCAAACCATCATGACTTGGCACTGGTGCCACCTTTCATCTGGGAACCACCCTGCGTATCCAGGATTTTCAGGAGCCAGCCGGCCACTCCCAGCCCCTGGCCCGGAAACACAAACCACAGCCCTTTTCCCTGGAAACAAAACTAGACAAATCTGGGACTTTTTTACTGACTAAAATTGTTTGAATAATCTCGTCATAATAATAGATTTCTAGAAGAAATTTTTAAAATCTTTCTTAGAGTTGAGAAAGTCCAGGACTGAGGTCTTTTTCTTCCCTTATCAATATTGCAACGAAATTGATAAATAAAGACCAACTCTTTATTTTTCTTTTTAACCCAAGGAAATAATTCCCATTCTTTAATCCATTTTGTGGACCAATATTTGCCATTCTGATGTAAGTTGTGACTTCTTTACAATAGACATTCTGTGACTATGTTGACAAGTCTTGGGTGATGATCCTAACTGGTCTTAGATACACATAGGGGGAAATTTCCTCAGCCAGTGTCAGTCCTAAGCATGCGTATCAGAAGATCTTTCTATAGCTGGGAATTTTCCCGTGAAAGGGATTCAGTTAGGGAAGAGACACTTGTCCCAGAGTTTTACATTCTTCTTGAACACTGCTTAAGGAACATGGATCCCATGTCCATTTGGATCTCTGTCTGCACAGAACTTTGTCATGCCAGTGCTTGAAATGCATCTCGAAGAGAATTCACTACACAGAATGAATGAGAGTGGTAGGGCTCAGTGGGGCTCACCAGGCCCATCCCCCTGTTAAAGCAGGATACCTAGAGCCTCTTGCCCGGGATTCTATCTGGGTGTACTTTTAATGTCTTCTAAGATCCAGGCTTCAGAAGCTTTCTGGGCAGTCTGTGCCGCGGTTCAGTCACCCTCACAGTAAAACATCATTTGGTGATGTTCATAGGCAATCTCCTGTATTTCAGTGTGTGCCCACTGCCTCTTGTCTTTTCACTCAGCATCACTTAAAAGACACTGGTTCCCTCCCTTTTGCATTATTGCTTCCCGTATGTATGTGTGCAGCCATGTAGAGAAATGGAAAAACCTCCCTGAAGGCCACGCAGACAATATTCCCTTCATCTACCAGTCAAGTTGATTCATCAGAGGTGTTGAAAAAGTTGTTCAGCATGAAATTCCCCAGGAAAATCCACGCCGAGTACATTGCTTTGTCCTCCTTCATATGCCAGGCAAGGCTTTCAGGAATAGCTGCCCCATCAACTTCGTGGGGATAAAAAAGAGGCTGGCTGATTTGTACTTTTCCGAGTCCTCCTAATTGCCATTTTTGAAGAGGGCAGTCTTTTGCTTTCATGCATTCTTAGCTACGGAAACCTCCATACTTTCGTCTTTAGCGTTTCTTGTCCTCTCCAACTTCGCAAAAAGTTTTTCCACTATGTCTGGCATGGAGAATCTGGGTCAGGGCTGAAAACATCTCCCATGGTGTTGTACATGTTGCAGAGAAGTCTGCAGAGTGTTTTGCAGGAAGAAAAAGAAAGATGTCCAAAACACCTTCCAACCGAATGTTCATGTGTTTGGAAAAGCTAGGAGAGTTGTAAGGTACTGTTTTCCATCAGTTTGCAAGTTGCGCACACTATCCCAGTGTTGTGCAGCTTCATTCTCACCTTTCCGAAGCTACTGTTCCCTACGGCTTCCAGAGGCGAAGACGAGGTTTCTTCGAGCAAATGGGATTGTACCGGCGCCAATGCTCTTAAGTGCGGCGGCTTCTGCCGAAATGTGCCCGGGACCGGCGCTAACCTCCGGGGACATCCGTACCTTCTTCTTTCGGGACTTTTGTGGTCTAGATCACTGCAAAAAGCTTTTCCACTATGTCTGGCATGGAGAAACTGTGCCAGCACAGAAAACATCTCCCGTGGTGTTTTACATGTTGCAGAGAGCTCTGCTGAGTGTTTTGCAAGAAGAAAAAGAAAGTTGTCCAAAACACCTTCCAACCCAATATTCATATGTTTGGAAAAGGTAGGAAAGTGGTAAGGTACTGTTTTCTATCAGTTTGCAACCTGCGCACACTATCCCAGTGTTGTGCAGCTTCATTCCCACCTTTCCGAAGCAGCCGCTCTGTCCGGCTCCCGGAGGCGAAGAGGCGGCTTCTTCGCGCAAAGGCGATTGTGCCGGTCACAGTGCACTCCAGTGCGGCGGCTTCTTCCGAAATGTGCCCGGGACCGGCGCTTAGCTCCGGGGACATCCGTACCTTCTTCTTTCGGGACTTTTGTGGTCTACATCACTGCAAAACGCTTTTCCACTATGTCTGGTAATGAGAAACTGTGCCTGCACAGAAAACATCTCTCATGGTGTTTTACATGTTGCAGAGAGCTCTGCTGAGTGTTTTGCAAGAAGAAAAAGAAAGTTTTCCAAAATACCTTCCAACCGAATGTTCATGTGTTTGGAAAAGGTAGGAGAGTGGTAAGGTACTGTTTTCCAGCAGTTTGCCAGCTGCGCACACTATCCCAGTGTTGTGCAGCTTCATTCTTCACCTTTCCGAAACAGCCGCTCACTCCGGCCCCCGGAGACGAAGAGGCGGCTTCTTCGCGCAAAGGCGATTGTGCCGGTCACAGTGCACTCCAGTGCGGCGGCTTCTTCCGAAATGTGCCCGGCACCGGCGCTTAGCTCCGGGGAGATGCGTACCTTCGTCTTTCAGGACTTTTGTGGTCTACATCACTGCAGAAAGGTTTTCCACTATGTTAGACAAGGAGAAACTGTGCCTGCACAGAAAACATCTCCCGTGGTGTTTTACATGTTGCAGAGAGCTCTGCTGAGTGTTTTGCACGAAGAAAATAAAGTTGTTGAAAACACCTTCCAACCGAATATTCATATGTTTGGTAAAGGTAGGAAAGGGGTAAGGTACTGTTTTCTATCAGTTTGCTTGCTGCGCACACTATCCCAGTCTTGTGCAGCTTCATTCTTCACCTTTCCGAAGCAGCCGCTCTCTCCGGCTCCCGGAGACGAAGAAGCGGCTTCTTCGCGCAAAGGCGATTGTGCCGGTCACAGTGCACTCCAGTGCGGCGGCTTCTTCCGAAATGTGCCCGGGACCGGCGCTTAGCTCCGTGGAGCTCCGTACCTGTTTCTTTCGGGACTTTTGTGGTCTACATCATTGCACAAAGGTTTTCCACTATGTTAGGCAAGGAGAAACTGTGCCTGCACAGAAAACATCTCCCATCGTGTTTTACATGTTGCAGAGAGCTCTGCAGAAGTTTATGCAAGAAGAAAAAGAAAGTTTTCCAAAACACCTTCTAACCGAATATTCATGTGTTTGGAAAAGGTAGAAGAGTGGTAAGGTAGTGTTTTCTATCAGTTTGCATGCTGCGCACACTATCCCAGTGATGTGCAACTTCATTCTTCACCTTTCCGAAGCAGCCGCTCTCTCCGGCTCCCGGAGACGAAGAAGCGGCTTCTTCGCGCAAAGGCGATTGTGCCGGTCACAGTGCACTCCAGTGCGGCGGCTTCTTCCGAAATGTGCCCGGGACCGGCGCTTAGCTCTGGGGAGCTCCATATTTAGTCTTTAGCGTCTTTTGTGGTCTTCATCATTGCTAAAATCCTTTCCACTATGTCTGGCAAGGAGAAACTGTGCCTGCACAGAAAACATCTCCCGTGGTGTTTTACATGTTGCAGAGAGCTCTGCAGAAGTTTATGCAAGAAGAAAAAGAAAGTTTTCCAAAACACCTTCCAACCGAATGTTCATGTGTTTGGAAAAGGTAGGAGAGTGGTAAGATAGTGTTTTCTATCAGTTTGCAAGCTGCGCACACTATCCCAGTCTTGTGCAGCTTCATTCTTCACCTTTTGAAAGCAGCCGCTCTCTCCGGCTCCCGGAGACGAAGAAGCGGCTTCTTCGCGCAAAGGCGATTGTGCCGGTCACAGTGCACTCCAGTGCGGCGGCTTCTTCCGAAATGTGCCCGGGACCGGCGCATAGCTCCGGGGAGCTGCGTACCTTCGTCTTTCGGGACTTTTGTGGTCTACATCATTGCACAAAGGTTTTCCACTATGTTAGGCAAGGAGAAACTGTGCCTGCACAGAAAACATCTCCCATCGTGTTTTACATGTTGCAGAGAGCTCTGTAGAAGTTTATGCAAGAAGAAAAGGAAAGTTTTCCAAAACACCTTCCAATCGAATGTTCATGTGTTTGGAAAAGGTAGGAGAGTGGTAAGGTAGTGTTTTCTATCAGTTTGCAAGCTGCGCACACTATCCCAGTGTTGTGCAGCTTCATTCTTCACCTTTTGAAAGCAGCCGCTCTCTCCGGCTCCCGGAGGCGAAGAATCGGCTTCTTCGCGCAAAGGCGATTGTGCCGGTCACAGTGCACTCCAGTGCGGCGGCTTCTTCCGAAATGTGCTCGGGACCGGCGCTTAGCTCCGGGGACATCCGTACCTGCTTCTTTCGGGACTTTTGTGGTCTACATCACTGCAAAAAGCTTTCCGCTTGTCTGGCAAGGAGAAACTGTGCCTGCACAGAAAACATCTCTCATGGTGTTTTACATGTTGCAGAGAGGTCTGCTGAGTGTTTTGCACGAAGAAAATAAAGTTGTTGGAAACACCTTCCAAACCAATATTCATATGTTTGGAAAAGGTAGGAAAGTGGTAAGGTACTGTTTTCTATCAGTTTGCAAGCTGCGCACACTATCGCAGTCTTGTGCAGCTTCATTCCCACCTTTCCGAAGCAGCCGCTCACTCCGGCCCCCGGAGACGAAGAGGCGGCTTCTTTGCGCAAAGGCGATTGTGCCGGTCACAGTGCACTCCAGTGCGGCGGCTTCTTCCGAAATGTGCCCGGGACCGGCGCTTAGCTCCGGGGAGCTCCATATTTCGTCTTTAGCGTCTTTTGTGGTCTACATCATTGCAAAAATCCTTTCCACTATGTCTGGCATGGAGAAACTGTGCCAGCACAGAAAACATCTCTCATGGTGTTGTACATGTTGCAGAGAGCTCTGCTGAGTGTTTTGCACGAGGAAAATAAAGTTGTTGGAAACACCTTCCAACCCAATATTCATATGTTTGGAAAAGGTAGGAAAGTGGTAAGGTACTGTTTTCTATCAGTTTGCAACCTGCGCACACTATCCCCGTGTTGTGCAGCTTCATTTCCACCTTTCCGAAGCAGCCGCTCTGTCCGGTTCGCGGAGGCAAGGAAGCGGCTTCTTCGCGCAAAGGCGATTGTGCCGGTCACAGTGCACTCCAGTGCGGCGGCTTCTTCCGAAATGTGCCCGGGACCGGCGCTTAGCTCCGGGGACATCCGTACCTTCTTCTTTCGGGACTTTTGTGGTCTACATCACTGCAAAACGCTTTTCCACTATGTCTGGTAATGAGAAACTGTGCCTGCACAGAAAACATCTCTCATGGTGTTTTACATGTTGCAGAGAGCTCTGCTGAGTGTTTTGCACGAAGAAAAAGAAAGTTTTCCAAAACACCTTCCAATCAAATGTTCATGTGTTTGGAAAAGGTAGGAGAGTGGTAAGGTACTGTTTTTTATCAGTTGGCAAGCTGCACACACTATCCCAGTGATGTGCAGCTTCATTCTTCACCTTTTGAAAGCAGCCGCTCTCTCCGGCTCCCGGAGGCGAAGAATAGGCTTCTTCGCGCAAAGTCGATTGTGCCGGTCACAGTGCACTCCAGTGCGGCGGCTTCTTCCGAAATGCGCCCGGGCGCGGCGCTTAGCTCCGGGGAACTCTGTATTACGACTTTAGCGTCTCTTGTGTTCTACATCACTCCTAAAAGCATTTCCACTATGTCTGGCATGGAGAAACTGTGCCTGCGCAGAAAACATCTCCGATCGTGTTTTACATGTTGCAGAGAGCTCTGCAGAAGTTTATGCAAGAAGAAAAAGAAAGTTTTCCAAAACACCTTCCAACCGAATGTTCATGTGTTTAGAAAAGGTAGGAGAGTGGTAAGATAGTGTTTTCTATCAGTTTGCAAGCTGCGCACACTATCCCAGTGTTGTGCAGCTTCATTCTTCACCTTTTGAAAGCAGCCGCTCTCTCCGGCTCTCGGAGGCGAAGAATCGGCTTCTTCGCGCAAAGGCGATTGTGCCGGTCACAGTGCACTCCAGTGCGGCGGCTTCTTCCGAAATGTGCCCGGGACCGGCGCTTAGCTTTGGGGAGCTGCGTACCTTCGTCTTTCGGGACTTTTGTGGTCTACATCATACAGAAAGATTTTCCACTATGTTAGGCAAGGAGAAAATGTGCCAGCACAGAAAACATCTCCCATCGTGTTTTACATGTTGCAGAGAGCTCTGCAGAAGTTTATGCAAGAAGAAAAGGAAAGTTTTCCAAAACACCTTCCAATCGAATATTCATGTGTTTGGAAAAGGTAGGAAAGTGGTAAGGTAGTGTTTTCCACAGTTTGCAAGCTGCGCACACTATCCCAGTGTTGTGCAGCTTCATTCTTCACCTTTTGAAAGCAGCCGCTCTCTCCGGCTCCCGGAGGCGAAGAATCGGCTTCTTCGCGCAAAGGCGATTGTGCCGGTCACAGTGCACTCCAGTGCGGCGGCTTCTTCCGAAATGTGCCCGGGACCGGCGCTTAGCTCCGGGGACATCCGTACCTGCTTCTTTCGGGACTTTTGTGGTCTACATCACTGCAAAAAGCTTTTCCGCTTGTCTGGCAAGGAGAAACTGTGCCTGCACAGAAAACATCTCTCATGGTGTTTTACATGTTGCAGAGAGGTCTGCTGAGTGTTTTGCACGAGGAAAATAAAGTTGTTGGAAACACCTTCCAAACCAATATTCATATGTTTGGAAAAGGTAGGAAAGTGGTAAGGTACTGTTTTCTATCAGTTTGCAAGCTGCGCACACTATCGCAGTCTTGTGCAGCTTCATTCCCACCTTTCCGAAGCAGCCGCTCACTCCGGCCCCCGGAGACGAAGAGGCGGCTTCTTTGCGCAAAGGCGATTGTGCCGGTCACAGTGCACTCCAGTGCGGCGGCTTCTTCCGAAATGTGCCCGGCACCGGCGCTTAGCTCCGGGGAGCTCCATATTTCGTCTTTAGCGTCTTTTGTGGTCTACATCATTGCAAAAATCCTTTCCACTATGTCTGGCATGGAGAAACTGTGCCAGCACAGAAAACATCTCTCATGGTGTTGTACATGTTGCAGAGAGCTCTGCTGAGTGTTTTGCACGAGGAAAATAAAGTTGTTGGAAACACCTTCCAACCCAATATTCATATGTTTGGAAAAGGTAGGAAAGTGGTAAGGTACTGTTTTCTATCAGTTTGCAACCTGCGCACACTATCCCCGTGTTGTGCAGCTTCATTTCCACCTTTCCGAAGCAGCCGCTCTGTCCGGTTCGCGGAGGCAAGGAAGCGGCTTCTTCGCGCAAAGGCGATTGTGCCGGTCACAGTGCACTCCAGTGCGGCGGCTTCTTCCGAAATGTGCCCGGGACCGGCGCTTAGCTCCGGGGACATCCGTACCTTCTTCTTTCGGGACTTTTGTGGTCTACATCACTGCAAAACGCTTTTCCACTATGTCTGGTAATGAGAAACTGTGCCTGCACAGAAAACATCTCTCATGGTGTTTTACATGTTGCAGAGAGCTCTGCTGAGTGTTTTGCACGAAGAAAAAGAAAGTTTTCCAAAACACCTTCCAATCAAATGTTCATGTGTTTGGAAAAGGTAGGAGAGTGGTAAGGTACTGTTTTTTATCAGTTGGCAAGCTGCACACACTATCCCAGTGATGTGCAGCTTCATTCTTCACCTTTTGAAAGCAGCCGCTCTCTCCGGCTCCCGGAGGCGAAGAATAGGCTTCTTCGCGCAAAGTCGATTGTGCCGGTCACAGTGCACTCCAGTGCGGCGGCTTCTTCCGAAATGCGCCCGGGCGCGGCGCTTAGCTCCGGGGAACTCTGTATTACGACTTTAGCGTCTCTTGTGTTCTACATCACTCCTAAAAGCATTTCCACTATGTCTGGCATGGAGAAACTGTGCCTGCGCAGAAAACATCTCCGATCGTGTTTTACATGTTGCAGAGAGCTCTGCAGAAGTTTATGCAAGAAGAAAAAGAAAGTTTTCCAAAACACCTTCCAACCGAATGTTCATGTGTTTAGAAAAGGTAGGAGAGTGGTAAGATAGTGTTTTCTATCAGTTTGCAAGCTGCGCACACTATCCCAGTGTTGTGCAGCTTCATTCTTCACCTTTTGAAAGCAGCCGCTCTCTCCGGCTCCCGGAGGCGAAGAATCGGCTTCTTCGCGCAAAGGCGATTGTGCCGGTCACAGTGCACTCCAGTGCGGCGGCTTCTTCCGAAATGTGCCCGGGACCGGCGCTTAGCTTTGGGGAGCTGCGTACCTTCGTCTTTCGGGACTTTTGTGGTCTACATCATACAGAAAGATTTTCCACTATGTTAGGCAAGGAGAAAATGTGCCAGCACAGAAAACATCTCCCATCGTGTTTTACATGTTGCAGAGAGCTCTGCAGAAGTTTATGCAAGAAGAAAAGGAAAGTTTTCCAAAACACCTTCCAATCGAATATTCATGTGTTTGGAAAAGGTAGGAAAGTGGTAAGGTAGTGTTTTCCACAGTTTGCAAGCTGCGCACACTATCCCAGTGTTGTGCAGCTTCATTCTTCACCTTTTGAAAGCAGCCGCTCTCTCCGGCTCCCGGAGGCGAAGAATCGGCTTCTTCGCGCAAAGGCGATTGTGCCGGTCACAGTGCACTCCAGTGCGGCGGCTTCTTCCGAAATGTGCTCGGGACCGGCGCTTAGCTCCGGGGACATCCGTACCTGCTTCTTTCGGGACTTTTGTGGTCTACATCACTGCAAAAAGCTTTTCCGCTTGTCTGGCAAGGAGAAACTGTGCCTGCACAGAAAACATCTCTCATGGTGTTTTACATGTTGCAGAGAGGTCTGCTGAGTGTTTTGCACGAAGAAAATAAAGTTGTTGGAAACACCTTCCAAACCAATATTCATATGTTTGGAAAAGGTAGGAAAGTGGTAAGGTACTGTTTTCTATCAGTTTGCAAGCTGCGCACACTATCGCAGTCTTGTGCAGCTTCATTCCCACCTTTCCGAAGCAGCCGCTCACTCCGGCCCCCGGAGACGAAGAGGCGGCTTCTTTGCGCAAAGGCGATTGTGCCGGTCACAGTGCACTCCAGTGCGGCGGCTTCTTCCGAAATGTGCCCGGCACCGGCGCTTAGCTCCGGGGAGCTCCATATTTCGTCTTTAGCGTCTTTTGTGGTCTACATCATTGCAAAAATCCTTTCCACTATGTCTGGCATGGAGAAACTGTGCCAGCACAGAAAACATCTCTCATGGTGTTGTACATGTTGCAGAGAGCTCTGCTGAGTGTTTTGCACGAGGAAAATAAAGTTGTTGGAAACACCTTCCAACCCAATATTCATATGTTTGGAAAAGGTAGGAAAGTGGTAAGGTACTGTTTTCTATCAGTTTGCAACCTGCGCACACTATCCCAGTGTTGTGCAGCTTCATTTCCACCTTTCCGAAGCAGCCGCTCTGTCCGGTTCGCGGAGGCAAGGAAGCGGCTTCTTCGCGCAAAGTCGATTGTGCCGGTCACAGTGCACTCCAGTGCGGCGGCTTCTTCCGAAATGTGCCCGGGACCGGCGCTTAGCTCCGGGGACATCCGTACCTTCTTCTTTCGGGACTTTTGTGGTCTACATCACTGCAAAACGCTTTTCCACTATGTCTGGTAATGAGAAACTGTGCCTGCACAGAAAACATCTCTCATGGTGTTTTACATGTTGCAGAGAGCTCTGCTGAGTGTTTTGCACGAAGAAAAAGAAAGTTTTCCAAAACACCTTCCAATCAAATGTTCATGTGTTTGGAAAAGGTAGGAGAGTGGTAAGGTACTGTTTTTTATCAGTTGGCAAGCTGCACACACTATCCCAGTGATGTGCAGCTTCATTCTTCACCTTTTGAAAGCAGCCGCTCTCTCCGGCTCCCGGAGGCGAAGAATAGGCTTCTTCGCGCAAAGTCGATTGTGCCGGTCACAGTGCACTCCAGTGCGGCGGCTTCTTCCGAAATGCGCCCGGGCGCGGCGCTTAGCTCCGGGGAACTCTGTATTACGACTTTAGCGTCTCTTGTGTTCTACATCACTCCTAAAAGCATTTCCACTATGTCTGGCATGGAGAAACTGTGCCTGCGCAGAAAACATCTCCGATCGTGTTTTACATGTTGCAGAGAGCTCTGCAGAAGTTTATGCAAGAAGAAAAAGAAAGTTTTCCAAAACACCTTCCAACCGAATGTTCATGTGTTTGGAAAAGGTAGGAGAGTGGTAAGATAGTGTTTTCTATCAGTTTGCAAGCTGCGCACACTATCCCAGTGTTGTGCAGCTTCATTCTTCACCTTTTGAAAGCAGCCGCTCTCTCCGGCTCCCGGAGGCGAAGAATCGGCTTCTTCGCGCAAAGGCGATTGTGCCGGTCACAGTGCACTCCAGTGCGGCGGCTTCTTCCGAAATGTGCCCGGGACCGGCGCTTAGCTTTGGGGAGCTGCGTACCTTCGTCTTTCGGGACTTTTGTGGTCTACATCATACAGAAAGATTTTCCACTATGTTAGGCAAGGAGAAAATGTGCCAGCACAGAAAACATCTCCCATCGTGTTTTACATGTTGCAGAGAGCTCTGCAGAAGTTTATGCAAGAAGAAAAGGAAAGTTTTCCAAAACACCTTCCAATCGAATATTCATGTGTTTGGAAAAGGTAGGAAAGTGGTAAGGTAGTGTTTTCCACAGTTTGCAAGCTGCGCACACTATCCCAGTGTTGTGCAGCTTCATTCTTCACCTTTTGAAAGCAGCCGCTCTCTCCGGCTCCCGGAGGCGAAGAATCGGCTTCTTCGCGCAAAGGCGATTGTGCCGGTCACAGTGCACTCCAGTGCGGCGGCTTCTTCCGAAATGTGCCCGGGACCGGCGCTTAGCTCCGGGGACATCCGTACCTGCTTCTTTCGGGACTTTTGTGGTCTACATCACTGCAAAAAGCTTTTCCGCTTGTCTGGCAAGGAGAAACTGTGCCTGCACAGAAAACATCTCTCATGGTGTTTTACATGTTGCAGAGAGGTCTGCTGAGTGTTTTGCACGAAGAAAATAAAGTTGTTGGAAACACCTTCCAAACCAATATTCATATGTTTGGAAAAGGTAGGAAAGTGGTAAGGTACTGTTTTCTATCAGTTTGCAAGCTGCGCACACTATCGCAGTCTTGTGCAGCTTCATTCCCACCTTTCCGAAGCAGCCGCTCACTCCGGCCCCCGGAGACGAAGAATCGGCTTCTTCGCGCAAAGGCTTTTGTACCGGTCACAGCGCTCTCCAGTGCGGCGGCATCTGCCAAAATGTGCCCGGGACCGGGGCATAGCTCCGGGGAGCTGCGTACCTTCGTCTTTAGCGTCTTTTGTGGTCTACATCATTGCAAAAAGCTTTTCCACTATGTCTGGCAAGGAAAAACTGTGCCAGCATAGAAAACATCTCCCATCGGATTTTACATGTTGCAGGGAATTCTGCAGTGTGTTTTGCAGGAAGAAAAAGAAAGTTGTCCGAAACACTTTTCAACAGAATGTTCATGTGTTTGGAAAAGGTGGGGAGTGGTAAGGTACTGTTTTGGATCAGTGTGCAAGCTGTGCACACAATCCCAGTGTTGTGCAGCTTCATTCTTCAGCTTTCAGAGGTAGCCGCTCTCTACGGCTTCCAGAGGCGATGAAGCGGCTTCTTCGCGCAAAGGCGATTGTGCTGGTCACAGTGCACTGCAGACGGCGGCTTCTACCGAAATGTGCCCCGTGTCTGCTCATAGCTCCGGGCGTCTCTGTACCTTCCAATTCCGTTTTTGGTCTTGGCAATGCACATGGTTTACTTGCAGCAGTAGGATGGGACAATGAACTGGACTTTTTGCTTTTAGAGAGAAGCTGATGAAAAAGTTTCACCAGGATCAGAGCAGGTTGTAAAACAGAAAAATTGTCATGAAAAGAAGCCAGCCTTGTGCCCTTAGATTTGCTAGCTGTGTTTGAACAAAATGAAATGTGTCAACTCGGTGTTCCTGGGTATCACATCAGTAACAGGTACTTCAGTTGCTGAATTTCTCTCGTCAAGTTAAGAAGAGAATGCAAGGAATTGTGATTTCATGCTCACAATTCACCCTATGGTGCCGAAAGGTGAAAAAGGGGTGGAAGGTGCACGGGTCAACTAACTTGAATGGCCTATGTAAATCAGCGGCCACTGATTTCCTGAAGGCTTCAACAGGTCAGTTGCCTATGTTTTTCTTGGAATTGTTTTAACCTTCGGTCATGTCTTTCTTGGGATTCTTTTACCCTTTCCCTATTAGTTCAGCCTTTGGTCTCCAGCCTTTGCTGACATTTCAAGTATCTCTGTAGCCTGGAAATGTGTTGTTTTAATTGCTCACATCATTTTTCCCTTCAAAGGGTTGTTTGCCTCAAGTCTCAGTTTTGCTGGTTCTCTGCTAGTTGATTGTCAGAGGGCAGCAGGTGTTGTGTAGGAGCAAGTACACAAACCCATAGCTGGCTTTTCTTTTGATTTGGCCTGTGTAGCTAATGGAATGACTGAACATCTGTGAGAGGCTTTTCTCTCCCCATTAGGTTTCACTGGAAGGGCAGATGCAAATCGTCTACCTGAAGTCTTGGCACAGAAGAAAGTAGTGGTTTGCTGCTGCATCTAGCTAGAAGCTTACAAAAGGAAGGCCTTGGGCTGAGGCCCATTCCATTGGCTAAGTAGAAAAGGACTGTGGGAAGGTGAGGCAGCTGAATTAGAGGTAGATCAACAAGTTCTAGAACGGTCGTGTGTTCAAAGCCTGCTGTATGGTGGTTGGTTGAATGGTGTTTGTTATGGCTTAAAGCTATGGAACTGATAAAGGCAAAGTTGCAAGAAAGCAGCTCTCCTTTGCATCTTGCTGGGGACTCTGCTTCACCACGGACCCTCAACTCCAAGTTCGCCAAGGAGATGATCAGTAGGACTGTTGCAGAGCTGCTGTGTGCATCTGAATGGAACGGCAGAGAGTGAAGCGCTGGACATTTCTGGCTTTAGTCCAATGCTGCTGCATTGGTGCCAGTTTAGTTGGTTTTCCATCAGTGGCCTTTCTGTCTAGAAGTACACTGCCCAGTGTACTTCTTTCCTAGTCTTTCTAGCATGTGATGCCCTTTCCTTCCTGTTGTTTTCATACCTTCCTTCAGTTGAAAGGATGATACAATCTTTACATTTTGAAGATCCCTGTTAGGAAACACTATGCAAGAGGAGTCATCGCTCCCTTTTCTTCAGCCTCCTTTGTCATTTTCAGAGACTCACTTCAAATTTCTGCTAATGTCAAGACCAATACTGAGATTACCTAGCAGGGTTGGCACTCTCAGCTGCTTTCTTCTTTCATGCTGCTTCATACTGGATGTGACTTAAAGGCCTCGTTTTGTCATCTGCATTCTGCTGTGATCCAAAGCTAAATATTCCAGGCGTGTGAACACAAAAAGAACTCCTAGGCTTTTGCAAGAACTAGCCCAGGAGGATTTGTGTTCCATTTGATCTCTACAGTGTTTCAGAAAAAAGGAGATTGTACTGTCTTCTTGTGTACTCTCTTCTTGTGCTCTCATGCCTTGCATGTCCTAGTTAATCTACCGGCGTGAGTCATTTGGCATCATCTCATGGTACAAATTCTGCATAGTTTCGTGTCCTTACAAATGCCAGTTGCCAAGGAGCCTATCTGACCATTCAAGGGGCAAAGAATTGTAAGGCTGGCAAGTTCAGTTGCTGAAACTGTAAGTCATGCCATATCAAAGTGACAGAGGAAATCCATTGATCTAGGACTTTCAGCTGGACACCTCTGAGAATAGCAGCTTGTCAGCAATGACACAGCCATCTTCCTAGCTGTATTCCAGAAAGACGAAAGGGACACCTTCAATGATTAATATGTTTGGCATGAGAAAAACGCAAGAAATGCACCGGAAATTACTTTAGTCAGATAAAGTGCGTTTCTCTAGGGAGAATTTTGCACTTGCTCTTTCTTGTCTGCGCCTCTACTTTTCACAGAAGACAGGGGAGCATTTCATTATTATTGTTCTTTTGTTTTCTTTCGTTGGCCTCCCTCTTTCCACCTGCAATTAACAAATTTGCCTTTCTTTACTGGCTTCTCTTACTTTACTACGAGAATTTTACATTAGGTCAACTTACATAATGGTCAAAGTTCCAGACAGTGGAGAGAAGTAGAAGGTACAGAAAAAAGAAAAAAACAAATCCAGAAAAATAGACAAAATTTAACAGTCTTCTGTGAGAACATTAGGACACAAGATTTCTTTGAACTGAGCAACGCAGGGGATATTTGACGCAGTCAAATCAGGTCGACATTGCACTGGAGCCAGCACGGGTCTGAAAACCATCCTGCGTCTCGTGGATTTTCAGGAGCCAGCTGCCCCTACCAGCTACAGGACCCCAAACACAAGCGATGGCCCTTTTCCCTGAAAAAAAACTCAGCTGCCCCGCTTCTGGATGGCAGATTGCAGGAGTCACATGGTAAAACACGACTTGGAATTGGTGCCACCATTCATCTGGAAACCATCCTGCGCGGCGTGGATTTCAGGAGCCAGCCGGCCACTCCCAGCCACAGGCCCCCAAACACAAACTACGGCCCTTTTCCCAGGCAAACAAAACTCAACCGGCCCGCTTCTGGCCGCCAGAATGCCCGAGGCACATGGCTCTATCAAACCAGCCTGACTCGGCACTGGTGCCACCTTTCATCTGGGAACCATCCTGCGTATCGTGGATTTTCAGGAGCCAGACGGCCATTCCCAGCCACAGGTCCCCAAACACAAACTACGGCCCTTTTCCCTGGCATACAAAACTGACCCGCCCCGCTCCTGGCTGGCAGATTGCAGGAGCCACATGGCTCTATCAAACCAGCCCAACTCGGCACTGGTGCCCCCTTGGGTCTGGGAAACATCCTGCGCGGCGTGGATTTTCAGGAGCCAGCCGGCCACTCCCGTCCACAGGCCCCCAAACACAAACTACGGCCCTTTTCCCTGGAAGTAAAACTGACCTGCCCATCTTCTGGCTGGCAGATTGCAGGAGCCACTTGGCTCTATCAAACCAGCCCGACTCCGCACTGGTGCCACCTTTCATATGGGAACCATCCTGCGTATCGTGGATTTTCAGGAGCCAGCCGGCCACTCACAGCCACAGGCCCCCAAAAACAAACTACGGTCCTTTTCCCTGGAAGTAAAACTGACCTGCCCATCTTCAGGCTGGCAGATTGCAGGAGCCACTTGCCTCTATCAAACCAGCCCGACTCGGCACTGGTGCCCCCTTGGGTCTGGGAACCATCCTGAGTATCGTGCATTTTCAGGAGCCAGCCGGCCACTCCCAGCCACAGGCCCCCAAGAGAAGCCACATCCCTTTTCCCTGGCAAACAAAACTCACCCACCCCGCTTCTGGCTGGCAGATTGCAGGAGCCACGCAGTACTATCAAACCAGCCGGACTCGGCACTGGTGCCACCTTGGGTCTGGGAACCATCATGCACGGCGTGGATTTTAAGGAGCCAGCCGGCCATTCCCAGCCACAGGCCCCCAAATACAAAGTACGGCCCTTTTCCCTGGAAGTAAAACTGACCTGCCGATCTTCTGGCTGGCAGATTGCAGGAGCCACTTGGCTCCATCAAACCAGCCCGACTTGGCACTGGTGCTACCTTTCATGTGGGAACCATCCTGCGTATCGTGGATTTTCAGGAGCCAGACGGCCATTCCCAGCCACTGGTCCCCAAAAAAAAACCACGGCTCTTTTCCCTGGCAAACAAAACTCACCCACCCCGCTTCTGGCTGGCAGATTGCAGGAGACACTTGGCCCTATGAAACCAGCCGGCTTGGCACTGGTGCCACCATTCATCTGGGAACCATCCTGCGTATCGTGGATTTTAAGGAGCCAGCCGGCCACTCTCAGACACAGGCACCCAAACACACACTACAGCCCTTTTCCCTGTAAGTAAACTGACCTGCCCATCTTCTGGCTGGCAGATTGCAGGAGCCACTTGGCTCTATCAAACCAGACCGACTTGGCACTGGGGCCCCTTGGGTCTGGAAACCATCCTGCGTATCGTGTAATTTCAGGAGCCAGCCGGCCTTTCCCAGCCACAGGTAGCCAACACAAACCACGGCCCTTTTCCCTGGCAAAAAAAACTGACACGCCCCGCTTCTGGTTGTCAAATTGCAGGAGCCACTTGGCTCTATCAAACCAGCCCGACTCGGCACTGGTGCCGCCTTTCATCTGGGAA
The DNA here is from genome assembly GCF_047830755.1 of Zonotrichia albicollis. Lineage (NCBI taxonomy): Eukaryota > Metazoa > Chordata > Aves > Passeriformes > Passerellidae > Zonotrichia > Zonotrichia albicollis. Next base: position 8,358,117 of record NC_133845.1, on the reverse strand, counting down.
CCATCCGGCGAGTCGTGGATTTTCAGGAGTCAGCCGGCCACTCCCATCCACAGGCCCCCAAACACAAACTACCGCCCTTTTCCCTGGCAAACAAACTCACCCACCCCGCTTCTGGCTGGCAGATTGCACGAGCCACATGGCTCTATCAAACCAGCCCAACTCGGCACTGGTGCCACCTTGGGTCTGGGAACCATCATGCGCGGAGTGGATTTTAAGGAGCCAGCCGGCCACTCCCAGCCTCAGGCCCCCAAACACAAACTACGGCCCTTTTCCCTGGAAGGAAAACTGGCCTGCCCATCTTCTGGCTGGCAGATTGCTGGAGCTACTTGGTACTATCAAACCAGCCCGACTTGGCACTGGTGCCATTTTTTATTTGGGAACCATCCTGCGTATCGTGGATTTTCAGGAGCCAGCCGGCCACTCCTTGCCACAGGCGCCCAAGCACACACTACGGCCCTTTTCCCTGGACGTAATACTGACCTGCCCATCTTCTGGCTGGCAGATTGCAGGAGACACTTGGCTCAATCAAACCAGCCCGACTCAGCACTGGGGCCCCCTTGGGTCTGGGAACCATCCTGCGCGGCATGGATTTTCGGGAGCCAGCCGGCCTTTCCCAGCCACAGGCTCCCGAAAAAGAACCACGGCCCTTTTCCCTGGCAAACAAAACTCACCCACCCTGCTTCTGGCTGGCAGATTGCAGGAGCCACGTGGCTCTATCAAAACAGCCCGACTCGGCACTGGTGCCACCTTTCATATTGGAACCATCCTGTGTATCGGGGATTTTCAGGAGCCAGCCGGCCGCTTCCAGCCACAGGCCCCCAAACACAAACTACGGCCCTTTTCCATGGAAGTAAAACTGACCTGCCCATCTTCTGGCTGGCAGATTGCAGGAGCCACTTGGCTCTATCAAACCAACCTGACTCGGCACTGGTGCCACCTTTCATCTGGGAACCATCCTGCGTATCGTGGATTTTCAGGAGCCAGCCGGCCACTCCCAGCCACAGGCCCACAAATACAAACTACGGCCCTTTTCCCTGGAAGTAAAACTGACCTGCCCATCGTCTGGCTGGCAGATTGCGGGAGACACCTGTTACTATCAAACCAGCCCGACTCAGCACTGGTGCCACCTTTCATCTGGGAACCATCCTAGGTATCGTGGATTTTCAGGAGCCAGCCGGCCATTCCCAGCCACAGGCCCCCAAACACAAACTACCGCCCTTTTCCCTGGCAAACAAACTCACCCACCCCGCTTCTGGCTGGCAGATTGCACGAGCCACATGGCTCTATCAAACCAGCCCAACTCGGCACTGGTGCCACCTTGGGTCTGGGAACCATCATGCGCTGCGTGGATTTTCAGGAGCCAGCCGGCCACTCCCAGCCTCAGGCCCCCAAACACAAACTACGGCCCTTGTCCCTGGAAGGAAAACTGGCCTGCCCATCTTCTGGCTGGCAGATTGCTGGAGCTACTTGGTACTATCAAACCAGCCCGACTTGGCACTGGTGCCATTTTTTATTTGGGAACCATCCTGCGTATCGTGGATTTTCAGGAGCCAGCCGGCCACTCCTTGCCACAGGCGCCCAAGCACACACTACGGCCCTTTTCCCTGGACGTAATACTGACCTGCCCATCTTCTGGCTGGCAGATTGCAGGAGACACTTGGCTCAATCAAACCAGCCCGACTCAGCACTGGGGCCCCCTTGGGTCTGGGAACCATCCTGCGCGGCATGGATTTTCGGGAGCCAGCCGGCCTTTCCCAGCCACAGGCTCCCGAAAAAGAACCACGGCCCTTTTCCCTGGCAAACAAAACTCACCCACCCTGCTTCTGGCTGGCAGATTGCAGGAGCCACGTGGCTCTATCAAAACAGCCCGACTCGGCACTGGTGCCAACTTTCATATTGGAACCATCCTGTGTATCGGGGATTTTCAGGAGCCAGCCGGCCGCTTCCAGCCACAGGCCCCCAAACACAAACTACGGCCCTCTTCCCTGGAAGTAAAATTGACCTGCCCATCGTCTGGCTGGCAGATTGCGGGAGACACTTGGTACTATCAAACCAGCCCGACTCAGCACTGGTGCCACCTTTCATCTGGGAACCATCCTGCGTATCGTGGATTTTCGGGAGCCAGCCGGCCTTTCCCAGCCACAGGCTCCCGAAAAAGAACCACGGCCCTTTTCCCTGGCAAACAAAACTCACCCACCCCGCTTCTGGCTGGCAGATTGCAGGAGCCACTTGGCTCTATCAAACCAGCCCGACTTGGCACTGGTGCCACCATTCTTCTGGGAACCATCCTGCGTATCGTGGCTTTTCAGGAGCCAGGCGGCCCCTCCCAGCCACAGGCCCCCAAACACACACTACGGCCCTTTTCCCTGGAAGTAAAACTGACCTGCCCATCTTCTGGCTGTCAGATTGCAGGAGCCACTTGGCTATATCAAACCAGCCCGACTCGGCACTGGTGCCCCCTTGGGTCTGGGAACCACCCTGCGCGCGTGGATTTTCAGGAGCCAGCTGGACTTTCCCAGCCACAGGCCCCGAAAACAAACCACTGCCCTTTTCCCTGGCAAACAAAACTCACCCACCCAGCTTCTGGCTGGCAGATTTCAGGAGCCACTTGGCTCTATCAAAACAGCGCGACTCGGCACTGGTGCCACCTTTATCTGGGAACCATCCGGTGTATCGGGGATTTTCAGGAGCCAGCCGGCCACTCCCAGCCACAGGCCCCCAAACAATATCTACGGCCCTTTTCCCTGGAAGCAAAACTGACCTGCCCATCTTCTGGCTGGCAGATTGCCGGAGACACTTGGTACTATCACACCAACCCGACGCAGCAGTGGTGCCACCATTCATCTGGGAACCATCCTGCGTATCGTGGATTTTCAGGAGCCAGCCAGCCACTCCCAGCCACAGGCCCCGAAATCAAACCACGGCCCTGTAACCTTGCAAACAAAACTGACCCGCCCCGCTTCTGGCTGGCAGACTGCAGGAGCCACATGGCTCTATCAAACCAGCCCAACTCGGCACTTGTTCCGCCTTGGGTCTGGGAACCATCATGCGCGGCGTGGATTTAAAGGAGCCAGCCGGCCATTCCCAACCACAGGCCTCCAAACAAAAACTACGGCCCTTTTCCCTGGAAGTAAAATAGACCTGCCCATCTTCTGGCTGGCAGATTACAGGAGCCACGTGGTACTATCAAACCAGCCCGACTTGGCATTGGTGCCATTTTTCATTTGGGAAGCATCTTGCGTATCGTGGATTTTCAGGAGCCAGCCGGCCACTCCCAGCCACAGGCCTCCAAATACAAACTACGGCCCTTTTCCCTGGAAGTAAAATTGACCTGCCCATCGTCTGGCTGGCAGTTTGCGGGAGACAGTTGGTACTATCAAACCAGCCCGACTCAGCACTGGTGCCACCTTTCATCTGGGAACCATCCTGCGTATCGTGGATTTTCATGAGCCAGCCGGCCACTCCCAGCCACAGGCCCACAAACAAAAACTACGGCCCTTTTCCCTTGAAGTAAAACTGACCTGCCCACCTTCTGGCTGGCATATTGCAGGAGCCACTTGGCTCTATCAAACCAGCCTGACTTGGCACTGGTTCCACCATTCATTTGGGAACCATCCTACGTATCGTGGATTTTCAGGAGCCAGCCGGCCACTCCCAGCCATAGGCTCCCAAACACAAACTACGGCCCTTTACCCTGGAAGTAAAACTGACCAGCCCATCTTCTGGCTGGCAGATTGCAGGAGCCACTTGGCTCTATCAAACCAGCCCGACTCAGCACTGGTGCCCCCTTGGGTCTGGGAACCATCCTGTGTATCGGGGATTTTCAGGAGCCAGCCGGCCACTTCCAGCCACAAGCCCCCAAACACAAACTACGGCCCTTTTCCCTGGAAGCAAAACTGACCTGCCCATCTTCTGGCTGGCAGATTGCCGGAGACACTTGGTACTATCAAACCAGCCCGACTCAGCAGTGGTGCCACCATTCATCTGGGAACCATCCTGCGTATCATGGATTTTCAGGAGCCAGCCGGCCACTCCCAGCCACAGGCCCCCAATACAAACATCGGCCCTTTAACCTTGCAAACAAAACTGACCCGCCCCGCTTCTGGCTGGCAGACTGCAGGAGCCACATGGCTCTATCAAACCAGCCCAACTCGGCACTGGTTCCACCTTGGGTCTGGGAACCATCATGCGCGGCGTGGATTTTAAGCAGCCAGCCGGCCATTCTCAGCCACAGGGCCCCAAACGCAAACTACGGCCCTTTTCCCTGGAAGTAAAACTGATCTTCCCATCTTCTGGCTGGCAGATTGCAGGAGCCACTTGGCTCTATCAAACCAGCCCGACTCGGCACTGGTGCCACCTTTCATCTGATAACCATCCTGTGTATCGTGGATTTTCGGGTGCCAGCAGGCCTCTCCCAGCCACAGGCCCCCGAACAAAAACTACGGCCCTTTTCCCTGGAAGGAAAACTGACCTGCCCATCTTCTGGCTGGCAGATTGCAGGAGCCACTTGGCTCTATCAAACCAGCCCGATTTGGCACTGGTGCCCCCTTGGGTCTGGGAACCATCCTGCGTATCGTGGAATTTCAGGAGCCAGCCGGCCACTCCCAGCCACAGGCCCCCAAACACAATCTACGGCCCTTTTCCCTGGTAGTAAATCTGACCTGCCCATCTTCTGGCTGGCAGATTGCAGGAGCCACTTGGCTCTATCAAACCAGCCCGACTCGGCACTGGTGCCACCTTTCATCTGGGAATCATCCTGCGTGTCGTGGATTTTCAGGAGTGAGCCGGCCACTCCCAGCCACAGGCCCCCAACAGAAACCACGGCCCTTTTCCCTGGCAAACAGAACTGACCCGCCCCGCACCTGTCTGGCTGATTGCAGGAGACACTTGGCTCTATCAAACCATCCCGGCTCGGCACTGGTTCCTTTTTCGTCCGGGAATCATCTTGCATATCGTGGATTTTCAGGAGCCAGCCTGCCTTTCCCAGCCACAGGCCCAGAAAACAAACCACGGCCCTTTTCCCTGGCAAACCAAACTCACCCACCCGCTTCTGGCTGGCAGATTGCAGGAACCACTTGGCTCTATCAAAACAGCGCGACTCGGCACTGGTGCCACCTTTCATCTGGGAACCATCCTGTGTATCTGGGATTTTCAGGAGCCAGCCGGCCACTCCCAGCCACAGGCCCCCAAACAAAAACTACGCCCCTTTTCCCTGGAAGGAAAACTGACCTGCCCATCTTCTGGCTGGCAGATTGCAGGAGACACTTGGTACTATCAAAACAGCCCGACTCAGCAGTGGTGCCACCATTCATCTGGGAACCATGCTGTGTATCGGGGATTTTCGGGTGCCAGTCGGCCACTCCCAGCCACAGGCCCCCGAAAAAAAACTACGACCCTTTTCCCTGGAAGTAAAACTGACCTGCCCATCTTCTGGCTGGCAGATTGCAGGAGACACTTGGCTCTATCAAACCAGCCCGATTTGGCTCTGCTGCAACCTTTCATCTGGGTACCATCCTGCGTATCGTGGATTTTCAGGAGCCAGCCAGTCACTCCCAGCCACAGGCCCCCAAACACAAACTACGGCCCTTTTCCCTGGAAGTAAAACTGACCTGCCCATCTTCTGGCTGGCAGATTGCGGGAGACACTTGGTACTATCAAACCAGCCCGACTCAGCAGTGGTGCCACCATTCATCTGGGAACCATCCTGCGTATCGTTGATTTTCAGGAGCCATCCGGCTACTCCCAGCCACAGGCCCCCAACACAAACCACGGCCCTTTAACCTGGCAAACAATACTGACCCGCCCCGCTTCTGGCTGGCAGACTGCAGGAGCCACATGGCTCTATCAAACCAGCCCAACTTGGCACTGGTGCCACCTTGGGTCTGGGAACCATCATGCGCGGCGTGGATTTTAAGGAGCCAGCCGGCCATTCCCAGCCACAGGGCCCCAAACCCAAACTACGCCCCTTTTCCCTGGAAGTAAAACTGATCTGCCCATCTTCTGGCTGGCAGATTGCAGGAGCCACTTGGCTCTATCAAACCAGCCCGACTCGGCACTGGTGCCACCTTTCATCTGGGAACCATCCTGCGTATCGTGGAATTTCAGGAGCCAGCCGGCCACTCCCAGCCACAGGCCCCCAAACACAATCTACGGCCCTTTACCCTGGAAGTAAATCTCACCTGCCCATCTTCTGGCTGGCAGATTGCAGGAGCCACTTGGCTCTATCAAACCAGCCCGACTCGGCACTGGTGCCACCTTTCATCTGGGAATCATCCTGCGTGTCGTGGATTTTCAGGAGTCAGCCGGCCACTCTCAGCCACAGGGCCCCAAACACATACCACGGCCATTTTCCCTGGAAGAAAATCTCAGCGGCAAGCCCTCTGGCTGGCAGATTGCAGGAGTCACTTGGCTCTATCCACCATACCGGCTCGGCACTGGTTCCTTTTTCGTCCGGGAATCATCTTGCGTATCGTGGATTTTCAGGAGCCAGCCTGCCTTTCCCAGCCACAGGCCCAGAAAACAAACCACGGCCCTTTTCCCTGGCAAACAAAACTCACCCACCCCGCTTCTGGCTGGCAGATTGCAGGAACCACTTGGCTCTATCAAAACAGCGCGACTCGGCACTGGTGCCACCTTTCATCTGGAAACCATCCTGTGTATCGGGGATTTTCAGGAGCCAGCCGGCCACTCCCAGCCACAGGCCCCCAAACAAAAACTACGCCCCTTTTCCCTGGAAGGAAAACTGACCTGCCCATCTTCTGGCTGGCAGATTGCGGGAGACACTTGGTAATATCAAAACAGCCCGACTCAGCAGTGGTGCCACCATTCATCTGGGAACCATGCTGTGTATCGGGGATTTTCGGGTGCCAGTAGGCCACTCACAGCCACAGGCCCCCGAACAAAAACTACGACCCTTTTCCCTGGAAGTAAAACTGTACTGCCCATCTTCTGGCTGGCAGATTGCAGGAGACACTTGGCTCTATCAAACCAGCCCGACTCGGCACTTGTGCCACCTTTCATCTGGGAACCATCCTGCGTATCGTGGATTTTCAGGAGCCAGCCGGCCATTCCCAGGCACAGGCCCCCAAACAAAAGATATGGTCCTTTTCCCTGGAAGTAAAACTGACTTGCCCATCTTCTGGCTGGCAGATTGCAGGAGACACTTGGCTCTATCAAACCAGCCCAACTCGGCACTGGTGCCACCTTGGGTCTGGGAACCATCCTACGTATCGTGGATTTTCAGGAGCCAGCCAGCCACTCACAGCCACAGGCCCCCAAACACAAACTACGGCCCTTTTCCCTGGAAGTAAAACTGACCAGCCCATCTTCTGGCTGGCAGATTGCAGGAGCCACTTGGCTCTATCAAACCAGCCCGACTCGGCACTGGTGCCACCTTTCATCTGGGAACCATCCTGCGTATCGTGGCTTTTCAGGAGCCAGCCGGCCACTCCCAGCCACAGGCCCCGAAAACAAACCACGGCCCTTTTCCCTGGCAAACAAAACTCACCAACCCCGCTTCTGGCTGGCAGATTGCAGGAGCCACTTGGCTCTATCAAAACAGAGCGACTCGGCACTGGTGCCACCTTTGATCTGGGAACCATGCTGTGTATCGGGGATTTTCAGGAGCCAGCCGGCCACTCCCAGCCACAGGCCCCCAAACAAAAACTACGGCCCTTTTCCCTGGAAGCAAAGCTGACCTGCCCACCTTTGGCTGGCAGATTGCGGGAGACACTTGGTACTATCAAACCAGCCCGACTCAGCAGTGGTGCCACCATTCATCTGGGAACCATGCTGTGTATCGGGGATTTTCGGGTGCCAGTAGGCCACTCCCAGCCACAGGCCCCCAAACACAAACTACGGCCCTTTTCCCTGGAAGGAAAACTGACCTGCCCATCTTCTGGCTGGCAGATTGCAGGAGCCACTTGGCTCTATCAAACCAGCCCGATTTGGCACTGGTGCCCCCTTGGGTCTGGGAACCATTCTGCGTATCGTGGAATTTCAGGAGCCAGCCGGCCACTCCCAGCCACAGGCCCCCAAACAAAATCTACGGCCCTTTTCCCTGGAAGTAAATCTGACCTGCCCATCTTCTGGCTGGCAGATTGCAGGAGCCACTTGGCTCTATCAAACCAGCCCGACTCGGCACTGGTGCCACCTTTCATCTGGGAACCATCCTGCGTATCGTGGATTTTCAGGAGCCAGCCGGCCATTCCCAGGCACAGGCCCCCAAACAAAAGATATGGTCCTTTTCCCTGGAAGTAAAACTGACTTGCCCATCTTCTGGCTGGCAGATTGCAGGAGACACTTGGCTCTATCAAACCAGCCCAACTCGGCACTGGTGCCACCTTGGGTCTGGGAACCATCCTACGTATCGTGGATTTTCAGGAGCCAGCCAGCCACTCACAGCCACAGGCCCCCAAACACAAACTACGGCCCTTTTCCCTGGAAGTAAAACTGACCAGCCCATCTTCTGGCTGGCAGATTGCAGGAGCCACTTGGCTCTATCAAACCAGCCCGACTCGGCACTGGTGCCACCTTTCATCTGGGAACCATCCTGCGTATCGTGGCTTTTCAGGAGCCAGCCGGCCACTCCCAGCCACAGGCCCCGAAAACAAACCACGGCCCTTTTCCCTGGCAAACAAAACTCACCAACCCCGCTTCTGGCTGGCAGATTGCAGGAGCCACTTGGCTCTATCAAAACAGAGCGACTCGGCACTGGTGCCACCTTTGATCTGGGAACCATGCTGTGTATCGGGGATTTTCAGGAGCCAGCCGGCCACTCCCAGCCACAGGCCCCCAAACAAAAACTACGGCCCTTTTCCCTGGAAGCAAAGCTGACCTGCCCACCTTTGGCTGGCAGATTGCGGGAGACACTTGGTACTATCAAACCAGCCCGACTCAGCAGTGGTGCCACCATTCATCTGGGAACCATGCTGTGTATCGGGGATTTTCGGGTGCCAGTAGGCCACTCCCAGCCACAGGCCCCCAAACACAAACTACGGCCCTTTTCCCTGGAAGGAAAACTGACCTGCCCATCTTCTGGCTGGCAGATTGCAGGAGCCACTTGGCTCTATCAAACCAGCCCGATTTGGCACTGGTGCCCCCTTGGGTCTGGGAATCATCCTGCGTGTCGTGGATTTTCAGGAGTGAGCCGGCCACTCCCAGCCACAGGCCCCCAACAGAAACCACGGCCCTTTTCCCTGGCAAACAGAACTGACCCGCCCCGCTCCTGTCTGGCTGATTGCAGGAGACACTTGGCTCTATCAAACCATCCCGGCTCGGCACTGGTTCCTTTTTCGTCCGGGAATCATCTTGCATATCGTGGATTTTCAGGAGCCAGCCTGCCTTTCCCAGCCACAGGCCCAGAAAACAAACCACGGCCCTTTTCCCTGGCAAACCAAACTCACCCACCCGCTTCTGGCTGGCAGATTGCAGGAACCACTTGGCTCTATCAAAACAGCGCGACTCGGCACTGGTGCCACCTTTCATCTGGGAACCATCCTGTGTATCTGGGATTTTCAGGAGCCAGCCGGCCACTCCCAGCCACAGGCCCCCAAAAAAACTACGCCCCTTTTCCCTGGAAGGAAAACTGACCTGCCCATCTTCTGGCTGGCAGATTGCAGGAGACACTTGGTACTATCAAAACAGCCCGACTCAGCAGTGGTGCCACCATTCATCTGGGAACCATGCTGTGTATCGGGGATTTTCGGGTGCCAGTCGGCCACTCCCAGCCACAGGCCCCCGAAAAAAAACTACGACCCTTTTCCCTGGAAGTAAAACTGACCTGCCCATCTTCTGGCTGGCAGATTGCAGGAGACACTTGGCTCTATCAAACCAGCCCGATTTGGCTCTGCTGCAACCTTTCATCTGGGAACCATCCTGCGTATCGTGGATTTTCAGGAGCCAGCCAGCCACTCCCAGCCACAGGCCCCCAAACACAAACTACGGCCCTTTTCCCTGGAAGTAAAACTGACCTGCCCATCTTCTGCCTGGCAGATTGCGGGAGACACTTGGTACTATCAAACCAGCCCGACTCAGCAGTGGTGCCACCATTCATCTGGGAACCATCCTGCGTATCGAGGATTTTCAGGAGCCATCCGGCTACTCCCAGCCACAGGCCCCCAACACAAACCACGGCCCTTTAACCTGGCAAACAATACTGACCCGCCCCGCTTCTGGCTGGCAGACTGCAGGAGCCACATGGCTCTATCAAACCAGCCCAACTCGGCACTGGTGCCACCTTGGGTCTGGGAACCATCATGCGCGGCGTGGATTTTAAGGAGCCAGCCGGCCATTCCCAGCCACAGGGCCCCAAAAACAAACTACGGCCCTTTTCCCTGGAAGTAAAACTGACCTGCCCATCTTCTGGCTGGCAGATTGCAGGAGCCACTTGGCTCTATCAAACCAGCCCGACTCGGCACTGGTGCCACCTTTCATCTGGGAACCATCCTGCGTATCGTGGAATTTCAGGAGCCAGCCGGCCACTCCCAGCCACAGGCCCCCAAACACAATCTACGGCCCTTTACCCTGGAAGTAAATCTCACCTGCCCATCTTCTGGCTGGCAGATTGCAGGAGCCACTTGGCTCTATCAAACCAGCCCGACTCGGCACTGGTGCCACCTTTCATCTGGGAATCATCCTGCGTGTCGTGGATTTTCAGGAGTCAGCCGGCCACTCTCAGCCACAGGGCCCCAAACACATACCACGGCCATTTTCCCTGGAAGAAAATCTCAGCGGCAAGCCCTCTGGCTGGCAGATTGCAGGAGTCACTTGGCTCTATCCACCATACCGGCTCGGCACTGGTTCCTTTTTCGTCCGGGAATCATCTTGCGTATCGTGGATTTTCAGGAGCCAGCCTGCCTTTCCCAGCCACAGGCCCAGAAAACAAACCACGGCCCTTTTCCCTGGCAAACAAAACTCACCCACCCCGCTTCTGGCTGGCAGATTGCAGGAACCACTTGGCTCTATCAAAACAGCGCGACTCGGCACTGGTGCCACCTTTCATCTGGAAACCATCCTGTGTATCGGGGATTTTCAGGAGCCAGCCGGCCACTCCCAGCCACAGGCCCCCAAACAAAACCTACGGCCCTTTTCCCTGGAAGTAAAACTGACCTGCCCATCTTCTGGCTGGCAGATTGCGGGAGACACTTGGTACTATCAAAACAGCCCGACTCAGCAGTGGTGCCACCATTCATCTGGGAACCATGCTGTGTATCGGGGATTTTCGGGTGCCAGTCGGCCACTCCCAGCCACAGGCCCCCGAAAAAAAACTACGACCCTTTTCCCTGGAAGTAAAACTGACCTGCCCATCTTCTGGCTGGCAGATTGCAGGAGCCACTTGGCTCTATCAAACCAGCCCGATTTGGCTCTGCTGCAACCTTTCATCTGGGAACCATCCTGCGTATCGTGGATTTTCAGGAGCCAGCCAGCCACTCACAGCCACAGGCCCCCAAACACAAACTACGGCCCTTTTCCCTGGAAGTAAAACTGACCAGCCCATCTTCTGGCTGGCAGATTGCAGGAGCCACTTGGCTCTATCAAACCAGCCTGACTCGGCGCTGGTGCCACCTTTCATCTGGGAACCATCCTGCGTATCGTGGATTTTCAGGAGCCAGCCGGCCACTCCCAGCCACAGGCCCCGAAAACAAACCACGGCCCTTTTCCCTGGCAAACAAAACTCACCAACCCCGCTTCTGGCTGGCAGATTGCAGGAGCCACTTGGCTCTATCAAAACAGAGCGACTCGGCACTGGTGCCACCTTTCATCTGGGAACCATCCTGTGTATCGGGGATTTTCAGGAGCCAGCCGGCCACTCCCAGCCACAGGCCCCCAAACAAACCACGGCCCTTTTCCCTGGCAAACAAAACTCACCAACCCCGCTTCTGGCTGGCAGATTGCAGGAGACACTTGGCTCTATCAAAACAGCCCGATTTGGCTCTGCTGCAACCTTTCATCTGGGAACCATCCTGCGTATCGTGGATTTTCAGGAGCCAGCCAGCCACTCACAGCCACAGGCCCCCAAACACAAACTACGGCCCTTTTCCCTGGAAGCAAAGCTGACCTGCCCACCTTTGGCTGGCAGATTGCGGGAGACACTTGGTACTATCAAACCAGCCCGACTCAGCAGTGGTGCCACCATTCATCTGGGAACCATGCTGTGTATCGGGGATTTTCGGGTGCCAGTAGGCCACTCCCAGCCACAGGCCCCCAAACACAAACTACGGCCCTTTTCCCTGGAAGTAAAACTGACCTGCCCATCTTCTGGCTGGCAGATTGCAGGAGCCACTTGTCTCTATGAAACCAGCCCGACTCGGCACTGGTGCCACCTTTCATCTGGGAACCATCCTGCGTATCGTGGATTTTAAGGAGCCAGCCGGCCACTCCCAGCCACAGGCCCCCAAACACAAACTACGGCCCTTTTCCCTGGAAGTAAAACTGACCTGCCCATCTTCTGGCTGGCAGATTGCAGGAGCCACTTGGCTCTATCAAACCAGCCCGACTCGGCACTGGTGCCCCCTTGGGTCTGGGAACCATCCTGCATATCGTGGATTTTCAGGACCCAGCCGGCCACTCCCAGCCTCAGGCCCCCAACAGAATCCACATCCCTTTTCCCTGGCAAACAAAACTGAACCGCCCTGCTCCTGGCTGGCTGATTGCAGGAGACACTTGGCTCTATCAAACCATCCCGACTCGGCACTGGTTCCTCTTTGGTCCGGGAATCATCCTGCGTATCGTGGATTTTTAGGAGCCAGCCGGCCTTTTCCAGCCACAGGCCCAGAAAAAAAACCACGGCCCTTTTCCCTGGCAAACAAAACTCACCCACCCGGCTTCTCGCTGGCAGATTGCAGGAGCCACTTGGCCCTATCAAAACAGCCCGACTCGGCACTGGTGCCACCTTTCATCTGGGAACCATAATGTGTATCGGGGATTTTCAGGAGCCAGCCGGCCACTCCCAGCCACAGGCCCCCAAACAAAAACTACGGCCCTTTACCCTGGAAGGAAAATTGACCTGCCCATCTTCTGGCTGGCAGATTGCGGGAGACGCTTGGTACTATCAAACCAGCCCGACTCAGCAGTGGTGCCACCATTCATCTGGGAACCATGCTGTGTATCGGGGATTTTCGGGTGCCAGTAGGCCACTCACAGCCACAGGCCCCCGAAAAAAAACTACGACCCTTTTCCCTGGAAGTAAAACTGACCTGCCCATCTTCTGGCTGGCAGATTGCAGGAGACACTTGGCTCTATCAAACCAGCCCGACTCGGCACTTGTGCCACCTTTCATCTGGGAACCATCCTGCGTATCGTGGATTTTCAGGAGCCAGCCGGCCATTCCCAGGCACAGGCCCCCAAACAAAAGATATGGTCCTTTTCCCTGGAAGTAAAACTGACTTGCCCATCTTCTGGCTGGCAGATTGCGGGAGACACTTGGCTCTATCAAACCAGCCCGACTCGGCACTGGTGCCACCTTGGGTCTGGGAACCATCCTACGTATCGTGGATTTTAAGGAGCCAGCCGGCCATTCCCAGCCACAGTCCCCCAAACAAAAACTTCCGCCCTTTTCCCTGCAAGTAAAACAGACTTGCCCATCTTCTGGCTGTCAGATTGCAGAAGCTACTTGGTAATATCAAACCTGCCGGACTTGGCACTGGTGCCATTTTTCATTTGGGAACCATCCTGCGTATCGTGGATTTTCAGGAGCCAGCCTGCCATTCCCAGGCACAGGCCCCCAAAAAAAAGATATGGTCCTTTTCCCTAGAAGTAAAACTGACCTGTCCATCTTCTGGCTGGCAGAATGCAGGAGACACTTGGCTCTATCAAACCAGCCCGATTTGGCACTTGTGCCCCCTTGGGTCTGGGAACCATCCTGCGTATCGTGGATTTTCAGGAGACAGCAGGCCACTCCCAGCCACAGGCCCCCAACAAAAACCACATCCATTTTCCCTGGCAAACAAAACTGGCCGTCCCCGCTCCTGGCTGGCAGACTGCAGGAGACACATGGCTCTATCAAACCATCCCGACTCGGCACTGGTGCCTCTTTGGTCTCGGAATCATCCTGCGTATCGGGGATTTTCAGGAGCCAGACAGCCACTCCCAGCCACAGGCCCCCAAACAAAAACTACGACCCTTTTCCCTGGAAGTAAAACTGTCCTGCCCATCTTCTGGCTGGCAGATTGCAGGAAACACTGGCTCTATCAAACCAACCCGACTCGGCAATGGTGCGCCCTTGTGTCAGGTAATCATCCTGCGTATCGTGGCTTTTCAGGAGCCAGCCGACCACTCCCAGCCACAGGTCCCCAAACACAAACTACGGCCCTTTTCCCTAGAAGTAAAACTGACCTGCCCATCTTCTGGCTGGCAGATTGCAGGAGCCACTTGGCTCTATCAAACCAGCCCGACTTGGCACTGGTGCCCCTTTGGTATGGGAACCATCCTGCGTATCGTGGATTTTCAGGAGCCAGCCGGCCACTCCCAGCCACAGGCGCCCAAACACAAACTACGGCCATTTTCCTGGAAGTAAAACTGACCTGCCCATCTTCTGGCTGTCAGATTGCAGGAGCCACTTGGCTCTATCAAACCAGCCCGACTTGACACTGGTGCCACCATTCATCTGGGAACCATCCTGCGTATCGTGGATTTTCAGGAGCCAGCCGGCCACTCCCAGCCACAGGCCCCCAAACACAAACTACGGCCCTTTTCCCTGGAAGTAAAACTGACCTGCCCATCTTCTGGCTGGCAGATTGCAGGAGCCACTTGGCTCTATCAAACCAGCCCGACTTGGCACTGGTGCCCCCTTGGGTCTGGGAACCATCCTACGTATCGTGGATTTTTAGGATCCAGCCGGCCACTCCCAGCGACAGGCCCCCAACAGAAACCACGGCCCTTTTCCCTGGCAAACAAAACTGACCCGCCTCGCTCCTGGCTGGCAGATTGCAGGAGACACTTGGCTCTATCAAACCAGCCCGATTCGGCATTGGTGCCCCCTTGGGTCTGGGAACCATCCTGCGTATCGTGGATTTTCAGGAGCCAGCCGGTCATTCCGATCCACAGGCCCCCGAAAACAAACCACGGCCCTTACCCTGGAAGTAAAACAGACCTGCCCATCTTCTGGCTGTCAGATTGCAGGAGCCACGCAGTACTATCAAACCAGCCCGACTCGGCACTGGTGCCACTTTTCATCTGGGAACCATCCTGCGTTTCGTGGATTTTCAGGAGCCAGCCGGCCATTCCCAGGCACAGGCCCCCAAACAAAAACTACGCCCCTTTTCCCTGGAAGTAAAACTGACCTGTCCATCTTCTGGCTGGCAGAATGCAGGAGCCACTTGGCTCTATCAAACCAGCCCAACTCGGCACTGGTGCCCCCTTGGGTCTGGGAACCATCCTGCGTATCGTGGATTTTCAGGAGCCAGCCGGCCACTCCCAGCCACAGGCCCCCAAACAAAAACTACGGCCCTTTTCCCTGGAAGTAAAACTGACCTGCCCATCTTCAGGCTGGCAGATTGCAGGAGCCACTTGTCTCTATCAAACCAGCCCGACTCGGCACTGGTGCGTCCTTTCATCGTGGAACCATCCTCCGCGGCATGGATTGTCAGGAGCCAGCCGGCCATTCCAGGCCACAGGCCCCCACACACAAACTACGGCCCTTTTCCCTGGAAGTAAAATTGACCTGCCCATCTTCTGGCTGGCAGATTGCAGGAGCCACTTGCCTCTATCAAACCAGCCCAACTCGGCACTGGTGCCACCTTGGGTCTGGGAACCATCATGCGCGGCGTGGATTTTCAGGATCCAGCCGGCCATTCCCAGCCACAGGCCCCCGAACACAAACAACGGCCCTTTTCCCTGGAAGTAAAACAGACCTGCCCATCTTCTGGCTGGCAGATTGCAGGAGCTACTTGGTACTATCAAACCAGCCCGACTCGGCACTGTTGCCATTTTTCATCTGGGAACCATCCTGCGTATCGTTGATTTTAAGGAGCCAGCCGTCCACTCCCAGCCACAGGCCCCCAAACACAAACTACGGCCTTTTTCCCTGGAAGTAAAACTGACCTGCCCATCTTCTGGCTGTCAGATTGCAGGAGCCACTTGGCTCTATCAAACCACCCCGACTCGGCACTGATGCCCCCTTGGGTCTGGGAACCATTCTGCGCGGCGTGGATTTTCAGGAGCCAGCCGGCCTTTCCCAGCCACAGGCCCCGAACAAAAACCACGGCCCTTTTCCCTGGCAAACAAAACTCACCCACCCCGCTTCTGGCTGGCAGATTGCAGGAGCCACATGGCTCTATCACACCAGCCAAACTCGGCACTGGTGCCACCTTGGGTCTGGGAACCATCATGCGCGGCGTGTATTTTCAGAATCCTGCCGGCCATTCCCAGCCACAGGCCCCCGAACACAAACTACGGCCCTTTTCCCTGGAAGTAAAACTGACCTGCCCATCTTCTGGTTGTCAGATTGCAGGAGCCACGCAGTTCTATCAAACCAGCCCGACTCGGCACTGGTGCCACTTTTCATCTGGGAACCATCCTGCGCGCCGTGGATTTTAAGGAACCAGCCGGCCATTCCAGGCCACAGGCCCCGGAAAAAAAACCACGGCCTTTTTCCCTGGCAAACAAAACTCACCCAACCCGCTTCTGGCTGGCAGATTGCAGGAGCCACATGGCTCTATCACACCAGCCCAACTCGGCACTGGTGCCACCTTGGGTCTGGGAACCATCATGCGCGGCGTGTATTTTCAGAATCCAGCCGGCCATTCCCAGCCACAGGCCCCCGAACACAAACTACGGCCCTTTTCCCTGGAAGTAAAACAGACCTGCCCATCTTCTGGCTGTCAGATTGCAGGAGCCACGCAGTTCTATCAAACCAGCCCGACTCGGCACTGGTGCCACATTTCATCTGGGAACCATCCTGCGTATCGTGGATTTTCAGGAGCCAGCCGGCCACTCCCAGCCACAGGCCCCCAAACACAAACTACGGCCCTTTTCCCTGGAAGTAAAACTGACCTGCCCATCTTCTGGCTGGCAGATTGCAGGAGCCACTTGGCTCTGTCAAAACAGCCCGACTCGGCACTGGTGCCCCCTTGGGTCTGGGAACCATCCTACGTATCGTGGATTTTCAGGAGCCAGCCGGCCATTCCCAGCCACAGGCCCCGAAAACAAACCATGGCCCTTTTCCCTGGCAAACAAAACTCACCACCCCCCTTCTGGCTGGCAGATTGCAGGAGCCACATGGCTCTATCAAACCAACCCGACTCGGCATTGGTGCCACCATTCATATGGGAACCATCCTGTGTATCGGTGATTTTCAGGAGCCAGCCGGCCACTCCCAGCCACAGGCCCCCAAACACAAACTACGGCCCTTTTCCCTGGAAGTAAAACTGACCTGCCCATCTTCAGGCTGGAAGATTGCAGGAGCCACTTGGCTCTATCAAACCAGTCCGACTTGGCTGTGGTGCAAATTTTGGTCTGGCAATCATTCTGAGTATCGTGGATTTTTCATTTGGGAGCCAGCCCGCCACTCCCAGCCTCAGGCCCCCAAACACAAACTACCGGTACTTTTCCCTGGAAGAAAAACTGACCTGCCCATCTTCTGGCTGGCAGATTGCAGGAGACACTTGCCTCTATCAAACAAGCCCAACTCGGCACTGGTGCCACCTTTCATATGGGAACCATCCTGCGTATCGTGGATTTTCAGGAGCCAGCCTGCCACTCCCAGCCGCAGGGCCCCAAACATATACCACGGCCCTTTTCCCTGGAAGAAAATCTCAGCGGCCCGCCTTCTGGCTGGCAGATTGCAGGAGCCACTCGGTACTATTAAACCAGCCCGACTTGGCACTGGTGCCACCTTTCATCTTGGAACCATCCTGCGTATCGTAGGTTTTCATGAGCCAGCCGGCCACTGCCAGCCAAGGTCCCCAAACACAAACTACGGCCCTTTTCCCTGGAAGTAAAACTGACCTGCCCATCTTCTGGCTGGCAGATTGCAGGAGCCACTTGGCTCTATCAAAACAGCCCGACTCGGCACTGGTGCCACCTTTCATCTGGGAACCATCCCGCGCAGCGTGGATTTTAAGGAACCAGCAGGACATTCCAGGCCACAGGACGCGGAAAAAAAACCACGGCCTTTTCTCAGGCAAGCAAAACTCACCCACCCCGTTTCTGGCTGGTCTGATTGCAGGAGCCACTTGGCTCTATCAAACCAACCCGACTCGGCACTGGTGCCCCCTTGGGTCTGGGAATCTTCCTGCGCGGCGTCGATTTTAAAGAGCCAGCCGGCCATTCCCAGCCACAGGCCCCCGAAAACAAACCACGGCCCTTATCCCTGGGAAAAAAAACTCACCCACCCCGCTTCTGTCTGGCAGATTGCAGGAGACACTTGGCTCTATCTAACCAGCCCGACTCGGCACTGGTGCCTCCATTCATCTGGGAACCATCTTGCGTATCGTGGATTTTCAGGAGCCAGCCTGCCACTCCCAGCCTCAGGCCCGCAAACACAAATTACGGCCCTTTTCCCAGGAAGAAAAACTGTCCTGCCCATCTTCTGGCTGGCAGATTGCAGGAGCCACTTGGCTCTGTCAAACCAGCCCGACTCGGCACTGGTGCCACATTTCATCTGAGAACCATCCTGCGTATCGTGGATTTTCAGGAGCCAGCCGGCCACTGCCAGCCACAGGTGCCCAAACACAAACTACGGCCCTTTTCCCTGGAAGTAAAACTGACCTGCCCATCTTCTGGCTTGCAGATTGCAGGAGCCACTTGGTACTATCAAACCTACCCGACTCGGCACTGGTTCCCCCTTGGGTCTGGGAACCATCCAGCGCGGCGTGGATTTTTAGCCGCCTGCCGGATACTCCCAGCCACAGGCCCCCAAACACAAACTACGGCCTTTTCCCTGGAAGTAAAACTGACCTGCCCATCTTCTGGCTGGCAGATTGCAGTAGCCACTTGGTACTATCAAACCAACCCGACTCGGCACTGGTTCCCCCTTGGGTCTGGGAACCATCCTGCGTATCGTCGATTTTCAGAAGTCAGCAGGCCACTCCCAGCCACAAGGCCCCCAAACGCAAACTACGGCCCTTTTCCCTGGAAGTAAAACTGATCTGCCCATCTTCTGGCTGGTAGATTGCAGGAGCCACTTGGCTCTATCAAACCAGCCCGACTCGGCACTGGTGCTACCTATCATCTGGGAACCATCCTGCGTATCGTGGATTTTCAGGAGCCAGCCGGCCACTCCTAGCCCCAGGACCCCAAACAAAACCTACGGCCCTTTTCCCTGGAAGTAAAACTGACCTGCCCATCTTCTGGCTGGCAGATTGCAGGAGCCACTTGGCTCTATCAAACCAACCCGACTCGGCAATGGTGTCCCCTTGTGTCAGGGAATCATCCTGCGCGGCGTGGATTTTAAGGAGCCAGCCGGACATTCCAGGCCACAGGCCCCCAAAAACAAACCACTGCCCTTTTCCCTGGCAAAAAAAACTCACCCACCCCGCTTCTGGCTGGCAGATTGCAGGATACCCTTCGCTCTATCAAACCAGCCCGACTTGGCACTGGTGCCTCCTTTCATGTGGGAACCATCTTGCGTATCGTGAATTTTCAGGAGCCAGCTGGCCGCTCCCAGCCACAGGCCCCCAAACAAAATCTACGGCCCTTTTCCCTGGAAGTAAAACTGACCTGCCCATCTTCTGGCTGGCAGATTGCAGGAGCCACATGGCTCTATCAAACCAGCCCGACTTGGCACTGGTGGCACCTTTCATCTGGGAACCATCCTGCGTATTGTGGATTTTCAGGAGCCAGCCGGCCACTCCCAGCCACAGGCCCCCAAACACAAACTACGGCCCTTTTCCCTGGAAGAAAATCTCAGCGGCCCGCCTTCTGGCTGGCAGATTGCAGGAGCCACTCGGTACTATCAAACAAGCCCGACTTGGCACTGGTGCCACCTTTCATCTGGGAACCATCCTGCGTATCGTGGATTTTCAGGAGCCAGCCGGCCATTCCCAGCCACAGGCCCCCAAACAAAACTATGGCCCTTTCCCTTTATGTTAAACTGACCTGCCCATCTTCTGGCTGGCAGATTGCAGGAGACACTTGGTACTATGAAACCATCCCGACTTGGCACTGGTTCCCCCTTTCATCTGGGAACCATCCAGCGCGGCGTGAATTTTAAGCCGCCTGCCGGCCACTCCCAGCCACAAGCCCCCAAACACAAACTACCGGCCCTTTTCCCTGGAAGTAAAACTGACCTGCCCATCTTCTGGCCGGCAGATTGCAGGAGCCACTTGGCTCTATCAAACCAGCCTGACTGGGCACTGGTGCCCCCTTGGGTCTGGGAACCATCCTGCTCGGCGTGGATTTTCAGGAGCCAGCCGGCCATTCCAGGCCACAGGCCCCGGAAAACAAACCACGGCCCTTTTCCCTGGCAAACAAAACTCACCCAGCCCGCTTCTGGCTGGCAGATTGCAGGAGCCACTTGGCTCTATCAAACCAGCCCGACTCGGCACTGGTGCCACCTTTCATCTGGGAACCATCCTGCGTATCGTGGATTTTCAGGAGCCAGCCGGCCACTCCCAGCCACAAGGCCCCCAAACTCAAACTACGGCCCTTTTCCCTGGAAGTAAAACTGACCTGTCCATCTTCTGGCTGGTAGATTGCAGGAGCCACTTGGCTCTATCAAACCAGCCCGACTCGGCACTGGTGCTACCTATCATCTGGGAACCATCCTGCGTATCGTGGATTTTCAGGAGCCAGCCGGCCACTCCTAGCCCCAGGACCCCAAACAAAACCTACGGCCCTTTTCCCTGGAAGTAAAACTGACCTGCCCATCTTCTGGCTGGCAGATTGCAGGAGCAATTTGACTCTATCAAACCAGCCCGACTCAGCACTGGTGCCACCTTTCATCTGGGAATCATCCTGCGTGTCGTGGATTTTCAGGAGTCAGCCGGCCACTCTCAGCCACAGGGCCCCAAACTCATACCACGTCCATTTTCCCTGGAAGAAAATCTCAGCTGCAAGCCCCCTGGCTGGCAGATTGCAGGAGTCACTTGGCTCTATCCACCATACCGGCTTGGCACTGGTTCCTTTTTCGTCCGGGAATCATCTTGCGTATCGTGGATTTTCAGGAGCCATCCTGCCTTTCCCAGCCACAGGCCCAGAAAACAAACCACGGCCCTTTTCCCTGGCAAACAAAACTCACCCAACCCGCTTCGGGCTGGCAGATTGCAGGAACCACTTGGCTCTATCAAAACAGCGCGACTCGGCACTGGTGCCACCATTCATCTGGGAACCATGCTGTGTATCGGGGATTTTCGGGTGCCAGTCGGCCACTCCCAGCCACAGGCCCCGAAAACAAACCACGGCCATTTTCCCTGGCAAACAAAACTCACCAACCCCGCTTCTGGCTGGCAGATTGCAGGAGCCACTTGGCTCTATCAAAACAGAGCGACTCGGCACTGGTGCCACCTTTCATCTGGGAACCATCCTGTGTATCGGGGATTTTCAGGAGCCAGCCGGCCACTCCCAGCCACAGGCCCCCAAACAAAAACTACGGCCCTTTTCCCTGGAAGCAAAGCTGACCTGCCCACCTTTGGCTGGCAGATTGCGGGAGACACTTGGTACTATCAAACCAGCCCGACTCAGCAGTGGTGCCACCATTCATCTGGGAACCATGCTGTGTATCGGGGATTTTCGGGTGCCAGTAGGCCACTCCCAGCCACAGGCCCCCAAACACAAACTACGGCCCTTTTCCCTGGAAGTAAAACTGACCTGCCATCTTCTGGCTGGCAGATTGCAGGAGCCACTTGGCTCTATCAAACCAGCCCGACTCGGCACTGGTGCCACCTTTCATCTGGGAACCATCCTGCGTATCGTGGATTTTAAGGAGCCAGCCGGCCACTCCCAGCCACAGGCCCCCAAACACAAACTACGGCCCTTTTCCCTGGAAGTAAAACTGACCTGCCCATCTTCTGGCTGGCAGATTGCAGGAGCCACTTGGCTCTATCAAACCAGCCCGACTCGGCACTGGTGCCCCCTTGGGTCTGGGAACCATCCTACGTATCGTGGATTTTCAGGACCCAGCCGGCCACTCCCAGCCTCAGGCCCCCAACAGAAACCACATCCCTTTTCCCTGGCAAACAAAACTGAACCGCGCCGCTCCTGGCTGGCTGATTGCAGGAGACACTTGGCTCTATCAAACCATCCCGACTCGGCACTGGTTCCTCTTTGGTCCGGGAATCATCCTGCGTATCGTGGATTTTTAGGAGCCAGCCGGCCTTTCCCAGCCACAGGCCCAGAAAGCAAACCACGGCCCTTTTCCCTGGCAAACAAAACTCACCCACCCCGCTTCTGGCTGGCAGATTGCAGGAGCCACTTGGCCCTATCAAAACAGCCCGACTCGGCACTGGTGCCACCTTTCATCTGGGAACCATAATGTGTATCGGGGATTTTCAGGAGCCAGCCGGCCACTCCCAGCCACAGGCCCCCAAACAAAAACTACGGCCCTTTACCCTGGAAGGAAAATTGACCTGCCCATCTTCTGGCTGGCAGATTGCGGGAGACACTTGGTACTATCAAACCAGCCCGACTCAGCAGTGGTGCCACCATTCATCTGGGAACCATGCTGTGTATCGGGGATTTTCGGGTGCCAGTAGGCCACTCACAGCCACAGGCCCCCGAACAAAAACTACGACCCTTTTCCCTGGAAGTAAAACTGTACTGCCCATCTTCTGGCTGGCAGATTGCAGGAGACACTTGGCTCTATCAAACCAGCCCGACTCGGCACTTGTGCCACCTTTCATCTGGGAACCATCCTGCGTATCGTGGATTTTCAGGAGCCAGCCGGCCATTCCCAGGCACAGGCCCCCAAACAAAAGATATGGTCCTTTTCCCTGGAAGTAAAACTGACTTGCCCATCTTCTGGCTGGCAGATTGCAGGAGACACTTGGCTCTATCAAACCAGCCCAACTCGGCACTGGTGCCACCTTGGGTCTGGGAACCATCCTACGTATCGTGGATTTTAAGGAGCCAGCCGGCCATTCCCAGCCACAGTCCCCCAAACAAAAACTTCCGCCCTTTTCCCTGCAAGTAAAACAGACTTGCCCATCTTCTGGCTGTCAGATTGCAGGAGCTACTTGGTAATATCAAACCTGCCGGACTTGGCACTGGTGCCATTTTTCATTTGGGAACCATCCTGCGTATCGTGGATTTTCAGGAGCCAGCCTGCCATTCCCAGGCACATGCCCCCAAAAAAAAGATATGGTCCTTTTCCCTAGAAGTAAAACTGACCTGTCCATCTTCTGGCTGGCAGAATGCAGGAGACACTTGGCTCTATCAAACCAGCCCGATTTGGCACTGGTGCCCCCTTTGGTCTGGGAACCATCCTGCGTAACGTGGATTTTCAGGAGACAGCAGGCCACTCCCAGCCACAGGCCCCCAACAAAAACCACATCCATTTTCCCTGGCAAACAAAACTGGCCGTCCCCGCTCCTGGCTGGCAGACTGCAGGAGACACATGGCTCTATCAAACCATCCCGACTCGGCACTGGTGCCTCTTTGGTCTCGGAATCATCCTGCGTATCGGGGATTTTCAGGAGCCAGACAGCCACTCCCAGCCACAGGCCCCCAAACAAAAACTACGACCCTTTTCCCTGGAAGTAAAACTGTCCTGCCCATCTTCTGGCTGGCAGATTGCAGGAAACACTGGCTCTATCAAAACAACCCGACTCGGCAATGGTGCGCCCTTGTGTCAGGTAATCATCCTGCGTATCGTGGCTTTTCAGGAGCCAGCCGACCACTCCCAGCCACAGGTCCCCAAACACAAACTACGGCCCTTTTCCCTAGAAGTAAAACTGACCTGCCCATCTTCTGGCTGGCAGATTGCAGGAGCCACTTGGCTCTATCAAACCAGCCCGACTTGGCACTGGTGCCCCTTTGGTATGGGAACCATCCTGCGTATCGTGGATTTTCAGGAGCCAGCCGGCCACTCCCAGCCACAGGCGCCCAAACACAAACTACGGCCATTTTCCTGGAAGTAAAACTGACCTGCCCATCTTCTGGCTGGCAGATTGCAGGAGCCACTTGGCTCTATCAAACCAGCCCGACTTGGCACTGGTGCCACCATTCATCTGGGAACCATCCTGCGTATCGTGGATTTTCAGGAGCCAGCCGGCCACTCCCAGCCAAAGGCCCCCAAACACAATCTCAGGCACTTTTCCCTGGAAGTAAAACTGACCTGCCCATCTTCTGGCTGGCAGATTGCCGGAGCCACTTGGCTCTATCAAACCAGCCCGACTTGGCACTGGTGCCCCCTTGGGTCTGGGAACCATCCTACGTATCGTGGATTTTTAGGATCCAGCCGGCCACTCCCAGCGACAGGCCCCCAACAGAAACCACGGCCCTTTTCCCTGGCAAACAAAACTGACCCGCCTCGCTCCTGGCTGGCAGATTGCAGGAGACACTTGGCTCTATCAAACCAGCCCGATTCGGCATTGGTGCCCCCTTGGGTCTGGGAACCATCCTGCGTATCGTGGATTTTCAGGAGCCAGCCGGTCATTCCGATCCACAGGCCCCCGAAAACAAACCACGGCCCTTACCCTGGAAGTAAAACAGACCTGCCCATCTTCTGGCTGTCAGATTGCAGGAGCCACGCAGTACTATCAAACCAGCCCGACTCGGCACTGGTGCCACTTTTCATCTGGGAACCATCCTGCGTTTCGTGGATTTTCAGGAGCCAGCCGGCCATTCCCAGCCACAGGCCCCCAAACAAAAACTACGCCCCTTTTCCCTGGAAGTAAAACTGACCTGTCCATCTTCTGGCTGGCAGAATGCAGGAGCCACTTGGCTCTATCAAACCAGCCCAACTCGGCACTGGTGCCCCCTTGGGTCTGGGAACCATCCTGCGTATCGTGGATTTTCAGGAGCCAGCCGGCCACTCCCAGCCACAGGCCCCCAAACAAAAACTACGGCCCTTTTCCCTGGAAGTAAAACTGACCTGCCCATCTTCAGGCTGGCAGATTGCAGGAGCCACTTGGCTCTATCAAACCAGCCCGATTCGGCACTGGTGCGTCCTTTCATCGTGGAACCATCCTCCGCGGCATGGATTGTCAGGAGCCAGCCGGCCATTCCAGGCCACAGGCCCCCACACACAAACTACGGCCCTTTTCCCTGGAAGTAAAATTGACCTGCCCATCTTCTGGCTGGCAGATTGCAGGAGCCACTTGGCTCTATCAAACCAGCCCAACTCGGCACTGGTGCCACCTTGGGTCTGGGAACCATCATGCGCGGCGTGGATTTTCAGGATCCAGCCGGCCATTCCCAGCCACAGGCCCCCGAACACAAACAACGGCCCTTTTCCCTGGAAGTAAAACAGACCTGCCCATCTTCTGGCTGGCAGATTGCAGGAGCTACTTGGTACTATCAAACCAGCCCGACTCGGCACTGTTGCCATTTTTCATCTGGGAACCATCCTGCGTATCGTTGATTTTAAGGAGCCAGCCGTCCACTCCCAGCCACAGGCCCCCAAACACAAACTACGGCCTTTTTCCCTGGAAGTAAAACTGACCTGCCCATCTTCTGGCTGTCAGATTGCAGGAGCCACTTGGCTCTATCAAACCACCCCGACTCGGCACTGATGCCCCCTTGGGTCTGGGAACCATTCTGCGCGGCGTGGATTTTCAGGAGCCAGCCGGCCTTTCCCAGCCACAGGCCCCGAACACAAACCACGGCCCTTTTCCCTGGCAAACAAAACTCACCCACGCCGCTTCTGGCTGGCAGATTGCAGGAGCCACTTGGTTCTATCAAACCAGCCCGACTCGGCACTGGTGCCACTTTTCATCTGGGAACCATCCTGCGCGCCGTGGATTTTAAGGAACCAGCCGGCCATTCCAGGCCACAGGCCCCGGAAAAAAAACCACGGCCTTTTTCCCTGGCAAACAAAACTCACCCACCCCGCTTCTGGCTGGCAGATTGCAGGAGCCACATGGCTCTATCACACCAGCCAAACTCGGCACTGGTGCCACCTTGGGTCTGGGAACCATCATGCGCGGCGTGTATTTTCAGAATCCAGCCGGCCATTCCCAGCCACAGGCCCCCGAACACAAACTACGGCCCTTTTCCCTGGAAGTAAAACAGACCTGCCCATCTTCTGGCTGTCAGATTGCAGGAGCCACGCAGTTCTATCAAACCAGCCCGACTCGGCAGTGGTGCCACATTTCATCTGGGAACCATCCTGCGTATCGTGGATTTTCAGGAGCCAGCCGGCCACTCCCAGCCACAGGCCCCCAAACACAAACTACGGCCCTTTTCCCTGGAAGTAAAACTGACCTGCCCATCTTCTGGGTGGCAGATTGCAGGAGCCACTTGGCTCTATCAAACCAGCCCGATTCGGCACTGGTGCGTCCTTTCATCGTGGAACCATCCTCCGCGGCATGGATTGTCAGGAGCCAGCCGGCCATTCCAGGCCACAGGCCCCCACACACAAACTACGGCCCTTTTCCCTGGAAGTAAAATTGACCTGCCCATCTTCTGGCTGGCAGATTGCAGGAGCCACTTGGCTCTATCAAACCAGCCCAACTCGGCACTGGTGCCACCTTGGGTCTGGGAACCATCATGCGCGGCGTGGATTTTCAGGATCCAGCCGGCCATTCCCAGCCACAGGCCCCCGAACACAAACAACGGCCCTTTTCCCTGGAAGTAAAACAGACCTGCCCATCTTCTGGCTGGCAGATTGCAGGAGCTACTTGGTACTATCAAACCAGCCCGACTCGGCACTGTTGCCATTTTTCATCTGGGAACCATCCTGCGTATCGTTGATTTTAAGGAGCCAGCCGTCCACTCCCAGCCACAGGCCCCCAAACACAAACTACGGCCTTTTTCCCTGGAAGTAAAACTGACCTGCCCATCTTCTGGCTGTCAGATTGCAGGAGCCACTTGGCTCTATCAAACCACCCCGACTCGGCACTGATGCCCCCTTGGGTCTGGGAACCATTCTGCGCGGCGTGGATTTTCAGGAGCCAGCCGGCCTTTCCCAGCCACAGGCCCCGAACACAAACCACGGCCCTTTTCCCTGGCAAACAAAACTCACCCACGCCGCTTCTGGCTGGCAGATTGCAGGAGCCACTTGGTTCTATCAAACCAGCCCGACTCGGCACTGGTGCCACTTTTCATCTGGGAACCATCCTGCGCGCCGTGGATTTTAAGGAACCAGCCGGCCATTCCAGGCCACAGGCCCCGGAAAAAAAACCACGGCCTTTTTCCCTGGCAAACAAAACTCACCCACCCCGCTTCTGGCTGGCAGATTGCAGGAGCCACATGGCTCTATCACACCAGCCAAACTCGGCACTGGTGCCACCTTGGGTCTGGGAACCATCATGCGCGGCGTGTATTTTCAGAATCCAGCCGGCCATTCCCAGCCACAGGCCCCCGAACACAAACTACGGCCCTTTTCCCTGGAAGTAAAACAGACCTGCCCATCTTCTGGCTGTCAGATTGCAGGAGCCACGCAGTTCTATCAAACCAGCCCGACTCGGCACTGGTGCCACATTTCATCTGGGAACCATCCTGCGTATCGTGGATTTTCAGGAGCCAGCCGGCCACTCCCAGCCACAGGCCCCCAAACACAAACTACGGCCCTTTTCCCTGGAAGTAAAACTGACCTGCCCATCTTCTGGGTGGCAGATTGCAGGAGCCACTTGGCTCTGTCAAAACAGCCCGACTCGGCACTGGTGCCCCCTTTGGTCTGGGAACCATCCTGCGCGGCGTGGATTTAAAGGAGCCAGGCGGCCATTCCCAGCCACAGGCCCCGAAAACAAACCACGGCCCTTTTCCCTGGCAAACAAAACTCACCACCCCCCTTCTGGCTGGCAGATTGCAGGAGCCACATGGCTCTATCAAACCAACCCGACTCGGCATTGGTGCCACCATTCATATGGGAACCATCCTGTGTATCGGTGATTTTCAGGAGCCAGCCAGCCACTCCCAGCCACAGGCCCCCAAACACAAACTACGGCCCTTTTCCCTGGAAGTAAAACTGACCTGCCCATCTTCAGGCTGGAAGATTGCAGGAGCCACTTGGCTCTATCAAACCAGTCCGACTTGGCTGTGGTGCAAATTTTGGTCTGGCAATCATTCTGAGTATCGTGGATTTTTCATTTGGGAGCCAGCCCGCCACTCCCAGCCTCAGGCCCCCAAACACAAACTACCGGTACTTTTCCCTGGAAGAAAAACTGACCTGCCCATCTTCTGGCTGGCAGATTGCAGGAGACACTTGCCTCTATCAAACAAGCCCAACTCGGCACTGGTGCCACCTTTCATATGGGAACCATCCTGCGTATCGTGGATTTTCAGGAGCCAGCCGGCCACTCCCAGCCGCAGGGCCCCAAACATATACCACGGCCCTTTTCCCTGGAAGAAAATCTCAGCGGCCCGCCTTCTGGCTGGCAGATTGCAGGAGCCACTCGGTACTATTAAACCAGCCCGACTTGGCACTGGTGCCACCTTTCATCTTGGAACCATCCTGCGTATCGTAGGTTTTCATGAGCCAGCCGGCCACTGCCAGCCAAGGTCCCCAAACACAAACTACGGCCCTTTTCCCTGGAAGTAAAACTGACCTGCCCATCTTCTGGCTGGCAGATTGCAGGAGCCACTTGGCTCTATCAAAACAGCCCGACTCGGCACTGGTGCCACCTTTCATCTGGGAACCATCCCACGCAGCGTGGATTTAAAGGAACCAGCAGGACATTCCAGGCCACAGGACGCGGAAAAAAAACCACGGCCTTTTCTCAGGCAAGCAAAACTCACCCACCCCGTTTCTGGCTGGTCTGATTGCAGGAGCCACTTGGCTCTATCAAACCAACCCGACTCGGCACTGGTGCCCCCTTGGGTCTGGGAATCTTCCTGCGCGGCGTCGATTTTAAAGAGCCAGCCGGCCATTCCCAGCCACAGGCCCCCGAAAACAAACCACGGCCCTTATCCCTGGGAAAAAAAACTCACCCACCCCGCTTCTGTCTGGCAGATTGCAGGAGACACTTGGCTCTATCTAACCAGCCCGACTCGGCACTGGTGCCTCCATTCATCTGGGAACCATCGTGCGTATCGTGGATTTTCAGGAGCCAGCCTGCCACTCCCAGCCTCAGGCCCGCAAACACAAATTACGGCCCTTTTCCCAGGAAGAAAAACTGTCCTGCCCATCTTCTGGCTGGCAGATTGCAGGAGCCACTTGGCTCTGTCAAACCAGCCCGACTCGGCACTGGTTCCCCCTTGGGTCTGGGAACCATCCAGCGCGGCGTGGATTTTTAGCCGCCTGCCGGCAACTCCCAGCCACAGGCCCCCAAACACAAACTACGGCCTTTTCCCTGGAAGTAAAACTGACCTGCCCATCTTCTGGCTGGCAGATTGCAGTAGCCACTTGGTACTATCAAACCAACCCGACTCGGCACTGGTTCCCCCTTGGGTCTGGGAACCATCCTGCGTATCGTCGATTTTCAGAAGTCAGCAGGCCACTCCCAGCCACAAGGCCCCCAAACGCAAACTACGGCCCTTTTCCCTGGAAGTAAAACTGATCTGCCCATCTTCTGGCTGGTAGATTGCAGGAGCCACTTGGCTCTATCAAACCAGCCCGACTCGGCACTGGTGCTACCTATCATCTGGGAACCATCCTGCGTATCGTGGATTTTCAGGAGCCAGCCGGCCACTCCTAGCCCCAGGACCCCAAACAAAACCTACGGCCCTTTTCCCTGGAAGTAAAACTGACCTGCCCATCTTCTGGCTGGCAGATTGCAGGAGCCACTTGGCTCTATCAAACCAACCCGACTCGGCAATGGTGTCCCCTTGTGTCAGGGAATCATCCTGCGCGGCGTGGATTTTAAGGAGCCAGCCGGACATTCCAGGCCACAGGCCCCCAAAAACAAACCACTGCCCTTTTCCCTGGCAAACAAAACTCACCCACCCCGCTTCTGGCTGGCAGATTGCAGGATACCCTTCACTCTATCAAACCAGCCCGACTTGGCACTGGTGCCTCCTTTCATGTGGGAACCATCTTGCATATCGTGAATTTTCAGGAGCCAGCTGGCCACTCCCAGCCACAGGCCCCCAAACACAATCTACGGCCCTTTTCCCTGGAAGTAAAACTGACCTGCCCATCTTCTGGCTGGCAGATTGCAGGAGCCACATGGCTCTATCAAACCAGCCCGACTTGGCACTGGTGGCACCTTTCATCTGGGAACCATCCTGCGTATCGTGGATTTTCAGGAGCCAGCCGGCCACTCCAAGCCACAGGCCCCCAAACACAAACTACGGCCCTTTTCCCTGGGAGAAAATCTCAGCGGCCCGCCTTCTGGCTGGCAGATTGCAGGAGCCACTCGGTACTATCAAACCAGCCCGACTTGGCACTGGTGCCACCTTTCATCTGGGAACCATCCTGCGTATCGTGGATTTTCAGGAGCCAGCCGGCCATTCCCAGCCACAGGCCCCCAAACAAAAGATATGGTCCTTTTCCCTGGAAGTAAAACTGACTTGCCCATCTTCTGGCTGGCAGATTGCAGGAGACACTTGGCTCTATCACACCAGCCCAACTCGGCACTGGTGCCACCTTGGGTCTGGGAACCATCCTACGTATCGTGGATTTTAAGGAGCCAGCCGGCCATTCCCAGCCACAGTCCCCCAAACAAAAACTTCCGCCCTTTTCCCTGCAAGTAAAACAGACTTGCCCATCTTCTGGCTGTCAGATTGCAGGAGCTACTTGGTAATATCAAACCTGCCGGACTTGGCACTGGTGCCATTTTTCATTTGGGAACCATCCTGCGTATCGTGGATTTTCTGGAGCCAGCCTGCCATTCCCAGGCACAGGCCCCCAAAAAAAAGATATGGTCCTTTTCCCTAGAAGTAAAACTGACCTGTCCATCTTCTGGCTGGCAGAATGCAGGAGACACTTGGCTCTATCAAACCAGCCCGATTTGGCACTGGTGCCCCCTTGGGTCTGGGAACCATCCTGCGTATCGTGGATTTTCAGGAGACAGCAGGCCACTCCCAGCCACAGGCCCCCAACAAAAACCACATCCATTTTCCCTGGCAAACAAAACTGGCCGTCCCCGCTCCTGGCTGGCAGACTGCAGGAGACACATGGCTCTATCAAACCATCCCGACTCGGCACTGGTGCCTCTTTGGTCTCGGAATCATCCTGCGTATCGGGGATTTTCAGGAGCCAGACAGCCACTCCCAGCCACAGGCCCCCAAACAAAAACTACGACCCTTTTCCCTGGAAGTAAAACTGTCCTGCCCATCTTCTGGCTGGCAGATTGCAGGAAACACTGGCTCTATCAAAACAACCCGACTCGGCAATGGTGCGCCCTTGTGTCAGGTAATCATCCTGCGTATCGTGGCTTTTCAGGAGCCAGCCGACCACTCCCAGCCACAGGTCCCCAAACACAAACTACGGCCCTTTTCCCTAGAAGTAAAACTGACCTGCCCATCTTCTGGCTGGCAGATTGCAGGAGCCACTTGGCTCTATCAAACCAGCCCGACTTGGCACTGGTGCCCCTTTGGTATGGGAACCATCCTGCGTATCGTGGATTTTCAGGAGCCAGCCGGCCACTCCCAGCCACAGGTGCCCAAACACAAACTACGGCCATTTTCCTGGAAGTAAAACTGACCTGCCCATCTTCTGGCTGGCAGATTGCAGGAGCCACTTGGCTCTATCAAACCAGCCCGACTTGGCACTGGTGCCACCATTCATCTGGGAACCATCCTGCGTATCGTGGATTTTCAGGAGCCAGCCGGCCACTCCCAGCCAAAGGCCCCCAAACACAATCTCAGGCACTTTTCCCTGGAAGTAAAACTGACCTGCCCATCTTCTGGCTGGCAGATTGCAGGAGCCACTTGGCTCTATCAAACCAGCCCGACTTGGCACTGGTGCCCCCTTGGGTCTGGGAACCATCCTACGTATCGTGGATTTTTAGGATCCAGCCGGCCACTCCCAGCGACAGGCCCCCAACAGAAACCACGGCCCTTTTCCCTGGCAAACAAAACTGACCCGCCTCGCTCCTGGCTGGCAGATTGCAGGAGACACTTGGCTCTATCAAACCAGCCCGATTCGGCATTGGTGCCCCCTTGGGTCTGGGAACCATCCTGCGTATCGTGGATTTTCAGGAGCCAGCCGGTCATTCCGATCCACAGGCCCCCGAAAACAAACCACGGCCCTTACCCTGGAAGTAAAACAGACCTGCCCATCTTCTGGCTGTCAGATTGCAGGAGCCACGCAGTACTATCAAACCAGCCCGACTCGGCACTGGTGCCACTTTTCATCTGGGAACCATCCTGCGTTTCGTGGATTTTCAGGAGCCAGCCGGCCATTCCCAGCCACAGGCCCCCAAACAAAAACTACGCCCCTTTTCCCTGGAAGTAAAACTGACCTGTCCATCTTCTGGCTGGCAGAATGCAGGAGCCACTTGGCTCTATCAAACCAGCCCAACTCGGCACTGGTGCCCCCTTGGGTCTGGGAACCATCCTGCGTATCGTGGATTTTCAGGAGCCAGCCGGCCACTCCCAGCCACAGGCTCCCAAACAAAAACTACGGCCCTTTTCCCTGGAAGTAAAACTGACCTGCCCATCTTCAGGCTGGCAGATTGCAGGAGCCACTTGGCTCTATCAAACCAGCCCGATTCGGCACTGGTGCGTCCTTTCATCGTGGAACCATCCTCCGCGGCATGGATTGTCAGGAGCCAGCCGGCCATTCCAGGCCACAGGCCCCCACACACAAACTACGGCCCTTTTCCCTGGAAGTAAAATTGACCTGCCCATCTTCTGGCTGGCAGATTGCAGGAGCCACTTGGCTCTATCAAACCAGCCCAACTCGGCACTGGTGCCAACTTGGGTCTGGGAACCATCATGCGCGGCGTGGATTTTCAGGATCCAGCCGGCCATTCCCAGCCACAGGCCCCCGAACACAAACAACGGCCCTTTTCCCTGGAAGTAAAACAGACCTGCCCATCTTCTGGCTGGCAGATTGCAGGAGCTACTTGGTACTATCAAACCAGCCCGACTCGGCACTGTTGCCATTTTTCATCTGGGAACCATCCTGCGTATCGTTGATTTTAAGGAGCCAGCCGTCCACTCCCAGCCACAGGCCCCCAAACACAAACTACGGCCTTTTTCCATGGAAGTAAAACTGACCTGCCCATCTTCTGGCTGTCAGATTGCAGGAGCCACTTGGCTCTATCAAACCACCCCGACTCGGCACTGATGCCCCCTTGGGTCTGGGAACCATTCTGCGCGGCGTGGATTTTCAGGAGCCAGCCGGCCTTTCCCAGCCACAGGCCCCGAACACAAACCACGGCCCTTTTCCCTGGCAAACAAAACTCACCCACCCCGCTTCTGGCTGGCAGATTGCAGGAGCCACTTGGTTCTATCAAACCAGCCCGACTCGGCACTGGTGCCACTTTTCATCTGGGAACCATCCTGCGCGCCGTGGATTTTAAGGAACCAGCCGGCCATTCCAGGCCACAGGCCCCGGAAAAAAAACCACGGCCTTTTTCCCTGGCAAACAAAACTCACCCACCCCGCTTCTGGCTGGCAGATTGCAGGAGCCACATGGCTCTATCACACCAGCCAAACTCGGCACTGGTGCCACCTTGGGTCTGGGAACCATCATGCGCGGCGTGTATTTTCAGAATCCTGCCGGCCATTCCCAGCCACAGGCCCCCGAACACAAACTACGGCCCTTTTCCCTGGAAGTAAAACAGACCTGCCCATCTTCTGGCTGTCAGATTGCAGGAGCCACGCAGTTCTATCAAACCAGCCCGACTCGGCACTGGTGCCACATTTCATCTGGGAACCATCCTGCGTATCGTGGATTTTCAGGAGCCAGCCGGCCACTCCCAGCCACAGGCCCCCAAACACAAACTACGGCCCTTTTCCCTGGAAGTAAAACTGACCTGCCCATCTTCTGGCTGGCAGATTGCAGGAGCCACTTGGCTCTGTCAAAACAGCCCGACTCGGCACTGGTGCCCCCTTTGGTCTGGGAACCATCCTGCGCGGCGTGGATTTAAAGGAGCCAGGCGGCCATTCCCAGCCACAGGCCCCGAAAACAAACCACGGCCCTTTTCCCTGGCAAACAAAACTCACCACCCCCCTTCTGGCTGGCAGATTGCAGGAGCCACATGGCTCTATCAAACCAACCCGACTCGGCATTGGTGCCACCATTCATATGGGAACCATCCTGTGTATCGGTGATTTTCAGGAGCCAGCCGGCCACTCCCAGCCACAGGCCCCCAAACACAAACTACGGCCCTTTTCCCTGGAAGTAAAACTGACCTGCCCATCTTCAGGCTGGAAGATTGCAGGAGCCACTTGGCTCTATCAAACCAGTCCGACTTGGCTGTGGTGCAAATTTTGGTCTGGCAATCATTCTGAGTATCGTGGATTTTTCATTTGGGAGCCAGCCCGCCACTCCCAGCCTCAGGCCCCCAAACACAAACTACCGGTACTTTTCCCTGGAAGAAAAACTGACCTGCCCATCTTCTGGCTGGCAGATTGCAGGAGACACTTGCCTCTATCAAACAAGCCCAACTCGGCACTGGTGCCACCTTTCATATGGGAACCATCCTGCGTATCGTGGATTTTCAGGAGCCAGCCGGCCACTCCCAGCCGCAGGGCCCCAAACATATACCACGGCCCTTTTCCCTGGAAGAAAATCTCAGCGGCCCGCCTTCTGGCTGGCAGATTGCAGGAGCCACTCGGTACTATTAAACCAGCCCGACTTGGCACTGGTGCCACCTTTCATCTTAGAACCATCCTGCGTATCGTAGGTTTTCATGAGCCAGCCGGCCACTGCCAGCCAAGGTCCCCAAACACAAACTACGGCCCTTTTCCCTGGAAGTAAAACTGACCTGCCCATCTTCTGGCTGGCAGATTGCAGGAGCCACTTGGCTCTATCAAAACAGCCCGACTCGGCACTGGTGCCACCTTTCATCTGGGAACCATCCCGCGCAGCGTGGATTTTAAGGAACCAGCAGGACATTCCAGGCCACAAGACGCGGAAAAAAAACCACGGCCTTTTCTCAGGCAAGCAAAACTCACCCACCCCGTTTCTGGCTGGTCTGATTGCAGGAGCCACTTGGCTCTATCAAACCAACCCGACTCGGCACTGGTGCCCCCTTGGGTCTGGGAATCTTCCTGCGCGGCGTCGATTTTAAAGAGCCAGCCGGCCATTCCCAGCCACAGGCCCCCGAAAACAAACCACGGCCCTTATCCCTGGGAAAAAAAACTCACCCACCCCGCTTCTGTCTGGCAGATTGCAGGAGACACTTGGCTCTATCTAACCAGCCCGACTCGGCACTGGTGCCTCCATTCATCTGGGAACCATCTTGCGTATCGTGGATTTTCAGGAGCCAGCCTGCCACTCCCAGCCTCAGGCCCGCAAACACAAATTACGGCCCTTTTCCCAGGAAGAAAAACTGTCCTGCCCATCTTCTGGCTGGCAGATTGCAGGAGCCACTTGGCTCTGTCAAACCAGCCCGACTCGGCACTGGTTCCCCCTTGGGTCTGGGAACCATCCAGCGCGGCGTGGATTTTTAGCCGCCTGCCGGCAACTCCCAGCCACAGGCCCCCAAACACAAACTACGGCCTTTTCCCTGGAAGTAAAACTGACCTGCCCATCTTCTGGCTGGCAGATTGCAGTAGCCACTTGGTACTATCAAACCAACCCGACTCGGCACTGGTTCCCCCTTGGGTCTGGGAACCATCCTGCGTATCGTCGATTTTCAGAAGTCAGCAGGCCACTCCCAGCCACAAGGCCCCCAAACGCAAACTACGGCCCTTTTCCCTAGAAGTAAAACTGATCTGCCCATCTTCTGGCTGGTAGATTGCAGGAGCCACTTGGCTCTATCAAACCAGCCCGACTCGGCACTGGTGCTACCTATCATCTGGGAACCATCCTGCGTATCGTGGATTTTCAGGAGCCAGCCGGCCACTCCTAGCCCCAGGACCCCAAACAAAACCTACGGCCCTTTTCCCTGGAAGTAAAACTGACCTGCCCATCTTCTGGCTGGCAGATTGCAGGAGCCACTTGGCTCTATCAAACCAACCCGACTCGGCAATGGTGTCCCCTTGTGTCAGGGAATCATCCTGCGCGGCGTGGATTTTAAGGAGCCAGCCGGACATTCCAGGCCACAGGCCCCCAAAAACAAACCACTGCCCTTTTCCCTGGCAAACAAAACTCACCCACCCCGCTTCTGGCTGGCAGATTGCAGGATACCCTTCGCTCTATCAAACCAGCCCGACTTGGCACTGGTGCCTCCTTTCATGTGGGAACCATCTTGCGTATCGTGAATTTTCAGGAGCCAGCTGGCCGCTCCCAGCCACAGGCCCCCAAACACAATCTACGGCCCTTTTCCCTGGAAGTAAAACTGACCTGCCCATCTTCTGGCTGGCAGATTGCAGGAGCCACATGGCTCTATCAAACCAGCCCGACTTGGCACTGGTGGCACCTTTCATCTGGGAACCATCCTGCGTATCGTGGATTTTCAGGAGCCAGCCGGCCACTCCAAGCCACAGGCCCCCAAACACAAACTACGGCCCTTTTCCCTGGAAGAAAATCTCAGCGGCCCGCCTTCTGGCTGGCAGATTGCAGGAGCCACTCGGTACTATCAAACCAGCCCGACTTGGCACTGGTGCCACCTTTCATCTGGGAACCATCCTGCGTATCGTGGATTTTCAGGAGCCAGCCGGCCATTCCCAGCCACAGGCCCCCAAACAAAACTATGGCCCTTTCCCTGTATGTTAAACTGACCTGCCCATCTTCTGGCTGGCAGATTGCAGGAGCCACTTGGTACTA
Organism: Zonotrichia albicollis; assembly: GCF_047830755.1. Lineage (NCBI taxonomy): Eukaryota > Metazoa > Chordata > Aves > Passeriformes > Passerellidae > Zonotrichia > Zonotrichia albicollis. The sequence goes on along the minus strand of NC_133845.1, from coordinate 8,321,312 downwards.
TGAAACCATCCCGACTTGGCACTGGTTCCCCCTTTCATCTGGGAACCATCCTGCGCGGCGTGGATTTAAAGGAGCCAGGCGGCCATTCCCAGCCACAGGCCCCGAAAACAAACCACGGCCCTTTTGCCTGGCAAACAAAACTCACCACCCCCCTTCTGGCTGGCAGATTGCAGGAGCCACATGGCTCTATCAAACCAACCCGACTCGGCATTGGTGCCACCATTCATATGGGAACCATCCTGTGTATCGGTGATTTTCAGGAGCCAGCCGGCCACTCCCAGCCACAGGCCCCCAAACACAAACTACGGCCCTTTTCCCTGGAAGTAAAACTGACCTGCCCATCTTCAGGCTGGAAGATTGCAGGAGCCACTTGGCTCTATCAAACCAGTCCGACTTGGCTGTGGTGCAAATTTTGGTCTGGCAATCATTCTGAGTATCGTGGATTTTTCATTTGGGAGCCAGCCCGCCACTCCCAGCCTCAGGCCCCCAAACACAAACTACCGGTACTTTTCCCTGGAAGAAAAACTGACCTGCCCATCTTCTGGCTGGCAGATTGCAGGAGACACTTGCCTCTATCAAACAAGCCCAACTCGGCACTGGTGCCACCTTTCATATGGGAACCATCCTGCGTATCGTGGATTTTCAGGAGCCAGCCGGCCACTCCCAGCCGCAGGGCCCCAAACATATACCACGGCCCTTTTCCCTGGAAGAAAATCTCAGCGGCCCGCCTTCTGGCTGGCAGATTGCAGGAGCCACTCGGTACTATTAAACCAGCCCGACTTGGCACTGGTGCCACCTTTCATCTTGGAACCATCCTGCGTATCGTAGGTTTTCATGAGCCAGCCGGCCACTGCCAGCCAAGGTCCCCAAACACAAACTACGGCCCTTTTCCCTGGAAGTAAAACTGACCTGCCCATCTTCTGGCTGGCAGATTGCAGGAGCCACTTGGCTCTATCAAAACAGCCCGACTCGGCACTGGTGCCACCTTTCATCTGGGAACCATCCCGCGCAGCGTGGATTTTAAGGAACCAGCAGGACATTCCAGGCCACAAGACGCGGAAAAAAAACCACGGCCTTTTCTCAGGCAAGCAAAACTCACCCACCCCGTTTCTGGCTGGTCTGATTGCAGGAGCCACTTGGCTCTATCAAACCAACCCGACTCGGCACTGGTGCCCCCTTGGGTCTGGGAATCTTCCTGCGCGGCGTCGATTTTAAAGAGCCAGCCGGCCATTCCCAGCCACAGGCCCCCGAAAACAAACCACGGCCCTTATCCCTGGGAAAAAAAACTCACCCACCCCGCTTCTGTCTGGCAGATTGCAGGAGACACTTGGCTCTATCTAACCAGCCCGACTCGGCACTGGTGCCTCCATTCATCTGGGAACCATCTTGCGTATCGTGGATTTTCAGGAGCCAGCCTGCCACTCCCAGCCTCAGGCCCGCAAACACAAATTACGGCCCTTTTCCCAGGAAGAAAAACTGTCCTGCCCATCTTCTGGCTGGCAGATTGCAGGAGCCACTTGGCTCTGTCAAACCAGCCCGACTCGGCACTGGTTCCCCCTTGGGTCTGGGAACCATCCAGCGCGGCGTGGATTTTTAGCCGCCTGCCGGCAACTCCCAGCCACAGGCCCCCAAACACAAACTACGGCCTTTTCCCTGGAAGTAAAACTGACCTGCCCATCTTCTGGCTGGCAGATTGCAGTAGCCACTTGGTACTATCAAACCAACCCGACTCGGCACTGGTTCCCCCTTGGGTCTGGGAACCATCCTGCGTATCGTCGATTTTCAGAAGTCAGCAGGCCACTCCCAGCCACAAGGCCCCCAAACGCAAACTACGGCCCTTTTCCCTAGAAGTAAAACTGATCTGCCCATCTTCTGGCTGGTAGATTGCAGGAGCCACTTGGCTCTATCAAACCAGCCCGACTCGGCACTGGTGCTACCTATCATCTGGGAACCATCCTGCGTATCGTGGATTTTCAGGAGCCAGCCGGCCACTCCTAGCCCCAGGACCCCAAACAAAACCTACGGCCCTTTTCCCTGGAAGTAAAACTGACCTGCCCATCTTCTGGCTGGCAGATTGCAGGAGCCACTTGGCTCTATCAAACCAACCCGACTCGGCAATGGTGTCCCCTTGTGTCAGGGAATCATCCTGCGCGGCGTGGATTTTAAGGAGCCAGCCGGACATTCCAGGCCACAGGCCCCCAAAAACAAACCACTGCCCTTTTCCCTGGCAAACAAAACTCACCCACCCCGCTTCTGGCTGGCAGATTGCAGGATACCCTTCGCTCTATCAAACCAGCCCGACTTGGCACTGGTGCCTCCTTTCATGTGGGAACCATCTTGCGTATCGTGAATTTTCAGGAGCCAGCTGGCCGCTCCCAGCCACAGGCCCCCAAACACAATCTACGGCCCTTTTCCCTGGAAGTAAAACTGACCTGCCCATCTTCTGGCTGGCAGATTGCAGGAGCCACATGGCTCTATCAAACCAGCCCGACTTGGCACTGGTGGCACCTTTCATCTGGGAACCATCCTGCGTATTGTGGATTTTCAGGAGCCAGCCGGCCACTCCAAGCCACAGGCCCCCAAACACAAACTACGGCCCTTTTCCCTGGAAGAAAATCTCAGCGGCCCGCCTTCTGGCTGGCAGATTGCAGGAGCCACTCGGTACTATCAAACCAGCCCGACTTGGCACTGGTGCCACCTTTCATCTGGGAACCATCCTGCGTTTCGTGGATTTTCAGGAGCCAGCCGGCCATTCCCAGCCACAGGCCCCCAAACAAAACTATGGCCCTTTCCCTGTATGTTAAACTGACCTGCCCATCTTCTGGCTGGCAGATTGCAGGAGCCACTTGGTACTATGAAACCATCCCGACTTGGCATTGGTTCCCCCTTTCATCTGGGAACCATCCAGCGCGGCGTGAATTTTAAGCCGCCTGCCGGCCACTCCCAGCCACAGGCCCCCAAACACAAACTACCGGCCCTTTTCCCTGGAAGTAAAACTGACCTGCCATCTTCTGGCCGGCAGATTGCAGGAGCCACTTGGCTCTATCAAACCAGCCTGACTCGGCACTGGTGCCCCCTTGGGTCTGGGAACCATCCTGCTCGGCGTGGATTTTCAGGAGCCAGCCGGCCATTCCAGGCCACAGGCCCCGGAAAACAAACCACGGCCCTTTTCCCTGGAAAAAAAAAATCACCCACCCCGCTTCTGGCTGGCAGATTGCAGGAGACCCTTGGCTCTATCAAACCAGCCCGACTCGGCACTGGTGCCTCCTTTCATGTGCGAACCATCTTGCGTAACGTGAATTTTCAGGAGCCAGCTGGCCGCTCCCAGCCACAGGCCCCCAAACACAAACTACGGCCCTTTTCCCTGGAAGTAAAACTGACCAGACCATCTTCTGGCTTGCAGATTGCAGGAGCCATTTGGCTCTATCAAACCAGCCTGACTCGGCACTGGTGCCCCCTTAGGTCTGGGAACCATCCTGCGTAACGTCGATTTTCATAAGCCAGCCGGTCACTCCCAGCCACAGGCCCCCAAACACAAACTACGGCCCTTTTCCCTGGAAGTAAAACTGACCTGCCCATCTTCTGGCTGGCAGATTGCAGGAGCCACTTGGCTCTATCAAACCAGCCCGACTTGGCAGTGGAGCCAACTTGGGTCTGGCAATCATCCTGCGTGTCGTGGATTTTCAGGAGCAAGCCGGCTACTCCCAGCCTCAGGCTCCCAAACACAAACTACCAGCCCTTTTCCCTGGAAGTAAAACTGACCTGCCCATCTTCTGGGTGGCAGATCGCAGGAGCCACTTGGCTCTATCAAACCAGCCCGACTTGGCAGTGGTTCCAACTTGGGTCTGCGAACCATCCTGCGCGGCGTGGATTTTAAGCCGCCAGCCGTCCACTCCCAGCCTCAGGCCACCAAACACAATCTACCGGCCCTTTTCCCTGGAAGTAATACTGACCTGCCCATCTTCGGGCTGGCAGATTGTAGGAGCCACTTGGCTCTATAAAGACAGCCCGACTCGGCACTGGTGCCACCTTTCATATGGGAACCATCCTGCGTATCGTGGATTTTCAGGAGCCAGCCGGCCACCCCCAGCCACAGGCTCCCAAACAAAAACTACGGCCCTTTTCCCTGGAAGTAAAACTGACCTGCCCATCTTCTGGCTGGCAGATTGCAGGAGCCACTTGGCTCTATCAAACCAGCCCGACTCGGCACTGGTGCCACCTTTCATCTGGGAACCATCCTGCGTAACGCCGATTTTCAGAAGCCAGCAGGCCACTCCCAGCCACAGGCCCCCAAACACAAACTACCGGCCCTTTTCCCTGGAAGTAAAACTGACCTGCCCATCTTCTGGCTGGCAGATTGCAGGAGCCACTTGGCTCTATCAAACCAACCCGACTCGGCAATGGTGTCCCCTTGTGTCAGGGAATCATCCTGCGCGGCGTGGATTTTAAGGAGCCAGCCGGACATTCCAGGCCACAGGCCCCCAAAAACAAACCACGGCCCTTTTCCCTGGCAAAAAAAAATCACCCACCCCGCTTCTGGCTGGCAGATTGCAGGAGACCCTTGGCTCTATCAAACCAGCCCGACTCGGCACTGGTGCCTCCTTTCATATGGGAACTATCTTGCGTATCGTGGATTTTCAGGAGCCAGCTGGACGCTCCCAGCCACAGGCCCCCAAACAGAAACTACGGCCCTATTCCCTGGACGTAAAACTGACCTGCCCATCTTCTGGCTGGCAGATTGCAGGAGCCACTTGGTACTATCAATCCAGCCCGACTTGGCAATGGTGCCATTTTTCATTTGGGAGCCATCCTGCGTATCGTGGATTTTCAGGAGCCAGCCGGCCACTGCCAGCCCCAATCTCCCAACACAAACTACCGGCCCTTTTCCCTGGAAGTAAAACTGACCTGCCCATCTTCTTGCTGGCAGATTGCAGGAGGCACTTGGCTCTATCAAACGAGCCCGACTCGGCACTGGTGCCACCTTTCATCTGGGAACCATCCTGCGTGTCGTGGATTTTCAGGAGCCAGCTGGCCACTCACAGCCACAGGGCCCCAAACACATACCACGGCCCTTTTCCCTGGAAGAAAACCTCAGCGGCCCGCCTTCAGGCTGGCAGATTGCAGGAGCCACTCGGTACAATCAAACCAGCCCGACTTGGCACTGATGCCACCTTTCATCTTGGAACCATCCTGCGTATCGTGGATTTTCAGGAGGCAGCAGGCCACTGTCTGCCAAGGTCCCCAAACACAAACTACGGCCCTTTTCCCAGGAAGTAAAACTGACCTGCCCTTCTTCTGGCTGGGATATTGCAGGAGCCACATGGCTCTATCAAACCAGCCCTACTTGGCACTGGTGCCAACTTACATCTGGGAACCATCCTGCGTAACGTCGATTTTAAGCCGCCAGCGGGCCACTGCCAGCCAAGGTCCCCAAACACAAACTACGGCGCTTTTCCCTGGAAGTAAAACTGACCTGCCCATCTTCTGGCTGGCAGATTGCAGGAGCAATTTGGCTCTATCAAAACGGCCCGACTCGGCACTGGTGCCCCCTTGGGTCTGGGAACCATCCGGCGCGGCGTGGATTTTAAGGAACCAGCCGGCTATTCCTGGCCACAGGCCCCGGAAAAAAAGCCACGGCTTTTTTCTCTGGCAAACAAAACTCACCCACCCCGCTTCTGGCTGGCAGATTGCAGGAGCCACTTGGCTCTATCAAACCAGCCCGACTCGGCACTGGTGCCACCTTTCATCTGGGAACCATCCTGCGTATCGTGGATTTTCAGGAGCCAGCCGGCCACTGCCAGCCTCAGACCCCCTAACAAAAATAATGGCCCTTTCCCTGTAAGTAAACTGACCTGCCCATCTTCTGGCTGGCAGATTGCAGGAGCCACTTGGTACTATCAAACCAGTCCAACTTGGCACTGGTGCAATTTTTCATTTGGTAGCCATCCTGCGTAACGTAGATTTTCAGGAGCCAGCCGGCCACTCCCAGCCACAGGCTCCCAAACACAAACTACGGCCCTTTTCCCTGGAAGTAGAACTGACCTGCCCATCTTCTGGCTGGCAGATTGCAGGAGGCACTTGGCTCTATAAAGACAGCCCGACTCGGCACTGGTGCCACCTTTCATATGGGAACCATCCTGCGTATGGTGGATTTTTAGGAGCCAGCCGGCCACTCTCAGCCACAGGCTCCCAAACACAAACTACGGCCCTTTTCCCTGGAAGTAAAACTGACCTGCCCATCTTCTGGCTGGCAGATTGCAGGAGCCACTTGGCTCTATCAAACCAGCCCGACTCGGCACTGGTGCCACCTTTCATCGGGGAACCACCTGCGTATCGTGGATTTTCAGGAGCCGTCCGGCCACTCCCAGCCACAGGCCCCCAAACACAAACTACCGGCCCTTTTCCCTGGAAGTAAAACTGACCTGCCCATCTTCTGGCTGGCAGATTGCAGGAGCCACTTGGCTCTATCAAACCAACCCGACTCGGCAATGGTGTCCCCTTGTGTCAGGGAATCATCCTGCGCGGCGTGGATTTTAAGGAGCCAGCCGGACATTCCAGGCCACAGGCCCCCAAAAACAAACCACGGCCCTTTTCCCTGGCAAAAAAAAATCACCCACCCCGCTTCTGGCTGGCAGATTGCAGGAGACCCTTGGCTCTATCAAACCAGCCCGACCCGGCACTGGTGCCTCCTTTCATGTGGGAACCATCTTGCGTATCGTGAATTTTCAGGAGCCAGCTGGACGCTCCCAGCCACAGGCCCCCAAACACAAACTACGGCCCTTTTCCCAGGAAGTAAAACTGATCCGCCCATCTTCTGGCTGGCAGATTGCAGGAGCCACTTGGTACTATCAAACCAGCCCGACTCGGCACTGGTGCCACCTTTCATCTGGGAACCATCCTGCATATTGTGGATTTTCAGGAGCCAGCCGGCCACTCCCAGCCACAGGCCCCCAAACACAAACTACGGCCCTTTTCCCAGGAAGTAAAACTGACGCGCCCATCTTCTGGCTGGCAGATTGCAGGAGCCACTTGGTACTATCAAACCAATCCGACTAGGCACTGGTTCCCCCTTGGGTCTGGGAACCATCCAGCGCGGCGTGGATTTTAAGCCGCCAACCGGCCACTCCTAGCCACAGGGCCCCAAACACAGACTACGGACTTTATTCCTGGAAGTAAACTGACCTGCCCATCTTCTGGCTGGCAGATTGCAGGAGCCACTTGGCTCTATCAAACCAGCCTGACTCGGCACTGGTGCCCCCTTGCGTTAGGGAACCATCCTGCGCGGAGGGGATTTTAAGGAGCCAGCCGGCCATTCCAGGCCACAGGCCCCGGAAAACAAACCACGGCCCTTATCCCTGGCAAACAAAACTCACTCAACCCGCTTCTGGCTGGCAGATTGCAGGAGCCACTTGGCTCTATCAAAACAGGCCGACTCGGCACTGGTGCCACCTTTCATCGGGGAACCATCCTGCGTATCGTGGATTTTCAGGAGCCAGCCGGCAACTCCCAGCCACAGGACCCCAAAACAAACTACAGCCCTTTTCCCTGGACGTAAAACTGACCTGCCCATCTTCTGGCTGGCAGATTGCAGGAGCCACTTGCCTCTATCAATCCAGCCCGATTTGGCAATGGTGCCATTTTTCATTTGGGAGCCATCCTGCGTATCGTGGATTTTCAGGAGCCAGCCGGACACTGCCAGCCCCAATCCCCCAACACAAACTACCGGCCCTTTTCCCTGGAAGTAAAACTGACCTGCCCATCTTCTGGCTGGCAGATTGCAGGAGCCACTTGGCTCTATCAAAACAGCCCGACTCGGCACTGGTGCCACCTTTCATCTGGGAACCATCCTGCGTGTCGTGGATTTTCAGGAGCCAGCCGGCCACTCACAGCCACAGGGCCCCAAACACATACCACGGCCCTTTTCCCTGGAAGAAAACCTCAGCGGCCCGCCTTCAGGCTGGCAGATTGCAGGAGCCACTCGGTACAATCAAACCAGCCCGACTTGGCACTGATGCTACCTTTCATCTTGAAACCATCCTGCGTATCGTGGATTTTCAGGAGGCAGCAGGCCACTGTCTGCCAAGGTCCCCAAACACAAACTCCGGCGCTTTTTCCCTGGAAGTAAAACTGACCTGCCCATCTTCTGGCTGGCAGATTGCAGGAGACACTTGGCTCTATCAAAACAGCCCGACTCGGCACTGGTGCCACCTTTCATCTGGGAACCATCCTGCGTATCGTGGATTTTCAGGAGCCATCCGGCAACTCCCAGCCACAGGCCCCCAAACACAAACTACCGGCCCTTTTCCCTGGAAGTAAAACTGACCTGCCCATCTTCTGGCTGGCAGATTGCAGGAGCCACTTGGCTCTATCAAACCAACCTGACTCGGCAATGGTGTCCCCTTGTGTCAGGGAATCATTCTGCGCTGCATGGATTTTAAGGTGCCAGACGGACATTCCAGGCCACAGGCCCCCAATAACAAACCACGGCCCTTTTCCCTGGCAAAAAAGAATCACCCACCCCGCTTCTGGCTGGCAGATTGCAGGAGACCCTTGGCTCTATCAAACCAGCCCGACTCGGCACTGGTGCCTCCTTTCATGTGCGAAACATCTTGCGTAACGTGAATTTTGAGGAGCCAGCTGGACGCTCCCAGCCACAGGCCCCCAAACACAAACTACGGCCCTTTTTCCTGGAGGTAAAACTGACCTGCCCATCTTCTGGCTGGCATTTTGCAGGAGCCACATGGCTCTATCAAACCAGCCCGACTTGGCAGTGGTTCCAAATTGGGTCTGGGAACCATCCTGCATATCGTGGATTTTCAGGAGCCAGCCGGCCACTCCCAGCCACAGGCCCCCAAACACAAATTACGGCCCTTTTCCCTGCAAGTAAAACTGACCCGCCCATCTTCTGGCTGGCAGATTGCAGGAGCCACTTGGTACTATCAAACCAGCCCGACTCGGCACTGGTGCCACCTTTCATCTGGGAACCATCCTGCGTATCGTGGATTTTCAGGAGCCAGCTGGCCACTCCCAGCCACATTCCCCCAAACAGAAACAACGGCCCTTTTCCCTGGAAGTAAAACTGACCTGCCCATCTTCTGGCTGGCAGATTGCAGGAGCCACTTGGTTCTATCAAACCAATCCGACTAGGCACTGGTTCCCCCTTGGGTCTGGGAACGATCCAGCGCGGCGTGGATTTTAAGCCGCCAGCCGGCCATTCCAGGCCACAGGCCCCGGAAAACAAACCACGGCCCTTTTCCCTGGCAAATAAAACTCTCTCAACCCGCTTCTGGCTGGCAGATTGCAGGAGCCACTTGGCTCTATCAAAACAGGCCGACTCGGCACTGGTGCCACCTTTCATCGGGGAACCATCTTGCGCATCGTGGATTTTCAGGAGCCAGTCGGCCACTCTCAGCCACAGGGCCCCAAACACATACCACAGCCCTTTTCCCTGGAAGAAAATCTCAGCGGCCCCCCTTCTGGCTGGCAGATTGCAGGAATCACTCGGTACTATCAAATCAGCCAAACTCTGCACTGGTGCCACCTTTCATCTTGGAACCATCCGGCGCGGCGTGGATGTTAAGGAACCAGCCGGCCATTCCAGGCCACACGCCCCGGAAAAAAAACCACGGCCTTTTTCTCTGGCAAACAAAACTCACCCACCCCGCTTCTGGCTGGCAGATTGCAGGAGCCACTTGGCTCTATCAAAGCAGCCCGACTCGGCACTGGTGCCACCTTTCATCTGGGAACCATTCTGTGTATCGTGGATTTTCAGGAGCCAACCGGCCACTCCCAGCCACAGGCCCCCAAACAAAAACTATGGACCTTTCCCTGCAAGTAAAACTGACCTGCCCATCTTCTGGCTGGCAGATCGCAGGAGCCACTTGGCTCTATCAAACCAGCCCGACTCGGCACTGGTGCCACCTTTCATCTGGGAACCATCCTGCGTGTCATGGATTTTCAGAAGCCAGCCGGTCACTCTCAGCCACAGGGCCCCCAAACACATACCACGGCCCTTTTCCCTGGAAGAAAATCTCAGCGGCCCGCCTTCTGGCTGGCAGATTGCAGGAGCCACTCGGTACTATCAAACCAGCCCGACTTGGCACTGGTGCCACCTTTCATCTTGGAACCATCCTGCGTATCGTGGATTTTCAGGAGCCAGCGGGCCACTGCCAGCCAAGGTCCCCAAACACAAACTACGGCGCTTTTCCCAGGAAGTAAAACTGACCTGCCCATCTTCTGGCTGGCAGATTGCAGGAGCAATTTGGCTCTATCAAAACGGCCCGACTCGGCACTGGTGCCCCCTTGGGTCTGGGAACCATCCGGCGCGGCGTGGATTTTAAGGAACCAGCCGGCTATTCCAGGCCACAGGCCCCGGAAAAAAAACCACGGCCTTTTTCTCTGGCAAACAAAACTCACCCACCCCGCTTCTGGCTGGCAGATTGCAGGAGCCACTTGGCTCTATCAAACCAGCCCGACTCGGCACTGGTGCCACCTTTCATCTGGGAACCATCCTGCGTATCGTGGATTTTCAGGAGCCAGCCGGCCACTGCCAGCCACAGACCCCCTAACAAAAATAATGGCCCTTTCCCTGTAAGTAAACTTACCTGCCCATCTTCTGGCTGGCAGATTGCAGGAGCCACTTGGTACTATCAAACCAGACCAACTTGGCACTGGTGCAATTTTTCATTTGGTAGCCATCCTGCGTAACGTAGATTTTCAGGAGCCAGCCGGCCACTCCCAGCCACAGGCTCCCAAACACAAACTACGGCCCTTTTCCCTGGAAGTAGAACTGACCTGCCCATCTTCTGGCTGGCAGATTGCAGGAGGCACTTGGCTCTATAAAGACAGCCCGACTCGGCACTGGTGCCACCTTTCATATGGGAACCATCCTGCGTATGGTGGATTTTCAGGAGCCAGCCGGCCACTCCCAGCCACAGGCTCCCAAACACAAACTACGGCCCTTTTCCCTGGAAGTAAAACTGACCTGCCCATCTTCTGGCTGCCAGATTGCAGGAGCAACTTGGCTCTATCCAAACAGCCCGACTTCGCACTGGTGCCGCCTTTCATCTGGTAACATCCTGCGCGGCGTGGATTTTAAGGAAATAGCCGGCCATTCCAGGCCACAGGCCCCGGAAAAAAAACCACGGCCTTTTTCCCTGGCAAACAAAATTCACCCAACCCGCTTCTGGCTGGCAGATTGCAGGAGCCACATGGCTCTATCAAACCAGCCCGACTCGGCACTGGTGCCCCCTTGCGTTAGGGAACCATCCTGCGCCGAGGGGATTTTAAGGAGCCAGCCGGCCATTCCAGGCCACAGGCCCCGGAAAACAAATCACGGCCCTTATCCCTGGCAAACAAAACTCACCCACCCCGCTTCTGGCTGGCAGATTGCAGGAGCCACTTGGCTCTATCAAACCAGCCCGACTCGGCACTGGTGCCACCATTCATATGGGAACCATCCTGCGTATCGTGGATTTTCAGGAGCCAGCCGGCCACTCCCAGCCACATGCCCCCAAACACAAACTACGGCCCTTTTCCCTGGAAGTAAAACTGACCTGCCCATCTTCTGGCTGGCAGATTGCAGGAGCCACTTGGCTCTATCAAACCAGCCCGACTCGGCACTGGTGCCACCTTGGGTCTGGGATCCATCCTGCGTGGCGTGGATTTTAAGGAACCAGCCGGCCACTCCAAGACCAGAGGCCCCGGAAAAAAACCACGGCCCTTTAACCTGGCAAACAAAACTCACCCACCCCGCTTCTGGCTGGCAGATTGCAGGAGCCACTTGGCTCTATCAAACTAGCCCGACTTGGCAGTGGTTCCAACCTGGGTCTGGGAACCATCCTGCGCGGCGTGGATTTTTAGCCGCCAGCCGGCCGCTCCCAGCCACAGGCCCCCAAACACAAACTACCGGCCCTTTTCCCTGGAGGTAATACTGACCTGCCCATCTTATGACTGGCTGATTGCAGGAGCCACTTGGCTCTATAAAAACAGCCTGACTCGGCACTGGTGCCACCATTCATATGGGAACCATCCTGCGTATCGTGGATTTTCAGGAGCCAGCCGGCCACTCCCAGCCACAGGCCCCCAAACAGAAACTACGGCCCTATTCCCTGGAAGTAAAACTGACCTGCCCATCTTTTGGCTGGCAGATTGCAGGAGCCACTTGGTACTATCAAACCAGCCCGACTCGGCACTGGTGCCACCTTTCATCTGGGAACCATCCTGCATATCGTGGATTTTCAGGAGCCAGCTGGCTATTCCCAGCCACAGGCCCCCAAACACAAACAACGGCCCTTTTCCCAGGAAGTAAAACTGACCTGCCCATCTTCTGGCTGGCAGATTGCAGGAGCCACTTGGTTCTATCAAACCAATCCGACTAGGCACTGGTTCCCCCTTGGGTCTGGGAAACATCCAGCGCGGCGTGGATTTTAAGCCGCCAGCCGGCCATTCCAGGCCACAGGCCCCCGAAAACAAACCACGGCCCTTTTCCCTGGCAAATAAAACTCACTCAACCCGCTTCTGGCTGGCAGATTGCAGGAGCCACTTGGCTCTATCAAAACAGGCCGACTCGGCACTGGTGCCACCTTTCATCGGGGAACCATCCTGCGTATCGTGGATTTTCAGGAGCCAGTCGGCCACTCTCAGCCACAGGGCCCCAAACACATACCACGGCCCTTTTCCCTGGAAGAAAATCTCAGCGGCCCGCCTTCTGGCTGGCATATTGCAGGAGCTACTTGGCTCTATCAAACCAGCCCGACTCGGCACTGGTGCCACCATTCATCGGGGAACCATCCTGCGTATCGTGGATTTTCAGGAGCCAGCCGGCCACTCCCAGCCACAGGCCCCCAAACACAAGCTACGGCCCTTTTCCCTGGAAGTAAAAGTGACCTGCCCATCTTCTGGCTGGCAGATTGCAGGAGCCACTTGGCACTATCAAACCAGCCCAACTTGGCACTGGTGCAATTTTTCATTTGGGAGCCATCCTGCGTAACGTCGATTTTCAGGAGCCAGCCGGCCACTCCCAGCCACAGGCCGCCAAACACAAGCTACGGCCCTTTTCCCTGGAAGTAAAAGTGACCTGTCCATCTTCTGGCTGGCAGATTGCAGGAGCCACTTGGCTCTATCAAACCAGCCCGATTTGGCAGTGGTTCCAACTTAGGTCTGGGAACCATCCTGCGCGGCGTGGATTTTAAGCCGCCAGCCGGCCACTCCCAGCCACAGGCCCCCAAACACAAACTACCGGGCCTTTTCCCTGGAAGTAATACTGACCTGCCCATCTTCTGGCTGGCAGACTGCAGGAGCCACTTGGCTCTCTCAAACCAGCCCGACTCGGCACTGGTGCCACCATTCATATGGGAACCATCCTGCGTATCGTGGATTTTCAGGAGCCAGCCGGCCACTCCCAGCCACAGGCCCCCAAACACAAACTACGGCCCTTTTCCCTGGAAGTAAAACTGACCTGCCCATCGTCTGGCTGGCAGATTGCAGGAGCCACTTGGCTCTATCAAACCAGCCTGACTCGGCACTGGTGCCACCTTGGGTCTGGGAACCATCCTGCGCAGCGTGGATTTTAAGGAACCAGCCGGCCACTCCCAGGCCACAGGCCCCGGAAAAAAACCACGGCCCTTTAACCTGGCAAACAAAACTCACCCACCCCGCTTCTGGCTGGCAGATTGCAGGAGCCACTTGGCTCTATCAAAGCAGCCCGACTCGGCACTGGTGCCACCTTGGGTCTGGGAACCATCTAGCGCGGCGTGGATTTTAAGGAACCAGCCGGCCACTCCCAGGCCACAGGCCCCGGAAAACAACCACGGCCCTTTAACCTGGCAAACAAAACTCACCCACCCCGCTTCTGGCTGGCAGATTGCAGGAGACACTTGGCTCTATCAAAACAGCCCGACTCGGCACTGGTGCCACCCTTCATCTGGGAACCATCCTGCGTAACGTCGATTTTCAGAAGCCAGCAGGCCGCTCCCAGCCACAGGCCCCCAAAAACAAACTACGGCCCTTTTCCCTGGAAGTAAAACTGACCTGCCCATCTTCTGGCTGGCAGATTGCAGGAGCCACTTGCCTCTATCAAACCAGCCTGACTCGGCACTGGTGCCCACTTGAGTCTGGGAACCATCCAGCGCGTCGTGGATTTTAAGGAACCAGCCGGCCACTCCCAGGCCACAGGCACCGGAAAACAACCACGGCCCTTTTACCTGGCAAACAAAACTCACCCACCCCGCCTTCTGGCTGGGAGATTGCAGGAGCCACTTGGTACTATCAAACCAGCCCGACTCGGCACTGGTGCCACCTTTCATCTTGGAACCATCCGGCGCGGCGTGGATTTTAAGGAACCAGCCGGCCATTCCAGGCCACAGGCCCTGGAAAAAAAACCACGGCCTTTTTCTCTGGCAAACAAAACTCACCCACCCCGCTTCTGGCTGGCAGATTGCAGGAGCCACTTGGCTCTATCAAACCAGCCCGACTCGGCACATGTGCCACCATTCATATGGGAACCATCCTGCGTATCGTGGATTTTCAGGAGCCAGCCGGCCACTCCCAGCCACAGGCCCCAAAACACAAACTGTGGGCCTTTTCCCTGGAAGTAAAACTGACCTGCCCATCTTCAGGCTGGCAGATTGCAGGAGCCACTTGGCTCTATCAAACCAGCCCGACTCGGCACTGGTGCCACCTTTCTTCTGGGAACCATCCTGCGTAATGTCGATTTTCAGAAGCCAGCAGGCCGCTCCCAGCCACAGGCCCCCAAAAACAAACTACGGCCCTTTTCCCTGGAAGTAAAACTGACCTGCCCATCTTCAGGCTGGCAGATTGCAGGAGCCACTTGCCTCTATCAAACTAGCCTGACTCGGCACTGGTGCCCCCTTGGGTCTGGGAACCATCCTGTGCGGCGTGGATTTTAAGGAACCAGCCGGCCACTCCCTGGACACAGGCCCCGGAAAACAACCACGGCCCTTTTACCTGGCAAACAAAACTCACCCACCCCGCTTCTGGCTGGCAGATTGCAGGAGCCACTTGGCTCTATCAAAACAGCCTGACTCGGCACTGGTGCCACCTTTCATCTGGGAACCATCCTGCGTAACGTCGATTTTCAGAAGCCAGCAGGCCGCTCCGAGCCACAGGCCCCCAAAAACAAACTACGGCCCTTTTCCCTGGAAGTAAAACTGACCTGCCCATCTTCTGGCTGGCAGATTGCAGGAGCCACTTGACACTATCAAACCAGCCCAACTTGGCACTGGTGCAATTTTTTATTTGGGAGCCATCCTGCGTAACGTCGATTTTCAGGAGCCAGCCGGCCACAGCCAGCCACAGGCCGCCAAACACAAACTACGGCCCTTTTCCCTGGAAGTAAAATAGACCTGCCCATCATCTGGCTGGCAGATTGCAGGAGCCACTTGGCTCTATCAAACCAGCCCGACTCGGCACTTGTGCCACCTTTCATATGGGAACCATCCTGCGTATCGTGGATTTCCATGTGCCAGCCAGCCACTCCCAGCCACAGGCCCCCAAACACATACCACGGCCCTTTTCCCTGGAAGAATAACAGACCTGCCCATCATCTAGCTGGCAGATTTCGGGACTCACTTGGTACTGTCAAACCAGCCCGACTCAGCACTGGTGCCACCTTTCATCTGGGAACCATCCTGCGTATCGTGGATTTTCAGGAGCCAGCCGGCCACTCCCAGCCACAGGCCCCCAACAGAAACCACATCCCTTTTCCCTGGCAAACAAAACTGACCCGCCCCGCTCCTGGCTGGCAGATTGCAGGAGACACTTGGCTCTATCAAAGCATCCCGACTCGGCACTGGTGCCCCTTTGGTCTGGGAATCATCCTGCGTATCGTGGATTTTCAGGAGCCACCCAGCCACTCCAAGCCACAGGACCTCAAACAGAAACTACGGCCCTTCTCCCTGGAAACAAAACTCACACACCCCGCTTCTGGCTGGCAGATTGCAGAAGCCACATGGCTCTATCAAACCAGCCCAACTCGGCACTGGTGCCACCTTGGGTCTGGGAACCATCCTGCGTATTGAGGATTTTCAGGAGCCAGCCGGCCATTCCCAGCCACAGGCTCCCAAAAAAAAGCTATGGTCCTTTTCCCTGGAAGTAAAACTGACCTGTCCATCATCTGGCTGGCAGATTGCAGGAGCCACTTGCCTCTATCAAACCAGCCCGACTTGGCACTGGTACCCCTTTGGGTCTGGGAACCATCCTGCGTATCGTGGATTTTCAGGAGCCAGCCGGCCACTCCCAGCCACAGGCCCCCAACAGAAACCACATCCCTTTTCCCTGGCAAACAAAACTGACCCGCCCCGCTCCTGGCTGGCAGATTGCAGGAGACACTTGGCTCTATCAAAGCATCCCGACTCGGCACTGGTGCCCCTTTGGTCTGGGAATCATCCTGCGTATCGTGGATTTTCAGGAGCCACCCAGCCACTCCAAGCCACAGGACCCCAAACAGAAACTAGGGCCCTTCTCCCTGGAAACAAAACTCACACACCCCGCTTCTGGCTGGCAGATTGCAGAAGCCACATGGCTCTATCAAACCAGCCCAACTCGGCACTGGTGCCACCTTGGGTCTGGGAACCATCCTGCGTATCGTGGATTTTCAGGAGCCAGCCGGCCATTCCCAGCCACAGGCCCCCAAGAAAAAGCTATGGTCCTTTTCCCTGGAAGTAAAACTGACCTGTCCATCTTCTGGCTGGCAGATTGCAGGAGCCACATGGCTCTATCAAACCAGCCCGACTTGGCAGTGGTGCCAACTTGGGTCTGGCAATCATCCTGAGTATCGTGCATTTTCAGGAGCCAGCCGGCAACTCCCAGCCTCAGGCCCCCAAACACAAACTACCGGCCCTCTTCCCCGGAAGTAAAACTGACCTGTCCATCTTCTGGCTGGCAGATTGCAGGAGCCACTTAGCTCTATCAAACCAGCCCGACTCGACACTGGTGCCACCTTTCATTAGAGAACCTTCCTGCGTGTCGTGGATTTTCAGGAGCCAGCCAGCCACTCTCAGCCACAGGGCCCCAAACACATACCACGGCCATTTTCCCTGGAAGAAAATCTTAGCGGCCCGCCTTCTGGCTGGTAGATTGCAGGAGCCACTCGGTACTATCAAACCAGCCCGACACAGCAGTTGTGCCACCATTCATCTGGGAACCATCCTGCGTATTGTGGATTTCAGGAGCCAGCCGGCCACAGCCAGCCACAGGTCCCCAAAAACAAACTACGGCCCTTTTCCCTGGAAGTAAAATAGACCTGCCCATCATCTGGCTAGCAGATTGCAGGAGCCACTTGGCTCTATCAAAACAGCCCGACTCGGCACTGGTGCCACCTTTCATCTGGGAACCATCCTGCGCGGCGTGGATTTTAAGGAACCAGCCGGCCATTCAAGGCCACAGGCCCCGGAAAAAAAACCACGGCCTTTTTCCCTGGCAAACAAAACTCAGCGACCCCGCTTCTGGCTGACAGATTGCAGGAGCCACATGGCTCTATCACATCAGCCCAACTCGGCACGGGTGCCACCTTGGGTCTGGGAACCATCATGCGCATTGTGGATTTTAAGGAGCCAGCCGGCCATTCCCAGCCACTGGGCCCCAAACACAAACTGCGGCCCTTTTCCCTGGAAGTAAAACAGACATGCCCATCTTCTGGCTGTCAGATTGCAGGAGCCACGCGGTACTATCAAACCAGCCCGACTTGGCACTGGTGCCATTTTTTTCATTTGGGAACCATCCAGCACGGCATGGATTTTCAGGAGCCAGCCGGCCACTCCCAGCCACAGGCCCCCAAACACAAACTACGGCCCTTTTCCCTGGAAGTAAAACTGACCTGCCCATATTCTGGCTGGCAGATTACAGGAGCCACTTGGCTCTATCAAACCAGCCCAACTCGTACCTGGTGCCACCTTGGGTCTAGGAACCATCATGCGCGGCGTGGATTTTAAGGAGCCAGCCGGCCATTCCCAGCCACAGGACCCCAACACAAACTACGGCCCTTTTCCCTGGAAGTAAAATTGACCTGCCCATCTTCTGGCTAGCAGATTGCAGGAGCCACTTGGCTCCATCAAACCAGCCCGACTCGGCACCGGTGCCACCTTGGGTCTGGGAACCATCATGCGCGGCGTGGATTTTCAGGAGCCAGCCGGCTATTCCCCGACACAGGCCCCCAAACACAAACTACGGGCCTTTTCCCTGGAAGTAAAACTGACCTGCCCATATTCTGGCTGGCAGATTACAGGAGCCACTTGGCTCTATCAAACCAGCCCAACTCGTACCTGGTGCCACCTTGGGTCTAGGAACCATCATGCGCGGCGTGGATTTTAAGGAGCCAGCCGGCCATTCCCAGCCACAGGACCCCAACACAAACTACGGCCCTTTTCCCTGGAAGTAAAATTGACCTGCCCATCTTCTGGCTGTCAGATTGCAGGAGCCACTTGGCTCTATCAAACCAGCCCGACTCGGGAGTGGTGCCACCTTTCATCTGGGAACCATCCTGCGTATCGTGGATTTTCAGGAGCCAGCCGGCCACTACCAGCCACAGGCACCCAACACAAACCACGGCCTTTTTCCCTGGCAAACAAAACTCAGCGACCCCGCTTCTGGCTGACAGATTGCAGGAGCCACATGGCTCTATCACACCAGCCCAACTCGGCACTGTTGCCACCTTGGGTCTGGGAACCATCATGCGCGGCGTGGATTTAAAGGAGCCAGCCGGCCATTCCCAGCCACAGGGCCCCATACACAAACTGCGGCCCTTTTCCCTGGAAGTAAAACAGACATGCCCATCTTCTGGCTGTAAGATTGCAGGAGCCACGCGGTACTATCAAACCAGCCCGACTTGGCACTGGTGCCATTTTTTTCATTTGGGAACCATCCAGCGCGGCATGGATTTTCAGGAGCCAGCCGGCCACTCCCAGCCACAGGCCCCTGAAAACAAATCACGGCCCTTTTCCCTGGCAAACAAAACTCACCCACCCCGCTTATGAATGGCAGATTGCAGGAGCCACTTGGCTCTATCAAACCAGCCCGACTCAGCACTGGTGCCACCTTTCATCTGGGAACCATCCTGTGTATTGGGGATTTTCAGGAGCCAGCCGGCCACTCCAAGCCACAGGCCCCCAAACAAAAACTACGGCCCTTTTCCCTGGAAGTAAAACTGACCTGCCCATCTTCTGGCTGGCAGATTGCAGGAGCCACATGGCTCTATCAAACCAGCCCGACTCGGCACCGGTGCCACCTTGGGTCTGGGAAACATCAT
Source organism: Zonotrichia albicollis (assembly GCF_047830755.1). Lineage (NCBI taxonomy): Eukaryota > Metazoa > Chordata > Aves > Passeriformes > Passerellidae > Zonotrichia > Zonotrichia albicollis. The sequence continues at coordinate 8,302,048 of NC_133845.1, read as the reverse complement.
GCGCGGCGTGGATTTTCAGGAGCCAGCCGGCTATGACCCCACACAGGCCCCCAAACACAAACTACGGGCCTTTTCCCTGGAAGTAAAACAGACCTGCCCATCTTCTGGCTGTCAGATTGCAGGAGCCACTTGGCTCTATCAAACCAGCCCGACTCGGCAGTGGTGCCACCTTTCATCTGGGAACCATCCTGCGTATCGTGGATTTTCAGGAGCCAGCCGGCCACTCCCAGCCACAGGCCCCCAAACAAAAACTACGGCCCTTTTCCCTGGAAGGAAAACTGACCTGCCCATCTTCTGGCTGGCAGATTGCAGGAGCCACTTGGCTCTATCAAAGCATCCCGACTCGGCACTGGTGCCCCTTTGGTCTGGGAATCATCCTGCGTATCGTGGATTTTCAGGAGCCACCCAGCCACTCCAAGCCACAGGCCCCCAAACAGAAACTACGGCCCATTTCCCTGGGAAACAAAACTCACCCACCCCGCTTCTGGCTGGCAGATTGCAGGAGCCACTTGGCTCTATCAAACCAGCCCGACTCGGCACTGGTGCCACCTTTCATCTGGGAACCATCCTGGGTATCGTGGATTTTCAGGAGCCAGCAGGCCATTCCCAGCCACAGGCCCCCAAAAAAAAGCTATGGTCCTTTTGCCTGGAAGTAAAACTGACCTGTCCATCTTCTGGCTGTCAGATTGCAGGAGCCACTTGGCTCTATCAAACCAGCCCGATTTGGCACTGGGGCCCCTTGGGTCTGGAAACCATCCTGCGTATCGTGGATTTTCAGGAGCCAGTAGGCCACTCCCAGCCACAGGCCCCCAAACACAAACTGTGGGCCTTTTCCCTGGCAAACAAAACTCAGCGACCCCGCTTCTGGCTGGCAGATTGCAGGAGCCACATGGCTCTATCAAACCAGCCCGACTCGGCACTGGTGCCACCTTTCATCTGGGAACCATCCTGCGTATCGTGGATTTTCAGGAGTCAGCAGGCCATTCCGAGTCACAGTCTCCTGAAAACAAACCACGGCCCTTTTCCCTGGCAAACAAAAGTCACGCACCCCGCTCCTGGCTGGCAGATTGCAGGAGACACTTGGCCCTATCAAACCAGCCGGCTTGGCACTGGTGCCACCTTTCATCTGGGAACCATCCTGCATATCGTGTATTTTCAGGAGCCAGCCGGCCATTCCCAGCCACAGGCCGCCAAACACAAGCTACGGCCCTTTTCCCTGGAAGTAAAAGTGACCTGCCCATCTTCTGGCTGGCAGATTGCAGGAGCCACTTGGCTCTATCAAACCAGCCCGATTTGGCAGTGGTTCCAACTTAGGTCTGGGAACCATCCTGCGCGGCGTGGATTTTAAGCCGCCAGCCGGCCACTCCCAGCCACAGGCCCCCAAACACAAACTACCGGGCCTTTTCCCTGGAAGTAATACTGACCTGCCCATCTTCTGGCTGGCAGACTGCAGGAGCCACTTGGCTCTCTCAAACCAGCCCGACTCGGCACTGGTGCCACCATTCATATGGGAACCATCCTGCGTATCGTGGATTTTCAGGAGCCAGCCGGCCACTCCCAGCCACAGGCCCCCAAACACAAACTACGGCCCTTTTCCCTGGAAGTAAAACTGACCTGCCCATCGTCTGGCTGGCAGATTGCAGGAGCCACTTGGCTCTATCAAACCAGCCTGACTCGGCACTGGTGCCACCTTGGGTCTGGGAACCATCCTGCGCAGCGTGGATTTTAAGGAACCAGCCGGCCACTCCCAGGCACAGGCCCCGGAAAAAAACCACGGCCCTTTAACCTGGCAAACAAAACTCACCCACCCCGCTTATGGCTGGCAGATTGCAGGAGCCACTTGGCTCTATGAAAGCAGCCCGACTCGGCACTGGTGCCACCCTGGGTCTGGGAACCATCTAGCGCGGCGTGGATTTTAAGGAACCAGCCGGCCACTCCCAGGCCACAGGCCCCGGAAAACAACCACGGCCCTTTAACCTGGCAAACAAAACTCACCCACCCCGCTTCTGGCTGGCAGATTGCAGGAGCCACTTGGCTCTATCAAAACAGCCCGACTCGGCACTGGTGCCACCCTTCATCTGGGAACCATCCTGCGTAACGTCGATTTTCAGAAGCCAGCAGGCCGCTCCCAGCCACAGGCCCCCAAAAACAAACTACGGCCCTTTTCCCTGGAAGTAAAACTGACCTGCCCATATTCTGGCTGGCAGATTGCAGGAGCCACTTGCCTCTATCAAACCAGCCTGACTCGGCACTGGTGCCCCCTTGGGTCTGGGAACCATCCAGCGCGGCGTGGATTTTAAGGAACCAGCCGGCCACTCCCAGGCCACAGGCACCGGAAAACAACCACGGCCCTTTTACCTGGCAAACAAAACTCACCCACCCCGCCTTCTGGCTGGCAGATTGCAGGAGCCACTCGGTACTATCAAACCAGCCCGACTCGGCACTGGTGCCACCTTTCATCTTGGAACCATCCGGCGCGGCGTGGATTTTAAGGAACCAGCCGGCCATTCCAGGCCACAGGCCCTGGAAAAAAAACCACGGCCTTTTTCTCTGGCAAACAAAACTCACCCCCCCCGCTTCTGGCTGGCAGATTGCAGGAGCCACTTGGCTCTATCAAACCAGCCCGACTCGGCACATGTGCCACCATTCATATGGGAACCATCCTGCGTATCGTGGATTTTCAGGAGCCAGCCGGCCACTCCCAGCCACAGGCCCCCAAACACATACCACGGCCCTTTTCCCTGGAAGAATAACAGACCTGCCCATCATCTAGCTGGCAGATTTCGGGACTCACTTGGTACTGTCAAACCAGCCCGACTCAGCACTGGTGCCACCTTTCATCTGGGAACCATCCTGCGTATCGTGGATTTTCAGGAGCCAGCCGGCCACTCCCAGCCACAGGCCCCCAACAGAAACCACATCCCTATTCCCTGGCAAACAAAACTGACCCGCCCCGCTCCTGGCTGGCAGATTGCAGGAGACACTTGGCTCTATCAAAGCATCCCGACTCGGCACTGGTGCCCCTTTGGTCTGGGAATCATCCTGCGTATCGTGGATTTTCAGGAGCCACCCAGCCACTCCAAGCCACAGGACCCCAAACAGAAACTAGGGCCCTTCTCCCTGGAAACAAAACTCACACACCCCGCTTCTGGCTGGCAGATTGCAGAAGCCACATGGCTCTATCAAACCAGCCCAACTCGGCACTGGTGCCACCTTGGGTCTGGGAACCATCCTGCGTATCGTGGATTTTCAGGAGCCAGCCGGCCATTCCCAGCCACAGGCCCCCAAGAAAAAGCTATGGTCCTTTTCCCTGGAAGTAAAACTGACCTGTCCATCTTCTGGCTGGCAGATTGCAGGAGCCACATGGCTCTATCAAACCAGCCCGACTTGGCAGTGGTGCCAACTTGGGTCTGGCAATCATCCTGAGTATCGTGCATTTTCAGGAGCCAGCCGGCCACTCCCAGCCTCAGGCCCCCAAACACAAACTACCGGCCCTCTTCCCCGGAAGTAAAACTGACCTGTCCATCTTCTGGCTGGCAGATTGCAGGAGCCACTTAGCTCTATCAAACCAGCCCGACTCGACACTGGTGCCACCTTTCATTAGAGAACCTTCCTGCGTGTCGTGGATTTTCAGGAGCCAGCCAGCCACTCTCAGCCACAGGGCCCCAAACACATACCACGGCCATTTTCCCTGGAAGAAAATCTTAGCGGCCCGCCTTCTGGCTGGTAGATTGCAGGAGCCACTCGGTACTATCAAACCAGCCCGACTCAGCAGTTGTGCCACCATTCATCTGGGAACCATCCTGCGTATTGTGGATTTCAGGAGCCAGCCGGCCACAGCCAGCCACAGGTCCCCAAAAACAAACTACGGCCCTTTTCCCTGGAAGTAAAATAGACCTGCCCATCATCTGGCTAGCAGATTGCAGGAGCCACTTGGCTCTATCAAAACAGCCCGACTCGGCACTGGTGCCACCTTTCATCTGGGAACCATCCTGCGCGGCGTGGATTTTAAGGAACCAGCCGGCCATTCAAGGCCACAGGCCCCGGAAAAAATACCACGGCCTTTTTCCCTGGCAAACAAAACTCAGCGACCCCGCTTCTGGCTGACAGATTGCAGGAGCCACATGGCTCTATCACATCAGCCCAACTCGGCACGGGTGCCACCTTGGGTCTGGGAACCATCATGCGCATTGTGGATTTTAAGGAGCCAGCCGGCCATTCCCAGCCACTGGGCCCCAAACACAAACTGCGGCCCTTTTCCCTGGAAGTAAAACAGACATGCCCATCTTCTGGCTGTCAGATTGCAGGAGCCACGCGGTACTATCAAACCAGCCCGACTTGGCACTGGTGCCATTTTTTTCATTTGGGAACCATCCAGCACGGCATGGATTTTCAGGAGCCAGCCGGCCACTCCCAGCCACAGGCCCCCAAACACAAACTACGGCCCTTTTCCCTGGAAGTAAAACTGACCTGCCCATATTCTGGCTGGCAGATTACAGGAGCCACTTGGCTCTATCAAACCAGCCCAACTCGTACCTGGTGCCACCTTGGGTCTAGGAACCATCATGCGCGGCGTGGATTTTAAGGAGCCAGCCGGCCATTCCCAGCCACAGGACCCCAACACAAACTACGGCCCTTTTCCCTGGAAGTAAAATTGACCTGCCCATCTTCTGGCTAGCAGATTGCAGGAGCCACTTGGCTCCATCAAACCAGCCCGACTCGGCACCGGTGCCACCTTGGGTCTGGGAACCATCATGCGCGGCGTGGATTTTCAGGAGCCAGCCGGCTATTCCCCGACACAGGCCCCCAAACACAAACTACGGGCCTTTTCCCTGGAAGTAAAACAGACCTGCCCATCTTCTGGCTGTCAGATTGCAGGAGCCACTTGGCTCTATCAAACCAGCCCGACTCGGGAGTGGTGCCACCTTTCATCTGGGAACCATCCTGCGTATCGTGGATTTTCAGGAGCCAGCCGGCCACTACCAGCCACAGGCACCCAACACAAACCACGGCCTTTTTCCCTGGCAAACAAAACTCAGCGACCCCGCTTCTGGCTGACAGATTGCAGGAGCCACATGGCTCTATCACACCAGCCCAACTCGGCACTGTTGCCACCTTGGGTCTGGGAACCATCATGCGCGGCGTGGATTTAAAGGAGCCAGCCGGCCATTCCCAGCCACAGGGCCCCATACACAAACTGCGGCCCTTTTCCCTGGAAGTAAAACAGACATGCCCATCTTCTGGCTGTAAGATTGCAGGAGCCACGCGGTACTATCAAACCAGCCCGACTTGGCACTGGTGCCATTTTTTTCATTTGGGAACCATCCAGCGCGGCATGGATTTTCAGGAGCCAGCCGGCCACTCCCAGCCACAGGCCCCTGAAAACAAATCACGGCCCTTTTCCCTGGCAAACAAAACTCACCCACCCCGCTTATGAATGGCAGATTGCAGGAGCCACTTGGCTCTATCAAACCAGCCCGACTCAGCACTGGTGCCACCTTTCATCTGGGAACCATCCTGTGTATTGGGGATTTTCAGGAGCCAGCCGGCCACTCCAAGCCACAGGCCCCCAAACAAAAACTACGGCCCTTTTCCCTGGAAGTAAAACTGACCTGCCCATCTTCTGGCTGGCAGATTGCAGGAGCCACATGGCTCTATCAAACCAGCCCGACTCGGCACCGGTGCCACCTTGGGTCTGGGAACCATCATGCGCGGCGTGGATTTTCAGGAGCCAGCCGGCTATGACCCCACACAGGCCCCCAAACACAAACTACGGGCCTTTTCCCTGGAAGTAAAACAGACCTGCCCATCTTCTGGCTGTCAGATTGCAGGAGCCACTTGGCTCTATCAAACCAGCCCGACTCGGCAGTGGTGCCACCTTTCATCTGGGAACCATCCTGCGTATCGTGGATTTTCAGGAGCCAGCCGGCCACTCCCAGCCACAGGCCCCCAAACAAAAACTACGGCCCTTTTCCCTGGAAGGAAAACTGACCTGCCCATCTTCTGGCTGGCAGATTGCAGGAGCCACTTGGCTCTATCAAAGCATCCCGACTCGGCACTGGTGCCCCTTTGGTCTGGGAATCATCCTGCGTATCGTGGATTTTCAGGAGCCACCCAGCCACTCCAAGCCACAGGCCCCCAAACAGAAACTACGGCCCATTTCCCTGGGAAACAAAACTCACCCACCCCGCTTCTGGCTGGCAGATTGCAGGAGCCACTTGGCTCTATCAAACCAGCCCGACTCGGCACTGGTGCCACCTTTCATCTGGGAACCATCCTGGGTATCGTGGATTTTCAGGAGCCAGCAGGCCATTCCCAGCCACAGGCCCCCAAAAAAAAGCTATGGTCCTTTTGCCTGGAAGTAAAACTGACCTGTCCATCTTCTGGCTGTCAGATTGCAGGAGCCACTTGGCTCTATCAAACCAGCCCGATTTGGCACTGGGGCCCCTTGGGTCTGGAAACCATCCTGCGTATCGTGGATTTTCAGGAGCCAGTAGGCCACTCCCAGCCACAGGCCCCCAAACACAAACTGTGGGCCTTTTCCCTGGCAAACAAAACTCAGCGACCCCGCTTCTGGCTGGCAGATTGCAGGAGCCACATGGCTCTATCAAACCAGCCCGACTCGGCACTGGTGCCACCTTTCATCTGGGAACCATCCTGCGTATCGTGGATTTTCAGGAGCCAGCAGGCCATTCCGAGTCACAGTCTCCTGAAAACAAACCACGGCCCTTTTCCCTGGCAAACAAAAGTCACGCACCCCGCTCCTGGCTGGCAGATTGCAGGAGACACTTGGCCCTATCAAACCAGCCGGCTTGGCACTGGTGCCACCTTTCATCTGGGAACCATCCTGCATATCGTGTATTTTCAGGAGCCAGCCGGCCATTCCCAGCCACAGGCCCCCAAACAAACACTACAGCTCTTTTCCCTGGAAGTAAAACTGACCTGCCCATCTTCTGGCTGGCAGATTGCAGGAGCCACTTGGCTCTATCAAACCAGCCCGATTTGGTAGTGGGGCCCCTTGGGTCTGGAAACCATCCTACGTATCGTGGATTTTCAGGAGCCAGCCGGCCACTTCCAGCCACAGGCCCCCAACAAAAACCACGGCCCTTTTCCCTGGCAAGCAAAACTGACCCGCCCCGCTTCTGGCTGGCAGATTGCAGAAGCCACATGGCTCTATCAAACCAGCCCAACTCGGCACTGGTGCCACCTTGGGTCTGGGAACCATCATGCGCGGCGTGGATTTTAAGGAGCCAGCCGGCCATTCTCAGCCACAGGCCCCCAAACAAAAACTACGGCCCTTTTCCCTGGTAGTAAAACTGACCTGCCCATCTTCTGGCTGGCAGATTGCAGGAGCCACTCGGTACTATCAAACCAGCCCGACTCAGCAGTTGTGCCACCATTCATCTGGGAACCATCCTGCGTATCGTGGATTTTCAGGAGCCAGCCGGCCACAGCCATCCACAGGTCCCCAAAAACAAACTACGGCCCTTTTCCCTGGAAGTAAAATAGACCTGCCCATCATCTGGCTGGCAGATTACAAGAGCCACTTGGCTCTATCAAAACAGCCCGACTCGGCACTGGTGCCACCTTTCATCTGGGAACCATCCTGCGCGGCGTGGATTTTAAGGAGCCAGCCGGCCATTCCCAGCCACTGGCCCCAAACAAAAACTGCGGCCCTTTTCCCTGGAAGTAAAATTGACCTGCCCATCTTCTGGCTAGCAGATTGCAGGAGCCACTTGGCTCTATCAAACCAGCCCGACTCGGCAGTGGTGCCACCTTTCATCTGGGAACCCTCCTGCGTATCGTGGACTTTCAGGAGCCAGCCGGCCACTCCCAGCCACAGGCCCCCAAACAAAAACTACGGCCCTTTTCCCTGGAAGGAAAACTGACCTGCCCATCTTCTGGCTGGCAGATTGCAGGAGCCACTTGGCTCTATCAAACCAGCCCGACTCGGCACTGGTGCCCCTTTGGTCTGGGAATCATCCTGCGTATCGTGGATTTTCAGGAGCCAGCCAGCCACTCCCAGGCAGAGGCCCCCAAACACAAAATGTGGGCCGTTTCCTTGGCAAACAAAACTCACCCACCCCGCTTCTGGCTGTCAGATTGCAGGAGCCACTTGGCTCTATCAAACCAGCCCGACTCGGCACTGGTGCCACCTTTCATCTGGGAACCATCCGGCGTATCGTGGATTTTTAGGAGCCAGCAGGCCATTCCCAGCCAGAGGCCCCCAAAAAAAAGCTATGGTCCTTTTCCCTGGAAGTAAAACTGACCTGTCCATCTTCTGGCTGGCAGAATGAAGGAGCTACTTGGCTCTATCAAACCAGCCCGTTTTGGCACTGGTGCCCCCTTGGGTCTGGGAACCACCCTGCGTATCGTGGATTTTCAGGAGCCAGCCGGCCACTCCCAGCCACAGGCCCTGAAAACAAACCACGGCCCTTTTCCCTGGCAAACAAAACTCACCACGCCGCTTATGGCTGGCAGGTTGCAGGAGCCACTTGGCTCTATCAAACCAGCCCGACTCTGCACCGGTGCCACCTTTCATGTGGGAAGCATCAGGCGCGGCGTGGATTTTCAGGAGCCAGCCGGCTGTTCCCCGACACAGGCCCCCAAACACAAACTACGGCCCTTTTCCCTGGAAGTAAAACAGACCTGCCCATCTTCTGGCTGTCAGATTGCAGGAGCCACATGGCTCTATCAAACCAGCACGACTCGGCAGTGGTGCCACCTTTCATCTGGGAAGCATCCTGCGTATCGTGGATTTTCAGGAGCCAGCTGGCCATTCCCCGACACTGGTCCCCAAACACAAACTACAGCCCTTTTCCCTGGAAGGAAAACAGACCTGCCCATCTTCTGGCTGTCAGATTGCATGAGCCACATGGCTCTATAAAACCAGCCCGACTCGGCACTGGTGCCACCTTTCATCTGGGAACCATCCTGCGTATCGTGGATTTTCAGGAGCCAGCAGGCCATTCCGAGCCACATTCTCCCGAAAACAAACCACGGCCCTTTTCCCTGGCAAACAAAAGTCACGCACCCCGCTCCTGGCTGGCAGATTGCAGGAGACACTTGGCCCTATCAAACCAGCCGGCTTGGCACTGGTGCCACCTTTCATCTGGGAACCACCCTGCGTATCGTGGATTTTCAGGAGCCAGCCGGCCACTCCCAGCCACAGGCCCCCAAACACAAACTACGGCCCTTTTCCCTGGAAGTAAAACTGACCTGCCCATCTTCTGGCTGGCAGATTGTGGGAGCCACATGGCTCTATCAAACCAGCCCGACTTGGCAGTGGTGCCAACTTGGGTCTGGCAATCATCCTGAGTATCGTGCATTTTCAGGAGCCAGCCGGCCACTCCCAGCCTCAGGCCCCCAAACACAAACTACCGGCCCTCTTCCCCGGAAGTAAAACTGACCTTTCCATCATCTGGCTGGCAGATTGCAGGAGCCACTTAGCTCTATCAAACCAGCCCGACTCGGCACTGGTGCCACCTTTCATCTGGGAACCATCCTGCGTGTCGTGGATTTTCAGGAGCCAGCCGGCCACTCCCAGCCACAGGCCCCCAAACACATACCACGGCCATTTTCCCTGGAAGAAAATCTTAGTGGCCCGCCTTCTGGCTGGCAGATTGCAGGAGCCACTCGGTACTATCAAACCAGCCCGACTCAGCAGTTGTGCCACCATTCATGTGGGAACCATCCTGCGTATCGTGGATTTCAGGAGCCAGCCGGCCACAGCCAGCCACAGGTCCCCAAAAACAAACTACGGCCCTTTTCCCTGGAAGTAAAATAGACCTGCCCATCATCTGGCTGGCAGATTGCAGGAGCCACTTGGCTCTATGAAAACAGCCCGACTCGGCACTGGTGCCACCTTTCATCTGGGAACCATCCTGCGCGGCGTGGATTTTAAGGAACCAGCCGGCCATTCAAGGCCACAGGCCCCGGAAAAAAAACCACAGCCTTTTTCCCTGGCAAACAAAACTCAGCGACCCCGCTTCTGGCTGACAGATTGCAGGAGCCACATGCCTCTATCTCACCAGCCCAACTCGGCACGGGTGCCACCTTGGGTCTGGGAACCATCATGCGCATTGTGGATTTTAAGGAGCCAGCCGGCCATTCCCAGCCACTGGGCCCCAAACACAAACTGCGGCCCTTTTCCCTGGAAGTTAAACAGACATGCCCATCTTATGGCTGTCAGATTGCAGGAGCCACGCGGTACTATCAAACCAGCCCGACTTGGCACTGGTGCCATTTTTTTCATTTGGAAACCATCCAGCACGGCATGGATTTTCAGGAGCCAGCCTGCCACTCCCTGCCACAGGCCCCCGAACAAAAACTACGGCCCATTTCCCTGGAAGTAAAACTGACCAGCCCATCTTCTGGCTGGCAGATTGCAGGAGCCACTTGGCTCTATCAAACCAGCCCGACTCGGCACTGGTGCCACCTTGGGTCTGGGAACCATCCTGCGTATCGTGGATTTTCAGGAGCCAGCCGGCCATTCCCAGCCACAGGCCCCTGAAAACAAATCACGGCCCTTTTCCCTGGCAAACAAAACTCACCCACCCCGCTTTTGGATGGCAGATTGCAGGAGCCACTTGGCTCTATCAAACCAGCCTGACTCAGCACTGGTGCCACCTTTCATCTGGGAACCATCCTGTGTATTGGGGATTTTCAGGAGCCAGCCGGCCACTCCCAGCCACAGGCCCCCAAACACAAACTACGGCCCTTTTCCCTGGAAGTAAAACTGACCTGCCCATCTTCTGGCTGGCAGATTGCAGGAGCCACATGGCTCTATCAAACCAGCCCGACTCGGACCTGGTGCCACATTGGGTCTAGGAACCATCATGCGCGGCGTGGATTTTTAGGAGCCAGCCGGCCATTCCCAGCCACAGGACCCCAACACAAACTACGGCCCTTTTCCCTGGAAGTAAAATTGACCTGCCCATCTTCTGGCTAGCAGATTGCAGGAGCCACTTGGCTCCATCAAACCAGCCCGACTCGGCACCGGTGCCACCTTGGGTCTGGGAACCATCATGCGCGGCGTGGATTTTCAGGAGCCAGCCGGCTATTCCCCGACACAGGCCCCCAAACACAAACTACGGGCCTTTTCCCTGGAAGTAAAACAGACCTGCCCATCTTCTGGCTGTCAGATTGCAGGAGCCACTTGGCTCTATCAAACCAGCCCGACTCGGCAGTGGTGCCACCTTTCATCTGGGAACCATCCTGCGTATCGTGGATTTTCAGGAGCCAGCCGGCCACTCCCAGCCACAGGCCCCAAAACAAAAACTACGGCCTTTTCCCTGGAAGGAAAACTGACCTGCCCATCTTCTGGCTGGCAGATTGCAGGAGCCACTTGGCTCTATCAAACCAGCCCGACTCGGCACTGGTGCCCCGTTGGTCTGGGAATCATCCTGCGTATCGTGGATTTTCAGGAGCCAGCAGGCCACTCCCAGCCAGAGGCCCCCAAACACAAAATGTGGGCCTTTTCCCTGCCAAACAAAACTCACCCACCCCGCTTCTGGCTGGCAGATTGCAGGAGCCACTTGGCTCTATCAAACCAGCCCGACTCGGCACTGGTGCCACCTTTCATCTGGGAACCATCCGGCGTATGGTGGATTTTCAGGAGCCAGCAGGCCATTCCCAGCCACAGGCCCCCAAAAAAAAACTATGGTCCTCTTCCCTGGAAGTAAAACTGACCTGCCTATCTTCTGGCTGGCAGATTGCAGGAGCCACTTGGCTCTATCAAACCAGCCCGACTCGGCACCGGTGCCCCTGTGGGTCTGGGAACCATCCTGCGCGGTATTGATTTTCAGGAGCCAGCGGGCCATTCCCAGGCACAGGCCCCCGAAAGCAAGCCACGGCCATTATCCCTGGCAAAAGAAATTCAGCTGCCCCGCATCTGGCTGGCAGATTGCAGGAGCCACTTGGCTCTATCAAACCAGCGCGTCTTGGCACTGGTGCCACCTTTCATCTGGGAACCATCCTGCGTATCATGGATTTTCAGGAGCCAGCTGGCCACTACCAGCCACAGGCCCCGGAACACAAACTATGGCCCTTTTCCCGGGCAAACAAAACTCACCCGCCCCGCTTCTGGCTGGCAGATTGCAGGAGCCACTTGCCTCTATCAAACCAACCCGACTCGGCTCTGGTGCCCCCCTTAGGTCTGGGAACCATGCTGCGCGGCTTGGATTTTCAGGAGCCAGCAAGCCACTCCCAGCCACAGGCACCCGAACTCATACCACGGCCCTTTTCCCTGGAAAAACACTCAGCTGCCCCGCTTCTGGATTTTAGATCGCAGCAGCCACTTTGTACAATCAAACCAGTCCGACTCTGCACTGGTGCCACCTTTCATCTGGGAACCCTCTTGCGTATCGTGGATTTTCAGGAGTCAGCCGGCCACTCCCAGCCATAGGCCCCCAAACACAAACTACGGCACTTTTCCCTGGAAGTAAAACTGATCTGCCCATCTTCTGGCTGGCAGATTACAGGTGCCACTTCGCACTATCAAACCAGCCCGACTTGGCACTGGTGCCACCTTGGGTCTGGGAACCATCATGTGTATCGTGGATTTTCAGGAGCCAGCCGGCCACTCCCAGCCATAGGCCCCCAAACACATACCACGGCCCTTTTCCCTGGCAAACAAAACTGACCGACCCCGCTTCTGGCTGGCAGATTGCAGGAGCAACTTGGCTCTATCAAACCAGCCCAACTTGGCACAAATGCAACCTTGCGTCTGGGAACCCTCATGTGTATCGTGGATTTTCAGGAGCCAGCCGGCCACTCCCAGCCACAGGCCCCCAAACAAAATCTATGGCCCTTTTTCCTGGAAGTAAACCTGACCTGCCCATCTTCTGGTTAGCAGATTGCAGGAGCCACTTGGCTCTATCAAACCAGCCCGATTTTGCACTGGTGCCCCCTTGGGTCTGGGAACCACCCTGCGTATCGTGGATTTTCAGGAGCCAGCCGGCCACTCACAGCCACAGGCCCTGAAAACAAACCACGGCCCTTTTCCCTGGCAAACAAAACTCACCCACCCCGCTTTTGGATGGCAGATTGCAGGAGCCACTTGGCTCTATCAAACCAGCCTGACTCAGCACTGGTGCCACCTTTCATCTGGGAACCATCCTCTGTATTGGGGATTTTCAGGAGCTAGCCGGCCACTCCCAGCCACAGGCCCCCAAACACAAACTACGGCCCTTTTCCCTGGAAGTAAAACTGACCTGCCCATCTTCTGGCTGGCAGATTGCAGGAGCCACATGGCTCTATCAAACCAGCCCGACTCGGACCTGGTGCCACCTTGGGTCTAGGAACCATCATGCGCGGCGTGGATTTTAAGGAGCCAGCCGGCCATTCCCAGCCACAGGACCCGGAACACAAACTACGGCCCTTTTCCCGGGAAGTAAAATTGACCTGCCCATCTTCTGGCTAGCAGATTGCAGGAGCCACTTGGCTCCATCAAACCAGCCCGACTCGGCACCGGTGCCACCTTGGGTCTGGGAACCATCATGCGCGGCGTGGATTTTCAGGAGCCAGCCGGCTATTCCCCGACACAGGCCCCCAAACACAAACTACGGGCCTTTTCCCTGGAAGTAAAACAGACCTGCCCATCTTCTGGCTGTCAGATTGCAGGAGCCACTTGGCTCTATCAAACCAGCCCGACTCGGCACCGGTGCCCCTGTGGGTCTGGGAACCATCCTGCGCGGCATTGATTTTCAGGAGCCAGCCGGCCATTCCCAGGCACAGGCCCCCGAAAGCAAGCCACGGCCATTATCCCTGGCAAAAGAAATTCAGCTGCCCCGCATCTGGCTGGCACGTTGCAGGAGCCACTTGGTGCTATCAAACCAGCCCGACATGGCACTGGTGCCACCTTTCATCTGGGAACCATCCTGCGTATCGTGGATTTTCAGGAGCCAGCCGGCCACTCCCAGCCACAGGCCCCCGAACACAAACCACGGCCCTTTTCCCTGGAAGTAAAACTGACCTGCCCATCTTCTGGCTGGCAGATTGCAGGAGCCACTTGGCTCTATCAAACCAGCGCGTCTTGGCTTTGGTGCCACCTTTCATCTGGGAACCATCCTGCGTATCATGGATTTTCAGGAGCCAGCTGGCCACTACCAGCCACAGGCCCCGGAACACAAACTATGGCCCTTTTCCCGGGCAAACAAAACTCACCCGCCCCGCTTCTGGCTGGCAGATTGCAGGAGCCACTTGCCTCTATCAAACCAACCCGACTCGGCTCTGGTGCCCCCCTTAGGTCTGGGAACCATGCTGCGCGGCTTGGATTTTCAGGAGCCAGCGAGCCACTCCCAGCCACAGGCACCCGAACTCATACCACGGCCCTTTTCCCTGGAAAAACACTCAGCTGCCCCGCTTCTGGATTTTAGATCGCAGCAGCCACTTTGTACAATCAAACCAGTCCGACTCTGCACTGGTGCCACCTTTCATCTGGGAACCCTCTTGCGTATCGTGGATTTTCAGGAGTCAGCCGGCCACTCCCAGCCACAGGCCCCCGAACACAAACCACGGCCCTTTTCCCTGGCAAACCAAACTGACCGACCCCGCTTCTGGCTGGCAGATTGCAGGAGCCACTTGGCTCTATCAAAAGAGCCCAACTTGGCACTAGTGCAACCTTGGGTCTGGGAACCATCATGTGTATCGTGGATTTTCAGGAGCCAGCCGGCCACTCCCAGCCACAGGCCCCCAAACAAAATCTATGGCCCTTTTTCCTGGAAGTAAACCTGACCTGCCCATCTTCTGGTTAGCAGATTGCAGGAGCCACTTGGTACTATCAAACCAGCCCGACTTGGCACTGATGCCACCTTGGGTCTGGGAGTCATCCTGCGTATCGTGGATTTTCAGGAGGCAGCGGGCCACTCCCAGCAACAGGCACCCGAACCCATACCATGGCCCTTTTCCCTGATAAAAAACTCAGCTGCCCCGCTTCTGGATGGTAGATCGCAGGAGCCACTTTGTACAATCATAACAGTCCGACTTGGCATTGGTGCCACCTTTCATCTGGGAACCATCCTGTGTATCGTGGATTTTCAGGAGCCAGTCGGCCACTCCCAGCCACAGGCCCCAAACAATAACTAAGGCCCTTTTCCCTGGAAGTAAAACTGACCTGCCCATCTTCTGGCTAGCAGATTGCAGGAGCCACTTGGCTCTATCAAACCAGCGCGTCTTGGCTTTGGTGCCACCTTTCATCTGGGAACCATCCTGCGTATCATGGATTTTCAGGAGCCAGCTGGCCACTACCAGCCACAGGCCCCGGAACACAAACTATGGCCCTTTTCCCGAGCAAACAAAACTCACCCGCCCCGCTTCTGGCTGGCAGATTGCAGGAGCCACTTGCCTCTATCAAACCAACCCGACTCGGCTCTGGTTCCCCCCTTAGGTCTGGGAACCATGCTGCGCGGCTTGGATTTTCAGGAGCCAGCGAGCCACTCCCAGCCACAGGCACCCGAACTCATACCACGGCCCTTTTCCCTGGAAAAACACTCAGCTGCCCCGCTTCTGGATTTTAGATCGCAGCAGCCACTTTGTACAATCAAACCAGTCCGACTCTGCACTGGTGCCACCTTTCATCTGGGAACCCTCTTGCGTATCGTGGATTTTCAGGAGTCAGCCGGCCACTCCCAGCCATAGGCCCCCAAACACAAACTACGGCACTTTTCCCTGGAAGTAAAACTGATCTGCCCATCTTCTGGCTGGCAGATTACAGGTGCCACTTGGCACTATCAAACCAGCCCGACTTGGCACTGGTGCCAACTTGGGTCTGGGAACCATCATGTGTATCGTGGATTTTCAGGAGCCAGCCGGCCACTCCCAGCCATAGGCTCCCAAACACAAACCACGGCCCTTTTCCCTGGCAAACAAAACTGACCGACCCCGCTTCTGGCTGGCAGATTGCAGGAGCAACTTGGCTCTATCAAACCAGCCCAACTTGGCACAAATGCAACCTTGGGTCTGGGAACCATCATGTGTATCGTGGATTTTCAGGAGCCAGCCGGCCACTCCCAGCCACAGG
The DNA here is from genome assembly GCF_047830755.1 of Zonotrichia albicollis. Taxonomy (NCBI): domain Eukaryota; kingdom Metazoa; phylum Chordata; class Aves; order Passeriformes; family Passerellidae; genus Zonotrichia; species Zonotrichia albicollis. The sequence goes on along the minus strand of NC_133845.1, from coordinate 8,286,027 downwards.
CCCCCAAACAAAATCTATGGCCCTTTTTCCTGGAAGTAAACCTGACCTGCCCATCTTCTGGTTAGCAGATTGCAGGAGCCACTTGGTACTATCAAACCAGCCCAACTTGGCACTGGTGCGACTTGGCACTAGTGCCACCTTGGGTCTGGGAGTCATCCTGCGTATCGTGGACTTTCAGGAGGCAGCGGGCCACTCCCAGCAACAGGCACCCGAACACATACCACGGCCTTTTTCCCTGATAAAAAACTCAGATGCCCCGGTTCTGGATGGTAGATCGCTGGAGCCACTTTGTACAATCATAACAGTCCTACTTGGCATTGGTGCCACCTTTCATCTGGGAACCATCCTGTGTATCGTGGATTTTCAGGAGCCAGTCGGCCACTCCCAGCCACAGGCCCCAAACAATAACTAAGGCCCTTTTCCCTGGAAGTAAAACTGACCTGCCCATCTTCTGGCTAGCAGATTGCAGGAGCCACTTGGCTCTATCAAACCAGCACGTCTTGGCACTGGTGCCACCTTTCATCTGGGAACCATCCTGCGTATCATGGATTTTCAGGAGCCAGCTGGCCACTTCCAGCCACAGGCCCCGGAACACAAACCACGGCCCTTTTCCCGAGCAAACAAATCCCACCCGCCCCGCTTCTGGCTGGCAGACTGCAGGAGCCACTTGCCTCTATCAAACCAACCCGACTCGGCTCTGGTGCCCCCCTTCGGTCTGGGAACCATGCTGCGCGGCTTGGATTTTCAGGAGCCAGCGTGCCACTCCCAGCCACAAGCACCCGAACTCATACCACGGCCCTTTTCCCGGGAAAAAAACTCAGCTGCCCCGCTTCTGGATTTTAGATCGCAGGAGCCACTTTGGACAATCATACCAGTCCGACTTGGCACTGGTGCCACCTTTCATCTGGAAACCATCCTGCGTATCGCGGATTTTCAGGAGCCAGTCGGCCACTCCCAGCAACCGTCCCCAAACAAGAACTAAGGCCGATTTCCCTGGAAGTAAAACAGACCCGCACCGCTTCTTGCGGGCAGATTGCAGGAGCCACTTGCCTCTAACAAACCAGCCCGACTTGGCACTGGTGCCCCCTTGGGTCTGGGGACCATCCTGCGCGGTGTGGATTTTCAGGAGCCAGCCGGCCACTCCCAGCCACAGGCCCCCAAACAAAATCTACGGCCCTTTTCCCTGGAAGTAATGCTGACCTGCCCATCTTCTCTCTGGCAGAGTGCAGGAGCCACTTTGTACTATCATACAAGTCCGACTCGGCACTGGTGCCACCTTTCATCTGGGAACCATCCTGCGCGGCGTGGATTTTAAGGAACCAGCCTGCCACTCCCTGCCACAGGCCCCCGAACAAAAACTACGGCCCATTTCCCTGGAAGTAAAACTGACCAGCCCATCTTCTGGCTGGCAGATTGCAGGAGCCACTTGGCTCTATCAAACCAGCCCGACTCGGCACTGGTGCCACCTTTCATCTGGGAACCATCCTGCGTATCGTGGATTTTCAGGAGCCAGCCGGCCATTCCCAGCCACAGGCCCCCAAACAAAATCTATGGTCCTTTTCCCTGGAAGTAAAACAGACATGCCCATCTTATGGCTGTCAGATTGCAGGAGCCACGCGGTACTATCAAACCAGCCCGACTTGGCACTGGTGCCATTTTTTTCATTTGGGAACCATCCAGCGCGGCATGGATTTTCAGGAGCCAGCCGGCCACTCCCAGCCACAGGCCCCCAAACACAAACTACGGCCCTTTTCCCTGGAAGTAAAACTGACCTGCCCATCTTCTGGCTGGCAGATTGCAGGAGCCACTTGGCTCTATCAAACCAGCCCGACTCGGCACTGGTGCCACCTTGGGTCTGGGAACCATCCTGCGTATCGTGGATTTTCAGGAGCCAGCCGGCCATTCCCAGCCACAGGCCCCTGAAAACAAATCACGGCCCTTTTCCCTGGCAAACAAAACTCACCCACCCCGCTTTTGGATGGCAGATTGCAGGAGCCACTTGGCTCTATCAAACCAGCCTGACTCAGCACTGGTGCCACCTTTCATCTGGGAACCATCCTGTGTATTGGGGATTTTCAGGAGCCAGCCGGCCACTCCCAGCCACAGGCCCCCAAACACAAACTACGGCCCTTTTCCCTGGAAGTAAAACTGACCTGCCCATCTTCTGGCTGGCAGATTGCAGGAGCCACATGGCTCTATCAAACCAGCCCGACTCGGACCTGGTGCCACATTGGGTCTAGGAACCATCATGCGCGGCGTGGATTTTTAGGAGCCAGCCGGCCATTCCCAGCCACAGGACCCCAACACAAACTACGGCCCTTTTCCCTGGAAGTAAAATTGACCTGCCCATCTTCTGGCTAGCAGATTGCAGGAGCCACTTGGCTCCATCAAACCAGCCCGACTCGGCACCGGTGCCACCTTGGGTCTGGGAACCATCATGCGCGGCGTGGATTTTCAGGAGCCAGCCGGCTATTCCCCGACACAGGCCCCCAAACACAAACTACGGGCCTTTTCCCTGGAAGTAAAACAGACCTGCCCATCTTCTGGCTGTCAGATTGCAGGAGCCACTTGGCTCTATCAAACCAGCCCGACTCGGCAGTGGTGCCACCTTTCATCTGGGAACCATCCTGCGTATCGTGGATTTTCAGGAGCCAGCCGGCCACTCCCAGCCACAGGCCCCAAAACAAAAACTACGGCCTTTTCCCTGGAAGGAAAACTGACCTGCCCATCTTCTGGCTGGCAGATTGCAGGAGCCACTTGGCTCTATCAAACCAGCCCGACTCGGCACTGGTGCCCCGTTGGTCTGGGAATCATCCTGCGTATCGTGGATTTTCAGGAGCCAGCAGGCCACTCCCAGCCAGAGGCCCCCAAACACAAAATGTGGGCCTTTTCCCTGCCAAACAAAACTCACCCACCCCGCTTCTGGCTGGCAGATTGCAGGAGCCACTTGGCTCTATCAAACCAGCCCGACTCGGCACTGGTGCCACCTTTCATCTGGGAACCATCCGGCGTATGGTGGATTTTCAGGAGCCAGCAGGCCATTCCCAGCCACAGGCCCCCAAAAAAAAACTATGGTCCTCTTCCCTGGAAGTAAAACTGACCTGCCTATCTTCTGGCTGGCAGATTGCAGGAGCCACTTGGCTCTATCAAACCAGCCCGACTCGGCACCGGTGCCCCTGTGGGTCTGGGAACCATCCTGCGCGGTATTGATTTTCAGGAGCCAGCGGGCCATTCCCAGGCACAGGCCCCCGAAAGCAAGCCACGGCCATTATCCCTGGCAAAAGAAATTCAGCTGCCCCGCATCTGGCTGGCAGATTGCAGGAGCCACTTGGCTCTATCAAACCAGCGCGTCTTGGCACTGGTGCCACCTTTCATCTGGGAACCATCCTGCGTATCATGGATTTTCAGGAGCCAGCTGGCCACTACCAGCCACAGGCCCCGGAACACAAACTATGGCCCTTTTCCCGGGCAAACAAAACTCACCCGCCCCGCTTCTGGCTGGCAGATTGCAGGAGCCACTTGCCTCTATCAAACCAACCCGACTCGGCTCTGGTGCCCCCCTTAGGTCTGGGAACCATGCTGCGCGGCTTGGATTTTCAGGAGCCAGCAAGCCACTCCCAGCCACAGGCACCCGAACTCATACCACGGCCCTTTTCCCTGGAAAAACACTCAGCTGCCCCGCTTCTGGATTTTAGATCGCAGCAGCCACTTTGTACAATCAAACCAGTCCGACTCTGCACTGGTGCCACCTTTCATCTGGGAACCCTCTTGCGTATCGTGGATTTTCAGGAGTCAGCCGGCCACTCCCAGCCATAGGCCCCCAAACACAAACTACGGCACTTTTCCCTGGAAGTAAAACTGATCTGCCCATCTTCTGGCTGGCAGATTACAGGTGCCACTTCGCACTATCAAACCAGCCCGACTTGGCACTGGTGCCACCTTGGGTCTGGGAACCATCATGTGTATCGTGGATTTTCAGGAGCCAGCCGGCCACTCCCAGCCATAGGCCCCCAAACACATACCACGGCCCTTTTCCCTGGCAAACAAAACTGACCGACCCCGCTTCTGGCTGGCAGATTGCAGGAGCAACTTGGCTCTATCAAACCAGCCCAACTTGGCACAAATGCAACCTTGCGTCTGGGAACCCTCATGTGTATCGTGGATTTTCAGGAGCCAGCCGGCCACTCCCAGCCACAGGCCCCCAAACAAAATCTATGGCCCTTTTTCCTGGAAGTAAACCTGACCTGCCCATCTTCTGGTTAGCAGATTGCAGGAGCCACTTGGCTCTATCAAACCAGCCCGATTTTGCACTGGTGCCCCCTTGGGTCTGGGAACCACCCTGCGTATCGTGGATTTTCAGGAGCCAGCCGGCCACTCACAGCCACAGGCCCTGAAAACAAACCACGGCCCTTTTCCCTGGCAAACAAAACTCACCCACCCCGCTTTTGGATGGCAGATTGCAGGAGCCACTTGGCTCTATCAAACCAGCCTGACTCAGCACTGGTGCCACCTTTCATCTGGGAACCATCCTCTGTATTGGGGATTTTCAGGAGCTAGCCGGCCACTCCCAGCCACAGGCCCCCAAACACAAACTACGGCCCTTTTCCCTGGAAGTAAAACTGACCTGCCCATCTTCTGGCTGGCAGATTGCAGGAGCCACATGGCTCTATCAAACCAGCCCGACTCGGACCTGGTGCCACCTTGGGTCTAGGAACCATCATGCGCGGCGTGGATTTTAAGGAGCCAGCCGGCCATTCCCAGCCACAGGACCCCAACACAAACTACGGCCCTTTTCCCGGGAAGTAAAATTGACCTGCCCATCTTCTGGCTAGCAGATTGCAGGAGCCACTTGGCTCCATCAAACCAGCCCGACTCGGCACCGGTGCCACCTTGGGTCTGGGAACCATCATGCGCGGCGTGGATTTTCAGGAGCCAGCCGGCTATTCCCCGACACAGGCCCCCAAACACAAACTACGGGCCTTTTCCCTGGAAGTAAAACAGACCTGCCCATCTTCTGGCTGTCAGATTGCAGGAGCCACTTGGCTCTATCAAACCAGCCCGACTCGGCACCGGTGCCCCTGTGGGTCTGGGAACCATCCTGCGCGGCATTGATTTTCAGGAGCCAGCCGGCCATTCCCAGGCACAGGCCCCCGAAAGCAAGCCACGGCCATTATCCCTGGCAAAAGAAATTCAGCTGCCCCGCATCTGGCTGGCACATTGCAGGAGCCACTTGGTGCTATCAAACCAGCCCGACATGGCACTGGTGCCACCTTTCATCTGGGAACCATCCTGCGTATCGTGGATTTTCAGGAGCCAGCCGGCCACTCCCAGCCACAGGCCCCCGAACACAAACCACGGCCCTTTTCCCTGGAAGTAAAACTGACCTGCCCATCTTCTGGCTGGCAGATTGCAGGAGCCACTTGGCTCTATCAAACCAGCGCGTCTTGGCTTTGGTGCCACCTTTCATCTGGGAACCATCCTGCGTATCATGGATTTTCAGGAGCCAGCTGGCCACTACCAGCCACAGGCCCCGGAACACAAACTATGGCCCTTTTCCCGGGCAAACAAAACTCACCCGCCCCGCTTCTGGCTGGCAGATTGCAGGAGCCACTTGCCTCTATCAAACCAACCCGACTCGGCTCTGGTGCCCCCCTTAGGTCTGGGAACCATGCTGCGCGGCTTGGATTTTCAGGAGCCAGCGAGCCACTCCCAGCCACAGGCACCCGAACTCATACCACGGCCCTTTTCCCTGGAAAAACACTCAGCTGCCCCGCTTCTGGATTTTAGATCGCAGCAGCCACTTTGTACAATCAAACCAGTCCGACTCTGCACTGGTGCCACCTTTCATCTGGGAACCCTCTTGCGTATCGTGGATTTTCAGGAGTCAGCCGGCCACTCCCAGCCACAGGCCCCCGAAAACACACCACGGCCCTTTTCCCTGGCAAACCAAACTGACCGACCCCGCTTCTGGCTGGCAGATTGCAGGAGCCACTTGGCTCTATCAAAAGAGCCCAACTTGGCACTAGTGCAACCTTGGGTCTGGGAACCATCATGTGTATCGTGGATTTTCAGGAGCCAGCCGGCCACTCCCAGCCACAGGCCCCCAAACAAAATCTATGGCCCTTTTTCCTGGAAGTAAACCTGACCTGCCCATCTTCTGGTTAGCAGATTGCAGGAGCCACTTGGTACTATCAAACCAGCCCGACTTGGCACTGATGCCACCTTGGGTCTGGGAGTCATCCTGCGTATCGTGGATTTTCAGGAGGCAGCGGGCCACTCCCAGCAACAGGCACCCGAACCCATACCATGGCCCTTTTCCCTGATAAAAAACTCAGCTGCCCCGCTTCTGGATGGTAGATCGCAGGAGCCACTTTGTACAATCATAACAGTCCGACTTGGCATTGGTGCCACCTTTCATCTGGGAACCATCCTGTGTATCGTGGATTTTCAGGAGCCAGTCGGCCACTCCCAGCCACAGGCCCCAAACAATAACTAAGGCCCTTTTCCCTGGAAGTAAAACTGACCTGCCCATCTTCTGGCTAGCAGATTGCAGGAGCCACTTGGCTCTATCAAACCAGCGCGTCTTGGCTTTGGTGCCACCTTTCATCTGGGAACCATCCTGCGTATCATGGATTTTCAGGAGCCAGCTGGCCACTACCAGCCACAGGCCCCGGAACACAAACTATGGCCCTTTTCCCGAGCAAACAAAACTCACCCGCCCCGCTTCTGGCTGGCAGATTGCAGGAGCCACTTGCCTCTATCAAACCAACCCGACTCGGCTCTGGTTCCCCCCTTAGGTCTGGGAACCATGCTGCGCGGCTTGGATTTTCAGGAGCCAGCGAGCCACTCCCAGCCACAGGCACCCGAACTCATACCACGGCCCTTTTCCCTGGAAAAACACTCAGCTGCCCCGCTTCTGGATTTTAGATCGCAGCAGCCACTTTGTACAATCAAACCAGTCCGACTCTGCACTGGTGCCACCTTTCATCTGGGAACCCTCTTGCGTATCGTGGATTTTCAGGAGTCAGCCGGCCACTCCCAGCCATAGGCCCCCAAACACAAACTACGGCACTTTTCCCTGGAAGTAAAACTGATCTGCCCATCTTCTGGCTGGCAGATTACAGGTGCCACTTGGCACTATCAAACCAGCCCGACTTGGCACTGGTGCCAACTTGGGTCTGGGAACCATCATGTGTATCGTGGATTTTCAGGAGCCAGCCGGCCACTCCCAGCCATAGGCTCCCAAACACAAACCACGGCCCTTTTCCCTGGCAAACAAAACTGACCGACCCCGCTTCTGGCTGGCAGATTGCAGGAGCAACTTGGCTCTATCAAACCAGCCCAACTTGGCACAAATGCAACCTTGGGTCTGGGAACCATCATGTGTATCGTGGATTTTCAGGAGCCAGCCGGCCACTCCCAGCCACAGGCCCCCAAACAAAATCTATGGCCCTTTTTCCTGGAAGTAAACCTGACCTGCCCATCTTCTGGTTAGCAGATTGCAGGAGCCACTTGGTACTATCAAACCAGCCCAACTTGGCACTGGTGCGACTTGGCACTAGTGCCACCTTGGGTCTGGGAGTCATCCTGCGTATCGTGGACTTTCAGGAGGCAGCGGGCCACTCCCAGCAACAGGCACCCGAACACATACCACGGCCTTTTTCCCTGATAAAAAACTCAGATGCCCCGGTTCTGGATGGTAGATCGCTGGAGCCACTTTGTACAATCATAACAGTCCTACTTGGCATTGGTGCCACCTTTCATCTGGGAACCATCCTGTGTATCGTGGATTTTCAGGAGCCAGTCGGCCACTCCCAGCCACAGGCCCCAAACAATAACTAAGGCCCTTTTCCCTGGAAGTAAAACTGACCTGCCCATCTTCTGGCTAGCAGATTGCAGGAGCCACTTGGCTCTATCAAACCAGCACGTCTTGGCACTGGTGCCACCTTTCATCTGGGAACCATCCTGCGTATCATGGATTTTCAGGAGCCAGCTGGCCACTTCCAGCCACAGGCCCCGGAACACAAACCACGGCCCTTTTCCCGAGCAAACAAATCCCACCCGCCCCGCTTCTGGCTGGCAGACTGCAGGAGCCACTTGCCTCTATCAAACCAACCCGACTCGGCTCTGGTGCCCCCCTTCGGTCTGGGAACCATGCTGCGCGGCTTGGATTTTCAGGAGCCAGCGTGCCACTCCCAGCCACAAGCACCCGAACTCATACCACGGCCCTTTTCCCGGGAAAAAAACTCAGCTGCCCCGCTTCTGGATTTTAGATCGCAGGAGCCACTTTGGACAATCATACCAGTCCGACTTGGCACTGGTGCCACCTTTCATCTGGAAACCATCCTGCGTATCGCGGATTTTCAGGAGCCAGTCGGCCACTCCCAGCAACCGTCCCCAAACAAGAACTAAGGCCGATTTCCCTGGAAGTAAAACAGATCCGCACCGCTTCTTGCGGGCAGATTGCAGGAGCCACTTGCCTCTAACAAACCAGCCCGACTTGGCACTGGTGCCCCCTTGGGTCTGGGGACCATCCTGCGCGGTGTGGATTTTCAGGAGCCAGCCGGCCACTCCCAGCCACAGGCCCCCAAACAAAATCTACGGCCCTTTTCCCTGGAAGTAATGCTGACCTGCCCATCTTCTCTCTGGCAGAGTGCAGGAGCCACTTTGTACTATCATACAAGTCCGACTCGGCACTGGTGCCACCTTTCATCTGGGAACCATCCTGCGCGGCGTGGATTTTAAGGAACCAGCCTGCCACTCCCTGCCACAGGCCCCCGAACAAAAACTACGGCCCATTTCCCTGGAAGTAAAACTGACCAGCCCATCTTCTGGCTGGCAGATTGCAGGAGCCACTTGGCTCTATCAAACCAGCCCGACTCGGCACTGGTGCCACCTTTCATCTGGGAACCATCCTGCGTATCGTGGATTTTCAGGAGCCAGCCGGCCATTCCCAGCCACAGGCCCCCAAACAAAATCTATGGTCCTTTTCCCTGGAAGTAAAACAGACATGCCCATCTTCTGGCTGTCAGATTGCAGGAGCCACGCGGTACTATCAAACCAGCCCGACTTGGCACTGGTGCCATTTTTTTCATTTGGGAACCATCCAGCGCGGCATGGATTTTCAGGAGCCAGCCGGCCACTCCCAGCCACAGGCCCCCAAACACAAACTACGGCCCTTTTCCCTGGAAGTAAAACTGACCTGCCCATCTTCTGGCTGGCAGATTGCAGGAGCCACTTGGCTCTATCAAACCAGCCCGACTCGGCACTGGTGCCACCTTGGGTCTGGGAACCATCCTGCGTATCGTGGATTTTCAGGAGCCAGCCGGCCATTCCCAGCCACAGGCCCCTGAAAACAAATCACGGCCCTTTTCCCTGGCAAACAAAACTCACCCACCCCGCTTTTGGATGGCAGATTGCAGGAGCCACTTGGCTCTATCAAACCAGCCTGACTCAGCACTGGTGCCACCTTTCATCTGGGAACCATCCTGTGTATTGGGGATTTTCAGGAGCCAGCCGGCCACTCCCAGCCACAGGCCCCCAAACACAAACTACGGCCCTTTTCCCTGGAAGTAAAACTGACCTGCCCATCTTCTGGCTGGCAGATTGCAGGAGCCACATGGCTCTATCAAACCAGCCCGACTCGGACCTGGTGCCACATTGGGTCTAGGAACCATCATGCGCGGCGTGGATTTTTAGGAGCCAGCCGGCCATTCCCAGCCACAGGACCCCAACACAAACTACGGCCCTTTTCCCTGGAAGTAAAATTGACCTGCCCATCTTCTGGCTAGCAGATTGCAGGAGCCACTTGGCTCCATCAAACCAGCCCGACTCGGCACCGGTGCCACCTTGGGTCTGGGAACCATCATGCGCGGCGTGGATTTTCAGGAGCCAGCCGGCTATTCCCCGACACAGGCCCCCAAACACAAACTACGGGCCTTTTCCCTGGAAGTAAAACAGACCTGCCCATCTTCTGGCTGTCAGATTGCAGGAGCCACTTGGCTCTATCAAACCAGCCCGACTCGGCAGTGGTGCCACCTTTCATCTGGGAACCATCCTGCGTATCGTGGATTTTCAGGAGCCAGCCGGCCACTCCCAGCCACAGGCCCCAAAACAAAAACTACGGCCTTTTCCCTGGAAGGAAAACTGACCTGCCCATCTTCTGGCTGGCAGATTGCAGGAGCCACTTGGCTCTATCAAACCAGCCCGACTCGGCACTGGTGCCCCGTTGGTCTGGGAATCATCCTGCGTATCGTGGATTTTCAGGAGCCAGCAGGCCACTCCCAGCCAGAGGCCCCCAAACACAAAATGTGGGCCTTTTCCCTGCCAAACAAAACTCACCCACCCCGCTTCTGGCTGGCAGATTGCAGGAGCCACTTGGCTCTATCAAACCAGCCCGACTCGGCACTGGTGCCACCTTTCATCTGGGAACCATCCGGCGTATGGTGGATTTTCAGGAGCCAGCAGGCCATTCCCAGCCACAGGCCCCCAAAAAAAAACTATGGTCCTCTTCCCTGGAAGTAAAACTGACCTGCCTATCTTCTGGCTGGCAGATTGCAGGAGCCACTTGGCTCTATCAAACCAGCCCGACTCGGCACCGGTGCCCCTGTGGGTCTGGGAACCATCCTGCGCGGCATTGATTTTCAGGAGCCAGCCGGCCATTCCCAGGCACAGGCCCCCGAAAGCAAGCCACGGCCATTATCCCTGGCAAAAGAAATTCAGCTGCCCCGCATCTGGCTGGCAGATTGCAGGAGCCACTTGGCTCTATCAAACCAGCGCGTCTTGGCACTGGTGCCACCTTTCATCTGGGAACCATCCTGCGTATCATGGATTTTCAGGAGCCAGCTGGCCACTACCAGCCACAGGCCCCGGAACACAAACTATGGCCCTTTTCCCGGGCAAACAAAACTCACCCGCCCCGCTTCTGGCTGGCAGATTGCAGGAGCCACTTGCCTCTATCAAACCAACCCGACTCGGCTCTGGTGCCCCCCTTAGGTCTGGGAACCATGCTGCGCGGCTTGGATTTTCAGGAGCCAGCGAGCCACTCCCAGCCACAGGCACCCGAACTCATACCACGGCCCTTTTCCCTGGAAAAACACTCAGCTGCCCCGCTTCTGGATTTTAGATCGCAGCAGCCACTTTGTACAATCAAACCAGTCCGACTCTGCACTGGTGCCACCTTTCATCTGGGAACCCTCTTGCGTATCGTGGATTTTCAGGAGTCAGCCGGCCACTCCCAGCCATAGGCCCCCAAACACAAACTACGGCACTTTTCCCTGGAAGTAAAACTGATCTGCCCATCTTCTGGCTGGCAGATTACAGGTGCCACTTCGCACTATCAAACCAGCCCGACTTGGCACTGGTGCCACCTTGGGTCTGGGAACCATCATGTGTATCGTGGATTTTCAGGAGCCAGCCGGCCACTCCCAGCCATAGGCCCCCAAACACATACCACGGCCCTTTTCCCTGGCAAACAAAACTGACCGACCCCGCTTCTGGCTGGCAGATTGCAGGAGCAACTTGGCTGTATCAAACCAGCCCAACTTGGCACAAATGCAACCTTGGGTCTGGGAACCATCATGTGTATCGTGGATTTTCAGGAGCCAGCCGGCCACTCCCAGCCACAGGCCCCCAAACAAAATCTATGGCCCTTTTTCCTGGAAGTAAACCTGACCTGCCCATCTTCTGGTTAGCAGATTGCAGGAGCCACTTGGCTCTATCAAACCAGCCCGATTTTGCACTGGTGCCCCCTTGGGTCTGGGAACCACCCTGCGTATCGTGGATTTTCAGGAGCCAGCCGGCCACTCACAGCCACAGGCCCTGAAAACAAACCACGGCCCTTTTCCCTGGCAAACAAAACTCACCCACCCCGCTTCTGGCAGGCAGATTGCAGAAGCCACTTGGCTCTATCAAACCAGCCCGACTCGGCACCGGTGCCACCTTTCATCTGGGAACCATCATGCGCGGCGTGGATTTTCAGGAGCCAGCCGGCTATTCCCCGACACTGGCCCCCAAACACAAACTACGGCCCTTTTCCCTGGAAGTAAAACAGACCTGCCCATCTTCTGGCTGGCAGATTGCAGGAGCCACTTGGCTCTATCTAACCAGCCCGATTTGGCACTGGGGCCCCTTGGGTCTGGAAACCATCCTGCGTATCGTGGATTTTCAGGAGCCAGCCGGCCACTCCCAGCCACAGGCCCCCAACACAAACCACGGCCCTTTTCCCTGGCAAACAAAATTCAGCGACCCCGCTCCTGGCTGGCAGATTGCAGAAGCCACATGGCATTATCAAACCAGCCCGACTCGGCACTGGTGCCACCTTTCATCTGGGAAGCATCCTGCGTATCGTGGATTTTCAGGAGCCAGCATGCCATTCCGAGCCACAGTCTCCCAAAAACAAACCACGGCCCTTTTCCCTGGCAAACAAAAGTCACGCACCCCGCTCCTGGCTGGCAGATTGCAGGAGACACTTGGCCCTATCAAACCAGCCGGCTTGGCACTGGTGCCACCTTTCATCTGGGAACCATCCTGCGTATCGTGGATTTTCAGGAGCCAGCCGGCCATTCCCAGCCACAGGCGCCCAAACAAACACTACAGCCCTTTTCCCTGGAAGTAAAACTGACCTGCCCATCTTCTGGCTGGCAGATTGCAGGAGCCACATGGCTCTATCAAACCAGCCCGATTTGGCAGTCGGGCCCCTTGGGTCTGGAAACCATCCTACGTATCGTGGATTTTCAGGAGCCAGCCGGCCATTCCCAGCCACAGGCCCCCAACACAAACCACGGCCCTTTTCCCTGGCAAACAAAACTCACGCACCCCGCTTATGGATGGCAGATTGCAGGAGCCACTTGGCTCTATCACACCAGCCCGACTCAGCACTGGTGCTACCTTAGGTCTGGGAACCATCCTGTGTATTGGGGATTTTCAGGAGCCAGCCGGCCACTTGCAGCCACAGGCCCCCAAACACAAACTACGGCCCTTTTCCCTGGAAGTAAAACTGACCTGCCCATCTTCTGGGTGGCAGATTGCAGGAGCCACATGGCTCTATCAAACCAGCCCAACTCGGACCTGGTGCCTCCTTGGGTCTAGGAACCATCATGCGCGGCGTGGATTTTAAGGAGCCAGCCGGCTATTCCCCGACAAAGGCCACCAAACACAAACTACGGGCCTTTTCCCTGGAAGTAAAACAGACCTGCCCATCTTCTGGCTGTCAGATTGCAGGAGCCACTTGGCTCTATCAAACCAGCCCGATTTGGCACTGGCGCCCCTTGGGTCTGGAAACCATCCTGCGTATCGTGGATTTTCAGGAGCCAGTAGGCCACTCCCAGCCACAGGCCCCCAAACACAAACTGTGGGCCTTTTCCCTGGCAAACAAAACTCACCCACCCCGCTTCTGGCTGGCAGATTGCAGGAGCCACATGGCTCTATCAAACCCGTCCGACTCGGCACTGGTGCCACCTTTCATCTGGGAATCATCCTGCGTATCGTGGATTTTCAGGAGCCAGCAGGCCATTCCGAGCCACAGTCTCCCGAAAACAAACCACGGCCCTTTTCCCTGGCAAACAAAAGTCACGCACCCCGCTCCTGGCTGGCAGATTGCAGGAGACACTTGGCCCTATCAAACCAGCCGGCTTGGCACTGGTGCCACCTTTCATCTGGGAACCATCCTGCGTATCGTGGATTTTCAGGAGCCAGCCGGCCATTCCCAGCCACAGGCGCCCAAACAAACACTACAGCCCTTTTCCCTGGAAGTAAAACTGACCTGCCCATCTTCTGGCTGGCAGATTGCAGGAGCCACTTGGCTCTATCAAACCAGCCCGACTCGGCAGTGGTGCCACCTTTCATCTGGGAACCATCCTGCGTATCGTGGACTTTCAGGAGCCAGCCGGCCACTCCCAGCCACAGGCCCCAAAACACAAACAACGGCCCTTTTCCCTGGAAGTAAAATTGACCTCTCCCGCTTCTGGCTGGTAGATTGCAGGAGCCACTTGGCTCTATCAAACCAGCCCGACTCGGCTCAGGTGCCCCTCTTAGGTCTGGGAACCATCCTGCGCGGCATGGATTTTCAGGAGCCAGCCGGCGACTCCCACCCACAGGCGCCCAAACGCAAACTACGGCCCTTTTCCCTGGCAAAAAAAACTCACCCGCACCGCTTCTGGCTGTCAGATTGCAGGAGCCACGTGCCTCTATCAAACCAGCCCGACACGGCACTGGTGCCCCCTAGGGTCTGGGAACCATCATGCGTATCGTGGATTTTCAGGTGCCAGCCGGCCATTTCCAGCCCCAGGCCCCCAAACATATACCACGGCTCATTTCCCTGGAAAGAGAACTCAGCTGCCCCGCTTCTGGATTGTAGATTGCAGGAGCCACTGTCTACTATTATACCAGTCAGACTTGGCAGTGGTGCCACCTTGGGTCTGAGAATCATCCTGCGTATCGTGGATTTTCAGGAGCCAGCCGGCCACTTCCAGCCACAGGCCGCCAAACAAAATCTACGGCCCTTTTCCCTGGAACTAAAACTGACATGCCCCGCTTCTGGCTGGCAGATTGCAGGAGCCACTTGGCTCTATCAAACCAGCGCGTCTTGGCACTGGTGCCACCTTTCATCTGGGAACCATCCTGCGTATCGTGGATTTTCAGGAGCCAGCCAGCCACTCCCAGCCACAGGCCCCCAAATATAAGCCCCGGCCCTTTTCCCTGGAAAAAAAACTCAGCTGCCCCGCTTCTGCATGGCAGATTGCAGGAGACATTTGGTACTCTCAAACCAGCCCGACTTGGCACTGGTGCCACCTTGAGTCTGGGAACAATCCTGCATATCAAGGATTTTCAGGAGCAGCTGGACCCACCCAGCCACAGGCCCCCAAACAAAACCAAGACCCTTTTTCCCTGGGAACAGACTCAGCTATCCCGATTCTGGATGGCAGATTGCAGGAGCCGCTTGGTACTCTCAAACCAGCCTGACTTGGCACTGGTGACACCTTTAATATTGGAGCCATCCTGCGTATTGTGGATTTTCAGTAGCCCGCGCCCACTCCCTACCACAGGCCTCCAAACACATACCACGGCCCCTTTCCCTGAAAAAAGACTCACCTGCCCCGCTTCTGCATGGCAGATGGCAGGAGTCACTTGGTCCTATCAAACCACGGCCTTTTTCCCTGCCAAACAGAAATCATCTACCGTGCTTCGTGATTGTATTTTACAGGAGCCACTTCTTACTATCACAGAAGCACGACTTGGCACTGGCGCCACCTTTGATCTGGGACCCATGCTGCCTATCGTGGATTTTCAGAAGTCAGCCAACCACTCCCAGCCACAGGCCCCCAAACACATATCACGACCCCTTTCCCTGGAAACAAATCTCAGCTGCCCAGTTTCTGCATGGCAGACAGCAGGAGTCATTCGCCACTATCAAACCAGCCCGACTTGGCACTGGTGCCACCTTTCTTCTGGGAACCATCTTGCGTGTCGAGGATTTTCAGGAACCAGCCAGCCACTCCCAGAAGCAGGCCCCCAAACAAAGCCACGGCCATTTTTCGTGGAAAAAAATACTCACGTTCCCTGCTTCTGGATGGCAGATTGCAGGAGTCACTTCGTACTATCAAACCAGTCCACCTTGGCACTGGCGCCACCTTTCATCTGGGAACCATCCTGCATAACGTGGACGTTCATGAGCCAGCCGGCCCCTCCCAGACACATGCCCCCAAACAAAAACCACGGCCTTTTCCCTGGCAAACAAAAATCACGTGTCCCGCGGGATGGCAGATTGCAGGAGGCACTTGGTACTCTCAAACCAGCCCGACCCTGCACTGCTGTCACCTTTCATCTGGGAACCATCCTGCGTATCGTTAATTTTCAAGAGCCAGCCATCCCCTCCTAGCCACAGGCCCCCAAACACAAACCACGGCCCTTTTCCCTGGAAGCAAA
The DNA here is from genome assembly GCF_047830755.1 of Zonotrichia albicollis. Lineage (NCBI taxonomy): Eukaryota > Metazoa > Chordata > Aves > Passeriformes > Passerellidae > Zonotrichia > Zonotrichia albicollis. Next base: position 8,270,103 of record NC_133845.1, on the reverse strand, counting down.
ACTGACCTGCCCTGATTCTGGATGGCATATTTCAGGAGCCACTTGCCTCTATCAAAACAGCCCGATTTGGCGCTCATGCCACCTGGGGTCTGGGAACCATCCTGCATATAGTGGATTTTCAGGAGCCAACCGGCCAATCCCAGCCAGAGGCCCCCAAACACAAACTACGGCCCATTTCCCTGGAAGTAAAATTGACCTGCCCATCTTCTGGCTGGCAGATTGCGGGAGCGACTTGGTGCTATCAAACCAGCCCGACTTGGCACTGCTGCCACTTTTCATCTGGGAACCATCCTGCGCGGCGTGGATTTTCAGGAGCCAGCCGGCCACTCCCAGCCACAGGCCCCCGAACACATACCAAGGCCCTTTTCCCTGGGAGCAAACAAAACTCACCTGTTCCGCATCTTGCTGGCAGATTGCAGGAGCCACTTAGTGCTATCAAACCAGCCCGACTCGGAACTGGTGCTTCCTTGGCTCTGGGAAGCATCCTGCGCGGCGTGGATGTTCAGGAAACAGCTGGCCAATCCCAGCCACAGGCCCTCAAACACATACCACGGCCCTTTTCCCTGGAAAAAAAGCTCAGCTGCCCCGCTTCTTGACGGGTGATTAAAGGAGCTACTTGGTACTATCAAACCAGCCCGACTTGGCACTGGTGCCACTTTTCATCTGGGAACCATCCTGCGAATCGTGTATTTTAAGGAGCCTGCGGCCACTCCCAGCCACAGGCCCCCAAACACAAACTACGGCCCTTTTCCCTGGAAGTAAAACTGACCTGCCCATCTTCTGGCTGGCAGATTGCAGGAGCCACTTGGTACTATCAAACCAGCCCGACTTGGCACTGCTGCCACCTTTCATCTGGAAACCATCCTGCATATCGTGGATTTTCAGGAGCCAGCTGGCCACTCCCAGCCACAGGCCCCCAAACACATTCCACGGCCCTTTTCCCTGGCAAACAAAATTTACCTGCCCCGCTTCTTGACGGGTGATTGAAGGAGCTACTTGGCTCTATCAAACCAGCCCGACTTGGCACTGGTGCCGCCTTTGATGGGGGAACCATCCTGCATATCGTTCATTTTCAGGAGCCAGCTGGCCACTCCCAGCCACAGGCCCCCAAACAAAAACCAAGGCCCATTTCCCTGGAAAAAAATCTCACCTGCCCCGCTTATGCATGGCAGACGACAGGAGCCACTAGGACTATCCAAACAGCACGACTTGGCACTGGCGCCACCTTTGATCATCGAACCAACCTGCGTGTCAGGGATTTTCGGGAGCCAGCCGACCACTCCCTGCCACAGGCCACCAAACACAAACCACGGCCCTTTTCCCTGGAAACAAAACTCAGCTACCCCGCTTCTGGATAGCAGATTGCAGGAGCCACTTGGTACTATCAAACCAACTCGACTTGTCGCTGGTGCCAACTTTCTTCTGGGAAGTATCCTGCGTATCGTGGATTTTCAGGAGCCAGCCGGCCCCTCCCAGCCACAGGCCCCCAAACAAAAACCACGGCCCTTTTCCCTGGGAAAAGACTCAGCTATTCCGATTCTGGATGGCAGATTGCAGGAGCCACTTGGTACTCTCAAACCAGCCTGACTTGGCACTGGTGACAGCTTTAATATGGGAGCCATCCTGCGTATGGTGGATTTTCAGGAGCCCGCGGCCACTCCCAACCACAGGCCTCCAAACACATACCACGGCCCCTTTCCCTGAAAAAAAACTCACCTGCCCCGCTTCTGCATGGCAGATGGCAGGAGTCACTTGGTCCTATCAAACCAGCACGACTTGGCACTGGTGCCACTTTTCACTTCGGAAAAACCTTGCATATCAAGGATTTTCATGAGCCAGCCAACCACTCCTAGCCACAGGCCCCAAAACACAAAACACGGCCATTTTCCCTGCCAAACAGAAATCATCTACCCTGCTTCGTGATTGTATATTACAGGAGCCACTTCTTACTATCACAGAAGCCCGACTTGGCACTGGCGCCACCTTTGATCTGGGACCGATGCTGCGTACCGTGGATTTTCAGGAGCCAGCCAACCACTCCCAGCCAAAGGCCCCCAAACACATAGCACGGCCCCTTTCCCTAGAAACAAATCTCAGCTGCCCCGCTTCTGCATGGCAGATGGCAGGAGTCACTTGGTACTATCAAACCAGCCTGACATGGCACTGCTGCCACCTTTCATCTGGGAAACATTCTGCGTGTCGAGGATTTTCATGAGCCAGCCAGCCACTCCCAGCCGCAGGCCCCCAAACACAAACCACGGCCCTTTTCCGTGTCAAAAAATACTCACGTTGCCTGCTTCTGGATGGCAGATTGCAGGAGTCACTTGGTACTATCAAACCAGCCCGACTTGGCACTGGTGCCACCTTGGGTCTGGGAACCATCCTGCGTATTGTGGATTTTCAGGAGCCAGCTGGCCCCTCCCAGCCACAGGCCCCCGAACAAAAACCACGACCCTTTTCCCTGGAAGCAAAACTGACCTGCCCTGATTCTGGATGGCAGATTGCATGAGCCACTTCGTACTATCAAACCAGCACAACTTGGCACTGGTGCCCCCTTGGGTCTGGGGACCATCCTGCGCGGTGTGGATTTTCAGGAGCCAGCCGGCCACTCCCAGCCACAGGCCCCCAAACAAAATCTACGGCCCTTTTCCCTGGAAGTAATGCTGACCTGCCCATCTTCTCTCTGGCAGAGTGCAGGAGCCACTTTGTACTATCATACAAGTCCGACTCGGCACTGGTGCCACCTTTCATCTGGGAACCATCCTGCGCGGCGTGGATTTTAAGGAACCAGCCTGCCACTCCCTGCCACAGGCCCCCGAACAAAAACTACGGCCCATTTCCCTGGAAGTAAAACTGACCAGCCCATCTTCTGGCTGGCAGATTGCAGGAGCCACTTGGCTCTATCAAACAAGCCCGACTCGGCACTGGTGCCACCTTTCATCTGGGAACCATCCTGCGTATCGTGGATTTTCAGGAGCCAGCCGGCCACTCCCAGCCACAGGCCCCCAAACAAAATCTATGGTCCTTTTCCCTGGAAGTAAAACAGACATGCCCATCTTATGGCTGTCAGATTGCAGGAGCCACGCGGTACTATCAAACCAGCCCGACTTGGCACTGGTGCCATTTTTTTCATTTGGGAACCATCCAGCGCAGCATGGATTTTCAGGAGCCAGCCGGCCACTCCCAGCCACAGGCCCCCAAACACAAACTACGGCCCTTTTCCCTGGAAGTAAAACTGACCTGCCCATCTTCTGGCTGGCAGATTGCAGGAGCCACTTGGCTCTATCAAACCAGCCCGACTCGGCACTGGTGCCACCTTGGGTCTGGGAACCATCCTGCGTATCGTGGATTTTCAGGAGCCAGCCGGCCATTCCCAGCCACAGGCCCCTGAAAACAAATCACGGCCCTTTTCCCTGGCAAACAAAACTCACCCACCCCGCTTTTGGATGGCAGATTGCAGGAGCCACTTGGCTCTATCAAACCAGCCTGACTCAGCACTGGTGCCACCTTTCATCTGGGAACCATCCTGTGTATTGGGGATTTTCAGGAGCCAGCCGGCCACTCCCAGCCACAGGCCCCCAAACACAAACTACGGCCCTTTTCCCTGGAAGTAAAACTGACCTGCCCATCTTCTGGCTGGCAGATTGCAGGAGCCACATGGCTCTATCAAACCAGCCCGACTCGGACCTGGTGCCACATTGGGTCTAGGAACCATCATGCGCGGCGTGGATTTTTAGGAGCCAGCCGGCCATTCCCAGCCACAGGACCCCAACACAAACTACGGCCCTTTTCCCTGGAAGTAAAATTGACCTGCCCATCTTCTGGCTAGCAGATTGCAGGAGCCACTTGGCTCCATCAAACCAGCCCGACTCGGCACCGGTGCCACCTTGGGTCTGGGAACCATCATGCGCGGCGTGGATTTTCAGGAGCCAGCCGGCTATTCCCCGACACAGGCCCCAAAACAAAAACTACGGCCTTTTCCCTGGAAGGAAAACTGACCTGCCCATCTTCTGGCTGGCAGATTGCAGGAGCCACTTGGCTCTATCAAACCAGCCCGACTCGGCACTGGTGCCCCGTTGGTCTGGGAATCATCCTGCGTATCGTGGATTTTCAGGAGCCAGCAGGCCACTCCCAGCCAGAGGCCCCCAAACACAAAATGTGGGCCTTTTCCCTGCCAAACAAAACTCACCCACCCCGCTTCTGGCTGGCAGATTGCAGGAGCCACTTGGCTCTATCAAACCAGCCCGACTCGGCACTGGTGCCACCTTTCATCTGGGAACCATCCGGCGTATGGTGGATTTTCAGGAGCCAGCAGGCCATTCCCAGCCACAGGCCCCCAAAAAAAAACTATGGTCCTCTTCCCTGGAAGTAAAACTGACCTGCCTATCTTCTGGCTGGCAGATTGCAGGAGCCACTTGGCTCTATCAAACCAGCCCGACTCGGCACCGGTGCCCCTGTGGGTCTGGGAACCATCCTGCGCGGCATTGATTTTCAGGAGCCAGCCGGCCATTCCCAGGCACAGGCCCCCGAAAGCAAGCCACGGCCATTATCCCTGGCAAAAGAAATTCAGCTGCCCCGCATCTGGCTGGCAGATTGCAGGAGCCACTTGGCTCTATCAAACCAGCGCGTCTTGGCACTGGTGCCACCTTTCATCTGGGAACCATCCTGCGTATCATGGATTTTCAGGAGCCAGCTGGCCACTACCAGCCACAGGCCCCGGAACACAAACTATGGCCCTTTTCCCGGGCAAACAAAACTCACCCGCCCCGCTTCTGGCTGGCAGATTGCAGGAGCCACTTGCCTCTATCAAACCAACCCGACTCGGCTCTGGTGCCCCCCTTAGGTCTGGGAACCATGCTGCGCGGCTTGGATTTTCAGGAGCCAGCGAGCCACTCCCAGCCACAGGCACCCGAACTCATACCACGGCCCTTTTCCCTGGAAAAACACTCAGCTGCCCCGCTTCTGGATTTTAGATCGCAGCAGCCACTTTGTACAATCAAACCAGTCCGACTCTGCACTGGTGCCACCTTTCATCTGGGAACCCTCTTGCGTATCGTGGATTTTCAGGAGTCAGCCGGCCACTCCCAGCCATAGGCCCCCAAACACAAACTACGGCACTTTTCCCTGGAAGTAAAACTGATCTGCCCATCTTCTGGCTGGCAGATTACAGGTGCCACTTCGCACTATCAAACCAGCCCGACTTGGCACTGGTGCCACCTTGGGTCTGGGAACCATCATGTGTATCGTGGATTTTCAGGAGCCAGCCGGCCACTCCCAGCCATAGGCCCCCAAACACATACCACGGCCCTTTTCCCTGGCAAACAAAACTGACCGACCCCGCTTCTGGCTGGCAGATTGCAGGAGCAACTTGGCTGTATCAAACCAGCCCAACTTGGCACAAATGCAACCTTGGGTCTGGGAACCATCATGTGTATCGTGGATTTTCAGGAGCCAGCCGGCCACTCCCAGCCACAGGCCCCCAAACAAAATCTATGGCCCTTTTTCCTGGAAGTAAACCTGACCTGCCCATCTTCTGGTTAGCAGATTGCAGGAGCCACTTGGCTCTATCAAACCAGCCCGATTTTGCACTGGTGCCCACTTGGGTCTGGGAACCACCCTGCGTATCGTGGATTTTCAGGAGCCAGCCGGCCACTCACAGCCACAGGCCCTGAAAACAAACCACGGCCCTTTTCCCTGGCAAACAAAACTCACCCACCACGCTTCTGGCAGGCAGATTGCAGAAGCCACTTGGCTCTATCAAACCAGCCCGACTCGGCACCGGTGCCACCTTTCATCTGGGAACCATCATGCGCGGCGTGGATTTTCAGGAGCCAGCCGGCTATTCCCCGACACTGGCCCCCAAACACAAACTACGGCCCTTTTCCCTGGAAGTAAAACAGACCTGCCCATCTTCTGGCTGGCAGATTGCAGGAGCCACTTGGCTCTATCAAACCAGCCCGATTTGGCACTGGGGCCCCTTGGGTCTGGAAACCATCCTGCGTATCGTGGATTTTCAGGAGCCAGCCGGCCACTCCCAGCCACAGGCCCCCAACACAAACCACGGCCCTTTTCCCTGGCAAACAAAATTCAGCGACCCCGCTCCTGGCTGGCAGATTGCAGGAGCCACATGGCTCTATCAAACCAGCCCGACTCGGCACTGGTGCCACCTTTCATCTGGGAAGCATCCTGCGTATCGTGGATTTTCAGGAGCCAGCATGCCATTCCGAGCCACAGTCTCCCAAAAACAAACCACGGCCCTTTTCCCTGGCAAACAAAAGTCACGCACCCCGCTCCTGGCTGGCAGATTGCAGGAGACACTTGGCCCTATCAAACCAGCCGGCTTGGCACTGGTGCCACCTTTCATCTGGGAACCATCCTGCGTATCGTGGATTTTCAGGAGCCAGCCGGCCATTCCCAGCCACAGGCGCCCATACAAACACTACAGCCCTTTTCCCTGGAAGTAAAACTGACCTGCCCATCTTCTGGCTGGCAGATTGCAGGAGCCACATGGCTCTATCAAACCAGCCCGATTTGGCAGTGGGGCCCCTTGGGTCTGGAAACCATCCTACGTATCGTGGATTTTCAGGAGCCAGCCGGCCATTCCCAGCCACAGGCCCCCAACACAAACCACGGCCCTTTTCCCTGGCAAACAAAACTCACCCACCCCGCTTATGGATGGCAGATTGCAGGAGCCACTTGGCTCTATCACACCAGCCCGACTCAGCACTGGTGCCACCTTGGGTCTGGGAACCATCCTGTGTATTGGGGATTTTCAGGAGCCAGCCGGCCACTCCCAGCCACAGGCCCCCAACAGAAACCACATCCCTTTTCCCTGGCTAACAAAACTGACCCGCCCCGCTACTGGCTGGCAGATTGCAGGAGACACTTGGCTCTATCAAAGCATCCCGACTCGGCACTGGTGCCCCTTTGGTCTGGGAATCATCCTGCGTATCGTGGATTTTCAGGAGCCACCCAGCCACTCCAAGCCACATGACCCCAAACAGAAACTACGGCCCTTTTCCCTGGAAACAAAACTCACACACCCCGCTTCTGGCTGGCAGATTGCAGAAGCCACATGGCTCTATCAAACCAGCCCAACTCGGCACTGGTGCCACCTTGGGTCTGGGAACCATCATGGGCGGCGTGGATTTTAAGGAGCCAGCCGGCCATTCTCAGCCACAGGCCCCCAAACAAAATCTACGGCCCTTTTCCCTGGAAGTAAAACTGACCTGCCCATCTTCTGGCGGGCAGATTGCAGGAGCCACTTGGTTCTATCAAACTAGCCCGACTCGGCACTGGTGCCACCTTTCATCTGGGAACCATCCTGCGCGGCGTGGATTTTAAGGAACCAGCCTGCCACTCCCTGCCACAGGCCCCCGAACAAAAACTACGGCCCATTTCCCTGGAAGTAAAACTGACCAGCCCATCTTCTGGCTGGCAGATTGCAGGAGCCACTTGGCTCTATCAAACCAGCCCGACTCGGCACTGGTGCCACCTTTCATCTGCGAACCATCCTGCGTATCGTGGATTTTCAGGAGCCAGCCGGCCATTCCCAGCCACAGGCCCCCAAAAAAAAGCTATGGTCCTTTTCCCTGGAAGTAAAACTGACCTGTCCATCTTCTGGCTGGCAGAATGCAGGAGCCACTTGGCTCTATCAAACCAGCCCGATTTGGCACTGGTGCCCCCTTGGGTCTGGGAACCACCCTGCGTATCGTGGATTTTCAGGAGCCAGCCGGCCACTCCCAGCCACAGGCCCCCAAACACAAACTACGGCCCTTTTCCCTGGAAGTAAAATTGACCTGCCCATCTTCTGGCTGGCATATTGCAGGTGCCACATGGCTCTATCAAACCAGCCCGACTTGGCACTGGTGCCATTTTTTTCACTTGGGAACCATCCAGCGCGGCATGGATTTTCAGGAGCCAGCTGGCCATTCCCAGCCACAGGCCCCCAAACACAAACTACGGCCCTTTTCCCTGGAAGTAAAACTGACCTGCCCATCTTCTGGCTGGCAGATTGCAGGAGCCACATGGCTCTATCAAACCAGCCCAACTTGGACCTGGTGCCACCTTGGGTCTAGGAACCATCATGCGCGGCGTGGATTTTAAGGAGCCAGCCGGCCATTCCCAGCCACAGGACCCCAACACAAACTACGGCCCTTTTCCCTGGAAGTAAATTGACCTGCCCATCTTCTGGCTAGCAGATTGCAGGAGCCACTTGGCTCCATCAAACCAGCCCGACTCGGCACCGGTGCCACCTTGGGTCTGGGAACCATCCTGCGCGGCGTGGATTTTCAGGAGCCAGCCGGCTATTCCCCGACACAGGCCCCCAAACACAAACTACGGGCCTTTTCCCTGGAAGTAAAACAGACCTGCCCATCTTCTGGCTGTCAGATTGCAGGAGCCACTTGGCTCTATCAAACCAGCCCGACTCGGCAGTGGTGCCACCTTTCATCTGGGAACCATCCTGCGTATCGTGGATTTTCAGGAGCCAGCCGGCCATTCCCAGCCACAGGCCCCCAAACAAAAACTACGGCCCTTTTCCCTGGAAGGAAAACTGACCTGCCCATCTTCTGGCTGGCAGATTGCAGGAGCCACTTGGCTCTATCAAAGCATCCCGACTCGGCACTGGTGCCCCTTTGGTCTGGGAATCATTCTGCGTATCGTGGATTTTCAGGAGCCACCCAGCCACTCCAAGCCACAGGCCCCCAAACAGAAACCACGGCCCTTTTCCCTGCCAAACAAAACTCACCCACCCCGCTTCTAGCTGGCAGATTGCAGAAGCCACATGGCTCTATCAAACCAGCCCAACTCGGCACTGGTGCCACCTTTCATCTGGGAACCATCCTGGGTATCGTGGATTTTCAGGAGCCAGCCGGCCATTCCCAGCCACAGGCGTCCAAACAAACACTACAGCCCTTTTCCCTGGAAGTAAAACTGACCTGTCCATCTTCTGGCTGTCAGATTGCAGGAGCCACTTGGCTCTATCAAACCAGCCCGATTTGGCACTGGGGCCCCTTGGGTCTGGAAACCATCCTGCGTATCGTGGATTTTCAGGAGCCAGTAGGCCACTCCCTGCCACAGGCCCCCAAACACAAACTGTGGGCCTTTTCCCTGGCAAACAAAACTCACCCACCCCGCTTCTGGCTGGCAGATTGCAGGAGCCACATGGCTCTATGAAACCCGCCCGACTCGGCACTGGTGCCACCTTTCATCTGGGAAGCATCCTGCGTATCGTGGATTTTCAGGAGCCAGCAGGCCATTCCGAGCCACAGTCTCCCGAAAACAAACCACGGCCCTTTTCCCTGGCAAACAAAAGTCACGCACCCCGCTCCTGGCTGGCAGATTGCAGGAGACACTTGGCCCTATCAAACCAGCCGGCTTGGCACTGGTGCCACCTTTCATCTGGGAACCATCCTGCGTATCGTGGATTTTCAGGAGCCAGCCGGCCATTCCCAGCCACAGGCGCCCAAACAAACACTTCAGCCCTTTTCCCTGGAAGTAAAACTGACCTGCCCATCTTCTGGCTGGCAGATTGCAGAAGCCACTTGGCTCTATCAAACCAGCCCGATTTGGCAGTGGGGCCCCTTGGGTCTGGAAACCATCCTACGTATCGTGGATTTTCAGGAGCCAGCCGGCCACTACCAGCCACAGGCCCCCAACAAAAACCACGGCCCTTTTCCCTGGCAAACAAAACTGACCCGCCCCGCTTCTGGCTGGCAGATTGCAGGAGCCACTTGGCTCTATCAAACCAGCCCGACTCGGCACTTGTGCCACCTTTCATATGGCAACCATCCTGCGTATCGTGGATTTTCAGGTGCCAGCCAGCCACTCCCAGCCACAGGCCCCCAAACAAAAACTACGGCCCTTTTCCCTGGAAGAATAACGGACCTGCCCATCGTCTGGCTGGCAGATTGCGGGAGACACTTGGTACTGTCAAACCAGCCCGACTCAGCACTGGTGCCACCTTTCATCTGGGAACCATCCTGCGTATCGTGGATTTTCAGGAGCCAGCCGGCCACTCCCAGCCACAGGCCCCCAAACACAAACTATGGCCCTTTACCCTGGAAGGAAAACTGACCTGCCCATCTTCTGGCTGGCAGATTGCAGGAGCCACTTGCCTCTATCAAACCAGCCCGACTTGGCACTGGTACCCCTTTGGGTCTGGGAACCATCCTACGTATCGTGGATTTTCAGGAGCCAGCCGGCCACTCCCAGCCACAGGCCCCCAACAGAAACCACATCCCTTTTCCCTGGCAAACAAAACTGACCCGCCCCGCTCCTGGCTGGCAGATTGCAGGAGACACTTGGCTCTATCAAAGCATCCCGACTCGGCACTGGTGCCCCTTTGGTCTGGGAATCATCCTGCGTATCGTGGATTTTCAGGAGCCACCCAGCCACTCCAAGCCACAGGACTCCAAACAGAAACTACGGCCCTTTTCCCTGGAAACAAAACTCACACACCCCGCTTCTGGCTGGCAGATTGCAGAAGCCACATGGCTCTATCAAACCAGCCCAACTCGGCACTGGTGCCACCTTGGGTCTGGGAACCATCATGCGCGGCGTGGATTTTAAGGAGCCAGCTGGCCATTCTCAGCCACAGGCCCCCAAACACAAACTACGGCCCTTTTCCCTGGAAGTAAAACTGACCTGCCCATCTTCTGGCTGGCAGATTGCAGGAGCCACTTGGTTCTATCAAACTAGCCCGACTCGGCACTGGTGCCACCTTTCATCTGGGAACCATCCTGCGCGGCGTGGATTTTAAGGAACCAGCCTGCCACTCCCTGCCACAGGCCCCCGAACAAAAACTACGGCCCATTTCCCTGGAAGTAAAACTGACCAGCCCATCTTCTGGCTGGCAGATTGCAGGAGCCACTTAGCTCTATCAAACCAGCCCGACTCGGCACTGGTGCCACCTTTCATTAGAGAACCTTCCTGCGTATCGTGGATTTTCAGGAGCCAGCCAGCCACTCTCAGCCACAGGGCCCCAAACACAAACTACGGCCCTTTTCCCTGGAAGTAAAACTGACCTGCCCATCTTCTGGCTGGCAGATTGCAGGAGCCACTTGGCTCTATCAAACCAGCCCGACTCGGCACTGGTGCCGCCTTTCATCTGGGAACCATCCTGCGTATTGTGGATTTTCAGGAGCCAGCCGGCCATTCCCAGCCACAGGCCCCTGAAAAAAAATCACGGCCCTTTTCCCTGGCAAACAAAACTCACCCACCCCGCTTATGGATGGCAGATTGCAGGAGCCACTTGGCTCTATCAAACCAGCCCGACTCGGCACTGGTGCCCCTTTGGTCTGGGAATCATCCTGCGTATCGTGGATTTTCAGGAGCCAGCCGGCCACTCCCAGCCAGAGGCCCCGAAACACAAAATGTGGGCCTTTTCCCTGCCAAACAAAACTCACCCACCCTGCTTCTGGCTGGCAGATTGCAGGAGACACTTGGCCCTATCAAACCAGCCGGCTTGGCACTGGTGCCACCTTTCATCTGGGAACCATCGTGCGTATCGTGGATTTTCAGGAGCCAGCCGGCCATTCCCAGCCACAGGCGCCCAATCAGACACTACAGCCCTGTTCCCTGGAAGTAAAACTGACCTGCCCATCTTCTGGCTGGCAGATTGCAGAAGCCACTTGGCTCTATCAAACCAGCCCGATTTGGCAGTGGGGCCCCTTGGGTCTGGAAACCATCCTACGTATCGTGGATTTTCTGGAGCCAGCCGGCCACTCCCAGCCACAGGCCCCCAACACAAACCACGACCCTTTACCCTGGCAACGAAAACTGACCTGCCCTGCTTCTGGCTGGCAGATTGCAGGAGCCACTAGGCTCTATCAAACCAGCACGACTCGGCACTGGTGCCACCATTCATCTGGGAACCACCCTGCGTATCGTGGATTTTCAGGAGCCAGCCGGCCACTCCCAGCCACAGGCCCCCAAACAAAAACTACGGCCCTTTTCCCTGGAAGTAAAATTGACCTGCCCATCTTCTGGCGGGCAGATTGCAGGAGCCACTTGGCTCTATCAAACCAGCCCGACTCGGCAGTGGTGCCACCTTTCATATGGGAACCATCCTGCGTATCGTGGATTTTCAGGTGCCAGCCAGCCACTCAGAGCCACAGGCCCCCAAACACAAACTATGGCCCTTTTCCCTTGAAGGAAAACTGACCTGCCCATCTTCTGGCTGGCAGATTGCAGGAGCCACTTGCCTCTATCAAACCAGCCCGAATTGGCACTGGTACCCCTTTGGGTCTGGGAACCATCCTACATATCGTGGATTTTCAGGAGCCAGCCGGCCACTCCCAGCCACAGGCCCCCAACAGAAACCACATCCCTTTTCCCTGGCAAACAAAACTGACCCGCCCCGCTCATGGCTGGCAGATTGCAGGAGACACTTGGCTCTATCAAAGCATCCCGACTCGGCACTGGTGCCCCTTTGGTCTGGGAATCATCCGGCGTATCGTGGATTTTCAGGAGCCACCCAGCCACTCCAAGCCACAGGCCCCCAAACAGAAACTACGGCCCTTTTCCCTGGAAACAAAACTCACACACCCCGCTTCTGGCTGGCAGATTGCAGAAGCCACATGGCTCTATCAAACCAGCCCAACTCGGCAGTGGTGCCACCTTTCATCTGGGAACCATCCTGCGCGGCGTGGATTTTACGGAGCCAGCCGGCCATTCTCAGCCACAGGCCCCCAAACAAAAACTACGGCCATTTTCCCTGGAAGTAAAACTGACCTGCCCATCTTCTGGCTGTCAGATTGCAGGAGACACTTGGCTCTATCAAACTAGCCCGACTCGGCACTGGTGCCACCTTGGGTCTGGGAACCATCCTGCGTATCGTGGACTTTCATGAGCCAGCCGGCCACTCCCAGCCACAGGCCCCCAAACAAAAACTACGGCCCATTTCCCTGGAAGTAAAACTGACCAGCCCATCTTCTGGCTGGCAGATTGCAGGAGCCACTTGGCTCTATCAAACCAGCCCGACTCGGCACTGGTGCCACCTTTCATCTGGGAACCATCCTGCGTGTCGTGGATTTTCAGGAGCCAGCCGGCCATTCCCAGCCACAGGCCCCCAAAAAAAAGCTATGGTCCTTTTCCCTGGAAGTAAAACTGACCTGACCATCTTCTGGCTGGCAGAATGCAGGAGCCACTTGGCTCTATCAAACCAGCCCGATTTGGCACAGGTGCCCCCTTGGGTCTGGGAACCACCCTGCGTATCGTGGATTTTCAGGAGCCAGCCGGCCACTCCCAGCCACAGGCCCCCAAACACAAACTACGGCCCTTTTCCCTGGAAGTAAAACTGACCTGCCCATCTTCTGGCTGGCAGATTGCAGGAGCCACATGGCTCTATCAAACCAGCCCGACTTGGCAGTGGTGCCACCTTGGGTCTGGCAATCATCCTGAGTATCGTGCATTTTCAGGAGCCAGCCGGCCACTCCCAGCCTCAGGCCCCCAAACACAAACTACCGGCCCTCTTCCCCGGAAGTAAAACTGACCTGTCCATCTTCTGGCTGGCAGATTGCAGGAGCCACTTAGCTCTATCAAACCAGCCCGACTCAGCAGTTGTGCCACCATTCATCTGGGAACCATCCTGTGTATCGTGGATTTCAGGAGCCAGCCGGCCACAGCCAGCCACAGGTCCCCAAAAACAAACTACGGCCCTTTTCCCTGGAAGTAAAATAGACCTGCCCATCATCTGGCTGGCAGATTGCAGGAGCCACTTGGCTCTATCAAAACAGCCCCACTCGGCACTGGTGCCACCTTTCATCTGGGAACCATCCTGCGCGGCGTGGATTTTAAGGAACCAGCCGGCCATTCAAGGCCACAGGCCCCGGAAAAAAAACCACAGCCTTTTTCCCTGGCAAACAAAACTCAGCGACCCCGCTTCTGGCTGACAGATTGCAGGAGCCACATGCCTCTATCTCACCAGCCCAACTCGGCACTGGTGCCACCTTGGGTCTGGGAACCATCATGCGCATCGTGGATTTTAAGGAGCCAGCCGGCCATTCCCAGCCACTGGGCCCCAAACACAAACTGCGGCCCTTTTCCCTGGAAGTAAAACAGACATGCCCATCTTCTGGCTGTCAGATTGCAGGAGCCACGCGGTACTATCAAACCAGCCCGACGTGGCACTGGTGCCATTTTTTTCATTTGGGAACCATCCAGCGCGGCATGGATTTTCAGTAGCCAGCCGGCCACTCCCAGCCACAGGCCCCCAAACACAAACTACGGCCCTTTTCCCTGGAAGTAAAACTGACCTGCCCATCTTCTGGCTGGCAGATTGCAGGAGCCACATGGCTCTATCAAACCAGCCCAACTCGGACCTGGTGCCACCTTGGGTCTAGGAACCATCATGCGCGGCGTGGATTTTAAGGAGCCAGCCGGCCATTCCCAGCCACAGGACCCCAACACAAACTACGGGCCTTTTCCCTGGAAGTAAAACAGACCCGCCCATCTTCTGGCTGTCAGATTGCAGGAGCCACTTGGCTCTATCAAACCAGCCCGACTCGGCAGTGGTGCCACCTTTCATCTGGGAACCATCCTGCGTATCGTGGATTTTCAGGAGCCAGCCGGCCACTCCCAGCCACAGGCCCCCAAACAAAAACTACGGCCCTTTTCCCTGGAAGGAAAACTGACCTGCCCATCTTCTGGCTGGCAGATTGCAGGAGCCACTTGGCTCTATCAAAGCATCCCGACTCGGCACTGGTGCCCCTTTGGTCTGGGAATCATCCTGCGTATCGTGGATTTTCAGGAGCCAGCCAGCCACTCCAAGCCACAGGCCCCCAAACAGAAACTACGGCCCTTTTCCCTGCCAAACAAAACTCACCCACCCCGCTTCTGGCTGGCAGATTGCAGGAGCCCCTTGGCTCTATCAAACCAGCCCGACTCGGCACTGGTGCCACCTTTCATCTGGGAACCATCCTGCGTGTCGTGGATTTTCAGGAGCCAGCCGGCCATTCCCAGCCACAGGCCCCCAAAAAAAAGCTATGGTCCTTTTCCCTGGAAGTAAAACTGACCTGTCCATCTTCTGGCTGGCAGAATGCAGGAGCCACTTGGCTCTATCAAACCAGCCCGATTTGGCACTGGTGCCCCCTTGGGTCTGGGAACCACCCTGCGTATCGTGGATTTTCAGGAGCCAGCCGGCCACTCCCAGCCACAGGCCCCCGAACACAAACCACGGCCCTTCTCCCTGACAAACAAAACTGACCCGCCCCGCTTCTGGCTGGCAGATTGGAGGAGCCACTTGGCTCTATCAAACCAGCCCGACTTGGCAGTGGTGCCACCTTGGGTCTCGCAATCATCCTGAGTATCGTGCATTTTCAGGAGCCAGCCGGCCACTCCCAGCCTCAGGCCCCCAAACACAAACTACCGGCCCTCTTCCCCGGAAGTAAAACTGACCTGTCCATCTTCTGGCTGGCAGATTGCAGGAGCCACTTAGCTCTTTCAAACCAGTCCGACTCGGCACTGGTGCCACCTTTCATTAGAGAACCTTCCTGCGTGTCGTGGATTTTCAGGAGCCAGCCAGCCACTCTCAGCCACAGGGCCCCAAACACATACCACGGCCATTTTCCCTGGAAGAAAATCTTAGCGGCCCGCCTTCTGGCTGGCAGATTGCAGGAGCCACTCGGTACTATCAAACCAGCCCGACTCAGCAGTTGTGCCACCATTCATCTGGGAACCATCCTGCGTATCGTGGATTTCAGGAGCCAGCCGGCCACAGCCAGCCACAGGCCCCCAAACAAAAACTACGGCCCATTTCCCTGGAAGTAAAACTCACCTGCCCATCTTCTGGCTGGCAGATTGCAGGAGCCACTTGGCTCTATCAAACCAGCCCGACTCGGCACTGGTGCCACCTTTCATCTGGGAACCATCCTGCGTGTCGTGGATTTTCAGGAGCCAGCCGGCCATTCCCAGCCACAGGCCCCCAAAAAAAAGCTATGGTCCTTTTCCCTGGAAGTAAAACTGACCTGTCCATCTTCTGGCTGGCAGAATGCAGGAGCCACTTGGCTCTATCAAACCAGCCCGATTTGGCACAGGTGCCCCCTTGGGTCTGGGAACCACCCTGCGTATCGTGGATTTTCAGGAGCCAGCCGGCCACTCCCAGCCACAGGCCCCCAAACACAAACTACGGCCCTTTTCCCTGGAAGTAAAACTGACCTGCCCATCTTCTGGCTGGCAGATTGCAGGAGCCACATGGCTCTATCAAACCAGCCCGACTTGGCAGTGGTGCCACCTTGGGTCTGGCAATCATCCTGAGTATCGTGCATTTTCAGGAGCCAGCCGGCCACTCCCAGCCTCAGGCCCCCAAACACAAACTACCGGCCCTCTTCCCCGGAAGTAAAACTGACCTGTCCATCTTCTGGCTGGCAGATTGCAGGAGCCACTTAGCTCTATCAAACCAGCCCGACTCAGCAGTTGTGCCACCATTCATCTGGGAACCATCCTGCGTATCGTGGATTTCAGGAGCCAGCCGGCCACAGCCAGCCACAGGTCCCCAAAAACAAACTACGGCCCTTTTCCCTGGAAGTAAAATAGACCTGCCCATCATCTGGCTGGCAGATTGCAGGAGCCACTTGGCTCTATCAAAACAGCCCCACTCGGCACTGGTGCCACCTTTCATCTGGGAACCATCCTGCGCGGCGTGGATTTTAAGGAACCAGCCGGCCATTCAAGGCCACAGGCCCCGGAAAAAAAACCACGGCCTTTTTCCCTGGCAAACAAAACTCAGCGACCCCGCTTCTGGCTGACAGATTGCAGGAGCCACATGCCTCTATCACACCAGCCCAACTCGGCACTGGTGCCACCTTGGGTCTGGGAACCATCATGCGCATCGTGGATTTTAAGGAGCCAGCCGGCCATTCCCAGCCACTGGGCCCCAAACACAAACTGCGGCCCTTTTCCCTGGAAGTAAAACAGACATGCCCATCTTCTGGCTGTCACATTGCAGGAGCCACGCGGTACTATCAAACCAGCCCGACTTGGCACTGGTGCCATTTTATTCATTTGGGAACCATCCAGCGCGGCATGGTTTTTCAGTAGCCAGCCGGCCACACCCAGCCACAGGCCCCCAAACAAAAACTACGGCCCTTTTCCCTGGAAGTAAAACTGACCTGCCCATCTTCTGGCTGGCAGATTGCAGGAGCCACATGGCTCTATCAAACCAGCCCAACTCGGACCTGGTGCCACCTTGGGTCTAGGAACCATCATGCGCGGCGTGGATTTTAAGGAGTCAGCCGGCCATTCCCAGCCACAGGACCCCAACACAAACTACGGCCCTTTTCCCTGGAAGTAAAATTGACCTGCCCATCTTCTGGCTGTCAGATTGCAGGAGCCACTTGGCTCCATCAAACCAGCCCGACTCGGCACCGGTGCCACCTTGCGTCTGGGAACCATCATGCGCGGCGTGGATTTTCAGGAGCCAGCCGTCTATTCCCCGACACAGGCCCCCAAACACAAACTACGGGCCTTTTCCCTGGAAGTAAAACAGACCTGCCCATCTTCTGGCTGTCAGATTGCAGGAGCCACTTGGCTCTATCAAACCAGCCGGACTCGGCAGTGGTGCCACCTTTCATCTGGGAACCATCCTGCGTATCGTGGATTTTCAGGAGCCAGCCGGCCACTCCCAGCCACAGGCCCCCAAACAAAAACTACGGCCCTTTTCCCTGGAAGGAAAACTGACCTGCCCATCTTCTGGCTGGCAGATTGCAGGAGCCACTTGGCTCTATCAAAGCATCCCGACTCGGCACTGGTGCCCCTTTGGTCTGGGAATCATCCTGCGTATCGTGGATTTTCAGGAGCCACCCAGCCACTCCAAGCCACAGGCCCCCAAACAGAAACTACGGCCCTTTTCCCTGCCAAACAAAACTCACCCACCCCGCTTCTGGCTGGCAGATTGCAGGAGCCACTTGGCTCTATCAAACCAGCCCGACTCGGCACTGGTGCCACCTTTCATCTGGGAACCATCCTGGGTATCGTGGATTTTCAGGAGCCAGCAGGCCATTTCCAGCCACAGGCCCCCAAAAAAAAGCTATGGTCCTTTTCCCTGGAAGTAAAACTGACCTGCCCATCTTCTGGCTGGCAGATTGCAGGAGCCACTTGGCTCTATCAAACCAGCCCGATTTGGCAGTGGGGCCCCTTGGGTCTGGAAACCATCCTACGTATCGTGGATTTTCAGGAGCCAGCCGGCCACTACCAGCCACAGGCCCCCAACAAAAACCACGGCCCTTTTCCCTGGCAAACAAAAGTGACCCGCCCCGCTTCTGGCTGTCAGATTGCAGGAGCCACTTGGCTCTATCAAACCAGCCCGACTCGGCACTGGTGCCACCTTTCATCTGGGAACCATCCTGCGTATCGTGGATTTTCAGGAGCCAGCCGGCCACTCCCAGCCACAGGACCCAAACAAAAACTACGGCCCTTTTCCCTGGAAGTAAAACTGACCTGCCCATCTTCTGGCGGGCAGATTGCAGGAGCCACTTGGCTCTATGAAGCCAGCCCGACTCGGCACTGGTGCCACCTTTCATCTGGGAACCATCCTGCGTGTCGTGGATTTTCAGGAGCCAGCCGGCCATTCCCAGTCACAGGCCCCCAAAAAAAAGCTATGGTCCTTTTCCCTGGAAGTAAAACTGACCTGTCCATCTTCTGGCTGGCAGAATGCAGGAGCCACTTGGCTCTATCAAACCAGCCCGATTTGGCACTGGTGCCCCCTTGGGTCTGGGAACCACCCTGCGTATCGTGGATTTTCAGGAGCCAGCCGGCCACTCCCAGCCACAGGCCCCCAAACACAAACTACGGCCCTTTTCCCTGGAAGTAAAACTGACCTGCCCATCTTCTGGCTGGCAGATTGCAGGAGCCACATGGCTCTATCAAACCAGCCCGACTTGGCAGTGGTGCCAACTTGGGTCTGGCAATCATCCTGAGTATCGTGCATTTTCAGGAGCCAGCCGGCCACTCCCAGCCTCAGGCCCCCAAACACAAACTACCGGCCCTCTTCCCCGGAAGTAAAACTGACCTGTCCATCTTCTGGCTGGCAGATTGCGTGAGCCACTTAGCTCTATCAAACCAGCCTGACTCGGCACTGGTGCCACCTTTCATTAGAGAACCTTCCTGCGTGTCGTGGATTTTCAGGAGCCAGCCAGCCACTCTCAGCCACAGGGCCCCAAACACATACCACGGCCATTTTCCCTGGAAGAAAATCTTAGCGGCCCGCCTTCTGGCTGGCAGATTGCAGGAGCCACTCGGTATTATCAAACCAGCCCGACTCAGCAGTTGTGCCACCATTTATCTGGGAACCATCCTGCGTATCGTGGATTTCAGGAGCCAGCCGGCCACAGCCAGCCACAGGTCCCCAAAAACAAACTACGGCCCTTTTCCCTGGAAGTAAAATAGACCTGCCCATCATCTGGCTGGCAGATTGCAGGAGCCACTTGGCTCTATCAAAACAGCCCCACTCGGCACTGGTGCCACCTTTCATCTGGGAACCATCCTGCGCGGCGTGGATTTTAAGGAACCAGCCGGCCATTCAAGGCCACAGGCCCCGGAAAAAAAACCACAGCCTTTTTCCCTGGCAAACAAAACTCAGCGACCCCGCTTCTGGCTGACAGATTGCAGGAGCCACATGGCTCTATCAAACCAGCCCAACTCGGCACTGGTGCCACCTTGGGTCTGGGAACCATCATGCGCATCGTGGATTTTAAGGAGCCAGCCGGCCATTCCCAGCCACTGGGCCCCAAACACAAACTGCGGCCCTTTTCCCTGGAAGTAAAACAGACATGCCCATCTTCTGGCTGTCACATTGCAGGAGCCACGCGGTACTATCAAACCAGCCCGACTTGGCACTGGTGCCATTTTTTTCATTTGGGAACCATCCAGCGCGGCATGGATTTTCAGTAGCCAGCCGGCCACTCCCAGCCACAGGCCCCCAAACACAAACTACGGCCCTTTTCCCTGGAAGTAAAACTGACCTGCCCATCTTCTGGCTGGCAGATTGCAGGAGCCACATGGCTCTATCAAAACAGCCCAACTCGGACCTGGTGCCACCTTGGGTCTAGGAACCATCATGCGCGGCGTGGATTTTAAGGAGCCAGCCGGCCATTCCCAGCCACAGGACCCCAACACAAACTACGGGCCTTTTCCCTGGAAGTAAAACAGACCCGCCCATCTTCTGGCTGTCAGATTGCAGGAGCCACTTGGCTCTATCAAACCAGCCCGACTCGGCAGTGGTGCCACCTTTCATCTGGGAACCATCCTGCGTATCGTGGATTTTCAGGAGCCAGCCGGCCATTCCCAGCCACAGGCCCCCAAACAAAAACTACGGCCCTTTTCCCTGGAAGGAAAACTGACCTGCCCATCTTCTGGCTGGCAGATTGCAGGAGCCACTTGGCTCTATCAAAGCATCCCGACTCGGCACTGGTGCCCCTTTGGTCTGGGAATCATCCTGCGTATCGTGGATTTTCAGGAGCCAGCCAGCCACTCCAAGCCACAGGCCCCCAAACAGAAACTACGGCCCTTTTCCCTGCCAAACAAAACTCACCCACCCCGCTTCTGGCTGGCAGATTGCAGGAGCCACTTGGCTCTATCAAACCAGCCCGACTCGGCACTGGTGCCACCTTTCATCTGGGAACCATCCTGCGTGTCGTGGATTTTCAGGAGCCAGCCGGCCATTCCCAGCCACAGGCCCCCAAAAAAAAGCTATGGTCCTTTTCCCTGGAAGTAAAACTGACCTGTCCATCTTCTGGCTGGCAGAATGCAGGAGCCACTTGGCTCTATCAAACCAGCCCGATTTGGCACTGGTGCCCCCTTGGGTCTGGGAACCACCCTGCGTATCGTGGATTTTCAGGAGCCAGCCGGCCACTCCCAGCCACAGGCCCCCGAACACAAACCACGGCCCTTCTCCCTGACAAACAAAACTGACCCGCCCCGCTTCTGGCTGGCAGATTGGAGGAGCCACTTGGCTCTATCAAACCAGCCCGACTTGGCAGTGGTGCCACCTTGGGTCTCGCAATCATCCTGAGTATCGTGCATTTTCAGGAGCCAGCCGGCCACTCCCAGCCTCAGGCCCCCAAACACAAACTACCGGCCCTCTTCCCCGGAAGTAAAACTGACCTGTCCATCTTCTGGCTGGCAGATTGCAGGAGCCACTTAGCTCTTTCAAACCAGTCCGACTCGGCACTGGTGCCACCTTTCATTAGAGAACCTTCCTGCGTGTCGTGGATTTTCAGGAGCCAGCCAGCCACTCTCAGCCACAGGGCCCCAAACACATACCACGGCCATTTTCCCTGGAAGAAAATCTTAGCGGCCCGCCTTCTGGCTGGCAGATTGCAGGAGCCACTCGGTACTATCAAACCAGCCCGACTCAGCAGTTGTGCCACCATTCATCTGGGAACCATCCTGCGTATCGTGGATTTCAGGAGCCAGCCGGCCACAGCCAGCCACAGGCCCCCAAACAAAAACTACGGCCCATTTCCCTGGAAGTAAAACTCACCTGCCCATCTTCTGGCTGGCAGATTGCAGGAGCCACTTGGCTCTATCAAACCAGCCCGACTCGGCACTGGTGCCACCTTTCATCTGGGAACCATCCTGCGTGTCGTGGATTTTCAGGAGCCAGCCGGCCATTCCCAGCCACAGGCCCCCAAAAAAAAGCTATGGTCCTTTTCCCTGGAAGTAAAACTGACCTGTCCATCTTCTGGCTGGCAGAATGCAGGAGCCACTTGGCTCTATCAAACCAGCCCGATTTGGCACAGGTGCCCCCTTGGGTCTGGGAACCACCCTGCGTATCGTGGATTTTCAGGAGCCAGCCGGCCACTCCCAGCCACAGGCCCCCAAACACAAACTACGGCCCTTTTCCCTGGAAGTAAAACTGACCTGCCCATCTTCTGGCTGGCAGATTGCAGGAGCCACATGGCTCTATCAAACCAGCCCGACTTGGCAGTGGTGCCACCTTGGGTCTGGCAATCATCCTGAGTATCGTGCATTTTCAGGAGCCAGCCGGCCACTCCCAGCCTCAGGCCCCCAAACACAAACTACCGGCCCTCTTCCCCGGAAGTAAAACTGACCTGTCCATCTTCTGGCTGGCAGATTGCAGGAGCCACTTAGCTCTATCAAACCAGCCCGACTCAGCAGTTGTGCCACCATTCATCTGGGAACCATCCTGCGTATCGTGGATTTCAGGAGCCAGCCGGCCACAGCCAGCCACAGGTCCCCAAAAACAAACTACGGCCCTTTTCCCTGGAAGTAAAATAGACCTGCCCATCATCTGGCTGGCAGATTGCAGGAGCCACTTGGCTCTATCAAAACAGCCCCACTCGGCACTGGTGCCACCTTTCATCTGGGAACCATCCTGCGCGGCGTGGATTTTAAGGAACCAGCCGGCCATTCAAGGCCACAGGCCCCGGAAAAAAAACCACGGCCTTTTTCCCTGGCAAACAAAACTCAGCGACCCCGCTTCTGGCTGACAGATTGCAGGAGCCACATGGCTCTATCAAACCAGCCCAACTCGGACCTGGTGCCACCTTGGGTCTGGGAACCATCATGCGCATCGTGGATTTTAAGGAGCCAGCCGGCCATTCCCAGCCAATGGGCCCCAAACACAAACTGCGGCCCTTTTCCCTGGAAGTAAAACAGACATGCCCATCTTCTGGCTGTCACATTGCAGGAGCCACGCGGTACTATCAAACCAGCCCGACTTGGCACTGGTGCCATTTTATTCATTTGGGAACCATCCAGCGCGGCATGGTTTTTCAGTAGCCAGCCGGCCACACCCAGCCACAGGCCCCCAAACAAAAACTACGGCCCTTTTCCCTGGAAGTAAAACTGACCTGCCCATCTTCTGGCTGGCAGATTGCAGGAGCCACATGGCTCTATCAAACCAGCCCAACTCGGACCTGGTGCCACCTTGGGTCTAGGAACCATCATGCGCGGCGTGGATTTTAAGGAGCCAGCCGGCCATTCCCAGCCACAGGACCCCAACACAAACTACGGCCCTTTTCCCTGGAAGTAAAATTGACCTGCCCATCTTCTGGCTGTCAGATTGCAGGAGCCACTTGGCTCCATCAAACCAGCCCGACTCGGCACCGGTGCCACCTTGCGTCTGGGAACCATCATGCGCGGCGTGGATTTTCAGGAGCCAGCCGTCTATTCCCCGACACAGGCCCCCAAACACAAACTACGGGCCTTTTCCCTGGAAGTAAAACAGACCTGCCCATCTTCTGGCTGTCAGATTGCAGGAGCCACTTGGCTCTATCAAACCAGCCGGACTCGGCAGTGGTGCCACCTTTCATCTGGGAACCATCCTGCGTATCGTGGATTTTCAGGAGCCAGCCGGCCACTCCCAGCCACAGGCCCCCAAACAAAAACTACGGCCCTTTTCCCTGGAAGGAAAACTGACCTGCCCATCTTCTGGCTGGCAGATTGCAGGAGCCACTTGGCTCTATCAAAGCATCCCGACTCGGCACTGGTGCCCCTTTGGTCTGGGAATCATCCTGCGTATCGTGGATTTTCAGGAGCCACCCAGCCACTCCAAGCCACAGGCCCCCAAACAGAAACTACGGCCCTTTTCCCTGCCAAACAAAACTCACCCACCCCGCTTCTGGCTGGCAGATTGCAGGAGCCACTTGGCTCTATCAAACCAGCCCGACTCGGCACTGGTGCCACCTTTCATCTGGGAACCATCCTGGGTATCGTGGATTTTCAGGAGCCAGCAGGCCATTTCCAGCCACAGGCCCCCAAAAAAAAGCTATGGTCCTTTTCCCTGGAAGTAAAACTGACCTGCCCATCTTCTGGCTGGCAGATTGCAGGAGCCACTTGGCTCTATCAAACCAGCCCGATTTGGCAGTGGGGCCCCTTGGGTCTGGAAACCATCCTACGTATCGTGGATTTTCAGGAGCCAGCCGGCCACTACCAGCCACAGGCCCCCAACAAAAACCACGGCCCTTTTCCCTGGCAAACAAAAGTGACCCGCCCCGCTTCTGGCTGTCAGATTGCAGGAGCCACTTGGCTCTATCAAACCAGCCCGACTCGGCACTGGTGCCACCTTTCATCTGGGAACCATCCTGCGTATCGTGGATTTTCAGGAGCCAGCCGGCCACTCCCAGCCACAGGACCCAAACAAAAACTACGGCCCTTTTCCCTGGAAGTAAAACTGACCTGCCCATCTTCTGGCGGGCAGATTGCAGGAGCCACTTGGCTCTATGAAGCCAGCCCGACTCGGCACTGGTGCCACCTTTCATCTGGGAACCATCCTGCGTGTCGTGGATTTTCAGGAGCCAGCCGGCCATTCCCAGTCACAGGCCCCCAAAAAAAAGCTATGGTCCTTTTCCCTGGAAGTAAAACTGACCTGTCCATCTTCTGGCTGGCAGAATGCAGGAGCCACTTGGCTCTATCAAACCAGCCCGATTTGGCACTGGTGCCCCCTTGGGTCTGGGAACCACCCTGCGTATCGTGGATTTTCAGGAGCCAGCCGGCCACTCCCAGCCACAGGCCCCCAAACACAAACTACGGCCCTTTTCCCTGGAAGTAAAACTGACCTGCCCATCTTCTGGCTGGCAGATTGCAGGAGCCACATGGCTCTATCAAACCAGCCCGACTTGGCAGTGGTGCCACCTTGGGTCTGGCAATCATCCTGAGTATCGTGCATTTTCAGGAGCCAGCCGGCCACTCCCAGCCTCAGGCCCCCAAACACAAACTACCGGCCCTCTTCCCCGGAAGTAAAACTGACCTGTCCATCTTCTGGCTGGCAGATTGCGTGAGCCACTTAGCTCTATCAAACCAGCCTGACTCGGCACTGGTGCCACCTTTCATTAGAGAACCTTCCTGCGTGTCGTGGATTTTCAGGAGCCAGCCAGCCACTCTCAGCCACAGGGCCCCAAACACATACCACGGCCATTTTCCCTGGAAGAAAATCTTAGCGGCCCGCCTTCTGGCTGGCAGATTGCAGGAGCCACTCGGTATTATCAAACCAGCCCGACTCAGCAGTTGTGCCACCATTTATCTGGGAACCATCCTGCGTATCGTGGATTTCAGGAGCCAGCCGGCCACAGCCAGCCACAGGTCCCCAAAAACAAACTACGGCCCTTTTCCCTGGAAGTAAAATAGACCTGCCCATCATCTGGCTGGCAGATTGCAGGAGCCACTTGGCTCTATCAAAACAGCCCCACTCGGCACTGGTGCCACCTTTCATCTGGGAACCATCCTGCGCGGCGTGGATTTTAAGGAACCAGCCGGCCATTCAAGGCCACAGGCCTCGGAAAAAAAACCACGGCCTTTTTCCCTGGCAAACAAAACTCAGCGACCCCGCTTCTGGCTGACAGATTGCAGGAGCCACATGGCTCTATCACACCAGCCCAACTCGGCACTGGTGCCACCTTGGGTCTGGGAACCATCATGCGCATCGTGGATTTTAAGGAGCCAGCCGGCCATTCCCAGCCACTGGGCCCAAAACACAAACTGCGGCCCTTTTCCCTGGAAGTAAAACAGACATGCCCATCTTCTGGCTGTCAGATTGCAGGAGCCACGCGGTACTATCAAACCAGCCCGACTTGGCACTGGTGCCATTTTTTTCATTAGGGAACCATCCAGCGCGGCATGGATTTTCAGGAGCCAGCCGGCCACTCCCAGCCACAGGCCCCCAAACACAAACTACGGCCCTTTTCCCTGGAAGTAAAACTGACCTGCCCATCTTCTGGCTGGCAGATTGCAGGAGCCACTTGGCTCTATCAAACCAGCCCGACTCGGCACTGGTGCCACCTTTCATCTGGGAACCATCCTGCGTGTCGTGGATTTTCAGGAGCCAGCCGGCCATTCCCAGCCACAGGCCCCCAAAAAAAAGCTATGGTCCTTTTCCCTGGAAGTAAAACTGACCTGTCCATCTTCTGGCTGGCAGAATGCAGGAGCCACTTGGCTCTATCAAACCAGCCCGATTTGGCACTGGTGCCCCCTTGGGTCTGGGAACCACCCTGCGTATCGTGGATTTTCAGGAGCCAGCCGGCCACTCCCAGCCACAGGCCCCCAAACACAAACTACGGCCCTTTTCCCTGGAAGTAAAACTGACCTGCCCATCTTCTGGCTGGCAGATTGCAGGAGCCACATGGCTCTATCAAAACAGCCCGACTTGGCAGTGGTGCCACCTTGGGTCTGGCAATCATCCTGGGTATCGTGCATTTTCAGGAGCCAGCCGGCCACTCCCAGCCTCAGGCCCCCAAACACAAACTACCGGCCCTCTTCCCCGGAAGTAAAACTGACCTGTCCATCTTCTGGCTGGCAGATTGCAGGAGCCACTTAGCTCTATCAAACCAGCCCGACTCGGCACTGGTGCCACCTTTCATTAGAGAACCTTCCTGCGTGTCGTGGATTTTCAGGAGCCAGCCAGCCACTCTCAGCCACAGGGCCCCAAACACATACCACGGCCATTTTCCCTGGAAGAAAATCTTAGCGGCCCGCCTTCTGGCTGGCAGATTGCAGGAGCCACTCGGTACTATCAAACCAGCCCGACTCAGCAGTTGTGCCACCATTCATCTGGGAACCATCCTGCGTATCGTGGATTTCAGGAGCCAGCCGGCCACAGCCAGCCACAGGTCCCCAAAAACAAACTACGGCCCTTTTCCCTGGAAGTAAAATAGACCTTCCCATCATCTGGCTGGCAGATTGCAGGAGCCACTTGGCTCTATCAAAACAGCCCCACTCGGCACTGGTGCCACCTTTCATCTGGGAACCATCCTGCGCGGCGTGGATTTTAAGGAACCAGCCGGCCATTCAAGGCCACAGGCCCCGGAAAAAAAACCACGGCCTTTTTCCCTGGCAAACAAAACTCAGCGACCCCGCTTCTGGCTGACAGATTGCAGGAGCCACATGGCTCTATCACACCAGCCCAACTCGGCACTGGTGCCACCTTGGGTCTGGGAACCATCATGCGCATCGTGGATTTTAAGGAGCCAGCCGGCCATTCCCAGCCACTGGGCCCCAAACACAAACTGCGGCCCTTTTCCCTGGAAGTAAAACAGACATGCCCATCTTCTTGCTGTCAGATTGCAGAAGCCACGCGGTACTATCAAACCAGCCCGACGTGGCACTGGTGCCATCTTTTTCATTTGGGAACCATCCAGCGCGGCATGGATTTTCAGTAGCCAGCCGGCCACTCCCAGCCACAGGCCCCCAAACACAAACTACAGCCCTTTTCCCTGGAAGTAAAACTGACCTGCCCATCTTCTGGCTGGCAGATTGCAGGAGCCACATGGCTCTATCAAACCAGCCCAACTCGGACCTGGTGCCACCTTGGGTCTAGGAACCATCATGCGCGGCGTGGATTTTAAGGAGCCAGCCGGCCATTCCCAGCCACAGGACCCCAACACAAACTACGGCCCTTTTCCCTGGAAGTAAAATTGACCTGCCCATCTTCTGGCTGTCAGATTGCAGGAGCCACTTGGCTCCATCAAACCAGCCCGACTCGGCACCGGTGCCACCTTGGGTCTGGGAACCATCATGCGCGGCGTGGATTTTCAGGAGCCAGCCGGCTATTCCCCGACACAGGCCCCCAAACACAAACTACGGGCCTTTCCCCTGGAAGTAAAACAGACCTGCCCATCTTCTGGCTGTCAGATTGCAGGAGCCACTTGGCTCTATCAAAGCATCCCGACTCGGCACTGGTGCCCCTTTGGTCTGGGAATCATCCTGCGTATCGTGGATTTTCAGGAGCCACCCAGCCACTCCAAGCCACAGGCCCCCAAACAGAAACTACGGCCCTTTTCCCTGCCAAACAAAACTCACCCACCCCGCTTCTGGCTGGCAGATTGCAGGAGCCACTTGGCTCTATCAAACCAGCCCGACTCGGCACTGGTGCCACCTTTCATCTGGGAACCATCCTGGGTATCGTGGATTTTCAGGAGCCAGCAGGCCATTCCCAGCCACAGGCCCCCAAAAAAAAGCTATGGTCCTTTTCCCTGGAAGTAAAACTGACCTGCCCATCTACTGGCTGGCAGATTGCAGGAGCCACTTAGCTCTATCAAACCAGCCCGATTTGGCAGTGGGGCCCCTTGGGTCTGGAAACCATCCTACGTATCGTGGATTTTCAGGAGCCAGCCGGCCACTACCAGCCACAGGCCCCCAACAAAAACCACGGCCCTTTTCCCTGGCAAACAAAACTGACCCGCCCCGCTTCTGGCTGGCAGATTGCAGGAGCCACTTGGCTCTATCAAACCAGCCCGACTCGACACTGGTGCCACCTTTCATCTGGGAACCATCCTGCGTATCGTGGATTTTCAGGAGCCAGCCGGCCACTCCCAGCCACAGGACCCCAAACAAAAACTACGGCCCTTTTCCCTGGAAGTAAAACTGACCTGCCCATCTTCTGGCTGGCAGATTGCAGGAGCCACTTGGCTCTATGAAACCAGCCCGACTCGGCACTGGTGCCACCTTTCATCTGGGAACCATCCTGCGTATCGTGGATTTTCATGAGCCAGCCGGCCACTCCCAGCCACAGGCCCCCAAAAAAAAGCTATGGTCCTTTTCCCTGGAAGTAAAACTGACCTGTCCATCTTCTGGCTGGCAGATTGCAGGAGCCACTTGGCTCTATCAAACCAGCCCGATTTGGCACTGGTGCCCCCTTGGGTCTGGGAACCACCCTGCGTATCGTGGATTTTCAGGAGCCAGCCGGCCACTCCCAGCCACAGGCCCCCAAACACAAACTACGGCCCTTTTCCCTGGAAGTAAAACTGACCTGCCCATCTTCTGGCTGGCAGATTGCAGGAGCCACATGGCTCTATCAAACCAGCCCGACTTGGCAGTGGTGCCACCTTGGGTCTGGCAATCATCCTGAGTATCGTGCATTTTCAGGAGCCAGCCGGCCACTCCCAGCCTCAGGCCCCCAAACACAAACTACCGGCCCTCTTCCCCGGAAGTAAAACTGACCTGTCCATCTTCTGGCTGGCAGATTGCAGGAGCCACATGGCTCTATCAAACCAGCTCAACTCGGACCTGGTGCCACCTTGGGTCTAGGAACCATCATGCGCGGCGTGGATTTTTAGGAGCCAGCCGGCCATTCCCAGCCACAGGACCCCAACACAAACTACGGCCCTTTTCCCTGGAAGTAAAATTGACCTGCCCATCTTCTGGCTGTCAGATTGCAGGAGCCACTTGGCTCCATCAAACCAGCCCGACTCGGCACCGGTGCCACCTTGGGTCTGGGAACCATCATGCGCGGCGTGGATTTTCAGGATCCAGCCGGCTATTCCCCGACACAGGCCCCCAAACACAAACTACGGGCCTTTTCCCTGGAAGTAAAACAGACTTGCCCATCTTCTGGCTGTCAGATTGCAGGAGCCACTTGGCTCTATCAAACCAGCCCGACTCGGCAGTGGTGCCACCTTTCATCTGGGAACCATCCTGCGTATCGTGGATTTTCATGAGCCAGCCGGCCACT
The DNA here is from genome assembly GCF_047830755.1 of Zonotrichia albicollis. NCBI lineage: Eukaryota > Metazoa > Chordata > Aves > Passeriformes > Passerellidae > Zonotrichia > Zonotrichia albicollis. The sequence continues at coordinate 8,240,696 of NC_133845.1, read as the reverse complement.
CCCAGCCACAGGCCCCCAAACAAAAACTACGGCCCTTTTCCCTAGAAGGAAAACTGACCTGCCCATCTTCTGGCTGGCAGATTGCAGGAGCCACTTGGCTCTATCAAAGCATCCCGACTCGGCACTGGTGCCCCTTTGGTCTGGGAATCATCCTGCGTATCGTGGATTTTCAGGAGCCACCCAGCCACTCCAAGCCACAGGCCCCCAAACAGAAACTACGGCCCTTTTCCCTGCCAAACAAAACTCACCCACCCCGCTTGTGGCTGGCAGATTGCAGGAGCCACTTGGCTCTATCAAACCAGCCCGACTCGGCACTGGTGCCACCTTTCTTCTGGGAACCATCCTGGGTATCGTGGATTTTCAGGAGCCAGCAGGCCATTCCCAGCCACAGGCCCCCAAAAAAAAGCTATGGTCCTTTTCCCTGGAAGTAAAACTTACCTGCCCATCTACTGGCTGGCAGATTGCAGGAGCCACTTGGCTCTATCAAACCAGCCCGATTTGGCAGTGGGGCCCCTTGGGTCTGGAAACCATCCTACGTATCGTGGATTTTCAGGAGCCAGCCGGCCACTACCAGCCACAGGCCCCCAACAAAAACCACGGCCCTTTTCCCTGGCAAACAAAACTGACCCGCCCCGCTTCTGGATGGCAGATTGCAGGAGCCACTTGGCTCTATCAAACCAGCCCGACTCGACACTGGTGCCACCTTTCATCTGGGAACCATCCTGCGTATCGTGGATTTTCAGGAGCCAGCCGGCCACTCCCAGCCACAGGACCCCAAACAAAAACTACGGCCCTTTTCCCTGGAAGTAAAACTGACCTGCCCATCTTCTGGCGGGCAGATTGCAGGAGCCACTTGGCTCTATCAAAGCATCCCGACTCGGCACTGGTGCCCCTTTGGTGTGGGAATCATCCTGCGTATCGTGGATTTTCAGGAGCCACCCAGCCACTCCAAGCCACAGGCGCCCAAACAGAAACTACGGCCCTTATCCCTGGAAACAAAACTCACACACCCCGCTTCTGGCTGGCAGATTGCAGAAGCCACATGGCTCTATGAAACCAGCCCAACTCGGCACTGGTGCCACCTTGGGTCTGGGAATCATCATGCGCGGCGTGGATTTTAAGGAGCCAGCCGGCCTTTCTCAGCCACAGGCCCCCAAACACAAACTACGGCCATTTTCCCTGGAAGTAAAACTGACCTGCCCATCTTCTGGCTGGCAGATTGCAGGAGCCACTTGGTTCTATCAAACTAGCCCGACTCGGCACTGGTGCCACCTTTCATCTGGGAACCATCCTGCGCGGCGTGGATTTTAAGGAACCAGCCTGCCACTCCCTGCCACAGGCCCCCGAACAAAAACTACGGCCCATTTCCCTGGAAGTAAAACTGACCAGCCCATCTTCTGGCTGGCAGATTGCAGGAGCCACTTGGCTCTATCAAACCAGCCCGACTCGGCACTGGTGGCACCTTTCATCTGGGAACCATCCTGCGTGTCGTGGATTTTCAGGAGCCAGCCGGCCATTCCCAGCCACAGGCCCCCAAAAAAAAGCTATGGTCCTTTTCCCTGGAAGTAAAACTGACCTGTCCATCTTCTGGCTGGCAGAATGCAGGAGCCACTTGGCTCTATCAAACCAGCCCGATTTGGCACTGGTGCCCCCTTGGGTCTGGGAACCACCCTGCGTATCGTGGATTTTCAGGAGCCAGCCGGCCACTCCCAGCCACAGGCCCCCAAACAATAACTACGGCCCTTTTCCCTGGAAGTAAAACTGACCTGCCCATTTCTGGCTGGCAGATTGCAGGAGCCACATGGCTCTATCAAAACAGCCCGACTTGGCAGTGGTGCCAACTTGGGTCTGGCAATCGTCCTGAGTATCGTGCATTTTCAGGAGCCAGCAGGCCACTCCCAGCCTCAGGCCCCCAAACACAAACTACCGGCCCTCTTCCCCGGAAGTAAAACTGACCTCTCCATCTTCTGGCTGGCAGATTGCAGGAGCCACTTAGCTCTATCAAACCAGCCCGACTCGGCACTGGTGCCACCTTTCATCTGAGAACCATCCTGCGTGTCGTGGATTTTCAGGAGCCAGCCAGCCACTCTCAGCCACAGGGCCCCAAACACATACCACGGCCATTTTCCCTGGAAGAAAATCTTAGCGGCCCGCCTTCTGGCTGGCAGATTGCAGGAGCCACTCGGTACTATCAAACCAGCCTGACTCAGCAGTTGTGCCACCATTCATCTGGGAACCATCCTGCGTATCGTGGATTTCAGGAGCCAGCCGGCCACAGCCAGCCACAGGTCCCCAAAAACAAACTACGGCCCTTTTCCCTGGAAGTAAAATAGACCTGCCCATCATCTGGCTGGCAGATTGCAGGAGCCACTTGGCTCTATCAAACCAGCCCGACTCAGCACTGGTGCCACCTTTCATCTGGGAACCATCCTGTGTATTGGGGATGTTCAGGAGCCAGCCGGCCACTCCCAGCCACAGGCCCCGAAACACAAACTACGGCCCTTTTCCCTGGAAGTAAAACTGACCTGCCCATCTTCTGGCTGGCAGATTGCAGGAGCCACTTGGCTCTATCAAACCAGCCCGACTCGGCACCGGTGCCACCTTTCATCTGGGAACCATCATGCGCAGCGTGGATTTTCAGGAGCCAGCAGGCTATTCCCCGACACGGGCCCCCAAACACAAACTACGGCCCTTTTCCCTGGAAGTAAAACAGACCTGCCCATCTTCTGGCTGTCAGATTGCAGGAGCCACTTGGCTCTATCAAACCAGCCCGATTTGGCACTGGGGCCCCTTGGGTCTGGAAACCATCCTGCGTATCTTGGATTTTCAGGAGCCAGTATGCCACTCCCAGCCAGAGGCCCCAAAACACAAACTGTGGGACTTTTCCCTGCCAAACAAAACTCACCCACCCCGCTTCTGGCTGGCAGATTGCAGGAGCCACATGGCTCTATCAAACCAGCACGACTCGGCAGTGGTGCCACCTTTCATCTGGGAAGCATCCTGCGTATCGTGGATTTTCAGGAGCCAGCCGGCTATTCCGCGACACTGGCCCCCAAACACAAACTACGTCCATTTTCCCTGGAAGTAAAACAGACCTGCCCATGTTCTGGCTGTCAGATTGCATGAGCCACATGGCTCTATCAAACCAGCCCGACTCGGCACTGGTGCCACCTTTCATCTGAGAACCATCCTGCGTATCGTGGATTTTCAGGAGCCAGCCGGCTATTCCCCGACACTGGCCCCCAAACACAAACTACGGCCCTTTTCCCTGGAAGTAAAACAGACCTGCCCATGTTCTGGCTGTCAGATTGCATGAGCCACATGGCGCTATCAAACCAGCCCGACTCGGCACTGGTGTCACCTTTCATCTGGGAAGCATCCTGCGTATGGTGGATTTTCAGGAGCCAGCCGGCCATTCCGAGCCACAGGCCCCCAACACAAACCACGGCCCTTTTCCCTGGCAAACAAAACTCACCCACCCCGCTCCTGGCTGGCAGATTGCAGGAGACACTTGGCTCTATCAAACCAGCCCGACTCGGCACTGGTGCCACCTTTCATCTGGGAACCATCCTGCGTATCGTGGAATTTCAGGAGCCAGCCGGCCACTCCCAGCCACAGGCCCCCAAACAAAAACTACGGCCCTTTTCCCTGGAAGTAAAACTGACCTGCCCATCTTCTGGCGGGCAGATTGCAGGAGCCACTTGGCTCTATCAAAACAGCCCCACTCGGCACTGGTGCCACCTTTCATCTGGGAACCATCCTGCGCGGCGTGGATTTTAAGGAACCAGCCGGCCATTCAAGGCCACAGGCCCCGGAAAAAAAACCACGGCCTTTTTCCCTGGCAAACAAAACTCAGCGACCCTGCTTCTGGCTGACAGATTGCAGGAGCCACATGGCTCTATCACACCAGCCCAACTCGGCACTGGTGCCACCTTGGGTCTGGGAACCATCATGCGCGGCGTGGATTTTAAGGAGCCAGCCGGCCATTCCCAGCCACAGGGCCCCAAACACAAACTGCGGCCCTTTTCCCTGGAAGTAAAACAGACATGCCCATCTTCTGGCTGTCAGATTGCAGGAGCCACGCGGTACTATCAAACCAGCCCGACTTGGCACTGGTGCCATTTTTTTCATTTGGGAACCATCCAGCGCGGCATGGATTTTCAGGAGCCAGCCGGCCATTCCCAGCCACAGGCCCCTGAAAACAAATCACGGCCCTTTTCCCTGGCAAACAAAACTCACCCACCCCGCTTATGGATGGCAGATAGCAGGAGCCACTTGGCTCTATCAAACCAGCCCGACTCGGCACTTGTGCCACCTTTCATATGGGAACCATCCTGCGTATCGTGGATTTTCAGGTGCCAGCCAGCCACTCCCAGCCACAGGCCCCCAAACACATACCACAGCCCTTTTCCCTGGAAGAAAAACAGACCTGCCCATCGTCTGGCTGGCAGATTGCGGGAGACACTTGGTACTGTCAAACCAGCCCGACTCAGCACTGGTGCCACCTTTCATCTGGGAACCATCCTGCGTATCGTGGATTTTCAGGAGCCAGCCGGCCACTCCCAGCCACAGGCCCCCAAACACAAACTATGGCCCTTTTCCCTGGAAGGAAAACTGACCTGCCCATCTTCTGGCTGGCAGATTGTAGGAGCCACTTGCCTCTATCAAACCAGCCCGACTTGGCACTGGTACCCCTTTGGGTCTGGGAACCATCCTACGTATCGTGGATTTTCAGGAGCCAGCCGGCCACTCCCAGCCACAGGACCCCAACAGAAACCACATCCCTTTTCCCTGCCAAACAAAACTCACCCACCCTGCTTCTGGCTGGCAGATTGCCGGAGACACTTGGCTCTATCAAACCATCCCGACTCGGCACTGGTGCCCCTTTGGTCTGGGAATCATCCTGCGTATCGTGGATTTTCAGGAGCCACCCAGCCACTCCAAGCCACAGGCGCCCAAACACAAACTACAGCCCTTTTCCCTGGAAACAAAACTCACACACCCCGCTTCTGGCTGGCAGATTGCAGAAGCCACATGGCTCTATCAAACCAGCCCAACTCGGCACTGGTGCCACCTTGGGTCTGAGAACCATCATGCGCGGCGTGGATTTTAAGGAGCCAGCCGGCCATTCTCAGCCACAGGCCCCCAAACACAAACTACGGCCCTTTTCCCTGGAAGTAAAACTGACCTGCCCATCTTCTGGCTGGCAGATTGCAGGAGCCACTTGGCTCTATCAAACCAGCCCGACTCGGCACTGGTGCCACCTTTCATCTGGGAACCATCCTGCGTATCGTGGATTTCAGGAGCCAGCCGGCCACAGCCAGCCACAGGTCCCCAGAAACAAACTACGGCCCTTTTCCCTGGAAGTAAAATAGACCTGCCCATCATCTGGCTGGCAGATTGCAGGAGCCACTTGGCTCTATCAAAACAGCCCCACTCGGCACTGGTGCCACCTTTCATCTGGGAACCATCCTGCGCGGCGTGGATTTTATGGAACCAGCCGGCCATTCAAGGCCACAGGCCCCGGAAAAAAAACCACGGCCTTTTTCCCTGGCAAACAAAACTCAGCGACCCCGCTTCTGGCTGACAGATTGCAGGAGCCACATGGCTCTATCACACCAGCCCAACTCGGCACTGGTGCCACCTTGGGTCTGGGAACCATCATGCGCGGCGTGGATTTTAAGGAGCCAGCCGGCCATTCCCAGCCACTGGGCCCCAAACACAAACTGCGGCCCTTTTCCCTGGAAGTAAAACAGACATGCCCATCTTCTGGCTGTCAGATTGCAGGAGCCACGCGGTACTATCAAACCAGCCCGACTTGGCACTGGCGCCATTTTTTTCATTTGGGAACCATCCAGCGCGGCATGGATTTTCAGGAGCCAGCCGGCCATTCCCAGCCACAGGCCCCTGAAAACAAATCACGGCCCTTTTCCCTGGCAAACAAAACTCACCCACCCCGCTTATGGATGGCAGATTGCAGGAGCCACTTGGCTCTATCAAACCAGCCCGACTCAGCACTGGTGCCACCTTTCATCTGGGAACCATCCTCTGTATTGGGGATTTTCAGGAGCCAGCCGGCCACTCCCAGCCACAGGCCCCCAAACACAAACTACGGCCCTTTTCCCTGGAAGTAAAACTGACCTGCCCATCTTCTGGTCGGCAGATTGCAGGAGCCACTTGGCTCTATCAAACCAGCCCAACTCGGACCTGGTGCCACCTTGGGTCTCGGAACCATCATGCGCAGCGTGGATTTTAAGGAGCCAGCCGGCCATTCCCAGCCACAGGACACCAACACAAACTACGGCCCTTTTCCCTGGAAGTAAAATTGACCTGCCCATCTTCTGGCTAGCAGATTGCAGGAGCCACTTGGCTCCATCAAACCAGCCCGACTCGGCAGTGGTGCCACCTTTCATCTGGGAACCATCCTGCGTATCGTGGATTTTCAGGAGCCAGCCGGCCACTCCCAGCCACAGGCCCCCAAACAAAAACTACGGCCCTTTTCCCTGGAAGGAAAACTGACCTGCCCATCTTCTGGCTGGCAGATTGCAGGAGCCACTTGGCTCTATCAAACCAGCCCGATTTGGCACTGGGGCCCCTTGGGTCTGGAAACCATCCTGCGTATCGTGGATTTTCAGGAGCCAGTATGCCACTCCCAGCCAGAGGCCCCCAAACACAAACTGTGGGCCTTTTCCCTGCCAAACAAAACTCACCCACCCCGCTTCTGGCTGGCAGATTGCAGGAGCCACATGGCTCTATCAAACCAGCCCGACTCGGCACTGGTGCCATTTTTCATCTGGGAACCATCCTGCGTATCGTGGATTTTCAGGAGCCAGCCGGCCATTCCCAGCCACAGGCGCCCAAACAAACTCTACAGCCCTTTTCCCTGGAAGTAAAACTGACCTGCCCATCTTCTGGCGGGCAGATTGCAGGAGCCACTTGGCTCTATCAAACCAGCCCGATTTGGAAGTGGGGCCCCTTTGGGTCTGGAAACCATCCTACGTATCGTGGATTTCAGGAGCCAGCCGGCCACTCCCAGCCACAGGCCCCCAACAGAAACCACATCCCTTTTCCCTGGCAAACAAAACTGACCCGCCCCGCTCCTGGCTGGCAGATTGCAGGAGACACTTGGCTCTATCAAAGCATCCCGACTCGGCACTGGTGCCCCTTTGGTCTGGGAATCATCCTGCGTATCGTGGAATTTCAGGGGCCACCCAGCCACTCCAAGCCACAGGCCCCCAAACACAATCTACGGCCGTTTTCCCTGGAAACAAAACTCACACACCCCGCTTCTGGCTGGCAGATTACAGGAGCCACATGGCTCTATCAAACCAGCCCAACTCGGCACTGGTGCCACCTTGGGTCTGAGAACCATCATGCGCGGCGTGGATTTTAAGGAGCCAGCCGGCCATTCTCAGCCACAGGCCCCCAAACACAAACTACGGGCCTTTTCCCTGGAAGTAAAACAGACATGCCCAACTTCTGGCTGGCAGATTGCAGGAGCCACTTGGCTCTATCAAACCAGCCCGACTCGGCACTGGTGCCACCTTTCATCTGGGAACCATCCTGCGTATCGTGGATTTTCAGGAGCCAGCCGGCCACTCCCAGCCACAGGCCCCCGAACAAAAACTACCGCCCATTTCCCTGGAAGTAAAACTGAACAGCCCATCTTCTGGCTGGCAGATTGCAGGAGCCACTTGGCTCTATCAAACCAGCCCGACTCGGCACTGGTGCCACCTTTCATCTGGGAACCATCCTGGGTATCGTGGATTTTCAGGAGCCAGCCGGCCACTCCCAGCCACAGGCCCCCAAACAAAAACTACGGCCCTTTTCCCTGGAAGTAAAATAGACCTGCCCATCATCTGGCTGGCAGATTGCAGGAGCCACTTGGCTCTATCAAACCAGCCCGACTCAGCACTGGTGCCACCTTTCATCTGGGAACCATCCTGTGTATTGGGGATTTTCAGGAGCCAGCCGGCCACTCCCAGCCACAGGCCCCGAAACACAAACTACGGCCCTTTTCCCTGGAAGTAAAACTGACCTGCCCATCTTCTGGCTGGCAGATTGCAGGAGCCACTTGGCTCTATCAAACCAGCCCGACTCGGCACCGGTGCCACCTTTCATCTGGGAACCATCATGCGCAGCGTGGATTTTCAGGAGCCAGCAGGCTATTCCCCGACACGGGCCCCCAAACACAAACTACGGCCATTTTCCCTGGAAGTAAAACTGACCTGCCCATCTTCTGGCTGGCAGATTGCAGGAGCCACTTGGCTCTATCAAACCAGCCCGACTCGGCACTGGTGCCACCTTTCATCTGGGAACCATCCTGCGTATCGTGGATTTTCAGGAGCCAGCCGGCCACTCCCAGCCACAGGCCCCCGAACAAAAACTACGGCCCATTTCCCTGGAAGTAAAACTGAACAGCCCATCTTCTGGCTGGCAGATTGCAGGAGCCACTTGGCTCTATCAAACCAGCCCGACTCGGCACTGGTGCCACCTTTCATCTGGGAACCATCCTGCGTATCGTGGATTTTCAGGAGCCAGCCGGCCATTCCCAGCCACAGGCCCCTGAAAACAAATCACGGCCCTTTTCCCTGGCAAACAAAACTCACCCACCCCGCTTATGGCTGGCAGATTGCAGGAGCCACTTGGCTCTATCAAACCAGCCCGACTCAGCACTGGTGCCACCTTTCATCTGGGAACCATCCTCTGTATTGGGGATTTTCAGGAGCCAGCCGGCCACTCCCAGCCACAGGCCCCCAAACACAAACTACGGCCCTTTTCCCTGGAAGTAAAACTGACCTGCCCATCTTCTGGCCGGCAGATTGCAGGAGCCACTTGGCTCTATCAAACCAGCCCAACTCGGACCTGGTGCCACCTTGGGTCTCGGAACCATCATGCGCAGCGTGGATTTTAAGGAGCCAGCCGGCCATTCCCAGCCACAGGACACCAACACAAACTACGGCCCTTTTCCCTGGAAGTAAAATTGACCTGCCCATCTTCTGGCTAGCAGATTGCAGGAGCCACTTGGCTCCATCAAACCAGCCCGACTCGGCAGTGGTGCCACCTTTCATCTGGGAACCATCCTGCGTATCGTGGATTTTCAGGAGCCAGCCGGCCACTCCCAGCCACAGGCCCCCAAACAAAAACTACGGCCCTTTTCCCTGGAAGGAAAACTGACCTGCCCATCTTCTGGCTGGCAGATTGCAGGAGCCACTTGGCTCTATCAAACCAGCCCGATTTGGCACTGGGGCCCCTTGGGTCTGGAAACCATCCTGCGTATCGTGGATTTTCAGGAGCCAGTATGCCACTCCCAGCCAGAGGCCCCCAAACACAAACTGTGGGCCTTTTCCCTGCCAAACAAAACTCACCCACCCCGCTTCTGGCTGGCAGATTGCAGGAGCCACATGGCTCTATCAAACCAGCCCGACTCGGCACTGGTGCCATTTTTCATCTGGGAACCATCCTGCGTATCGTGGATTTTCAGGAGCCAGCCGGCCATTCCCAGCCACAGGCGCCCAAACAAACTCTACAGCCCTTTTCCCTGGAAGTAAAACTGACCTGCCCATCTTCTGGCTGGCAGATTGCAGGAGCCACTTGGCTCTATCAAACCAGCCCGATTTGGAAGTGGGGCCCTTTGGGTCTGGAAACCATCCTACGTATCGTGGATTTCAGGAGCCAGCCGGCCACTCCCAGCCACAGGCCCCCAACAGAAACCACATCCCTTTTCCCTGGCAAACAAAACTGACCCGCCCCGCTCCTGGCTGGCAGATTGCAGGAGACACTTGGCTCTATCAAAGCATCCCGACTCGGCACTGGTGCCCCTTTGGTCTGGGAATCATCCTGCGTATCGTGGAATTTCAGGGGCCACCCAGCCACTCCAAGCCACAGGCCCCCAAACACAATCTACGGCCGTTTTCCCTGGAAACAAAACTCACACACCCCGCTTCTGGCTGGCAGATTACAGGAGCCACATGGCTCTATCAAACCAGCCCAACTCGGCACTGGTGCCACCTTGGGTCTGAGAACCATCATGCGCGGCGTGGATTTTAAGGAGCCAGCCGGCCATTCTCAGCCACAGGCCCCCAAACACAAACTACGGGCCTTTTCCCTGGAAGTAAAACAGACATGCCCAACTTCTGGCTGGCAGATTGCAGGAGCCACTTGGCTCTATCAAACCAGCCCGACTCGGCACTGGTGCCACCTTTCATCTGGGAACCATCATGCGCAGCGTGGATTTTCAGGAGCCAGCCGGCCACTCCCAGCCACAGGCCCCCGAACAAAAACTACGGCCCATTTCCCTGGAAGTAAAACTGAACAGCCCATCTTCTGGCTGGCAGATTGCAGGAGCCACTTGGCTCTATCAAACCAGCCCGACTCGGCACTGGTGCCACCTTTCATCTGGGAACCATCCTGCGTATCGTGGATTTTCAGGAGCCAGCCGGCCACTCCCAGCCACAGGCCCCCAAACAAAAACTACGGCCCTTTTCCCTGGAAGTAAAATAGACCTGCCCATCATCTGGCTGGCAGATTGCAGGAGCCACTTGGCTCTATCAAACCAGCCCGACTCAGCACTGGTGCCACCTTTCATCTGGGAACCATCCTGTGTATTGGGGATTTTCAGGAGCCAGCCGGCCACTCCCAGCCACAGGCCCCGAAACACAAACTACGGCCCTTTTCCCTGGAAGTAAAACTGACCTGCCCATCTTCTGGCTGGCAGATTGCAGGAGCCACTTGGCTCTATCAAACCAGCCCGACTCGGCACCGGTGCCACCTTTCATCTGGGAACCATCATGCGCAGCGTGGATTTTCAGGAGCCAGCAGGCTATTCCCCGACACGGGCCCCCAAACACAAACTACGGCCCTTTTCCCTGGAAGTAAAACAGACCTGCCCATCTTCTGGCTGTCAGATTGCAGGAGCCACTTGGCTCTATCAAACCAGCCCGATTTGGCACTGGGGCCCCTTGGGTCTGGAAACCATCCTGCGTATCTTGGATTTTCAGGAGCCAGTATGCCACTCCCAGCCAGAGGCCCCAAAACACAAACTGTGGGCCTTTTCCCTGCCAAACAAAACTCACCCACCCCGCTTCTGGCTGGCAGATTGCAGGAGCCACATGGCTCTATCAAACCAGCACGACTCGGCAGTGGTGCCACCTTTCATCTGGGAAGCATCCTGCGTATCGTGGATTTTCAGGAGCCAGCCGGCTATTCCGCGACACTGTCCCCCAAACACAAACTACGGCCATTTTCCCTGGAAGTAAAACAGACCTGCCCATGTTCTGGCTGTCAGATTGCATGAGCCACATGGCTCTATCAAACCAGCCCGACTCGGCACTGGTGCCACCTTTCATCTGAGAACCATCCTGCGTATCGTGGATTTTCAGGAGCCAGCCAGCTATTCCCCGACACTGGCCCCCAAACACAAACTACGGCCCTTTTCCCTGGAAGTAAAACAGACCTGCCCATGTTCTGGCTGTCAGATTGCATGAGCCACATGGCGCTATCAAACCAGCCCGACTCGGCACTGGTGCCACCTTTCATCTGGGAAGCATCCTGCGTATCGTGGATTTTCAGGAGCCAGCCGGCCATTCCGAGCCACAGGCCCCCAACACAAACCACGGCCCTTTTCCCTGGCAAACAAAACTCACCCACCCCGCTCCTGGCTGGCAGATTGCAGGAGACACTTGGCTCTATCAAACCAGCCCGACTCGGCACTGGTGCCACCTTTCATCTGGGAACCATCCTGCGTATCGTGGAATTTCAGGAGCCAGCCGGCCACTCCCAGCCACAGGCCCCCAAACAAAAACTACGGCCCTTTTCCCTGGAAGTAAAACTGACCTGCCCATCTTCTGGCGGGCAGATTGCAGGAGCCACTTGGCTCTATCAAAACAGCCCCACTCGGCACTGGTGCCACCTTTCATCTGGGAACCATCCTGCGCGGCGTGGATTTTAAGGAACCAGCCGGCCATTCAAGGCCACAGGCCCCGGAAAAAAAACCACGGCCTTTTTCCCTGGCAAACAAAACTCAGCGACCCTGCTTCTGGCTGACAGATTGCAGGAGCCACATGGCTCTATCACACCAGCCCAACTCGGCACTGGTGCCACCTTGGGTCTGGGAACCATCATGCGCGGCGTGGATTTTAAGGAGCCAGCCGGCCATTCCCAGCCACAGGGCCCCAAACACAAACTGCGGCCCTTTTCCCTGGAAGTAAAACAGACATGCCCATCTTCTGGCTGTCAGATTGCAGGAGCCACGCGGTACTATCAAACCAGCCCGACTTGGCACTGGTGCCATTTTTTTCATTTGGGAACCATCCAGCGCGGCATGGATTTTCAGGAGCCAGCCGGCCATTCCCAGCCACAGGCCCCTGAAAACAAATCACGGCCCTTTTCCCTGGCAAACAAAACTCACCCACCCCGCTTATGGATGGCAGATTGCAGGAGCCACTTGGCTCTATCAAACCAGCCCGACTCGGCACTTGTGCCACCTTTCATCTGGGAACCATCCTGCGTATCGTGGATTTTCAGGAGCCAGCCGGCCACTCCCAGCCACAGGCCCCCGAACAAAAACTACGGCTCATTTCCCTGGAAGTAAAACTGACCAGCCCATCTTCTGGCTGGCAGATTGCAGGAGCCACATGGCTCTATCAAACCAGCCCGACTCGGCACTGGTGCCACCTTTCATCTGGGAACCATCCTGTGTATTGGGGATTTTCAGGAGCCAGCCGGCCACTCCCAGCCACAGGCCCCCAAACACAAACTACGGCCCTTTTCCCTGGAAGTAAAACTGACCTGCCCATCTTCTGGCTGGCAGATTGCAGGAGCCACATGGCTCTATCAAACCAGCCCGACTTGGAAGTGGTGCCAACTTGGGTCTGGTAATCATCCTGAGTATCGTGCATTTTCAGGAGCCAGCCGGCCACTCCCAGCCTCAGGCCCCCAAACACAAACTACCAACGCTCTTCCCCGGAAGTAAAACTGACCTGTCCATCTACTGGCTGGCAGATTGCAGGAGCCACATGGCTCTATCAAACCAGCCCGACTCAGCAGTGGTGCCACCTTTCATCTGGGAACCATCCTGCGTATCGTGGATTTTCAGGAGCCAGCCGGCCACTCCCAGCCACACGCCCCCAAACACAAACTATGGCCCTTTTCCCTGGAAGTAAAACTGACCTGCCCATCTTCTGGCTGGCAGATTGCAGGAGCCACTTGGCTCTATCAAACCAGCTCGACTTGGCACTGGTACCCCTTTGGGTCTTGGAACCATCCTACGTATCGTGGATTTTCAGGCACCAGCCGGCCACTCTCAGCCTCAGGCCCCCAACAGAAACCACATCCCTTTTCCCTGGCAAACAAAACTGACCCGCCCCGCTCCTGGCTGGCAGATTACAGGAGCCACATGGCTCTATCAAACCAGCCCAGCTCGGCACTGGTGCCACCTTGGGTCTGGGAACCATCATGGGCGGCGTGGATTTTAAGGAGCCAGCCGGCCATTCTCAGCCACAGGCCCCCAAACACAAACTACGGGCCTTTTCCCTGGAAGTAAAACCGACATGCCCAACTTCTGGCTGGCAGATTGCAGGAGCCACTTGGCTCTATCAAACCAGCCCGACTCGGCACTGGTGCCACCTTTCATCTGGGAACCATCCTGCGTATCGTGGATTTTCAGGAGCCAGACGGCCACTCCCAGCCACAGGCCCCCAAACAAAAACTACGGCCCTTTTCCCTGGAAGTAAAATAGACCTGCCCATCATCTGGCTGGCAGATTGTAGGAGCCACGTGGCTCTATCAAACCAGCCCAACTCGGCACTTGTGCCACCTTTCATCTGGGAACCATCCTGCGTATCGTGGATTTTCAGGAGCCAGCCGGCCACTCCTAGCCACAGGCCCCCAAACACATACCACGGCCCTTTTCCCTGGAAGTAAAACTGACCTGCCCATCTTCTGGCTGGCAGATTGCAGGAGCCACTTGGCTCTATCAAACCAGCCCGACTCGGACCTGGTGCCACCTTTCATCTGGGAACCATCCTGTGTATTGGGGATTTTCAGGAGCCAGCCGGCCACTCCTAGCCACAGGCCCCCAAACACAAACTACGGCCCTTTTCCCTGGAAGTAAAACTGACCTGCCCATCTTCTGGCTGGCAGATTGCAGGAGCCACATGGCTCTATCAAACCAGCCCGACTTGGCACTGGTGCCAACTTGGGTCTGGCAATCATCCTGAGTATCGTGCATTTTCAGGAGCCAGCCGGCCACTCCCAGCCTCAGGCCCCCAAACACAAACTACCGGCGCTCTTCCCCGGAAGTAAAACTGACTTGTCCATCTACTGGCTGGCAGATTGCAGGAGCCACATGGCTCTATCAAACCAGCCCGACTCGGCATTGGTGCCACCTTTCATCTGGGAACCATCCTGCGTATCGTGGATTTTCAGGAGCCAGCAGGCCATTCTGAGCCACAGGCTCCCGAAAACAAACCACGGCCCTTTTCCCTGGCAAGCAAAACTCACGCACCCCGCTCCTGGCTGGCGGATTGCAGGAGACACTTGGCCCTATAAAACCAGCCGGCTTGGCACTGGTGCCACCATTCATCTGGGAACCATCCTGCGTATCGTGGATTTTCAGGAGCCAGACGGCCACTGCCAGCCACAGGCGCCCAAACACACACTACAGCCCTTTTCCCTGGAAGTAAAACTGACCTGCCCATCTTCTGGCTGGCAGATTGGAGGAGCCACCTGGCTCTATCAAACCAGCCCGATTTGGCACTGGGGCCCCTTGGTTCTGGAAACCATCCTACGTATCGTGGATTTTAAGGAGCCAGCCGGCCACTCCCAGCCACAGGCCCCAACACAAACCACGGCCCTTTTCCCTGGCAAACAAAACTCACCCACCCCGCTTCTGGCTGGCAGATTGCAGGAGCCACTTGGCTCTATCAAAACAGCTCGACTCGGCACTGGTGCCACCTTTCATCTGGGAACCATCCTGCGTATCGTGGATTTTCAGGAGCCAGCCGGCCACTCCCAGCCACAGGCCCCCAAACAAAAACTACGGCCCTTTTCCCTGGAAGGAAAACTGACCTGCCCATCTTCTGGCGGGCAGATTCCAGGAGCCACTTGGCTCTATCAAACCAGCCCAACTCGGCATTTGTGCCACCTTTCATATGGGAACCATCCTGCGTATCGTGGATTTTCAGGTGCCAGCCGGCCACTCCTAGGCACAGGCCCCCAAACACATACCACGGCCCTTTTCCCTGGAAGTAAAACTGACCTGCCCATCGTCTGGCTGGCAGATTGCGGGAGACACTTGGTGCTATCAAACCAGCCCGACTCGGCAGTGGTGCCACCTTTCATCTGGGAACCATCCTGCGTATCGTGGATTTTCAGGAGCCAGCCGGCCACTCCCAGCCACACGCCCCCAAACACAAACTATGGCCCTTTTCCCTGGAAGTAAAACTGACCTGCCCATCTTCTGGCTGGCAGATTGCAGGAGCCACTTGGCTCTATCAAACCAGCTCGACTTGGCACTGGTACCCCTTTGGGTCTTGGAACCATCCTACGTATCGTGGATTTTCAGGCACCAGCCGGCCACTCTCAGCCTCAGGCCCCCAACAGAAACCGCAGCCCTTTTCCCTGGCAAACAAAACTAACTCGCCCCGCTTCTGGCTGGCAGATTGCAGGAGCCACTTGGTGCTATCAAACCAGCCCGACTTGGCACTGGTGCCACCTTGGGTCTGGGAACCATCCTGCGTATCGTGGATTTTCAGCAGCCAGCCGGCCACTCCCAGCCACAGGCCCCCGAACACAAACCACGGCCCTTCTCCCTGACAAACAAAACTGACCCACCCCGCTTCTGGCTGGCAGATTGCAGCAACCACTTGGTGCTATCAAACCAGCCCGACTTGGCACTGGTGCCACCTTGGGTCGGGGAACCATCCTGCGTATCGTCGATTTTCAGGCACCAGCCGGCCACTCTCAGCTTCAGGCACACGAACTCATACCACAGCATTTTCCCTGGAAAAAAACTCAGCCGCCCCGCTTCTGGATGGTAGATTGCCGGAGCCACTTTGAACAATCAAACCAGTCCAACTTGGCACTGGTGCCACCTTAACATCTGGGAACCCTCCTGCGTATCGTGGATTTTCAGGAGCCAGCCGGCCACTCCCAGCCACAGGCCCCAAACACGTACTAAGGCCCGTTTCCCTGGAAGTAAAACTGACCTGTCCCGCTTCTGGCTGGCAGATTGCAGGAGCCACTTGCCTCTATCAAAACATCCTGACTCGGCACTGGTGCCCCCTTGCGTCTCGGAACCATCCTGCGTATCGTGGATTTTCAGGAGCCAGCCGGCCACTGCCAGCCATAGGCCCCGAAACACAAACTCCGGCCCTTTTCCCTGGAAGTAAAACTGATCTGCCCATCTTCTGGCTGGCAGATTGCAGGTGCCACTTGGCTCTATCAAACCAGCCCGACTCGGCACTGGTGCCACCTTTCATCTGGGAAACATCCTGCGTATCGTGGATTTTCAGGAGCCAGCCGACTACTCCCACCCACAGGCCCCTAAAAACAAACTACCCCCTATTCCCTGCAAGTAAAACTGACCTGTCCATATTCTGGCTTGCAGATTGCAGGAGCCACTTGGTACTACCAAACCAGCCCGACTCAGCACTGGTGCCACCTTGGGTCTGGGAACCATCCTGCGTATCGTGGATTTTCAGCAGCCAGCCGGCCACCCCCAGCCACAGGTCCCCGAACACAAACCACGGCCCTTTTCCCTGGCAAACAAAACTCACCCGCACCGCTTCTGGCTGACAGATTGCAGGAGCCACTTGCCTCTCTCACACCAACCCGACTCGGCACTGGTACGAACTTTCATCTGGGAACCATCCTGCGTATCGTGGATTTTCAGGAGCCAGCGGCACATTCCCATTCACAGCCACCCGAACTAATACCACGGCGCTTTTCTCTGGAAAAAAACTCAACTGCCCCGCTTCTGGATGGTAGATCGCAGGAGCCACTTTGTACAATCATACCAGTCCGACTTGGCACTGGTGCCAGCTTGGGTCTGGGAACCATCCTGCAATTCGTGGATTTTCAGGAGCCAGCCGGCCACTCCTAGCCACAGGCCCCAAAAACGTACGAAGGCCCGTTTCCCTGGAAGTAAAACTGACCTGTCCCGCTTCTGCCTGGCAGATTGCAGGAGCCACTTGCCACTATCAAAGCAGCCTGACTCGGCACTGGTGCCCCCTTGCGTCACGGAACCATCCTGCGTATCATGGATTTTCAGGAGCCAGCCGACCACTCCCAGCCACAGGCCCCCAAAAAAAAACTACGGCCCTATTCCTTGCAAGTAATACTGACCTGCCCATATTCTGGCTGGCAGATTGCAGGCACCACTTGGTACTACCAAACCAGCACGACTCGGCACTGGTGCCACCTTTCATCTGGGAACCATCCTGCATATCGTGGATTTTCAGGAGCCAGCCGGTCACTCCCAGCCACAGGCCCCCGAGCACAAACCAATGCCCTTTTCCCTGGCAAACAAAACTGACCCACCCCGTTTCTGGCTGGCAGATGGCAGGAGCCACTTGGCTCTATCAAACCAGCCCGACTCGGACCTGGTGCCACCTTTCATCTGGGAACCATCCTGCGTATCGTGGATTTTCAGGAGCCAGCCGGCCACTCCCAGCCACTGGCCCCCAAAAAAAATCTACGGCCCTTTTCACTGGAAGTAAAACTGACCTGCCCATCTTCTGGCTAGCAGATTGCAGGAGCCACTTCGTCCTGTCAAACCAGCCGGCCTCAACACTGGTGCCACCTTGGGTCTGGGAACCATCCTGGGTATCATGGATTTTAAGGAGCCAGCCGGCCGCTCCCAACCACAGGCCCCCAACAAAAATCACGGCCCTTTTCCCTGGAAAAAAACTCAGCTGCCCGGCTTCTGGATGGTAGATTGTAGGAGCCACTTTGCACTATCATACCAGTCTGACTTTGCAGTGGTGCCACCTTGGGTCTGGGAACCATCCTGTGTATCGTGGATTTTCAGGAGCCAGCCGGCCACACCCAGCCACGGGCCCCCAAACAGAAACTACGGCCCTTTTCCTTGGAAGTTAACTGACCTGCCCATCTTCTGGCTAGCAGATTGCAGGAGACACTTCGTACTATAAAACCAGCCCGACTCGGCACTGGTGCCACCTTTCATCTGGGAACCGTCCTGCGTATCGTGGATTTTCAGGAGCCAGCCGGCCACTCCCAGTCACAGGAACCCAAGCACAAACCACGGCCCTTTTCCCTGGAAGTAAAACTGACCTGCCCATCTTCTGGCTGGCAGATTGCAGGAGCCACTTGGCTCTATTAAAGCAACCCGACTTGGGACTGGTGCCACCTTGGGTCTGGGAACCATCCTGCGTATCGTCGATTTTCAGGAGCCAGCCGGCCACTCCCAGCCACAGACCCCCTAACACACACCACGGCCCTTTTCCCTGGCAAACAGAACTCACCCTCCCCGCTTCTGGCTGGCACATTGCAGGAGCCACTTGGTACTATCAAACCAGCCGGCCTCAACACTGGTGCCACCTTTCATCTGGGAACCATCCTGGGTATAGTCGATTTTCAGGAGCCAGCCGGCCACTCCGAACCACAGGCCCCCAACAAAAACCACGGCCCTTTTCCCAGGAAAAAAACTCAGCTGCCCGGCTTCTGGATGGTAGATTGCAGGAGCCACTTTGTACTATCATACCAGTCTGACTTGGCAGTGGTGCCAACTTGGGTCTGGGAATCATCCTGCGTATCGTGGATTTTCAGGAGCCAGCCGGCCACTCCCAGCCACAGGCCCCCAAACACAACCCACGGCCCTTTTCCCTGGAAGTAAAACTGACCTGCCCATCTTCTGGCTGGCAGATTGCAGGAGCCACTTGGTACTATCAAACCAGCCCGACTTGGCACTGGTGCCACCTTGGGTCTGGGAACCATCCTGCGTATCGTGGATTTTCAGGAGCCACCTGACCAGTCCCAGCCACAGGCCCCCAATTAAAAACCACGGCCCTTTTCCCTGGAAGTAAAGCTGACGTGCCCATCCTCTGGCTGGCAGAGTGCAGGAGCGACTTCGTAGTATCATACCAGTCCGACTTTGCAGTGGTGCCACCTTTCATCTGGGAACCATCCTGCGTATCGTGGATTTTCAGGAGCCAGCCGGCCACTCCCAGCCACAGTCCCCCAAACAAAAACTACGGCCCTTTTCCCTGGAAGTAAAACTGACCTGCCCATCTTCTGGCTGGTAGATTGCAGGAGCCACATCGTACTATCAAACCTGCCGGCCTCAACACTGGTGCCACCTTTCATCTGGGAACCATCCTGCGTATCGTGGATTTTTAGGAGCCAGCTGGCCACTCCCTGCCACAGGCCCCCGAACACAAACCGCAGCCCTTTTCCCTGGCAAACAAAACTAACTCGCCCCGCTTCTGGCTGGCAGATTGCAGGAGCCACTTGGTGCTATCAAACCAGCCCGACTTGGCACTGGTGCCACCTTGGGTCTGGGAACCATCCTGCGTATCGTGGATTTTCAGAGCCAGCCGGCCACTCCCAGCCACAGGCCCCCGAACACAAACCACGGCCCTTCTCCCTGACAAACAAAACTGACCCACCCCGCTTCTGGCTGGCAGATTGGAGGAGCCACTTGGCTCAATCAAACCAGCCCGACTTGGCACTGGTGCCACCTTGGGTCTGGGAACCATCCTGTGTGTAGTGGATTTCCAGGAGCCAGCCGGCTACTCCCAGCCACTGGCCCCATAACACAAACCACGGCCCTTTTCCCTGGCAAACAGAACTCACCCGCCCCGCTTCTGGCTGGCAGATTGCATGAGCCACTTTTTACAATCAAACCAGTCCGACTTGGCTCTGGTACCACCTTTCATCTGGGAACCCTCCTGCGTATCGTGGATTTTCAGGAGCCAGCCGGCCACCCCCAGCCACCGGCCCCAAACACGTACTAAGGCCCGTTTCTCTGGAAGTAAAACTGACCTTTCCTGCTTCAGCCTGGCAGATTGCAGGAGCCACTTGCCTCTATCAAACCAGGCTGACTCGTCACTGGTGCCCCATTGTGTCTCAGAACCATCCTGCGTATCGTGGATTTTCAGGAGTCAGCCGGCCACTCCCAGCCATAGTCCCCCAAACACAAACTACGGCCCTTATCCCTGGAAGTAAAACTGATCTGCCCATCTTCTGGCTGGCAGATTACAGGTGCCACTTGGCACTATCAAACCAGCCCGACTTGGCACTGGTGCCACCTTTCATCTGGGAACCATCCTGCGTATCGTGGATTTTCTGGAGACAGCCGACCACTCTCAGCCACAGGCCCCCAAACACAAACTACGGCCCTTTTCCCTGGGAGTAAAACTGACCTGCCCATCTTCTGAGTGGCAGATTGCAGGAGCCACTTGGTACTATCAAACCAGCCGGCCTCAACACTGGTGCCACCTTTCATCTGGGAACCATCCTGCGTATCGTCGATTTTCAGGAGCCAGACGGCAACTCCCAGCCACAGGCCCCCAACACAAACCATGGCCCTTTTCCCTGGAAAAAAACTCAGCTGCCCGGCTTCTGGATGGTAGATTGCAGGAGCCACTTTGTACTATCATACCAGTCCGACTAGGCAGTGGTGCCACCTTACATCTGGGAACCATCCTGCGTTTCGTTGATTTTCAGGAGCCAGCCGGCTACACCCAACCACAGGCCCCCCAACACAATCTCCGGCCCTTTTCCCTGGAAGTAAAACTGACCTGCCCATCTTCTGTCTGGTAGATTGCAGGAGCCACTTCGTACTATTAAACCAGCCGGCCTCAACACTGGTGCCAACTTTCATCTGGGAACCATCCTGCGTATCGTGGATTTTTAGGAGCCAGCCGGCCACTCCCAACCACAGGCCCCCAACACAAATCACGGCCCTTTTCCCTGGCAAACAGAACTCACCCACCCCGCATCTGGCTGGCAGATTGCAGGAGCCACTTGGCTCTATCAAATCCGCCCGACTCGACACCAGTGCCCCCTTGGGTCTGGGAACCATCCTGCGCGGCGTTGATTTTAAGGAGCCAGCCGGCCATTCCCAGCCACAGGCCCCCGAAAGCAAGCCACGGCCATTTTCCCTGGCAAAAATAATTCAGCTGCCCCGCTTCTGGCTGGCACATTGCAGAAGCCACTTGGTGCGATCAAACCAGCCCGCCTTGGCACTGGTGCCACCTTGGGTCTAGGAACCATCCAGCGTATCGTGGATTTTCAGGAGCCAGCCGGCCACTCCCAGCCACAGGCCCCCAAACAACAACAACGGCCCTTTTCCCTGGCAAACAAAATTGACCCACCCCGCTTCTGGCTGGCAGATTGGAGGAGCAACTTGGCTCTATCAAACCAGCCCAACTTGGCAGTGGTGCCACCTTGGGTCTGGGAACCATCATGTGTGTAGTGGATTTTCAGGAGCCAGCCGGCTACTCCCAGCCACAGGCCCCCTAACACAAACCACGGCCCTTTTCCCTGGCAAACAGAACTCACCCTCCCCGCTTCTGGCTGGCAGATTGCAGGAGCCACTTGGTGCTATCAAACCAGCCCGACATGGCACTGGTGCCACCTTGGGTCTGGGAACCATCGTGTGTATCGTGGATTTTCATGAGCCACCCAGCCACTCCCAGCCACAGGCCCCCGAACACAAACCAAGGCCCTTTTCCCTGGCAAACAAAACTGACCCACACCGCTTCTGGCTGGCAGATGGCAGGAGCCACTTGGTGCTATCAAACCAGCCCGACTTGGCACTGGTGCCACCTTGGGTCTGGGAACCATCCTGCGTATCGTGGATTTTCAGGAGCCAGCCGGCCACTCCCAGCCACAGGTCCCCGAACACAAACCACGGCCCTTTTCACTGGAAGTAAAACTGACCTGCCCATCTTCTGGCTAGCAGATTGCAGGAGCCACTTCGTCCTGTCAAACCAGCCGGCCTCAACACTGGTGCCACCTTGGGTCTGGGAACCATCCTGGGTATCATGGATTTTAAGGAGCCAGCCGGCCGCTCCCAACCACAGGCCCCCAACAAAAATCACGGCCCTTTTCCCTGGAAAAAAACTCAGCTGCCCGGCTTCTGGATGGTAGATTGTAGGAGCCACTTTGCACTATCATACCAGTCTGACTTTGCAGTGGTGCCACCTTGGGTCTGGGAACCATCCTGTGTATCGTGGATTTTCAGGAGCCAGCCGGCCACACCCAGCCACGGGCCCCCAAACAGAAACTACGGCCCTTTTCCTTGGAAGTTAACTGACCTGCCCATCTTCTGGCTAGCAGATTGCAGGAGACACTTCGTACTATAAAACCAGCCCGACTCGGCACTGGTGCTACCTTTCATCTGGGAACCGTCCTGCGTATCGTGGATTTTCAGGAGCCAGCCGGCCACTCCCAGTCACAGGAACCCAAGCACAAACCACGGCCCTTTTCCCTGGAAGTAAAACTGACCTGCCCATCTTCTGGCTGGCAGATTGCAGGAGCCACTTGGCTCTATTAAAGCAACCCGACTTGGGACTGGTGCCACCTTGGGTCTGGGAACCATCCTGCGTATCGTCGATTTTCAGGAGCCAGCCGGCCACTCCCAGCCACAGACCCCCTAACACACACCACGGCCCTTTTCCCTGGCAAACAGAACTCACCCTCCCCGCTTCTGGCTGGCACATTGCAGGAGCCACTTGGTACTATCAAACCAGCCGGCCTCAACACTGGTGCCACCTTTCATCTGGGAACCATCCTGGGTATAGTCGATTTTCAGGAGCCAGCCGGCCACTCCGAACCACAGGCCCCCAACAAAAACCACGGCCCTTTTCCCAGGAAAAAAACTCAGCTGCCCGGCTTCTGGATGGTAGATTGCAGGAGCCACTTTGTACTATCATACCAGTCTGACTTGGCAGTGGTGCCAACTTGGGTCTGGGAATCATCCTGCGTATCGTGGATTTTCAGGAGCCAGCCGGCCACTCCCAGCCACAGGCCCCCAAACACAACCCACGGCCCTTTTCCCTGGAAGTAAAACTGACCTGCCCATCTTCTGGCTGGCAGATTGCAGGAGCCGCTTGTCTCTATCAAACCAGCCCGACTCGGCATTGGTGCCCCCTTGGGTCTGGGAACCATCCTGCGCGGCGTTGATTTTAAGGAGCAAGCCGGCCATACCCAGCCAAAGGCCCCCGAAAACAAACCATGGCCCTTTTCCCTGGCAAAAAAAATTCATCTGCCCCGTTTCTGGCTGGCACATTGCAGGAGCCACTTGGTACTATCAAACCAGCCCGACTTGGCACTGGTGCCACCTTGGGTCTGGGAACCATCCTGCGTATCGTGGATTTTCAGGAGCCACCTGACCAGTCCCAGCCACAGGCCCCCAATTAAAAACCACGGCCCTTTTCCCTGGAAGTAAAGCTGACGTGCCCATCCTCTCGCTGGCAGAGTGCAGGAGCGACTTCGTAGTATCATACCAGTCCGACTTTGCAGTGGTGCCACCTTTCATCTGGGAACCATCCTGCGTATCGTGGATTTTCAGGAGCCAGCCGGCCACTCCCAGCCACAGTCCCCCAAACAAAAACTACGGCCCTTTTCCCTGGAAGTAAAACTGACCTGCCCATCTTCTGGCTGGTAGATTGCAGGAGCCACATCGTACTATCAAACCTGCCGGCCTCAACACTGGTGCCACCTTTCATCTGGGAACCATCCTGCGTATCGTGGATTTTTAGGAGCCAGCTGGCCACTCCCTGCCACAGGCCCCCGAACACAAACCGCAGCCCTTTTCCCTGGCAAACAAAACTAACTCGCCCCGCTTCTGGCTGGCAGATTGCAGGAGCCACTTGGTGCTATCAAACCAGCCCGACTTGGCACTGGTGCCACCTTGGGTCTGGGAACCATCCTGCGTATCGTGGATTTTCAGGAGCCAGCCGGCCACTCCCAGCCACAGGCCCCCGAACACAAACCACGGCCCTTCTCCCTGACAAACAAAACTGACCCACCCCGCTTCTGGCTGGCAGATTGGAGGAGCCACTTGGCTCAATCAAACCAGCCCGACTTGGCACTGGTGCCACCTTGGGTCTGGGAACCATCCTGTGTGTAGTGGATTTCCAGGAGCCAGCCGGCTACTCCCAGCCACTGGCCCCATAACACAAACCACGGCCCTTTTCCCTGGCAAACAGAACTCACCCGCCCCGCTTCTGGCTGGCAGATTGCATGAGCCACTTTTTACAATCAAACCAGTCCGACTTGGCTCTGGTACCACCTTTCATCTGGGAACCCTCCTGCGTATCGTGGATTTTCAGGAGCCAGCCGGCCACCCCCAGCCACCGGCCCCAAACACGTACTAAGGCCCGTTTCTCTGGAAGTAAAACTGACCTTTCCTGCTTCAGCCTGGCAGATTGCAGGAGCCACTTGCCTCTATCAAACCAGGCTGACTCGTCACTGGTGCCCCATTGTGTCTCAGAACCATCCTGCGTATCGTGGATTTTCAGGAGTCAGCCGGCCACTCCCAGCCATAGTCCCCCAAACACAAACTACGGCCCTTATCCCTGGAAGTAAAACTGATCTGCCCATCTTCTGGCTGGCAGATTACAGGTGCCACTTGGCACTATCAAACCAGCCCGACTTGGCACTGGTGCCACCTTTCATCTGGGAACCATCCTGCGTATCGTGGATTTTCTGGAGACAGCCGACCACTCTCAGCCACAGGCCCCCAAACACAAACTACGGCCCTTTTCCCTGGAAGTAAAACTGACCTGCCCATCTTCTGAGTGGCAGATTGCAGGAGCCACTTGGTACTATCAAACCAGCCGGCCTCAACACTGGTGCCACCTTTCATCTGGGAACCATCCTGCGTATCGTCGATTTTCAGGAGCCAGACGGCAACTCCCAGCCACAGGCCCCCAACACAAACCATGGCCCTTTTCCCTGGAAAAAAACTCAGCTGCCCGGCTTCTGGATGGTAGATTGCAGGAGCCACTTTGTACTATCATACCAGTCCGACTTGGCAGTGGTGCCACCTTACATCTGGGAACCATCCTGCGTTTCGTTGATTTTCAGGAGCCAGCCGGCTACACCCAACCACAGGCCCCCCAACACAATCTCCGGCCCTTTTCCCTGGAAGTAAAACTGACCTGCCCATCTTCTGTCTGGTAGATTGCAGGAGCCACTTCGTACTATTAAACCAGCCGGCCTCAACACTGGTGCCAACTTTCATCTGGGAACCATCCTGCGTATCGTGGATTTTTAGGAGCCAGCTGGCCACTCCCTGCCACAGGCCCCCGAACACAAACCGCAGCCCTTTTCCCTGGCAAACAAAACTAACTCGCCCCGCTTCTGGCTGGCAGATTGCAGGAGCCACTTGGTGCTATCAAACCAGCCCGACTTGGCACTGGTGCCACCTTGGGTCTGGGAACCATCCTGCGTATCGTGGATTTTCAGAGCCAGCCGGCCACTCCCAGCCACAGGCCCCCGAACACAAACCACGGCCCTTCTCCCTGACAAACAAAACTGACCCACCCCGCTTCTGGCTGGCAGATTGGAGGAGCCACTTGGCTCAATCAAACCAGCCCGACTTGGCACTGGTGCCACCTTGGGTCTGGGAACCATCCTGTGTGTAGTGGATTTCCAGGAGCCAGCCGGCTACTCCCAGCCACTGGCCCCATAACACAAACCACGGCCCTTTTCCCTGGCAAACAGAACTCACCCGCCCCGCTTCTGGCTGGCAGATTGCATGAGCCACTTTTTACAATCAAACCAGTCCGACTTGGCTCTGGTACCACCTTTCATCTGGGAACCCTCCTGCGTATCGTGGATTTTCAGGAGCCAGCCGGCCACCCCCAGCCACCGGCCCCAAACACGTACTAAGGCCCGTTTCTCTGGAAGTAAAACTGACCTTTCCTGCTTCAGCCTGGCAGATTGCAGGAGCCACTTGCCTCTATCAAACCAGGCTGACTCGTCACTGGTGCCCCATTGTGTCTCAGAACCATCCTGCGTATCGTGGATTTTCAGGAGTCAGCCGGCCACTCCCAGCCATAGTCCCCCAAACACAAACTACGGCCCTTATCCCTGGAAGTAAAACTGATCTGCCCATCTTCTGGCTGGCAGATTACAGGTGCCACTTGGCACTATCAAACCAGCCCGACTTGGCACTGGTGCCACCTTTCATCTGGGAACCATCCTGCGTATCGTGGATTTTCTGGAGACAGCCGACCACTCTCAGCCACAGGCCCCCAAACACAAACTACGGCCCTTTTCCCTGGGAGTAAAACTGACCTGCCCATCTTCTGAGTGGCAGATTGCAGGAGCCACTTGGTACTATCAAACCAGCCGGCCTCAACACTGGTGCCACCTTTCATCTGGGAACCATCCTGCGTATCGTCGATTTTCAGGAGCCAGACGGCAACTCCCAGCCACAGGCCCCCAACACAAACCATGGCCCTTTTCCCTGGAAAAAAACTCAGCTGCCCGGCTTCTGGATGGTAGATTGCAGGAGCCACTTTGTACTATCATACCAGTCCGACTAGGCAGTGGTGCCACCTTACATCTGGGAACCATCCTGCGTTTCGTTGATTTTCAGGAGCCAGCCGGCTACACCCAACCACAGGCCCCCCAACACAATCTCCGGCCCTTTTCCCTGGAAGTAAAACTGACCTGCCCATCTTCTGTCTGGTAGATTGCAGGAGCCACTTCGTACTATTAAACCAGCCGGCCTCAACACTGGTGCCAACTTTCATCTGGGAACCATCCTGCGTATCGTGGATTTTTAGGAGCCAGCCGGCCACTCCCAACCACAGGCCCCCAACACAAATCACGGCCCTTTTCCCTGGCAAACAAAACTAACTCGCCCCGCATCTGGCTGGCAGATTGCAGGAGCCACTTGGCTCTATCAAATCCGCCCGACTCGACAGCAGTGCCCCCTTGGGTCTGGGAACCATCCTGCGCGGCGTTGATTTTAAGGAGCCAGCCGGCCATTCCCAGCCACAGGCCCCCGAAAGCAAGCCACGGCCATTTTCCCTGGCAAAAATAATTCAGCTGCCCCGCTTCTGGCTGGCACATTGCAGAAGCCACTTGGTGCGATCAAACCAGCCCGCCTTGGCACTGGTGCCACCTTGGGTCTAGGAACCATCCAGCGTATCGTGGATTTTCAGGAGCCAGCCGGCCACTCCCAGCCACAGGCCCCCAAACAACAACAACGGCCCTTTTCCCTGGCAAACAAAATTGACCCACCCCGCTTCTGGCTGGCAGATTGGAGGAGCAACTTGGCTCTATCAAACCAGCCCAACTTGGCAGTGGTGCCACCTTGGGTCTGGGAACCATCATGTGTGTAGTGGATTTTCAGGAGCCAGCCGGCTACTCCCAGCCACAGGCCCCCTAACACAAACCACGGCCCTTTTCCCTGGCAAACAGAACTCACCCTCCCCGCTTCTGGCTGGCAGATTGCAGGAGCCACTTGGTGCTATCAAACCAGCCCGACTTGGCACTGGTGCCACCTTTCATCTGGGAACCATCCTGCGTATCGTGGATTTTCAGGAGCCAGCCGGCCACTCCCAGCCACAGGCCCCCGAACACAAACCAAGGCCCTTTTCCCTGGCAAACAAAACTGACCCACACCGCTTCTGGCTGGCAGATGGCAGGAGCCACTTGGTGCTATCAAACCAGCCCGACTTGGCACTGGTGCCACCTTGGGTCTGGGAACCATCCTGCGTATCGTGGATTTTCAGGAGCCAGCCGGCCACTCCCAGCCACAGGTCCCCGAACACAAACCACGGCCCTTTTCACTGGAAGTAAAACTGACCTGCCCGTCTTCTGGCTAGCAGATTGCATGAGCCACTTCGTCCTGTCAAACCAGCCGGCCTCAACACTGGTGCCACCTTGGGTCTGGGAACCATCCTGGGTATCATGGATTTTAAGGAGCCAGCCGGCCGCTCCCAACCACAGGCCCCCAACACATATCACGGCCCTTTTCCCTGGAAAAAAACTCAGCTGCCCGGCTTCTGGATGGTAGATTGTAGGAGCCACTTTGCACTATCATACCAGTCTGACTTTGCAGTGGTGCCACCTTGGGTCTGGGAACCATCCTGTGTATCGTGGATTTTCAGGAGCCAGCCGGCCACACCCAGCCACGGGCCCCCAAACAGAAACTACGGCCCTTTTCCTTGGAAGTTAACTGACCTGCCCATCTTCTGGCTAGCAGATTGCAGGAGACACTTCGTACTATAAAACCAGCCCGACTCGGCACTGGTGCTACCTTTCATCTGGGAACCGTCCTGCGTATCGTGGATTTTCAGGAGCCAGCCGGCCACTCCCAGTCACAGGAACCCAAGCACAAACCACGGCCCTTTTCCCTGGAAGTAAAACTGACCTGCCCATCTTCTGGCTGGCAGATTGCAGGAGCCACTTGGCTCTATTAAAGCAACCCGACTTGGGACTGGTGCCACCTTGGGTCTGGGAACCATCCTGCGTATCGTCGATTTTCAGGAGCCAGCCGGCCACTCCCAGCCACAGACCCCCTAACACACACCACGGCCCTTTTCCCTGGCAAACAGAACTCACCCTCCCCGCTTCTGGCTGGCACATTGCAGGAGCCACTTGGTACTATCAAACCAGCCGGCCTCAACACTGGTGCCACCTTTCATCTGGGAACCATCCTGCGTATCGTCGATTTTCAGGAGCCAGCCGGCCACTCCGAACCACAGGCCCCCAACAAAAACCACGGCCCTTTTCCCAGGAAAAAAACTCAGCTGCCCGGCTTCTGGATGGTAGATTGCAGGAGCCACTTTGTACTATCATACCAGTCTGACTTGGCAGTGGTGCCAACTTGGGTCTGGGAATCATCCTGCGTATCGTGGATTTTCAGGAGCCAGCCGGCCACTCCCAGCCACAGGCCCCCAAACACAACCCACGGCCCTTTTCCCTGGAAGTAAAACTGACCTGCCCATCTTCTGGCTGGCAGATTGCAGGAGCCGCTTGTCTCTATCAAACCAGCCCGACTCGGCATTGGTGCCCCCTTGGGTCTGGGAACCATCCTGCGCGGCGTTGATTTTAAGGAGCAAGCCGGCCATACCCAGCCAAAGGCCCCCGAAAACAAACCACGGCCCTTTTCCCTGGCAAAAAAAATTCATCTGCCCCGTTTCTGGCTGGCACATTGCAGGAGCCACTTGGTACTATCAAACCAGCCCGACTTGGCACTGGTGCCACCTTGGGTCTGGGAACCATCCTGCGTATCGTGGATTTTCAGGAGCCACCTGACCAGTCCCAGCCACAGGCCCCCAATTAAAAACCACGGCCCTTTTCCCTGGAAGTAAAGCTGACGTGCCCATCCTCTGGCTGGCAGAGTGCAGGAGCGACTTCGTAGTATCATACCAGTCCGACTTTGCAGTGGTGCCACCTTTCATCTGGGAACCATCCTGCGTATCGTGGATTTTCAGGAGCCAGCTGGCCACTCCCAGCCACAGTCCCCCAAACAAAAACTACGGCCCTTTTCCCTGGAAGTAAAACTGACCTGCTCATCTTCTGGCTGGTAGATTGCAGGAGCCACATCGTACTATCAAACCTGCCGGCCTCAACACTGGTGCCACCTTTCATCTGGGAACCATCCTGCGTATCGTGGATTTTTAGGAGCCAGCTGGCCACTCCCTGCCACAGGCCCCCGAACACAAACCGCAGCCCTTTTCCCTGGCAAACAAAACTAACTCGCCCCGCTTCTGGCTGGCAGATTGCAGGAGCCACTTGGTGCTATCAAACCAGCCCGACTTGGCACTGGTGCCACCTTGGGTCTGGGAACCATCCTGCGTATCGTGGATTTTCAGGAGCCAGCCGGCCACTCCCAGCCACAGGCCCCTGAAGACAAACCACGGCCCTTCTCCCTGACAAACAAAACTGACCCACCCCGCTTCTGGCTGGCAGATTGGAGGAGCCACTTGGCTCTATCAAACCAGCCCGACTTGGCACTGGTGCCACCTTGGGTCTGGGAACCATCCTGTGTGTAGTGGATTTCCAGGAGCCAGCCGGCTACTCCCAGCCACTGGCCCCATAACACAAACCACGGCCCTTTTCCCTGGCAAACAGAACTCACCCGCCCCGCTTCTGGCTGGCAGATTGCATGAGCCACTTTTTACAATCAAACCAGTCCGACTTGGCACTGGTGCCACCTTGGGTCTGGGAACCATCCTGCGTATCGTGGATTTTCAGGAGCCAGCCGGCCACTCCCAGCCACAGGCCCCTGAACACAAACCACGGCCCTTCTCCCTGACAAACAAAACTGACCCACCCCGCTTCTGGCTGGCAGATTGGAGGAGCCACTTGGCTCAATCAAACCAGCCCGACTTGGCACTGGTGCCACCTTGGGTCTGGGAACCATCCTGTGTGTAGTGGATTTCCAGGAGCCAGCCGGCTACTCCCAGCCACTGGCCCCATAACACAAACCACGGCCCTTTTCCCTGGCAAACAGAACTCACCCGCCCCGCTTCTGGCTGGCAGATTGCATGAGCCACTTTTTACAATCAAACCAGTCCGACTTGGCTCTGGTACCACCTTTCATCTGGGAACCCTCCTGCGTATCGTGGATTTTCAGGAGCCAGCCGGCCACCCCCAGCCACCGGCCCCAAACACGTACTAAGGCCCGTTTCTCTGGAAGTAAAACTGACCTTTCCTGCTTCAGCCTGGCAGATTGCAGGAGCCACTTGCCTCTATCAAACCAGGCTGACTCGTCACTGGTGCCCCATTGTGTCTCAGAACCATCCTGCGTATCGTGGATTTTCAGGAGTCAGCCGGCCACTCCCAGCCATAGTCCCCCAAACACAAACTACGACCCTTATCCCTGGAAGTAAAACTGATCTGCCCATCTTCTGGCTGGCAGATTACAGGTGCCACTTGGCACTATCAAACCAGCCCGACTTGGCACTGGTGCCACCTTGGGTCTGGGAACCATCCTGCGTATCGTGGATTTTCTGGAGACAGCCGACCACTCTCAGCCACAGGCCCCCAAACACAAACTACGGCCCTTTTCCCTGGGAGTAAAACTGACCTGCCCATCTTCTGAGTGGCAGATTGCAGGAGCCACTTGGTACTATCAAACCAGCCGGCCTCAACACTGGTGCCACCTTTCATCTGGGAACCATCCTGCGTATCGTCGATTTTCAGGAGCCAGACGGCAACTCCCAGCCACAGACCCCCAACACAAACCATGGCCCTTTTCCCTGGAAAAAAACTCAGCTGCCCGGCTTCTGGATGGTAGATTGCAGGAGCCACTTTGTACTATCATACCAGTCCGACTAGGCAGTGGTGCCACCTTACATCTGGGAACCATCCTGCGTTTCGTTGATTTTCAGGAGCCAGCCGGCCACACCCAACCACAGGCCCCCCAACACAATCTCCGGCCCTTTTCCCTGGAAGTAAAACTGACCTGCCCATCTTCTGTCTGGTAGATTGCAGGAGCCACTTCGTACTATTAAACCAGCCGGCCTCAACACTGGTGCCAACTTTCATCTGGGAACCATCCTGCGTATCGTGGATTTTTAGGAGCCAGCCGGCCACTCCCAACCACAGGCCCCCAACACAAATCACGGCCCTTTTCCCTGGCAAAAAAAACTAACTCGCCCCGCATCTGGCTGGCAGATTGCAGGAGCCACTTGGCTCTATCAAATCCGCCCGACTCGACACCAGTGCCCCCTTGGGTCTGGGAACCATCCTGCGCGGCGTTGATTTTAAGGAGCCAGCCGGCCATTCCCAGCCACAGGCCCCCGAAAGCAAGCCACGGCCATTTTCCCTGGCTTAAATAATTCAGCTGCCCCGCTTCTGGCTGGCACATTGCAGAAGCCACTTGGTGCGATCAAACCAGCCCGCCTTGGCACTGGTGCCACCTTGGGTCTAGGAACCATCCAGCGTATCGTGGATTTTCAGGAGCCAGCCGGCCACTCCCAGCCACAGGCCCCCAAACAACAACAACGGCCCTTTTCCCTGGCAAACAAAATTGACCCACCCCGCTTCTGGCTGGCAGATTGGAGGAGCAACTTGGCTCTATCAAACCAGCCCGACTTGGCACTGGTGCCACCTTGGGTCTGGGAACCATCATGTGTGTAGTGGATTTTCAGGAGCCAGCCGGCTACTCCCAGCCACAGGCCCCCTAACACAAACCACGGCCCTTTTCCCTGGCAAACAGAACTCACCCTCCCCGCTTCTGGCTGGCAGATTGCAGGAGCCACTTGGTACTATCAAACCAGCCCGACATGGCACTGGTGCCACCTTGGGTCTGGGAACCATCGTGTGTATCGTGGATTTTCATGAGCCAGCCGGCCACTCCCAGCCACAGGCCCCCGAACACAAACCAAGGCCCTTTTCCCTGGCAAACAAAACTGACCCACACCGCTTCTGGCTGGCAGATGGCAGGAGCCACTTGGTGCTATCAAACCAGCCCGACTTGGCACTGGTGCCACCTTGGGTCTGGGAACCATCCTGCGTATCGTGGATTTTCAGGAGCCAGCCGGCCACTCCCAGCCACAGGTCCCCGAACACAAACCACGGCCCTTTTCACTGGAAGTAAAACTGACCTGCCCATCTTCTGGCTAGCAGATTGCAGGAGCCACTTCGTCCTGTCAAACCAGCCGGCCTCAACACTGGTGCCACCTTGGGTCTGGGAACCATCCTGGGTATCATGGATTTTAAGGAGCCAGCCGGCCGCTCCCAACCACAGGCCCCCAACAAAAATCACGGCCCTTTTCCCTGGAAAAAAACTCAGCTGCCCGGCTTCTGGATGGTAGATTGTAGGAGCCACTTTGCACTATCATACCAGTCTGACTTTGCAGTGGTGCCACCTTGGGTCTGGGAACCATCCTGTGTATCGTGGATTTTCAGGAGCCAGCCGGCCACACCCAGCCACGGGCCCCCAAACAGAAACTACGGCCCTTTTCCTTGGAAGTTAACTGACCTGCCCATCTTCTGGCTAGCAGATTGCAGGAGACACTTCGTACTATAAAACCAGCCCGACTCGGCACTGGTGCCACCTTTCATCTGGGAACCGTCCTGCGTATCGTGGATTTTCAGGAGCCAGCCGGCCACTCCCAGTCACAGGAACCCAAACAAAAAACTACGGCCCTTTTCCCTGGATGTAAAACTGACCTGCCCATCTTCTGGCTGGCAGATTGCAGGAGCCACTTGGCTCTATCAAACCAGCCCGACTTGGGACTGGTGCCACCTTGGGTCTGGGAACCATCCTGCGTATCGTCGATTTTCAGGAGCCAGCCGGCCACTCCCAGCCACAGACCCCCTAACACACACCACGGCCCTTTTCCCTGGCAAACAGAACTCACCCTCCCCGCTTCTGGCTGGCAGATTGCAGGAGCCACTTGGTACTATCAAACCAGCCGGCCTCAACACTGGTGCGACCTTTCATCTGGGAACCATCCTGCATATCGTCGATTTTCAGGAGCCAGCCGGCCACTCCGAACCACAGGCCCCCAAGAAAAACCACGGCCCTTTTCCCAGGAAAAAAACTCAGCTGCCCGGCTTCTGGATGGTAGATTGCAGGAGCCACTTTGTACTATCATACCAGTACGCCTTGGAAGTGGTGCCACCTTGGGTCTGGGAATCATCCTGCGTATCGTGGATTTTCAGGAGCCAGCCGGCCACTCCCAGCCACAGGCCCCCAAACACAACCCACGGCCCTTTTCCCTGGAAGTAAAACTGACCTGCCCATCTTCTGGCTGGCAGATTGCAGGAGCCACTTGGCTCTATCAAACCAGCCCGACTCGGCACCGGTGCCCCTGTGGGTCTGGGAACCATCCTGCGCGGAGTTGATTTTCAGGAGCCAGCCGGCCATTCCCAGGCACTGGCGCCCGAAAGCAAGCCACGGCCATTATCCCTGGCAAAAGAAATTCAGCTGCCCCGCATCTGGCTGGCACATTGCAGGAGCCACTTGGTGCTATCAAACCAGCCCGACTTGGCACTGGTGCCACCTTTCATCTGGGAACCATCCTGCGTATCGTGGATTTTCAGGAGCCAGCCGGCCACTCCCAGCCACAGGCCCCCGAACACAAACCACGGCCCTTTTCCCTGGCAAACAAAACTGACCGACCCCGCTTCTGGCTGGCAGATTGCAGGAGCAACTTGCCTCTATCAAACCAGCCCAACTTGGCACTAGTGCAACCTTGGGTCTGGGAACCATCATGTCTATCGTGGATTTTCAGGAGCCAGCCGGCCACTCCCAGCCACAGGCCCCCAAACAAAATCTATGGCCCTTTTTCCTGGAAGTAAACCTGACCTGCCCATCTTCTGGTTAGCAGATTGCAGGAGCCACTTGGTACTATCAAACCAGCCCGACTTGGCACTGGTGCCACCTTGGGTCTGGGAGTCATCCTGCGTATCGTGGATTTTCAGGAGGCAGCGGGCCACTCCCAGCAACAGGCACCCGAACTCATACCACGGCCCTTTTCCCTCATAAAAAACTCAGCTGCCCCGCTTCTGGATGGTAGATCACAGGAGCCACTTTGTACAATCATAACAGTCCGACTTGGCATTGGTGCCACCTTTCATCTGGGAACCATCCTGTGTATCGTGGATTTTCAGGAGCCAGCCGGCCACTCCCAGCCACAGGCCCCAAACACGTACTAAGGCCCGTTACCCTGGAAGTAAAACTGACCTGTCCCGCTTCTGCCTGGCAGATTGCAGGAGCCACTTGCCTCTATCAAACCAGCCTGACTCGTCACTGGTGCCCCATTGTGTCTCAGAACCATCCTGCGTATCGTGGATTTTCAGGAGTCAGTCAGCCACTCCCAGCCATAGGCCCCCAAACACAAACTACGGCACTTTTCCCTGGAAGTAAAACTGATCTGCCCATCTTCTGGATGGCAGATTACAGGTGCCACTTGGCACTATCAAACCAGCCCGACTTGGCATTGGTGCCACCTTTCATCTGGGAACCATCCTGCGTATCGTGGATTTTCAGGAGCCATCCGACCACTCCTAGCCACAGGCCCCCAAACACAAACTACAGCCCTATTCCCTGCAAGTAAAACTGACCCGCCCATATTCTGGCTGGCAGATTGCAGGAGCC
Source organism: Zonotrichia albicollis (assembly GCF_047830755.1). Taxonomy (NCBI): domain Eukaryota; kingdom Metazoa; phylum Chordata; class Aves; order Passeriformes; family Passerellidae; genus Zonotrichia; species Zonotrichia albicollis. The sequence continues at coordinate 8,205,646 of NC_133845.1, read as the reverse complement.
ACTTGGCTCTATCAAACCAGCCCGACTTGGCACTGTTGCCACCTTGGGTCTGGGAACCATCGTGTGTGTCGTGGATTTTCAGGAGCCAGCCAGCCACTCACAGCCACAGGCTCCTGAACACAAACCAAGGCCGTTTTCCCTGGCAAACAAAACTGACACACCCCGCTTCTGGCTGGCAGATGGCAGGAGCCACTTGGCTCTATCAAACCAGCCTGACGTGGCAGTGGTGCCACCTTGGGTCTGGGAACCATCCTGTGTATTGTGGATTTTCAGGAGCCAGCCGGCCACTCCCAGCCACTGGCCCCCAAACAAAATCTACGGCCCTTTTCACTGGAAGTAAAACTGACCTGCCCATCTTCTGGCTGGCAGATTGCAGGAGCCACTTCGTCCTGTCAAACCAGCCGGCCTCAACACTGGTGCCACCTTGGGTCTGGGAACCATCCTGTGTATCGTGGATTTTCAGGAGCCAGCCGGCCGCTCCCAACCACAGGCCCCCAACACAAAGCACGGCCCTTTTCCCTGGAAAAAATCTCAGCTGCTCGGCTTCTGGATGGTGGATTGTAGGAGCCACTTTAAACTATCATACCAGTCCGACTTTGCAGTGGTGCCACCTTGGGTCTGGGTACCATCCTACGTATCGTGGATTTTCAGGAGCCAGCCGGCCACTCCCAGCCACAGGAACCCAAACACAATCTACGGCCCTTTTCCCTGGAAGTAAAACTGACCTGCCCATCTTCTGGCTGGCAGATTTCAGGAGCCACTTGGCTCTATTAAACCAGCCGGCCTCAACACTGGTGCCACCTTTCATCTGTTAACCATCCTACGTATCGTCGATTTTCAGGAGCCAGCCGGCCACTCCCAGCCACAGGCCCCAAAAAACATACCACGGCCTATTTCGCTGGAAAAAGAACTCAGCTGCCCCGCATCTGGATTGTAGATTGCAGGAGCCACTTTCTACTATTACACCAGTCCGACTTGGCAGTGGTGCCACCTTTCATCTGTTAACCATCCTACGTATCGTCGATTTTCAGGAGCCAGCCGGCCACTCCCAGCCACAGGCCCCAAAACACATACCACGGCCTATTTCGCTGGAAAAAGAACTCAGCTGCCCCGCATCTGGATTGTAGATTGCAGGAGCCACTTTCTACTATTACACCAGTCCAACTTGGCAGTGGTGCCACCTTTCATCTGGGAACCATCCTATGTGTCGTGGATTTTCAGGAGCCAGCCGGCCACTCCCAGCCACAGGCCCCCTAACAGAAACCACGGCCCTTTTCCCTGGCAAACAGAACTCACCCGCCCCGCTTCTGGCTAGCAGATTGCAGGATCCACTTGGTACTATCAAACCAGCTCGACTTGGTACCAGTGCCACCTTTCATCTGGGAACCATCCTGCGTATCGTGGATTTTCAGGCGCCAGCCGGCCACTGCCAGCCTCAGGCACCCGAACTCATACCATGGCCCTTTTCCCTGGAAAAAAACTCAGCTGCCCTGCTTCTGGATGGTAGATTGCAGGAGCCACATTGTACAATCAAACCAGTCTGACTTGGCACTGGTGCCACCTTTCATCTGGGAACCCTCCTGCGTTTCGTGGATTTTCAGGAGCCACCCGCCCACTCCCAGCCACAGGCGCCCAAACGCAAACTACGGCCCTTTTCCCTGGAAGTAAAACTGACCTGCCCATCTTCTGGCTAGCGGATTGCAGGAGTCACTTGGTACTATCAAACCAGCCTGACTTGGCACTGGTGCCACCTTTCATCTGGGAACCATCCTGTGTATCGTGGATTTTCAGGAGCCAGCCGGCCACTCCCAGCCACAGGCCCCAAACACGTACTAAGGCCCGTTACCCTGGAAGTAAAACTGACCTGTCCCGCTTCTGCCTGGCAGATTGCAGGAGCCACTTGCCTCTATCAAACCAGCCTGACTCAGCACTGGTGCCCCATTGTGTCTCAGAACCATCCTGCGTATCGTGGATTTTCAGGAGTCAGTCAGCCACTCCCAGCCATAGGCCCCCAAACACAAACTACGGCACTTTTCCCTGGAAGTAAAACTGATCTTCCCATCTTCTGGATGGCAGATTACAGGTGCCACTTGGCACTATCAAACCAGCCCGACTTGGCATTGGTGCCACCTTTCATCTGGGAACCATCCTGTGTATCGTGGATTTTCAGGAGCCATCCGACCACTCCTAGCCACAGGCCCCCAAACACAAACTACAGCCCTATTCCCTGCAAGTAAAACTGACCCGCACATATTCTGGCTGGCAGATTGCAGGAGCCACTTGGCTCTATCAAACCAGCCCGACTTGGCACTGTTACCACCTTGGGTCTGGGAACCATCGTGTGTGTCGTGGATTTTCAGGAGCCAGCCGGCCACTCCCAGCCACAGGCTCCTGAACACAAACCAAGGCCGTTTTCCCTGGCAAACAAAACTGACACACCCCGCTTCTGGCTGGCAGATGGCAGGAGCCACTTGGCTCTATCAAACCAGCCCGACTTGGCACTGGTGCCACCTTGCGTCTGGGAGTCATCCTGTGTATTGTGGATTTTCAGGAGGCAGCGGGCCACTCCCAGCAACAGGCACCCGAACTCATACCACGGCCCTTTTCCCTCATAAAAAACTCAGCTGCCCCGCTTCTGGATGGTAGATCACAGGAGCCACTTTGTACAATCATAACAGTCCGACTTGGCATTGGTGCCACCTTTCATCTGGGAACCATCCTGTGTATCGTGGATTTTCAGGAGCCAGCCGGCCACTCCCAGCCACCGGCCCCAAACACGTACTAAGGCCCGTTACCCTGGAAGTAAAACTGACCTGTCCTGCTTCTGCCTGGCAGATTGCAGGAGCCACTTGCCTCTATCAGACCAGCCTGACTCAGCACTGGTGCCCCATTGTGTCTCAGAACCATCCTGCGTATCGTGGATTTTCAGGAGTCAGTCAGCCACTCCCAGCCATAGGCCCCCAAACACAAACTACGGCACTTTTCCCTGGAAGTAAAACTGATCTGCCATTCTTCTGGATGGCAGATTACAGGTGCCACTTGGCACTATCAAACCAGCCCGACTTGGCATTGGTGCCACCTTTCATCTGGGAACCATCCTGCGTATCGTGGATTTTCAGGAGCCATCCGACCACTCCTAGCCACAGGCCCCCAAACACAAACTACAGCCCTATTCCCTGCAAGTAAAACTGACCCGCCCATATTCTGGCTGGCAGATTGCAGGAGCCACTTGGCTCTATCAAACCAGCCCGACTTGGCACTGTTGCCACCTTGGGTCTGGGAACCATCGTGTGTGTCGTGGATTTTCAGGAGCCAGCCGGCCACTCCCAGCCACAGGCTCCTGAACACAAACCAAGGCCGTTTTCCCTGGCAAACAAAACTGACACACCCCGCTTCTGGCTGGCAGATGGCAGGAGCCACTTGGCTCTATCAAACCAGCCCGACGTGGCAGTGGTGCCACCTTGGGTCTGGGAACCATCCTGTGTATTGTGGATTTTCAGGAGCCAGCCGGCCACTCCCAGCCACTGGCCCCCAAACAAAATCTACGGCCCTTTTCACTGGAAGTAAAACTGACCTGCCCATCTTCTGGCTGGCAGATTGCAGGAGCCACTTCGTCCTGTCAAACCAGCCGGCCTCAACACTGGTGCCACCTTGGGTCTGGGAACCATCCTGTGTATCGTGGATTTTCAGGAGCCAGCCGGCCGCTCCCAACCACAGGCCCCCAACACAAAGCACGGCCCTTTTCCCTGGAAAAAATCTCAGCTGCTCGGCTTCTGGATGGTGGATTGTAGGAGCCACTTTAAACTATCATACCAGTCCGACTTTGCAGTGGTGCCACCTTGGGTCTGGGTACCATCCTACGTATCGTGGATTTTCAGGAGCCAGCCGGCCACTCCCAGCCACAGGAACCCAAACACAATCTACGGCCCTTTTCCCTGGAAGTAAAACTGACCTGCCCATCTTCTGGCTGGCAGATTTCAGGAGCCACTTGGCTCTATTAAACCAGCCCGACTTGGCACTGGTGCCACCTTTCATCTGTTAACCATCCTACGTATCGTCGATTTTCAGGAGCCAGCCGGCCACTCCCAGCCACAGGCCCCAAAACACATACCACGGCCTATTTCGCTGGAAAAAGAACTCAGCTGCCCCGCATCTGGATTGTAGATTGCAGGAGCCACTTTCTACTATTACACCAGTCCGACTTGGCAGTGGTGCCACCTTTCATCTGTTAACCATCCTACGTATCGTCGATTTTCAGGAGCCAGCCGGCCACTCCCAGCCACAGGCCCCAAAACACATACCACGGCCTATTTCGCTGGAAAAAGAACTCAGCTGCCCCGCATCTGGATTGTAGATTGCAGGAGCCACTTTCTACTATTACACCAGTCCAACTTGGCAGTGGTGCCACCTTTCATCTGGGAACCATCCTATGTGTCGTGGATTTTCAGGAGCCAGCCGGCCACTCCCAGCCACAGGCCCCCTAACAGAAACCACGGCCCTTTTCCCTGGCAAACAGAACTCACCCGCCCCGCTTCTGGCTAGCAGATTGCAGGATCCACTTGGTACTATCAAACCAGCTCGACTTGGTACCAGTGCCACCTTTCATCTGGGAACCATCCTGCGTATCGTGGATTTTCAGGCGCCAGCCGGCCACTGCCAGCCTCAGGCACCCGAACTCATACCATGGCCCTTTTCCCTGGAAAAAAACTCAGCTGCCCTGCTTCTGGATGGTAGATTGCAGGAGCCACATTGTACAATCAAACCAGTCTGACTTGGCACTGGTGCCACCTTTCATCTGGGAACCCTCCTGCGTTTCGTGGATTTTCAGGAGCCACCCGCCCACTCCCAGCCACAGGCGCCCAAACGCAAACTACGGCCCTTTTCCCTGGAAGTAAAACTGACCTGCCCATCTTCTGGCTAGCGGATTGCAGGAGTCACTTGGTACTATCAAACCAGCCTGACTTGGCACTGGTGCCACCTTTCATCTGGGAACCATCCTGCGTATCGTGGATTTTCAGGAGCCAGCCAGCCTATCCCAGCCACAGGCCACATAACACAAATCACGGCCATTTTCCCTGGCAAACAAAACTCACCCACGCCGCTTCTGGCTGGCAGATTGCAGGAGCCACTGGCGCTATCAAACCAGCTCCACTTGGCACTGGTGCCACCTTTCATCTGGGAACCATCCTGCGTATCGTGGATTTTCAGGAGCCAGCCGGCCACTCCCAGCCACAGGCCCCCAAATATAAGCCCCGGCCCTTTTCCCTGGAAAAAAAACTCAGCTGCCCCGCTTCTGCATGGCAGATTGCAGGAGACATTTGGTACTCTCAAACCAGCCCGACTTGGCACTGGTGCCACCTTGAGTCTGGGAACAATCCTGCATATCAAGGATTTTCAGGAGCAGCTGGACCCACCCAGCCACAGGCCCCCTAACAAAACCAAGACCCTTTTTCCCTGGGAACAAACTCAGCTATCCCGATTCTGGATGGCAGATTGCAGGAGCCGCTTGGTACTCTCAAACCAGCCTGGCTTGGCACTGGTGACACCTTTAATATTGGAGCCATCCTGCGTATTGTGGATTTTCAGTAGCCCGCGTCCACTCCCTAACACAGGCCTCCAAACACATACCACGGCACCTTTCCCTGAAAAAAAACTCACCTGCCCCGCTTCTGCATGGCAGATGGCAGGAGTCACTTGGTCCTATCAAACCAGCACGACTTGGCACTGGTGCCACTTTTCATCTGGGAAATATCCTGGGTATCGAGGATTTTCATGAGCCAGCCAGCCTCTCCCAGCCACAGGCCCCCAAACACAAACCACGGCCGTTTTCCCTGCCAAACAGAAATCATCTACCGTGCTTCGTGATTGTATATTACAGGAGCCACTTCTTACTATCACAGAAGCACGACTTGGCACTGGCGCCACCTTTGATCTGGGACCCATGCTGCCTATCGTGGATTTTCAGAAGTCAGCCAACCACTCCCAGCCACAGGCCCCCAAACACATATCACGGCCCCTTTCCCTGGAAACAAATCTCAGCTGCCCAGTTTCTGCATGGCAGACAGCAGGAGTCACTTGCCACTATCAAACCAGCCCGACTTGGCACTGGTGCCAGCTTTCATCTCGGAAACACCTTGCATATCAAGGATTTTCATGAGCCAGCCAACCACTCCTAGACACAGGCCCCAAAACACAAACCACGGCCATTTTCCCTGCCAAACAGAAATCATCTACCCTGCTTCGTGATTGTATATTACAGGAACCACTTCTTACTATCACAGAAGCCCGACTTGGCACTGGCGCCACCTTTGATCTGGGACCGATGCTGCCTATCGTGGATTTTTGGGAGCCAGCCAACCACTCCCAGCCACAGGCCCCCAAACACATATCACGGCCCCTTTCCCTAGAAACAAATCTCAGCTGCCCCGCTTCTGCATGGCAGATGGCAGAAGTCACTTGGCACTATCAAACCAGCCCGACTTGGCACTGCTGCCACCTTTCATCTGGGAAACATCCTGCGTGTCGAGGATATTCATGAGCCAGCCAGCCACTCCCAGCCGCAGGCCCCCAAACACAAACCACGGCCCTTTTCCGTGTCAAAAAATACTCACGTTGCCTCCATCTGGCTGGCAGATTTCAGGAGCCACTTGCCTCTATCAAACCAGCCCGACTTGGCACTCGTGCCACCTTTCATCTGGCAACCATCCTGCGTATCGTGGATTTTCAGGAGCCAGCCGCCCACTCCCAGCCACAGGCGCCAAAAAAAAACCACGGCCTTTTTCCCTGGAAGTAAATCTGACCTGCCCATCTTCTGGCTGGCAGATTGCTGGAGCCACTTTGTACTATCAAACCAGCCCGACTTGGCACTGGTGCCACCTTTCATCTGGGAACCATCCTGCGTATCGTGGATTTTCAGGAGCCAGCCAGCCACTCCCAGCCACAGGCCCCAAAACACAAACAACAGCCCTTTTCCCTGGAAGCAAAATTGACCTCCCCCGCTTCTGGCTGGTAGATTGCAGGAGCCACTTGGCTCTATCAAACCAGCTCGACTCGGCTCTGGTGCCCCTCTTAGGTCTGGGAACCATCCTGCCCGGCGTGGATTTTCAGGAGCCAGCCGGCCACTCCCACCCACAGGCCCCCGAACACAAACTACGGCCCTTTTCCCTGGAAGTAAAACTGACCTGCCCCGCTTGTGGCTGGCAGATTGCAGGAGCCACTTGCCTCTATCAAACCAGCCCGACACGGCACTGGTGCCCCCTTGGGTCTGGGAACCATCCTGCGCGGCGTGGATTTTAAGGAGCCAGCCGGCCATTCCCAGCCCCAGGCCCCCAAACATATACCACGGCTCATTTCCCTGGAAAGAGAACTCAGCTGCCCCGATTCTGGATTGTAGATTGCAGGAGCCACTTTCTACTATTATACCAGTCAGACTTGGCAGTGGTGCCACCTTGGGCCTGGGAATCATCCTGCGTATCGTGGATTTTCAGGAGCCAGCCAACCACTCCCAGCCACAGGCCGCCAAACAAAATCTACGGCCCTTTTCCCTGGAACTAAAACTGACATGCCCCGCTTCTGGCTGGCAGATTGCAGGAGCCACTTGGCTCTATCAAACCAGCGCGTCTTGGCACTGGTGCCACATTTCATCTGGGAACCATCCTGCGTATCATGGATTTTCAGGAGCCAGCTGGCCACTACCAGCCACAGGCCCCGGAACACAAACCACGGCCCTTTTCCCGGGCAAACAAAACTCACCTGCCCCGCTTCTGGCTGGCAGATTGCAGGAGCCACTTGCCTCTATATACCCAACCCGACTCGGCTCTGGTGCCCCCCTTCGGTCTGGGAACCATGCTGCGCGGCTTGGATTTTCAGGAGCCATCGGGCTACTCCCAGCCACAAGCACCCGAACTAATACCACGGCTTTTTTCCCTGGAAAAAAACTCAGCTGCCCCGCTTCTGGATTTTTGATCGCAGGAGCCACTTTGTACAATCATACCAGTCCGACTTGGCACTGGTGCCACCTTTCATCTGGGAACCATCCTGCGTATCGTGGATTTTCAGGAGCCAGCCGGCCACTCCCAGCCACAGGCCCCAAACAAGAACTAAGGCCGATTTCCCTGGAAGTAAAACAGACCCGCCCCGCTTCTTGCGGGCAGATTGCAGGAGCCACTTGGCTCTATCAAACCAGCCCGACTCGGCACTGGTGCCCCCTTGGGTCTGGGGACCATCCTGCGCGGTGTGGATTTTCAGGAGCCAGCCGGCCACTCCCAGCCACAGGCCCCCAAACAAAATCTACGGCCCTTTTCCCTGGAAGTAATGCTGACCTGCCCATCTTCTCTCTGGCAGAGTGCAGGAGCCACTTTGTACTATTATACCAGTCCGACTTGGCAGTGGTGCCACCTTGGGTCTGGGAATCATCCTGCGCTGTGGGGATTTTCAGGAGCCAGCCGGCAACTCCCAGCCCCAGGCTCCCGAACACAAACCACGGCCCTTTTCTCTGGCAAACAAAACTCACCCGCCCCGCTCCTGGCTGGCAGATTGCAGGAGCCACTTGGCTCTATTAAACCAGCCCGACTTGGCACTGGTGCCACCTTTCCTCTGGGAACCATCCTACGTATCGTCGATTTTCAGGAGCCAGCCGGCCACTCCCAGCCACAGGCCCCAAAACACATACCACGGCCTATTTCGCTGGAAAAAGAACTCAGCTGCCCCGCATCTGGATTGTAGATTGCAGGAGCCACTTTCTACTATTACACCAGTCCAACTTGGCAGTGGTGCCACCTTTCATCTGGGAACCATCCTGTGTGTCGTGGATTTTCAGGAGCCAGCCGGCCACTCCCAGCCACAGGCCCCCTAACAGAAACCACGGCCTTTTTCCCTGGCAAACAGAACTCACCCACCCTGCTTCTGGCTGGCAGATTGCAGGAGCAACTTGCCTCTATCAAACCAGCTCGACTTGGTACCAGTGCCACCTTTCATCTGGGAACCATCCTGCGTATCGTGGATTTTCAGGCGCCAGCCGGCCACTGCCAGCCTCAGGCACCCGAACTCATACCATGGCCCTTTTCCCTGGAAAAAAACTCAGCTGCCCCGCTTCTGGATGGTAGATTGCAGGAGCCACATTGTACAATCAAACCAGTCCGACTTGGCACTGGTGCCACCTTTCATCTGGGAACCCTCCTGCGTTTCGTGGATTTTCAGGAGCCACCCGCCCACTCCCAGCCACAGGCGCCCAAACGCAAACTACGGCCCTTTTCCCTGGAAGTAAAACTGACCTGCCCATCTTCTGGCTAGCAGATTGCAGGAGCCACTTGGTACTATCAAACCAGCCTGACTTGGCACTGGTGCCATCTTTCATCTGGGAACCATCCTGCGTATCGTGGATTTTCAGGAGCCAGCCGGCAACTCCCAGCCCCAGGCTCCCGAACACAAACTACGGCCCTTTTCCCTGGCAAACAAAACTCACCCGCCCCGCTTCTGGCTGGCAGATTGCAGGAGCCACTGGCGCTATCAAACCAGCTCCACTTGGCACTGGTGCCACCTTTCATCTGGGAACCATCCTGCATATCAAGGATTTTCAGGAGCAGCTGGACCCACCCAGCCACAGGCCCCCAAACAAAACCAAGACCCTTTTTCCCTGGGAACAAACTCAGCTATCCCGATTCTGGATGGCAGATTGCAGGAGCCGCTTGGTACTCTCAAACCAGCCTGACTTGGCACTGGTGACACCTTTAATATTGGAGCCATCCTGCGTACTGTGGATTTTCAGTAGCCTGCGCCCACTCCCTAACACAGGCCTCCAAACACATACCACGGCACCTTTCCCTGAAAAAAAACTCACCTGCCCCGCTTCTGCATGGCAGATGGCAGGAGTCACTTGGTCCTATCAAACCAGCACGACTTGGCACTGGTGCCACTTTTCATCTGGGAAATATCCTGGGTATCGAGGATTTTCATGAGCCAGCCAGCCTCTCCCAGCCACAGGCCCCCAAACACAAACCACGGCCGTTTTCCCTGCCAAACAGAAATCATCTACCGTGCTTCGTGATTGTATATTACAGGAGCCACTTCTTACTATCACAGAAGCACGACTTGGCACTGGCGCCACCTTTGATCTGGGACCCATGCTGCCTATCGTGGATTTTCAGAAGTCAGCCAACCACTCCTAGCCACAGGCCCCCAAACACATATCACGGCCCCTTTCCCTGGAAACAAATCTCAGCTGCCCAGTTTCTGCATGGCAGACAGCAGGAGTCACTTGCCACTATCAAACCAGCCCGACTTGGCACTGGTGCCAGCTTTCATCTCAGAAACACCTTGCATATCAAGGATTTTCATGAGCCAGCCAACCACTCCTAGACACAGGCCCCAAAACACAAACCACAGCCATTTTCCCTGCCAAACAGAAATCATCTACCCTGCTTCGTGATTGTATATTACAGGAGCCACTTCTTACTATAACAGAAGCCCGACTTGGAACTGCTGCCACCTTTCATCTGGGAAGCATCCTGTGTACCGTGGATTTTTGGGAGCCAGCCAACCACTCCCAGCCACAGGCCCCCAAACACATATCACGGCCCCTTTCCCTAGAAACAAATCTCAGCTGCCCCGCTTCTGCATGGCAGATGGCAGGAGTCACTTGGTACTATCAAACCAGCCCGACATGGCACTGCTGCCACCTTTCATCTGGGAAACATCCTGCGTGTCGAGGATTTTCATGAGCCAGCCGGCCACTACCAGCCACAGGCCCCGGAACACAAACCACGGCCCTTTTCCCGGGCAAACAAAACTCACCCGCCACGCTTCTGGCTGGCAGATTGCAGGAGCCACTTGCCTCTATACACCCAACCCGACTCGGCTCTGGTGCCCCCCTTTGGTCTGGGAACCATGCTGCGCGGCTTGGATTTTCAGGAGCCATCGTGCCACTCCCAGCCACAAGCACCCGAACTCATACCACGGCCCTTTTCCCTGGAAAAAAACTCAGCTGCCCCGCTTTTGGATTTTAGATCGCAGGAGCCACTTTGGACAATCATACCAGTCCGACTTGGCACTGGTGCCACCTTTCATCTGGGAACCATCCTGCGTATCGTGGATTTTCAGGAGCCAGTCGGCCACTCCCAGCCACAGGCCCCCAAACAAGAACTAAGGCCGATTTCCCTGGAAGTAAAACAGACCCGCCCCGCTTCTTGCGGGCAGATTGCAGGAGCCACTTGCCTCTAACAAACCAGCCCGACTCGGCACTGGTGCCCCCTTGGGTCTGGGGACCATCCTGCGCGGTGTGGATTTTCAGGAGCCTGCCGGCCACTCCCAGCCACAGGCCCCCAAACAAAATCTACGGCCCTTTTCCCTGGAAGTAATGCTGACCTGCCCATCTTCTCTCTGGCAGAGTGCAGGAGCCACTTTGTACTATCATACCAGTTCCACTTGGCAGTGGTGCCACCTTGGGTCTGGGAATCATCCTGCGCTGTGGGGATTTTCAGGAGCCAGCCGGCAACTCCCAGTCCCAGGCTCCCGAACACAAACCACGGCCCTTTTCTCTGGCAAACAAAACTCACCCACCCCGCTTCTGGCTGGCAGATTGCAGGAGCCACTTGCCTCTATAAAACCAGCCCGACTCCGCACTCGTGCCACCTTTCATCTGGGAACCATCCTGCGTATCGTGCATTTTCAGGAGCCAGCCGGCCACTCCCAGCCACAGGAACCCAAACACAATCTACGGCCCTTTTCTCTGGAAGTAAAACTGACCTGCCCATCTTCTGGCTGGCAGATTTCAGGAGCCACTTGGCTCTATTAAACCAGCCCGACTCGGCACTGGTGCCACCTTTCATCTGTTAACCATCCTACGTATCGTCGATTTTCAGGAGCCAGCCGGCCACTCCCAGCCACAGGCCCCAAAACACATACCACGGCCTATTTCGCTGGAAAAAGAACTCAGCTGCCCCGCATCTGGATTGTAGATTGCAGGAGCCACTTTCTACTATTACACCAGTCCAACTTGGCAGTGGTGCCACCTTTCATCTGGGAACCATCCTATGTGTCGTGGATTTTCAGGAGCCAGCCGGCCACTCCCAGCCACAGGCCCCCTAACAGAAACCACGGCCCTTTTCCCTGGCAAACAGAACTCACCCGCCCCGCTTCTGGCTAGCAGATTGCAGGATCCACTTGGTACTATCAAACCAGCTCGACTTGGTACCAGTGCCACCTTTGATCTGGGAACCATCCTGCGTATCGTGGATTTTCAGGCGCCAGCCGGCCACTCCCAGCCAAAGGCCCCCAAACACAAGCCACGGCCCTTTTCCCTGGCAAACAAAACTCAGCTGCCCCACTTCTGGCTGGTAGATTGCAGGAGCCACTTTGCTCTATCAAACCAGCCCGTCTCTGCTCTGGTGCCCCCTTGGGTCTGGGAACCATCCTGCGCGGCGTAGATTTTCAGGAGCAAACCGGCCACTCCCAGCCACAGGCCCCCAAACACATAACAAGGCCCTTTTCCCTGGAAGCAAAAAAACCTCACCCGCTCCGCTTCTGGGTGGCAGATTGCAGGTGACAATTGCCTCTATCAAACCAGCCCGACTCGGCACTGGTGCCCCCTTGGGTTTGGGAACCATCCTGCGCGGCGTGGATGTTCAGGAAACAGCCGGCCACTCCCAGCCACAGGCCCCCAAACATATACCACGGCCATTTTTCCTGGAGAAAAACCACAGCTGTCCCGCTTCTGGATGGTAGAGTGCAGGAGGCACGTTGTACAATCAAACCAGCCCGTCTCGGCTCTGGTTCCCCCTTGGGTCTGGGAATCATCCTGCGTATCGTGGGTTTCCAGGAGCCAGCCGGCCCCTCCCCACCACCGGCCCCCAAATACAAACTACGGCACTTTTCCCTGGAAGTAAAACTGACCCGCCCATCTTCTGGTTGGCAAATTGCAGGAGCCACTTGGCTCTGTCAAACCAGCCCGACTTGGCACTGGTGCCACTTTTCATCTGGGAACCATCCTGCGAATAGTGGATTTTCAGGAGCCAGCCGGCCACTCCCAGCCACAGGCCCCCAAACACATTCCACGGCCCTTTTCCCTGGCAAACAAAACTTACCTGCCCCGCTTCTTGACGGGTGATTGAAGGAGCTACTTGGTACTATCAAACCAGCCCGACTTGGCACTGGTGCCGCCTTTGATGGGGGAACCATCCTGCATATCGTTCATTTTCAGGAGCCAGCTGGCCACTCCCAGCCACAGGCCCCCAAACAAAAACCAAGGCCCATTTCCCTGGAAAAAAATCTCACCTGCCCCGCTTATGCATGGCAGACGACAGGAGCCACTAGGTCTATCCAAACAGCACGACTTGGCACTGGCGCCACCTTTGATCATGGAACCAACCTGCGTGTCAGGGATTTTCGGGAGCTAGCCGACCACTCCCAGCCACAGGCACCCAAACAAAAGCCCCGGCCCTTTTCCCTGGAAACAAAACTCAGCTGCCCCGCTTCTGGATGGCAGATTGCACGAGCCGCTTGGTACTCTCAAACCAGCCTGACTTGGCACTGGTGACACCTTTAATATGGGAGCCATCCTGCGTATGGTGGATTTTCAGGAGCCCGCGGCCACTCCCAACCACAGGCCTCCAAACACATACCACGGCCCCTTTGCCTGGTAAAAAACTCACCTGCCCCGCTTCTGCATGGCAGATGGCAGGAGTCACTTGGTACTATCAAACCAGCACGACTTGGCACTGGTGCCACCTTTCATCTGGGAAACATCCTGCGTATCGAGGATTTTCATGAGCCAGCCAGCCACTCCCAGCCACAGGCCCCAAAACACAAACCACGGCCTTTTTCCCTGCCAAACAGAAATCATCTACCCTGCTTCGTGATTGTATATTACAGGAGCCACTTCTTACTATCACAGAAGCCCGACTTGGCACTGGCGCCTCCTTTGATCTGGGACCCATGCTGCGTACCGTGGATTTTCAGGAGCCAGCCAACCACTCCCAGCCACAGGCCCCCAAACATATATCACGGCCCCTTTCCCTAGAAACAAATCTCAGCTGCCCCGCTTCTGCATGGCAGATGGCAGGAGTCACTTGGTACTATCAAACCAGCCCGACTTGGCACTGCTGCCACCTTTGATCTGGGAACCATCTTGCGTGTTAAGGATTTTCAGGAACCAGCCAGCCACTCCCAGCCACAGGCCCCCAAACACATTCCACGGCTCTTTTCCCTGGCAAACAAAACTTACCTGCCCTGCTTCTTGACGGGTGATTGAAGGAGCTACTTGGTACTATCAAACCAGCCCGACTTGGCACTGGTGCCGCCTTGATGGGGGAACCATCCTGCATATCGTTCATTTTCAGGAGCCAGCTGGCCACTCCCAGGCACAGGCCCCCAAACAAAAACCAAGGCCCATTTCCCTGGAAAAAAATCTCACCTGCCCCGCTTATGCATGGCAGACGACAGGAGCCACTAGGACTATCCAAACAGCACGACTTGGCACTGGCGCCACCTTTAATCATCGAACCAACCTGCGTGTCAGGGATTTTCGGGAGCTAGCCGACCACTCCCTGCCACAGGCCACCAAACAAAAACCACGGCCCTTTTCCCTGGAAACAAAACTCAGCTAACCCGCTTCTGGATAGCAGATTGCAGGAGCCACTTGGTACTCTCAAACCAACTCGACTTGGCGCTGGTGCCAACTTTCTTCTGGGAACTATCCTGCGTATCCTGGATTTTCAGGAGCCAGCCGGCCCCTCCCAGCCACAGGCCCCCAAACAAAAACCACGGCCCTTTTCCCTGGGAACAGACTCAGCTATCCCGATTCTGGATGGCAGATTGCAGGAGCCACTTGGTACTCTCAAACCAGCCTGACTTGGCACTGGTGACACCTTTAATATGGGAGCCATCCTGCGTATGGTGGATTTTCAGGAGCCCGCGGCCACTCCCAACCACAGGCCTCCAAACACATACCACGGCCCCTTTGCCTAGAAACAAATCTCAGCTGCCCCGCTTCTGCATGGCAGATGGCAGGAGTCACTTGGTACTATCAAACCAGCACGACTTGGCACTGGTGCCACCTTTCATCTGAGAAACATCCTGCGTATCGAGGATTTTCATGAGCCAGCCAGCCACTCCCAGCCACAGGCCCCAAAACACAAACCACGGCCATTTTCCCTGCCAAACAGAAATCATCTACCCTGCTTCGTGATTGTATATTACAAGAGCCACTTCTTACTATCACAGAAGCCCGACTTGGCACTGGCGCCACCTTTGATCTGGGACCGATGCTGCGTACCGTGGATTTTCAGGAGCCAGCCAACCACTCCCAGCCACAGGCCCCCAAACACATAGCACGGCCCCTTTCCCTAGAAACAAATCTCAGCTGCCCCGCTTCTGCATGGCAGATGGCAGGAGTCACTTGGTACTATCAAACCAGCCCGACTTGGCACTGCTGCCACCTTTGATCTGGGAACCATCTTGCGTGTCGAGGATTTTCAGGAACCAGCCGGCTCCTCCCAGACACAGGCCCCCAAACAAAAACCACGGTCCTTTTCCCTGGCAAAAAATACTCAGGTTCCCTGCTTCTGGATGGCAGATCGCAGGAGTCACTTGGTACTATCAAACCAGTCCACCTTGGCACTGGTGCCACCTTAGGTCTGGGAACCATCCTGCGTATCGTGGATTTTTAGGAGCCAGCTGGCCCCTCCCAGCCACAGGCCCCGGAACACAAACCACGGCCCTTTTCCCTGGAAGCAAAACTGACCTGCCCTGATTCTGGATGGCATATTTCAGGAGCCACTTGCCTCTATCAAAACAGCCCGATTTGGCGCTCATGCCACCTGGGGTCTGGGAACCATCCTGCATATAGTGGATTTTCAGGAGCCAACCGGCCAATCCCAGCCAGAGGCCCCCAAACACAAACTACGGCCCATTTCCCTGGAAGTAAAATTGACCTGCCCATCTTCTGGCTGGCAGATTGCGGGAGCGACTTGGTGCTATCAAACCAGCCCGACTTGGCACTGCTGCCACTTTTCATCTGGGAACCATCCTGCGCGGCGTGGATTTTCGGGAGCCAGCCGGCAACTCCCAGCCACAGGCCCCCGAACACATACCAAGGCCCTTTTCCCTGGGAGCAAACAAAACTCACCCGTTCCGCATCTTGCTGGCAGATTGCAGGAGCCACTTAGTGCTATCAAACCAGCCCGACTCGGCACTGGTGCCTCCTTGGGTCTGGGAACCATCCTGCGCGGCGTGGATGTTCAGGAAACAGCTGGCCAATCCCAGCCACAGGCCCTCAAACACATACCACGGCCCTTTTCCCTGGAAAAAAAGCTCAGCTGCCCCGCTTCTTGACGGGTGATTAAAGGAGCTACTTGGTACTACCGAACCAGCCCGACTTGGCACTGGTGCCGCCTTTGATGGGGGAACCATCCTGCATATCATTCATTTTCAGGAGCCAGCTGGCCACTCCCAGGCACAGGCCCCCAAACAAAAACCAAGCCCCATTTCCCTGGAAAAAATCTCACCTGCCCCGCTTATGCATGGCAGACGACAGGAGCCACTAGGACTATCCAAACAGCACGACTTGCCTTGGCGCCACCTTTGATCATGGAACCAATCTCCGTGTCAGGGATTTTCGGGAGCCAGCCGGCCACTCCCACTCACAGGAACCCAAACACAAACTACGGCCCTTTTCCCTGGGAGCAAACAAAACTCACCCGTTCCGCATCTTGCTGGCAGATTGCAGGAGCCACTTAGCTCTATCAAACCAGCCCGACTCGGCACTGGTGCCATCTTGGGTCTGGGAACCATCCTGCGCGGCGTGGATGTTCAGGAAACAGCTGTCCAATCCCAGCCACAGGCCCCCAAACACATACCACGGCCCTTTTCCCTGGAAAAAAAGCTCAGCTGCCCCGCTTCTTGACGGGTGATTAAAGGAGCTACTTGGTACTATCAAACCAGCCCGACTTGGCACTGGTGCCGCCTTTGATGGGGGAACCATCCTGCATATCGTTCATTTAGATGAGCCAGCTGGCCACTCCCAGGCACAGGCCCCCAAACAAAAACCAAGCCCCATTTCCCTGGAAAAAATTCTCACCTGCCCCGCTTATGAGTGACAGACGACAGGAGCCACTACGACTATACAAACAGAATGAGTTGGCACTGGTGCCCCCTTGGGTCCGGGAACCATCCTGCGTATCGTGGATTTTCAGGAGCCAGCCGGCCACTCCCAGCCACAGGCGCCCAAACACAAACTACGGCTCTTTTCCCTAGAAGTAAATCTGACCTGCCCATCTTCTGGCTGGCCGATTGCAGGAGCCACTTGGCTCTATCAAACCAGCCCGACTTGGCACTGTTGCCACCCTTCATCTGGGAACCATCCTGCGTATCGTGGATTTTCAGGAGCCAGCCGGCCACTCCCAGCCAAAGGCCCCCAAACACAAGCCACGGCCCTTTTCCCTGGCAAACAAAACTCAGCTGCCCCACTTCTGGCTGGTAGATTGCAGGAGCCACTTTGCTCTATCAAACCAGCCCGTCTCTGCTCTGGTGCCCCCTTGGGTCTGGGAACCATCCTGCGCGGCGTAGATTTTCAGGAGCAAACCGGCCACTCCCAGCCACAGGCCCCCAAACACATAACAAGGCCCTTTTCCCTGGAAGCAAAAAAACCTCACCCGCTCCGCTTCTGGGTGGCAGATTGCAGGTGACAATTGCCTCTATCAAACCAGCCCGACTCGGCACTGGTGCCCCCTTGGGTTTGGGAACCATCCTGCGCGGCGTGGATGTTCAGGAAACAGCCGGCCACTCCCAGCCACAGGCCCCCAAACATATACCACGGCCATTTTTCCTGGAGAAAAACCACAGCTGTCCCGCTTCTGGATGGTAGAGTGCAGGAGGCACGTTGTACAATCAAACCAGCCCGTCTCGGCTCTGGTTCCCCCTTGGGTCTGGGAATCATCCTGCGTATCGTGGGTTTCCAGGAGCCAGCCGGCCCCTCCCCACCACCGGCCCCCAAATACAAACTACGGCACTTTTCCCTGGAAGTAAAACTGACCCGCCCATCTTCTGGTTGGCAAATTGCAGGAGCCACTTGGCTCTGTCAAACCAGCCCGACTTGGCACTGGTGCCACTTTTCATCTGGGAACCATCCTGCGAATAGTGGATTTTCAGGAGCCAGCCGGCCACTCCCAGCCACAGGCCCCCAAACACATTCCACGGCCCTTTTCCCTGGCAAACAAAACTTACCTGCCCCGCTTCTTGACGGGTGATTGAAGGAGCTACTTGGTACTATCAAACCAGCCCGACTTGGCACTGGTGCCGCCTTTGATGGGGGAACCATCCTGCATATCGTTCATTTTCAGGAGCCAGCTGGCCACTCCCAGCCACAGGCCCCCAAACAAAAACCAAGGCCCATTTCCCTGGAAAAAAATCTCACCTGCCCCGCTTATGCATGGCAGACGACAGGAGCCACTAGGTCTATCCAAACAGCACGACTTGGCACTGGCGCCACCTTTGATCATGGAACCAACCTGCGTGTCAGGGATTTTCGGGAGCTAGCCGACCACTCCCAGCCACAGGCACCCAAACAAAAGCCCCGGCCCTTTTCCCTGGAAACAAAACTCAGCTGCCCCGCTTCTGGATGGCAGATTGCACGAGCCGCTTGGTACTCTCAAACCAGCCTGACTTGGCACTGGTGACACCTTTAATATGGGAGCCATCCTGCGTATGGTGGATTTTCAGGAGCCCGCGGCCACTCCCAACCACAGGCCTCCAAACACATACCACGGCCCCTTTGCCTGGTAAAAAACTCACCTGCCCCGCTTCTGCATGGCAGATGGCAGGAGTCACTTGGTACTATCAAACCAGCACGACTTGGCACTGGTGCCACCTTTCATCTGGGAAACATCCTGCGTATCGAGGATTTTCATGAGCCAGCCAGCCACTCCCAGCCACAGGCCCCAAAACACAAACCACGGCCTTTTTCCCTGCCAAACAGAAATCATCTACCCTGCTTCGTGATTGTATATTACAGGAGCCACTTCTTACTATCACAGAAGCCCGACTTGGCACTGGCGCCTCCTTTGATCTGGGACCCATGCTGCGTACCGTGGATTTTCAGGAGCCAGCCAACCACTCCCAGCCACAGGCCCCCAAACATATATCACGGCCCCTTTCCCTAGAAACAAATCTCAGCTGCCCCGCTTCTGCATGGCAGATGGCAGGAGTCACTTGGTACTATCAAACCAGCCCGACTTGGCACTGCTGCCACCTTTGATCTGGGAACCATCTTGCGTGTTAAGGATTTTCAGGAACCAGCCAGCCACTCCCAGCCACAGGCCCCCAAACACATTCCACGGCTCTTTTCCCTGGCAAACAAAACTTACCTGCCCTGCTTCTTGACGGGTGATTGAAGGAGCTACTTGGTACTATCAAACCAGCCCGACTTGGCACTGGTGCCGCCTTGATGGGGGAACCATCCTGCATATCGTTCATTTTCAGGAGCCAGCTGGCCACTCCCAGGCACAGGCCCCCAAACAAAAACCAAGGCCCATTTCCCTGGAAAAAAATCTCACCTGCCCCGCTTATGCATGGCAGACGACAGGAGCCACTAGGACTATCCAAACAGCACGACTTGGCACTGGCGCCACCTTTAATCATCGAACCAACCTGCGTGTCAGGGATTTTCGGGAGCCAGCCGACCACTCCCTGCCACAGGCCACCAAACAAAAACCACGGCCCTTTTCCCTGGAAACAAAACTCAGCTAACCCGCTTCTGGATAGCAGATTGCAGGAGCCACTTGGTACTATCAAACCAACTCGACTTGGCGCTGGTGCCAACTTTCTTCTGGGAACTATCCTGCGTATCCTGGATTTTCAGGAGCCAGCCGGCCCCTCCCAGCCACAGGCCCCCAAACAAAAACCACGGCCCTTTTCCCTGGGAACAGACTCAGCTATCCCGATTCTGGATGGCAGATTGCAGGAGCCACTTGGTACTCTCAAACCAGCCTGACTTGGCACTGGTGACACCTTTAATATGGGAGCCATCCTGCGTATGGTGGATTTTCAGGAGCCCGCGGCCACTCCCAACCACAGGCCTCCAAACACATACCACGGCCCCTTTGCCTAGAAACAAATCTCAGCTGCCCCGCTTCTGCATGGCAGATGGCAGGAGTCACTTGGTACTATCAAACCAGCACGACTTGGCACTGGTGCCACCTTTCATCTGAGAAACATCCTGCGTATCGAGGATTTTCATGAGCCAGCCAGCCACTCCCAGCCACAGGCCCCAAAACACAAACCACGGCCATTTTCCCTGCCAAACAGAAATCATCTACCCTGCTTCGTGATTGTATATTACAAGAGCCACTTCTTACTATCACAGAAGCCCGACTTGGCACTGGCGCCACCTTTGATCTGGGACCGATGCTGCGTACCGTGGATTTTCAGGAGCCAGCCAACCACTCCCAGCCACAGGCCCCCAAACACATAGCACGGCCCCTTTCCCTAGAAACAAATCTCAGCTGCCCCACTTCTGCATGGCAGATGGCAGGAGTCACTTGGTACTATCAAACCAGCCCGACTTGGCACTGCTGCCACCTTTGATCTGGGAACCATCTTGCGTGTCGAGGATTTTCAGGAACCAGCCGGCTCCTCCCAGACACAGGCCCCCAAACAAAAACCACGGTCCTTTTCCCTGGCAAAAAATACTCAGGTTCCCTGCTTCTGGATGGCAGATCGCAGGAGTCACTTGGTACTATCAAACCAGTCCACCTTGGCACTGGTGCCACCTTAGGTCTGGGAACCATCCTGCGTATCGTGGATTTTTAGGAGCCAGCTGGCCCCTCCCAGCCACAGGCCCCGGAACACAAACCACGGCCCTTTTCCCTGGAAGCAAAACTGACCTGCCCTGATTCTGGATGGCAGATTGCAGGAGCCACTTGGTACTATCAAACCAGCCTGACTTGTCAATGGTGCCACCTTGGGTCTGGGAACCATCCTGCATAACGTGGACTTTCATGAGCCAACCGGCCACTCCCAGACTCATGCCCCCAAACAAAAACCACGGCCTTTTCCCTGGCAAAAAAAAATCACATGTCCTGTGGGATGGCAGATTGCAGGAGCCACTTGGTACTCTCAAACCAGCCCGACACTGCACTGCTGTCACCTTTCATCTGGGAACCATCCTGCGTATCGTTAATTTTCAAGAGCCAGCCGTGCCCTCCTAGCCACAGGCCCCCAAACAGAAACCACGGCCCTTTTCCCTGGAAACAAAACTCAGCTGCCCCGCTTCTGGATGGCAGATTGCAGGAGGCATTTGGTACTCTCAAACCAGCCCGACTTGGCACTGGTGCCACCTGGGGTCTGGGAACCATCCTGCATATCGAGGATTTTCAGGAGCAGCTGGACCCTCCCATCCACAGGCCCCCAAACACAAACCACGCTCCTTTTCCCTGGACACAAAACTCACCTGCCGCGATTCTTGGTGGCAAATTGCAGGAGCCACTTGGTACTATCAAACCAATCCACCTTGGCACCGGTGCCACCTTTCATCTGGGAACCATCCTGCGTATCGTGGATTTTCAGGAGCCAGCCGGCCACTCCCAGCCACAGGCCCCCAAACACATTCCACGGCCCTTTTCCCTGGCAAACAAAAATTACCTGCCCCGCTTCTTGACGGGTGATTGAAGGAGCTACTTGGCTCTATCAAACCAGCCCGACTTGGCACTGGTGCCGCCTTTGATGGGGGAACCATCCTGCATATCGTTCATTTTCAGGAGCCAGCTGGCCACTCCCAGCCACAGGCCCCCAAACAAAAACCAAGCCCCATTTCCCTGGAAAAAAATCTCACCTGCCCCGCTTATGCATGGCAGACGACAGGAGCCACTAGGTCTATCCAAACAGCACGACTTGGCACTGGCGCCACCTTTGATCATCGAACCAACCTGCGTGTCAGGGATTTTCGGGAGCCAGCCGACCACTCCCTGCCACAGGCCACCAAACACAAACCACGGCCCTTTTCCCTGGAAACAAAACTCAGCTACCCCGCTTCTGGATAGCAGATTGCAGGAGCCACTTGGTACTATCAAACCAACTCGACTTGGCGCTGGTGCCAACTTTCTTCTGGGAACTATCCTGCGTATCCTGGATTTTCAGGAGCCAGCTGGCCCCTCCCAGCCACAGGCCCCCAAATAAAAACCACGGCCCTTTTCCCTGGGAACAGACTCAGCTATCCCGATTCTGGATGGCAGATTGCAGGAGCCACTTGGTACTATCAAACCAGCAGGAATTGGCACTGGTGCCACCTTTCATCTGGGAAACATCCTGCGTATCGAGGATTTTCATGAGCCAGCCAGCCACTCCCAGCCACAGGCCCCAAAACACAAACCACGGCCCTTTTCCCTGCCAAACAGAAATCGTATACCCTGCTTCGTGATTGTGTATTACAGGAGCCTCTTCTTACTATCACAGAAGCCCAACTTGGCACTGGCGCCGCCTTTGATCTGTTACCCATGCTGTGTATCGTGGATTTTCAGGAGCCAGCCAACCACTCCCAGCCACAGGCCCCCAAACACATATCACGGCCCCTTTCCCTGGAAACAAATCTCAGCTGCCCCGCTTCTGCATGGAAGATGGCAGGAGTCACTTGGTACTATCAAAACAGCCCGACTTGGCGCTCGTGCCACCTGGGGTGTGGGAACCATCCTGCGTAGAGTGGATTTTGGGGAGCCAGCTTGCCCCTCCCAGCCACAGGCCCCCAAACAAAAACCATGGCCTTTTCTCTGGGAAGAAAAACTGACTTGCCCCGCTTCTGCATGGCAGATTGCAGGAGCCATTTGGTACTCTCAAACCTGCCCGACTTGACACTGGTGCAACCATGGGTCTGGGAACCATCCTGCGTATCGAGGATTTTCAGGAGCAGCTGGCCCCTCCCAGCCACAGGCCCCCAAACACATACCATGGCCCCTTTCCCTGGAAAAAAATCTTACCTGCCCCTCTTCTGCATGGCAGATACCAGGAGCCACTTGGTACTATCAACCAGCCTGACTTGGTACTGCTGCCACCTTTGATCTGGGAACCATCCGGCATATGGTGGATTTTCAGGAGACAGCCAGCCACTCCCAGCCACAGGAACCCAAACATAAACCACGGCCCTTTTCCCGGGCAAAAAATACTCACGTGCCCTGCCTCTGGATGGCAGATTGCTGGAGCCACTTGGTACTATCAAACCAGCATGACTTGGCACTGGTGCCACTTTTGATCTGGGAACCGTCCTGAGTGTTGAGGATTTTAAGGAACCAGCCCGCCACGCCTAGCCATAGGCCCCCAAACACAAACCACGGCCTTTTTCCCTGGAAGCAAAACTGACCTGCCCCGATTCTGGATGGTAGATTGCAGGAGACATTTGGTACTATCAAACCAGCCCGACTTGTCACTGGTTCCACCTTGCGTCTGGGAACCATCCTGGTATCGTGGATTTTCAGGAGCCAGCCGGCCAATCTCAGCCACAGGCCTAAACACAAACCACGGCCCTTTTCCCTGGAAACAAAACTCAGCTGCTCCGCCTCTGGATGGCATATTGCAGGAGCCACTTGGTAGTATCAAACCAGCCCGACTTGGCACTGGTGCCACTTTTGATCTGGGAACCATCCTGCGTATCATGGATTTTCAGGAGCCAGCCGGCCACTCCCAGCCACAGGTCTCCAAACACAAACCACGGCCCTTTTCCCTTGCAAACAAAACTCACCTGTCCCGCTTCTGGATGGCATATTTCAGGAGCCACTTGGTACTATCAAAACAGCCTGACTTGGGACTGGTGCCACCTTTGATCTGGGAACTATCCTGCGTATTGAGGATTTTCAGGTGCCAGCCGGCCTCTCCCAACCACAGGCATCTAAATACAAACCACGGCCGTTTTCCCTGTCAAAGAAAATTCACCTGCCCCGCTTGTGGATGGCAGATTGCAGGAGTCATTTGGAACCATCAAACCAGCCCGACTTTGCAGGGGTGCCACCTTGGGTCTGGGAACCAAAGGGTTAAAAGTCTTTCATCTGTCCTCCCTCATGTGCACCTGGAGAGTAGGCAAACGGCGAGTCTGAACATTATCCCTTCTCTTCTTGACTTTTTCACATCCCCCCTTTTTCTGAGGTTTCTCAGAAAAGTTCAAAATCAGTTTTACGGACTGTAATCCTTTAGTCATTTGTCTCAAATGGTCTCAGCTGTGTGATTCTCAGTCCTTGGTTGATTTGGAGTAATGAAAAATTAGCATGCATTAAAAACACCCAAAGTATTTAAACTTAACAGACTTATTTTAAGATCTAGAAAATTTACATGTAAAATCAATTTGCTCTAAGAAAACTTAAGTATCAGAAAAGTTTTATGGGCTGTGTCACACTCTTTGCAACACAAAATAGGCAGTTCTAACAATTATTACATTATAAACAATATTCTCAGCTAGCAAGGTTTCTCTCTTACAAAGGATCTAAGCTAGGGAAACAAACCAAAAAGTCTATCACTAATTACAAGACATGCTATACAACAAATACAAACAAGAATTCTATGTGCTATAAGGCTTAAACAAAACTCAGGTGTGTTAATATAATTCATAGAAATACGCTAAAGGAAGTTTGTTTTTTATTATCAAACAGCAGATATATTTTAAACAAAAACAGCTCTACTCACAAATGCTTCTACTTGACTCTTTTAACTAGAGTCTCTCTAATGTTCACAACAACACTTTGCACACAGGTCATAAAATAAATGCCTATCATAAAAGCATAAGTCTATCTAACATTACTTAAACTAAATAGCATTTAGACTTAAAATATTTAAACTTTGAATATTTTAATTTAACAGAATTTAACATTACTTAAACTTAAAAAATCAGCTGATTTTAAATTCTACATAACCTAAACTCAATACAACCTAAATATACCTAATAGACAATTCAATTCAAGTCACTTAGTAACAAACAAAACTCACTATAGAAAGAGAATATGGCATTTATTATAACTTACTTATAGGCCTGATTCTAAAATACTAAACTAAAACAACTTTCTTTACATTTTTGCTGCAGCATTTTTATCTTTGAATATTCTTAAACCTAAGGAGCTTATTCAAGATATACCTGTGGAAAGAATTATTTTAAATTCAGTGCTTGCTCCCACATTTACCATATCCAAACAAAGCCCAAAAAACACAAAAAACTACACTCACTACATCTTACTTATACAATCTTTTCAACACATTTCCAACACTTTTAAATTTTTCAAAATACAGTTTCAGAGTCTGATGCTCCACCGACTGAGCCATCTGGGCCTCTGATGTGCATAAACTGTATTTTGTTTCCACCACTATAACACTTTGCTGTTTCAAAGTTCTTAATCTTGAAAGAAATCAAATGCTAGGTGGAATATATAATTTTCAATCTCCTTATACTGAAGCAGTCTGAAAAAGAAAGTTAATTGTATTATAAGTATAGTCTGTATGTTAAATATGTGCAGCGTTCTTTTACATGTTTGAAATTTTTCTGTTATGTTTTATGTTCATTCCAAACACTGCTGGCTCTAGTCTTTGCTGAACACCCCAGCAATCCCAATCATGTTAAAATTTCTTTTTTCAAAGCAATTCCAACAAAGCAGCAGCCAAGGAACTTGAAGCAATCAGTTCATAATCTTCTGGTTACGTTATTATGAAGCAAATGATTTTTCAAGTCAAAGCATAGTGTTGTACCATCAACTTTTTGCTCAAACTAAGTGTCCTGATGCTATAAATCTTGCTATTAATTGCTTAGTGTGCTGGAAAGGCTGGGCTCACGCGGACTCCCGAGCTGTCCCCGCCACCGAGCACTGGCCGGCAGTCTGTTAAGGTACAGTCTATTAAAGGTTGCCGGGTCTAAACTAAGGCCTTGCCGGCTGCAGGCGGAGGGAAGAAGCATTCGTGCTGGGAAAAAAAAGCTCCAGTCCCGCACCACCGTCCGCATCGCAGCGGGGCGCCCCCCCCCCCCACGCTGGGCTTCTTTGTTTTGCGAGATGCTAGGCTGACTCACTCTGCGCGCTCTGTCCGCACTGCAGCCATGTCAGTGCGGGTTACTCCTCCCGCGGCGGCTCTGCTGTCCCTGCGGCAGCCTCCCGCGGTGTCGGGTTGGAGACAGGAGAGGGTGCTGATGCTGCAGTGACAACTTCTGTTGCTGCTTGGTCACTGTAGTCCATACTTCCGGGGAAGCCTACCAACTTCCGTCTGCAAGCGTTCGTATTATGAGTGTCCGAACGGCATTTCCGGCACCAGAGTCCTGCAGCCTGGCATTCCCGGCGCTTATGGTCTATGCCTCCGCATCGGTAACATTTCATGCGGCCTCTTCTATTTGCTGGTGCCGATGCAACTGGGACTTGAAGAGATGCAAAAGCGGCTAACCCTAATTGCGCTACATATTCCTGTACAAGCCTTCGCCAATGAGCATTAGATAACAATTGCTGGGGCTGGGACAAGATCGATCTAGTTATCTCATGGCAATCCTTTTCCAGAAGGAGAAGATTGGCCTCAAAGATATAGTCTAACATTTGTTCGGCTGACTCACCCCTCACTTCAAACCGACCAACAGTAGCTTTCGAATCAAAATCTGTAGCCTGCATGCTGCCTCCCCCCTGCACCATGGATGTAACAGGACAAGCCAGCTGGGCAGCAGCGCCGATAAGCTCACCCTCCCAACCATTCACAGCCTGGCAAGCGCAGCACCTCGGGCCAGCCTCCGCCACAACAGCCAGCGCCAGGTCGCCCTCCGGCCCAGGGACCGGCTGGTTGATTTTCAGGAGCTGATCGTGCATTTCTGGCCATGGCTGCTGCGATACAGCAGGTACGGAAGGCTCAAAAGTGCTCTGTATAGGCTGCGGCAGAGCGGATAACAAAGTATTCTGCACAGCTGGGCTTTTTAAGGGGGGCGGCGAGGGCTGCGACAAAGAGGGGAATAAAGCATTCTGTGCAGCTAACAGTTCGTGGTTAACTACACGCCATAATTTACCCCACTTCTTGGCAGTTTTATCACCATCCAAAGTAGCCTCCCATAATACATCACCAAATTTACGCCACTCCGATAACTCGTAAACTGTGTGGGGGTTAAGGAAAATTCCCTTTTCATAACCATAAGCTAAAAGTCCCGGTAATTCTTTCTGTAACTCTATCCCCTTCACCTGTCTCTTTTGTAAAAAAGCAATAGAAAGATCATATGTGGCTTGCCTTTCCATTACCTCTAAATCGAAAGTGCACGCTTTTGCAGCTCCCAAAGGCCTCGGCCGCACGTTTCGGCCAGGCTCGTCTGTTACGGACACCTGGAACACGGCGTGTCTTGGCGTCTTTTCTTCCACTTTTTTTTCTTCACACTTCTGCTGTCCCGGCTGCTACTTGTCCCGGCTGCTGCTTCGCACGCGGAACCCGACCCATACTCCACTTCTCGTGGTGTCGCAATATCACGTCGAGGAGGTCACCATATATTGAAGTGGAGGGAGACAACCCATCTTCTTTGATCAGCATCGACTCCGTTTATTGACTTAATCAGTCACTTTTTATAACCGTGTTAATTAAGTTCATGCATATTGCAAACCCGAGCTCACAATAGGTCAGAGATAACACACCAACCCCTCCTTTTGTTTCCAATACCAAGATTTGTGTTCTCAAAACTTACTTTTACTTTCCCAAAACAGACAAAGATAGAATATCTACTTGTTATGAGAAAGCTGCCTGAGAACTCTGGTATGCAAGGTCCTCAAGGCCTTCATGTTTGTCACTTTTACTTGTAATTAAAAACAACCTGAGAACTTCTACTGTTTACAGAAACAGGCTGTGAGAATTTGCTCCTCACAGCTGCCTTCTAAGCCATTTCTGAAAAAATGTCCAACAGCTACTCCTGTTCTGTCCTCAGTCTCCACACCACTGACCCCAGAGCCATCAGCCTCTACCTGCTGGTTTTGCGATGAGGCCTCCAAACCCCATCTTGGGAGACTTTTTTGTCTTCTCCAAGGTCTGTGAAAATGGAAAAATAGTGGTCAAAGGTATTTTCTCCCAAATGTTTCCTTGACAGAACAAGGGTCAATATCTCTAAACTAAACAAGGGTGGATTTACATTTGTTAGAAGGAGGAAATAGTTTACAGCTATGAGAGTGGCACAAAACTGCAGCTCTTTTTCCAGAGAAGTGGATTCCCCATCACAGGAATTGTCCAAGATCAGGACAATTTGTGCAGCCTGACCCAGTGAAACCGTCTCATCCCCAGGGACAGAATTCCTGTTCTCTGTGTTCTCTGATGTGCTGGGTGCCTTCACAACGCTTCTGGCCAGAATGTCTGCTGGGGGCAGCCAGGCTGCTGCAGGGGCAGTGACCTCACAGCCATCACCATGGCAGCCCTGTCCCCTGGACCTGGCTCTCCCCTTTCCTCCGCCCCTGCCTTGGCTCTGCTGGCATGAAGAGTTTTGTCATTAATATCTTGTCCCCAAGATGCTGGGGCCAATGGCCTCCCAGTCAGGCTCCTGGAGCAGAAGTGGCTTTTCAGAGCCCAGCCAGGAATGAGCCCTGAGGCAGCAGCTCTGCAGTGGTGGCCACCAGGCCAGGCTGCCAAGGGAGGCTTCTGGCCATGGCCTGCAAGCAGCTGCTGCTGCCAAGGTGCCTTTGGTGACTCAGGCTCTCCCTGGCACAGCTCCCAGCACAGCACTGTGCCCTTGTGCCCAAGCCCTTCCCTGTGCTGGGGCTGGCCTGGGGCTTTTCCTGCAGCGGGACCTGCCCTGCTCATGGCACACCCTGGGCTGAGAGGGACAGAGACTGCCCCGATGACCCCCTGGCACAGGGGTGAGAATGATGGAGACTCCCTGGGGAATGGCCTGGGGTGAGAAAGACAGGGATACCCCCTGAGGAATGGCATGGGGTGACAGGGACAGAGACAACTCTCCCAAGCTCCTCTCGCAAGCATCCCCGAGGGCAAGAGGCACAGAGACCCCTTGAGCATCCTCTGGGCACTGGACAAAATAAACTTGGTAGAAATCAAACTTGACTCTGCAAAATCACTTTGAAGAATATATGGTCTTCAAGTAACTTGTGATGAAAGCGCAAACAAATCCCAAACATGAATAAACTGACAATCCAAGCAGTGATGTGGCAATTCCAATATTCATTGCTTCCTGCACAGCTCCAGCTCAGCTGCTGGCCACTTCCGATAAAAGGAAAGTGGAAATTTGGCCCAATACAGATTATTAAAAGGAAAGGAAAGCTCTGTGTAGCAGTCACAAAGGTGACAGGGATAAAGAGAAAAATGATTGTCACATTTGGTAAAGCCCCCAAGCCTGGGAATTCAGGACTTATTCGGAAATTTATCTACTTGAGCTGGGCTTCTTCTGGGACTTTTAGCCGTCTTGTCTTCC
Organism: Zonotrichia albicollis; assembly: GCF_047830755.1. Taxonomy (NCBI): domain Eukaryota; kingdom Metazoa; phylum Chordata; class Aves; order Passeriformes; family Passerellidae; genus Zonotrichia; species Zonotrichia albicollis. The sequence goes on along the minus strand of NC_133845.1, from coordinate 8,176,275 downwards.
TCACCGTGGGGTGAATGAACCTTGTCAGTCTGGCTGGTAACATTTGCTCCCTCTCCTCCAATGATTTTAACAATTTTATAAGGAAACACAACAAATTATTTTCTTTACACTGGCTACCCATAAAAGCCGTTTTCCTCATTATTTCTCCCTTAAGTTTCCCAGGAGGAAGGAGCGACTTTGTCCAAGTTTCCAAGAGTTCCTCCAGAGAGAACCACAACCTCCTCAGAGGAGAGAACCATGCTGTTGTCAAAGGCACTTGGGATCAGAGAACAGTGCCCTGAACTCACTGCACCAAAATAATATGGGAATATGGTATATAAAATTGTTAGAGAGATGCCTCTGCCCCAATTAAGGTGCTAACCTGACCAAATCCAAAATGGATTTTATTGAACAGTAAATGTGAGGTAGAGAGAGAGAGATGGAAAGAAAGAGAAAAGATGAGTGACGGGGACAGAGACCTCCCCTGAAGGGGGCCAAGTGTGATGTTGTCCCCTGTGTGTTCCCTTCCCAGGGTGGGGGTTTTTCACCTGAGCCAGTCTGGGTAAGGGGGGTGGTGTTCACCCCCCAGAGCAGGGATTACCCCACTGTTTCATGTTGCAATGCAAGATGTAACCAAATGCGTTTTCAATCCCCATCTTCATCAACTGCTATAAACAGGTGGGGCAGTGTTCTTTATCTCTTCCATGACTCACTCCTGATAACGCCCTCCAGGGGAGATATCTTCTCCTAATGGGCCATTGAGTGTCACTGCAGGACTGATAAAATTCCATCATGCCATTGTGGGATGCTCCGCCCAGGGGGAGGATCCAAGCATTCCTACCTGGATATAAGCTGAGTCTTTCAACATCAGGAGCAGCTTGCCTGCTGGATTCCCAGTGGACAAGAGCTCCATAACCACCACTGGACCTTCAGAGGAAGACCAGACCCTTCTACAGGATCACTGCCTCAACAGAATCCCCTTCATCACTGTAACAGGACTGCAGCCACCATTTAATGGCACTCCTGCCACCACCCTGACCAACAGGGTGTCAGGGTATATCCTGACTCTGTCAGTTTAAAGCAGTGTTTCTGTATCATTGCCTTGATCTTCATTTTGTTATTTAATTGCAATTCTGGTTTAGACGTTCCCCAGATTTGCCTTCAAACCAGCTCAAAACTCAACATGCTCATCCCTTGGTATTCTCCCAAAACAGAATTTCCCATCCCCAAACCTTTGCCAGATGGAAAAGGAGGCTGTGAGGAACAAGCAGGATCCCCAGGACACCCAGGCCGGTGAGGAGGAAGCCAGTGCCCCTTTCCCCCTCTCTCCTGCTCCATCTCCCAGCCCAGCACGGCCCCTGGCTGCAGGACAAACCTGCTGCCAACACCATCCTATCGGGGATGCACTGGGGGGGATCTCCTTCCCCTTCCCTCTGGCACAGAGGCAAATCCCATCCTCTCCATGTCTTTCCTCCCCCAGACAAGAAGCTGAGGATGGAGACCAGGGAGGACAAATCCCCACAGCAGAACCTGGAGGAGAGGCCATGATGAGTGACTCCAGGGCACAGGAATCCAACGAGGAGGAAAATCCCCACAGATTCCATAGGAAGAGGGGCTCCAAACCCAGTCGGGGGTGCTCTGAGGAGGAAAGACCCTCCTTTAGACGAGAAGATGGACAGAGCTTCAGCCAGAGCTCAGAGCTGGCAGTCCATGAGCAGCTTCATGATGGAGAGAAGCGCTACAAGCGCTTGCAGTGTGGGAAGAGCTTCAGGCAGAGGAGCACCCTGATCAGCCATCAACGCATCCACGCCGGGGAATGGGCCTACGAGTGTGGGGAGTGTGGGAAGGGCTTCAGCTACACGTCAGAACTCATCAGGCACCAATGTATCCACACTGGGGAGAGGCCCTACGAGTGTCCCCAGTGTCAGAAGAGGTTTCGGACCAGCTCCAATCTCCTCCAGCACCAGCAGATTCACACAGAGGAGAGGCCCTTCTGCTGCCCTGAGTGTGGGAAGGGCTTCAAGCACAATTCCAACCTCATCAGGCACTGGCGCATCCACACTGGGGAGAGGCCCTACGAGTGCCCAACCTGTGGGAAGAGGTTTCACACCAGCTCCAATCTCCTCCTGCATGAGCGGATTCACACAGAGGAGAGGCCCTTCCGCTGCCCTGACTGTGGGAAGGGATTCAAGCGCAACTCCAACCTCATCAGGCACCGGCGCATCCACACTGGGGAGAGGCCCTACGAGTGTCCCCAGTGTGGGAAGAGCTTCACCCAGAGCTCTCACTTGACCAGTCACCAACGGAGGAACTGGTAAGGGAAGGCCTCCAATGCCCCAAGTGCAGGGGGATTTTGTGCACTGCCCCAACTCCAATCATTGGAGTATCCATGTTGGGAAGAGCCCTGATGATCCATGTTCCCCATGATCCATGCTGGGAAGACACCTGTACCTTTTCCTGTCCCTGCCAATGACAAGATGTGGGATGGAAAAACATGAAGGTCTGGCCATGGCCCTGTCATTACATTCACTCCCACATCAGGTCATTGCCAGGGGCAGGAAATGGACTCTCTCTCTCCCTGAGTAGAAGGGTGAAATTTCCAAGAAGGAGAAATTGTGGCCAGGCATACCCAGTGAGATGTGTTGTAGTTTTTCCTGCAAACAGTCCCTTCTGTTATCAGTATTACTTCTGTTTTTGTTTGTTCCTTATCTCGTTGGTGTTCTCAGTAAATTGTTCTTATCTCAGTCCGGAATCTTTGCCTTTTGTGCTTTCCAGGGGAGGTGGGAGGGCAGTGAGGGCAGCGCGGTTTTAGCAGAAGCAGGAAATTGGGGAATTCCATCCCTGCACACCAGCCCATGGAAACCAAGCATTCCAGCTGGTCCCAGCCCTGGTGGCCATGGCAACAGCCTTGGGAGCGGGTCCCTGGCTGGGGCTGTGGGAACCTCTTCCCTCTGGTGCCCAGAGACAGGAGTGGAGGGAACGGCTGCAGCTGAGTCGGGGCAGGCTCAGGTTGGATGTCAGGAAAAGGTTTTTGCCCAGAGGCTGCTGGGACCCTGCCCAGGCTCCCCAGGGAAGGGTCCCAGCTCCAGGGCTCTCTGAGCTGCAGCAGCGTTTGGACAGCGCTGCCAGGCCCAGGCTGGCATTGTTGGCATGTCCTGTGCAGGGCCAGCAGTTGGACTGGAGGATCCTGATGGGTCCCTCCCAGCTCAGCCAATTCTGTGGTTCTGGGATCCCATGAGCCTGGGGATGGGGGCTGCCAATGGTTGCCATGGCAACGGGCTGTGGCTGCAGGCCTGAGCTGGTGTCCATGGCAACCACCCCTGGCATGGGGTCTCCATGGAGCTGCCAGTGGACTGAGCATAGCAACAGGGGGCTGGTGATGGTTGCCATGGAAACTGACCATAGTAACAGGGCACTGGTGATGGATGCCTGCTAAGGATCAGATTTGTCACAGGCCCTCAGAGGGGTTCCATGGGGACTTTCCAAGAGTCTCCATGCTGTTCCAGAGCTGGAATGTCACAGGCAGAGACAGGGGCCCCATGGAGACCTTCTAGGTGTTTCTGGGATGGTAAAGAGCCATGGAGTCAGAGGCAGTCTCAGACATTCCATGGTGACATCCCAGGGGACCTTGGGCTGCAAAGGCACTGATCTGTCACAGGCACTCACGGGGGCTCAATGGTGACATCCCAGGAGTTTCCAGGCTGCCAAAGAGCTGGGATGTCCCAGACACTCACAGGGGTTCCTGTCATGGGCACAGTGGGAGCGTCAGGCAAAAGCTTTATTTCTTTATTGGAGAAACTCCTGCTGAGATATGAGGTGGAGAAATGATACCAAACAGCCTCCATGGATCCTCAAACCTTTGCAGGACCCCTAGACTCCTAAAATTCCTTCAGAGAGAGGAGACTGGGAGTGGCTGGATCCAATCCCAGCCCCAAAATTTGTCAAAGGTGTAAAAGATTGAACAGGTGGAATTTGACTAACACAATTTGTCCTGCAGGATTCATGATAGAATACCGTATTAATTTATATAAGTATGTTTCTGGCTTATTCTGATCATGATCAGATGGAAAGATCACCAGCACAGTTATTTACTCCACAGTTCAGGAGCTATAACAATTATTAGAATATAGTGCCCTAGGCAGCAATTTTGAATTCAACAGGGCCTTGCTGGAGTTGTTTTTCCATTTCACAGACCTTATCTTTTTTCCAAATATCTCCCAAGATGGGGTTTGAAGGCCTCATCCCAAAACCAGCAGGTAGAGATTGTGGACTATGGGCCCACTGGTGTGGAGACTGAGGACAGAACAGTAATAGTCTGGGAGGGATGTGTGGGTGGTTTCAGAGAGGCTGGAACTTTTCTTCATAGAGGATATAAGCATGAGAAGGAAACAATGGCAGCAAGGGCATCTGGGGAGGCCCAGCCTGGTCATGAGGAAAAAAGAATTTCCCTGGCAGGGCAGGGCTGTGGTGCAGCACGTCCCCAGCAGGAGCCTGGAGCAGCCCAAGGCTCTGTGTGGGCAGGCAGAGGCAGGCAGGAGGCAGAGCTGTCAGCAAAGGAAGGGCCCAGCCAGGTGGGGCAGCCAGGGGATGCCGACAGCCTGCAGGGACAGAGGCACAGGTTTGCTCAGCACCAGAGACACCTTTCCTATGCTTGTCCCCACCTGTCATCACTGCCACCAGTGTTCTGCTCTACCTGGATCCTGGGGACACTTTGTCAGTCCTGTGCCACACAGAGATCTACTGAAAGTACAAGAAACTTCAGTGTTTCCATCTTACATTGAGTTCTTGAGGAATTTTTTGAGCACACTGTGAGGAACTGGGTCTGATGCAAAGAGCACCAAAGCCCCAGAGGGTCATTAAAGTCCCTGTGCTGTGTCTGTGCTGCTGAGCTGGGCCGGGCTCCTGGCCCAGAGGCAGCTCCTGGCAAGGGCAGCGCTGCAGAGAGACAGCTCTGGCCAGGAGCAGCTCCTGTGCACAGCCCAGCAGGGCTGGGGCACTGCCAGGGCCCCTCAGGGACACCAGCAGGGCACAGACAGAGCTCACAGGGGCTCAGCACTAGCAGGGGCTGTGGGATGTCCCCGAGGGGGCTGTGTCACAGCAGCACCTCTGTGGCTGTGTCACAGAGGCACAGAGCAGCTGGGATGTCAGCAAGGGGCTGTGTGACAGCACAGAGCGTGCTGTGTGAGGTCACAGACTGGGCTCTGACATCACAGAGTTTTTTTGTGTGAGGTCATTGAGCAGCTACAGCATCATAGAGGGGATTCTGTGACATCACAGGGCAGTCTGTGACATCATGGAATTGCTGTATTACAACATAGACCAGCCTGTGAGGTGAAAGTGTGTGCTGTGACATTACAGAGCGGCAGTATGACATCACAGAGAGGGTTTTGTGACATCACTGAGGGGGCTGTGACATCATAAAGTTGACTGCCATCACAGAGGGTGGCTGTGTGACAACAGAGAGTGGGTTTTGACATCACTGGGTGGCTGTGTAAAAACACAGAGCAGGCTTTGACATCACAGAAAAGACTGTGACATCACATGGTGACTTTGTGACATCACAGCATCTTCTGTGACATCACAGTGCAGCTGCATGACATTCCATGGTGACATCCCAGATTTGGTTCTGTGGCATCACAAAGGTGCTATGTGACATCCCAGAGTGGGTTGTGATATCACAGGTGGCGGTGTGACATCATAGGGGGCTGTGTGGCACAACAGGGACACTGTGACATCACAGGGGACTGTGTCACCTCACAGAGATGGCTGTGTGACATCTCAGGGGCTGTGTGACATCACAGGGGCTATGTGAGATCACTGGGGAGGTCACTCTGTCCCGGCCTCCCTCACAATCCCCCCCAGAGCAGTCCAACCCTGCTCATGCACAGCGGGGTCCTCTGTCCCCCCGGGTCCCCCCGACCCTGGCCCCGCAGCCTCCCCCAGAGGATGTTCCACAAGATCGACCCCAGAGCCTAACACGGGGATGGGGAGCCAGGGCCCTGGGGGTGGCACAGGGGGACAGGGACCCCCCGGCAGCGTCCCTGTGTCCCCCAGGGTCAGAGCCTGGGCCAGGGCTCCTTCACCCTGTTATGAATGAGGCCTTGAGAGTGCTGAAAAAATCCCCAGCAAGGGATAAGCAAAAACCAGATTTAATATTAAGGGATAGCACCACAAAGTTCATTGGCAAGAGTCACTCTGCTCCTGACTGGACACTTCAGGCAAACCAAGGAAGCAAAGCAACAACAAAACCAAACCAAATCCAGCCAATCAAACCAGAAATGGACAGAGAACTGTCCCTGTGTGTGTGTGTGTGACACAAGGACAGTGAGGGTAACGATAAAAGGAATATGGCCTAAAAGCTTAACAAACCTCAAACTTACTAGGACTTAACCTTGACTGATAGCTTCAACTTGACAATTTAGCAAAAGAAAATCACTTAATAGTACTTATCCTAACTTATAACCCATGACTTTGCAATTTAACAGAGGAATAACACTTAACAATATTTAACCATGCTTCTAACTTATATTAAACAACTTTGCAAAAGAACAACTCTTCACAGCAATTAACTTCACTTTATGATTTAACCTCACTTACAGGCCTGACTGACTCAGCTATCCAAGGCAGTCAAGCCCCTCAGAGAGCAGCATTTCTGCCACATTTCCCCAGCACACACAGTCCTGTGTGCACAATGACACAAAGAGTCAGTGCAAGGCACCTGTGAGCAATTCCCCTGAGGACAGGGAATGCTCACTGTGGATCCTTTGGCATCTCCCCAGCCAGTGAAGGGTTGAGCCTGGAGGAGTGGGGGGATCGGCCCAGGCTCCATCGTTGCTCAGGATCCCCGAGTGCAGCAAACGGGAGAGTTCCCGGCTGGGAGAGGCCCCACTCAGAGGGAGTCGCTGGCCCAGGAGAGCTCCAAGGGCTCCTTTTGGAGCACTGTTTGCAGGGCCCCAAGAGAGGGGCTTCAGTCCCAGCAATGGCTCATCCTGGCCACACTTGGCACCAACTGCTTTCTTTGGCAGTGTGAGAACAGGGATGTTGTGCCACTGAGGGAACAAAAACAGTTCCCAGGGCTGCTCCTAGAGAAACCAGGAGCTGGTTGGGCAGCAGCAGTGGTTGGAGCAGACAGTGTTTGTGATGAGTTGCAGAGGAGCTGAGCCCAGGGGCTGTTGGCCAAGGCTGAGGCCCAAGGAGCATTTCTCAGCTGGCAGGGCGGCCTGAGAAGGGGAGGGGGGGAATGCAGCAGCACAGGGCCATGGAACCAAGGGACCATTGTGACACTGTGGGGCCCTGTGAGACCAAGGGACCAGTGTGACTCATGGAATCATGGAGAGCATTGTGACATTGCTGGGCCTCATGGAATCAAGGGGACCATACTGATGCTGTGTGGCTCCATGGAGTGTAGAGATCATTGTGACACTGAGAGGCCCCATCAAACCAAGGGTCCATTGTGGCAACACGGGGCCTCATGGAACCATGGAGACAATTGTGACACCTTTAGGTTTCATGGGACCAAGGGACCATTGTCGCACTGCAAGACCCCATGGAGCCAGAGGTCCATTGTGACATTGCAAGGCCTCATGGAACCATGGAGAGATCATTAGGAGACTTCACAGCCTCATGATACCAAGGCACCATTGTAATGCCTTGGGGCACCCTGGCACCAAGGAAGCCATTGTAACACTGAGGGGACTCATGGAATCATGGAGATCATTGTGACACTATGAGGCCCCATAGAATAAGCAAAGCATTGTGACACTGTGTGGCCTCATGGAACCAGTGAGACCCTTGTGACTCTGGGGGTCCCCACAGATCCAAGAGGGGCATTGTGACACTGTGGGGGCTTCTGAAATCAAAAGGCCTTTGTGACACTGCAGGGCTGCATGGAATTAAGGCTCCATTGTGACATTGCAGGGCCTGATGTCATCCATGGTCCATTGTGACACTGTGGAGCCAAAGGAGACCATTGTGACACTGCAAACACCCAGGGTCCAAAGGTCCATTGTGACATTGCAGGGCTCATGGAACAGAGGCATCACATGTCATTGTGGGGCCTGGGGAACCACGGAGACCACTGTGACACTGCAAGGCCTGATGGAACCAAGGTGTCATTGTGACATTTTAGGGCAGCATAAAACTAAGGGAACATAGAACAGATCTGGCTGCTTTGGCCTCCTGGGCCTCCTTACTGGTCCAGCTGACCTTGGCATGTTGAAGGTCTCTTCTCATCTGCTACTGAAACACTGGGTCTCCATGCTGTCATTACTATGGAAAAGAACTGTCCTTCTCCTCCAGGAGCCCATGGCCTGAATTGGGATTTCACCTCCAACATTGCCTATTGTGACAGACTGGAGGAGATTGTTGAAACATTTCACGTGTGGGAGATGAAAGGGAAGGTCCAGCCCTGTCCTGCCCTAGACCCCCAGCCCTGGAACCCCAATCCCCCCAGAGCCTCTATCTCAGCCCAGCAGTGGCTGCCAGTCCCTGGCACAGCACAGGCAATGCTCCACAGCCACCTCTGCAGCCCCAGCCCAGCTCCTGAGGGACCAAATGAGCCCAAGGCCCACCTGGGGGAAGGGCCCAGGAAGACCAAGGAGTATTTATGGCTGACCACAAGGCAAGCACGCATCCTGACCCTACCTCCTGTTGGAATTTCCATCTGAACACTGCTGGAATCCAGGAGTTTGTAGCTCTGTGTGTGCTTCTCTGTATATTTTTTGTCTTTCTCTCTCTCTGTGTCTTCTTCTAATACTCTCCTCTTGCAAATTTTGATTAACTTAAAAATGAATGAGCAAAGAGTTTGTGAAGATGAATGAGCCAAGGTAATGCTTTGGGAAGTGTTTTCTGCTGATTGAACGTGGCATTAAACCTTTTGCCAAGCTTCTCTAATTTTCTAAAATTGCCTATAAATGCTGTTTGGTTCTTTTGAGCTCCTGAGAATCTCTTGTTAGTATTTCTCCGGGGAGTCCAACTCAGAAGACATAAACAATTGTAATTCCATTGAAATGTCTCACTGGGAGAGTTGTTTGGGGTATGGGAGTCAGGCTTGTTTGTCCTGCTTGGCACAGCCCAGGCAGGGCTTTCCCAGCCACATTCCGCACTCCATTTCCCAGCTGCAGCCGCTGGTGCCTCTGAGTTGTGCTGCCCCAGCCCCAGGGACACTCTCCTTGTCTGCCCATTCCGCCACGGTCTCTGGGCAGGGATGGCCTCAGTGGGGGCTGCTGACATCCTCAGCAACTTGGAGGCTGCTGCTGAATTTTCCTGCTCCAGAGGCTTGTTCAGCCTTCAGCTCTTCAGTGTAGGAATTCAGTGTCCCAGGGCTCATTAACATCCAGAACACCTTAACAAGCCAAGCTCTGGGAATAATTTGAATTAAGTTACAAAAAATTTTGTAGTTAAGTAGCTCTCAGTAGTGTATTCAAAGTGAATACATGATATTTAAAAAGACAGCCAGAAAAAATGTTTTTAGGTCAAGTTTAGTTTAGTTTAGTTTCCTGTTAATTTATTGATATGTGCAGTCTCCAATTGACACTGAATCCAAGAACCTCCTCATGCAATTTGAACAGATATGAAAATCAAGACCCTTCATGGCTGACAATTATACAGACTCTGTCCCTATCCCCACCCCACCATTTTCCCCATCCAAGCCCTGGCACTCAGAGCAGCCTTGTGCAAATCTGAGCTCCCTCCAGCCCAGGCTGCACCTGCAGCTTTCAGCTCCTTGGCTCCAACTCCCACCTGCTTTCCTTGGAGAAGGAGCTGCCTGAGACACAGAGGGATGTTCATTTCTTGTCAGCCAGCAAAGCAAAGGGAAGACACAACTCCATCAAATACAAAAGTTATTCTCTTCCCTGGCTCTGCCCTGCCCCTGATCCCCACAGCCTGTTATGTTTCCTTCATCCCTGCATTGCCAGGGACTTTTTGGGACAAGGGAGCTCTGCTCTAGGGACGGAGGGAGGTGCAGGTGCCACCACTGGAGTGGGAACCACAACTCATCAGGTTTATGTCCTTTGAAGGTCAGAGATTCAGAGGTGAGATTCAGAGGCCCAGAAAGTTTGTCTTCATGGCCAACAGACCGTAGTTGAACAGGACACAATTTAATAACAATCACACTCTTCCCTGAGCTATGTGCAATGTCCCAGCAGCACCTGATGAGTCCACCATTCACAAGTGATTTTCATACTAAAATTAATTTCACACAAATGTAGTTCTATGATAGATACAAACACAATTAAGTTCTTGTATCAGGATTCTCATCCTGGAGTGGGGGCAAAACAGCTCCAACAGTTCCTCATTTGCACAGCTGTGGTGGATGGAGAAGGGAGGTCAGGCTGCGTTTGGTGCTGAGGAAATGCTGAAACCAGCCTGACCCATTTCATCTCCTCATGCCTTGGCTGATCTCCCCTCTTTCCCTTTCCACCTATTAGCTTTTGTCTCCTCCAAGCCCCCTGTGAAGAGCCTGGCTCTGTCTTCTCCATCCCCTCCTGGCTGGCACTGCCAGGCTGGCATGAGGAGCACCTCAGCCTTCCCTGCTCCAGGCTGGACCAGCCCAGCTCCCTCAGCCTCTGCTCACAGCCCAAGGGCTCCAGACCCACCTTGGAGGCCCTTCCCAGACCCTGCTCCAGCTGCCAGACATCTTTCCTGCCCTGGGCAACCCAAACCAGGGCACAGTGACCTGGATAATCCCCGTCCTTGATGTCCTGGTCACACAGCCCTGGCCCCTTGTCCCCTGTCAGGCTCTGGGATGGATCCTGTGGAACATCCTTTGGTGGAGGCTGTGGCTCCAGGTGGGCCGGGGGGATCCCGGGGGACAGGGACTCTGCTGGGCATGAACAGCATTGGACTTGTTGGGAGAAACTGTGAGGGGGAGCTGGGGCGGAGTGACCAACCCAGTGACCTGAGACAGCCCTGCTGGGATGTCACACAGCCCCTCTGAGATGTCACAGCCTGCTCTGTGAGGTCACAGCCCATTGTCTAATGTCACACAGCTGGTCTCTGATGTCCCAGCGCACACTCTGTGATGTCACAGTCTGCTCTGTAATGGTACAGCCCATTCTGTAATGTCACACAGGTGGTCTCTGATGTCACAGCCTAGTCTGAGATGTCATAGTCTGCTCTGTGATGTCACAGCTGGCTCTGTGACATCACAGAGGCAGTCTGTGACGTAATAGCTTCTCAATGACCTCACATAACCCACTCTGTGATGTCATAGCTCACTCTGTGACCTCATGTTACCAGATGATAAATTGTCTCCACCAGGTGAGCTGACACCTGGAGCTTGTTCTCCAAAACCCCAGGCCTGTGGAAACCACACAATGCCCATTGTGTGAGAAGGGGAACTCGAAGTTCAGCAGCCTCAGTGTCCTGCCGGCTCAGCCAGGCCCACTGGAACATTGGGGTCCATGAGCACCAGGGACCAGCAGAGAGACCCCAGGACAGAAGAATGCATCGGTAAAGGGGAGGGGAAATATGTTAATGATTTTGGGGAAATGATTATTATATGTGTGTTTAGTCCAGGACAATCAATGAATATGTGTGGAAAATACAGAAAATAAACAGAAACTTTCCTGCACTCAGCATGCACAGTTTTGGGAGGAGCTATATTCCCCCCATGCATGCAGCTGAATAATGAATGCTGCTTCTTGATGCTACATTGGTGTTAAGGAGGTTTCTGTTTTACCGAATTTTTAGTGACACTTCCACTGCCAAGGAAAGCTCTGTCTGCTGCTGTTCACAAACAAAGAAGGGCTGGTGGCATATGTGGGGCTTGGAGGCTGCCTGGGGCACAGTGACCATGAGATAATCAAGTTTTCAATGTTCTGTGAAAGAAGGAGGGGCAGCAACAAAACATCTGCACTGGAATTAGGAAGGGCAGACTGGCATATTTAGGATGCAGATCTGGGGAGTACTGAATCAGGTACTGACTTTTTAAGGGAAACAGCTCTTAAAAACAAAGGGGTCTGTGAAGGATGGACACATTTCAATAAAGTAATTTAAGGGGGAAGGAGGTGCTTGCCCCAGTGTGGCAAAAGATAGCAGGTGAGGAAAATAACTGTCCTGGCTGCCCATGGAGCTTTTGTGGGAACTCAGAGGGAAAAAGGACCAGCAGCTAAGGAAGTGTTTAAGGATATTGTTAGGCTATGCAGAAAGAAAATTAGAGAGGTGAAAGCTCAATTAGAGCTTAACCTGTCTGCTTTTGTAAAAGAAAAAAGAAAATGTTTTTTATAAAAAAAATTATAGCAAAAGCAAAGGAAAGGCAAATCTCTATTCTTTATTGGATGCAGTGGAGAATATAACTAAAGATAAAGGAGTCACAAGCTCAGCTCCTACACAGAGAACTAAAGTAACTAAAGATAAGGAAAAGGCTAAGCTACTTTACACCTTGTTTGTCTCAGTTTTCAACAAGAAGACAGCTTGTCCTCAGGACAAGTGTTGTCCTGAGCTGGTAGATGGGCACAGGGAGTAGAACAGCCCCTGTAATCCAGGAGGAAGCAGTTGGTGACCTGCTGAGCTACTCAGATGCTCACAAGTGTATGGGATTGGATGGGATCCATCCTAGGGGGATGAAGGAGCTGGGGTATAAGCTCCCCAAGCTGCTCTCCATCATTTACCATCAGTGCTGGCTCAGCAGGGAGGTCCCAGAGGACTGGAGGTGCCAGTGTGAGCCCATCCCCAAGAAGGGCTGGAAGGAGGAGCTGGGGAACTCCAGGGCTGTCAGCCTGACTTGGGTGCTTGGCAAGGTTATGGAACAGATCACCTTGAGTGCCATCCCAGGGCACCCACAGGATGGCCGAGGGATCAGAGCCAGCCAGCGTGGATTTCAATGTCTGCATTGATGATTTGGATAAGTAGATTTAGTCCACCATCATCAAATTTGCAGAAGACAACAAGTTGTCTGGGAATGTTGATCTGCTGGAGGGTAGGAGGGCTCTGCACAGGGACCTGGACAGGCTGGATCCAGGGCCCAAATCCAACAAGGTGAGGTTTAACATGTCCAAGTGCCGGGTCCTGCACTTTGGCCACAACAACTCTTGCAGTGCTACAGGCTGGGGACAGAGGGGCTGGACAGCAGCCAGGCAGAAAGGGACCTGCAGGGACTGATGGACAGACGCTGGACATGAGCCAGCAGTGTGCCCAGGTGGCCAAGAAGGCCAATGGCTCCTGGCCTGGATCAGGAATGGTGTGGCCAGCAGGAGCAGGACAGGGATTGTTCCCCTGTGCTCAGCACTGCTTGGGCAGCACCTCGAGTGCTGTTTGCAGTTGTGGGGCCGCCAATTTAGGAAGGACATGGAGGGGCTGGAGTGTGTCCAGAAAAGGGCAACAAGGCTGGGGAGGGAGCACAAGAGCTTGGAGGAGCAGCTGAGGGACCTGAGGTTGTTTATCCTAGACGAGGCCCAGGGGAGACAGGGCAGTGTCATGGCACAGGTTGGACTTGATGATCTCCGTGGCCTGTTCCAACCTTGCTGAATTCTGGGATTCCCGGAAAGAACACTTGAAGTAGTCACAGGATGAGCACTGAGCCTCCTCTTCAGGAGCTTCAGCAACCCAGGTCCCTCAGCTTCTCCTGCCAGCCCCAAAGCCCATCCTGTCAGTCCTGCTGAGCCTCTGCAGCTCCTCCTCACGGCCCAGAACAGGGAGCCCCAGAGGCAGACACAGCAGCCCAGATGTGCCCCCCTGGCCTGGGGTGCCTCTGGCAAGGGAGCAGCAGGAGGCACTGCAGGAGCCTGCCGACAATTCCTGCAGCACTTGCAGGATGATCCTGCTGCCCAAGGGACACTCCCATGGGGCCAACTCAGGAACTGCAATGGGGAGTGGGGCCAGAGAGGAAAGGGCAAACAGGGATGGGCTGTTTGCAGGGGAGGGAACAGGGATGGGCAATGGGAAGAAATTTGTATCAGGAAGAGGAAAGAAAGCAAAGGTGGAGCCAAGGAAATGCTCAAGGCAGTTAGGGGGTGGCTGCCAGGCAGCCCTGGCTCTGAGCAACAGCATCTGCAGTGGCACAGGAAACTCCCAGCTGATGGGAACAAACTTTCTGGCTGACTGCAGAGGCCAGGACAAAGCTGAGTGGTTTCCCTAGTGTCCCCCAGCCCTTGCTGGCCCCAGGGGCTGATGGCATTTGTGCTCCCTCAGGTTCATGTCCCCACACCAACAGCATGGGCGTGCTCCCCCTGCTCTGTGCAATGCAAACAGGGGCTCCTGAGGCAGTGCTGCCGTGTCCATGCCTGCAAGGATGGGGCACCTGTGTGAGCTGGGGGAGAGGCCAGGGGGGATGCTGCAAAGGGGGGATGTTGTTGGCAGCTCCATGAGGATGCTCTGGGATGCTGCCCTGGGCTGTCCAGCTCATTGGGGATGGATCAGCCCCTGCTCTGCTGCTCCTTCCCGTCTGCCCCATGGCCCTTGCAGAGCCCTAGCCATGCTGTTTGCCCCCAGCCTGCCCATGGCCAGCCTTGGCCTACTCACGGGGCTTTTCTGTGCTGAGCATTGGCCTGGGTGTGCTCTTGAGAGAGCTGGGGCAAGGAGCCTGGAGCCCCCAGGCCCTGGGCTGAGGCGTCAGCACTGCCCCAGCAGTGTCCATGGCCTGTCCCTGCTGCAGCCCCAGCACTGCCACCCCCAGGGCTGTGTCCGGCCCTGAGAGCACTCAGGCCCTACAGCAACACCATGGCCACCACGGCAGCGGGGCAGGGCCACGGCAGCAGCACTGGCAACACCAAGTGCTGCTACTGCTGCTGGGCATAGCTGCTGTGCCAGCACTGATCTGCCTCAGCTCTGCACACAGACATTGCTGCTGCAGCTTCAGAGAAGGACACAAAAGGGCATCTCAGCAGAAAACTCTGCTGGGACATCCTTTAGTTCATTTAAAGCCACTGAGAGCACAGCCCCTCATGGACAGAGTGTGTGAGCACAGGGAAGGTGGAGAGAAAAAAAATGAGAAATGTCAGAAGAAATGAAATTTTTCTGTGGTCATTATAAAAAAAGTAAAAAAAAAAAAAAACAAACAAAAACAAACCCAAAAGAACTTTTAAAGATGACTTTAATAAAAGTTATTTGCAGAAATTAATCAGCAGTTTAATGTTCCTGAAAGCATCCAGTCATCAGTGTCCACACTGCAGCCTTGAGCTCCTGGTTCCTCAGGCTGTAGATGAGGGGATTCAGGGCTGGAGGCACCACCGAGTACAGAACTGACAGGGTCAGATCCAGGGATGGGGAGGACATGGAGGGAGGTTTCAGGTTAGCAAATGATCCAGTGCTGAGGAACAGTGAGACCACAGCCAGGTGAGGGAGGCAGGTGGAAAAGGCTTTGTGCCGTCCCTGCTCAGAGGGGATCCTCAGCACAACCCTGAAGATCTGCACATAGGAGAAAACAATGAATACAAAGCAACCAAATGCTAAACAAACACTAACAGCAAGAAGTCCAAGTTCCCTGAGGTAGGATTTGGAGCAGGAGAGCTTGAGGATCTGGGGGATTTCACAGAAGAACTGGCCCAGGGCATTGCCATGACACAGGGGCAGGGAAAATGTATTGGCTGTGTGCAGCAGAGAATAGACAAAGCCACTGGCCCAGGCAGCTGCTGCCATGTGGGCACAAGCTCTGCTGCCCAGGAGGGTCCCGTAGTGCAGGGGTTTGCAGATGGACACATAGCGGTCGTAGCACATGATGGTCAGGAGGGAAAACTCTGCTCCAGTAAAGAAGAGAAAGAAAAAGAGCTGAGCAGCACATCCAGTGTAGGAGATGGTCGTGGTGTCCCAGAGGGAATTTTGCATGGCTTTGGGGACAGTGGTGCAGATGGAGCCCGGGTCGCTGAGGGCCATGTTGAGCAGGAAGAAGAACATGGGCGTGTGCAGGTGGTGGCCGCAGGCTACGGCACTGATGATGAGGCTGTTGCCCAGGAGAGCAGCCAGGGAGATGCCCAGCAAGAGGCAGAAGTGCAGGAGCTGCAGCTGCCACGTGTCTGCCAGTGCCAGCAGGAGGAAGTGGCCGATGGAGCTGCTGTTGGACATTCCTTCACTCTGGGCATAGTGAACTGTTGAAAGAAGACATTGACAAGCTTGGACAGATTTCCTTGAGTCCATCCTATGCTCTTTTATTAGGAATCCCCTCAAAATATTTATCTTGTTTTGAAGGAAATTTTTTAATTTCTTTTTTTTTATTTTGGATTTCTGCTCCTTCTGAGTTACCGCTTTATCTTCAGCATTGCTCTCAGGCTGAACACTGGGGAGCCCAGAGGGAAAACAGGCTCCCTGTGCCCCAGTGCAGTCAGGCCTGCTGGTCCCACACAGGTGCCCTTTGTTCATTTAACCTCTCTCTATTTCAGCATGATCACACTTAAATCCTTCTTGAAAAATACAGTGGACTTTTGGAATTCTCCAGTTTAAAAATAATTTTATCCAAACCCTTCTCTCTTTTCCTATGCAGCTTAACAGGATGGGATACAAAGGGTTGGTCTGGTTCTCTGCTGCCTGGAGTTGTGCCTACTGGGAGCTGGTTCTCTGTATCCAAGCCTTGTCCCTGCTGTGCTGCCAGAGCCCAGCCCAGCCCTGGGGGCTCAGCTATGCCCTGCAGACCCCTCCCAGCACAGGGCACTGCCCAGGGGCATCTCCCTGGCAGCAGGACCTTAAGGGCAGGGCAGACAAACAGAGATGCTGCAAGCCAAGGTACTGCTGCTGCTGTCTGTAGGGAGAGTAGGCTGAGGAGGCACTTTCTGAGGGAGATCTGAGGCCCATCTGCTGAATCCCAGGGTGACAGTGCAGGAGTCTGTGACACAGACAAAGCTGACAGCCCCTTTCCCTTCCCTTTAGGAGAAAGCTGAGAGCAGCCCTGGCCATGCAGCACCATCTCCACAGCAGGAGGAATCTGCCTTGATGGGGGTGGCTCCTTCCACCTCCAACTTGTCCCCTGCAGCATCCATGGGGAACTGCCAAGCAGGCAGAGAGCTGCCCCTGGCAGGTGGCACATGCCCTGGGCTGGCCAAGAGCCCTCAGGGCTGCAGGAGCTGCTCTGCAGGACAGCCCTGGGCAGCCCTGGCTGCAGCCCCAGCTTCACCCCCTGCAGCTGTCCCTGGCAGCAGGAGCCGTCCTGCCCTGTCCCTCTGACGGTGCCCAGGGCAGCCCCTCTGCAGCACATCCTCCTCCCCCTCCGCCTCCTGCTCCTGTGCCACAGAGAAACTGGGAGACTCCTCCTGACACATCCCCCAGGCTGTGGGGTGTGCTGGCTTCAGGAGATCCCTCCAGGAGCACAGGGAACATTGCGCTGCACCCAGACACCATGCACAAGGCTGTGAAGATGTTTCCCCAAGTGAAGGCTCAGCTCAATGTCTTCCCAATCCTGATTGCCTTCAGCCTGCCTCTGCCTGGCTCCTGTCCCCTCAGCGCCTGCAGGCAGAGCCCTCAGCCCTGCTGGGCTGGGAGAAGAGCTGGTCCTGGGAAGAGCTGATCCTTTAAAGCTCAGCAGCACAGACACAGCACAGGGACTTTAATGAGCCTCTTGGGACTTTGGTACTGTTTACCTCAGACCCAGTCCCTAAGAGGGTGTTCAAAAAACTACACAAGAACTCAAACTTAAATTGAAACTCTGAAGTTTCTTGAAGTTTTAATGGGTCCCACTGAGGAACACAACTCAGAAAGTGTCCCCAGGTTCCAGGGAGAGCAGAACACTGGAGGCAGTGATGACAGGCAGGGACAAACAAGGCAAAGGTGTCTCTGGTGCTGAGCACACCTGGATGTGTTTCAGGAATGCAAAGGACCAAGGCCTGAGCCCCAGCCCCTGGCCAGGCAGATTCTGTCCCTCCCTCCTTGCTCAGGGCTCTTCCCGGGATGGGCACTGGCATGTGGGGATGGGCAATGCCAAGGGCAGGAGCATGGGGCGGCCCCTGCCAGGCTGCTGAGCAGGGACAAGGAGGCAATGAGGCCCCAGCCCTGCAAGGGTCACTTGCCTCCTGCTCCTGCCTCAGGCCCAGGCCCAGCAGCCATGGCCAAAATGCTGCCCAAGGTGGGTCTGGCAGGGCTGTCTTGCAGCTGCTGCCCATCCCTGTGCCCTGTGCAGCCCAGGCTGTCCCACGGTGTCCCTGCCCTGTGCCTCTGTCCCTGCAGGCTGTCAGCATCCCCTGGCTGCCCCACCTGGCTGGGCCACTTCCTCTGCTGACAGCTCTGCCTCCTGCCTGACTCTGCCTGCCCACACAAAGCCTTGGCCTTGATACCAAAAGGGTTAATTCAATTCAATACCAAAAGCTTATTTCAAAAGGGTTAATCCAATTTTTACCGTGCCTGTGAACTTTCAGCCCAGGAACAAGGCATGAAGGGTCTGCTTTCTCAGCAAGGATGGTTGGAGGAGAAGAAAACATCTGGCTCAAGAATGCAGTCATAGAAAACAGAAGGTCTGAAACTGGAAACTTGGAGTGGGTTTCAGGGTAATCGGTGAATTGTAACACACATTTAGTGACACTGGTAGAATTACATGTCCACATAAGGTTAGGAGTTATCCCTCACTAGACCTCAGGCCTGAATAAATGATACCCTCTTAAATAGCAAATTAGTGTTAAGGAGAATGATTCTGATATTTTGGAGATTTGGTGATGGTGGGGCCTCACAGAACCAAGAAGCCAGCTGTGACACTGTGCAAACTCATGGAACAAAGGGTCCATTCTGACAGAGTGGAACCCCCTGGAACCAAAATCCATTTTGGCACATTGGGGCTACATTGAACCAATGGCCCATTGTGATACTGCGGATCCAAGGAGATCATTGTGACCCTAAGAAACCTCTTGGAACCAAGGGGCCATTGTGACACAGCAAGGCCTCGTGGAACCGTGGGTCCATTGTGACACTGCAGAACCAAGGAGACTGTTGGCAGTATGAACATTCATGGATCCAGGAGTCCATTGTGACACAGCAAGGCCTCATGGAACCAAGGGTCCGCTGTTAAACTGTGTGGCCTCATGGAACCATGAGCCATTGGTACACAGCAAGGCCACATGAAGCTAAGGGGGCACTGTGACTGCGGATCCAAGGAGACCATTGGGACTGAGGAATCTCATGGAACCACGAATCCATTGTCACACTCTGGGGTCCTGTGAAACCAAGGGGAGCACAGTGACTTTGTGGGACCTCATGGAACAATGGAGACTATTCTGACACTTTGGGACCCACTGGAACCAAGGGGCCATTACAGCATGTCAGGGCCTCATGGAAGCAAGGGGCCTACAGGGGACACTGTGGGTCTCCATGGGATGGAGGGTCCAGTGGAACCAAGGGTACCATTGTGACACTCTGGGGCCTCATGGAACCAAAGGTCCATTGTGACACAGCAGGGTCTCATGGAACCATGGAGGCCATTTTTACACTTTGAGGCCTTGTGGAAACAAAGGCCCATTGTGGCACTTGAGAGCCTTGTGGAGCCAAGGGGACCATAGTGACACTATGGGGCTCAGTGAAATCAATAACCTGTTGTGACACTGCAAGGCGTTATGGAATCATGGAGACAATAGTGACTCCAAAGGCCTCACTGAACCAAGGGGCCACTGTGACACTAGAAGGCCTCATGGAAACAAGGAACCGTTGGGACACTCTGGAGTCTTGGCAGGCCAAGGGGCAGTTGTTACTCTGTGTGGCACCATGGAACCAAGGAATCCATTGTGACACTTCAGGGCCCATGGAACTAAAGATTCATGGGGTGGGACCCCATGGAACCAAAGGTTCATGGTGACATTGCAGAGCCTCATGGAATCCTGGAGGACATTATGACACTTTGAGGCCTTGTTGAATCAAGGGGCTCGGCAGAGCCTCATGGAACCAAGGAGACCCTTCTGACATTGTGAATCAAGGGTCTGTTGTGACACTGTGACCCCATGGAATCAAGGGTCTGTTGTGACACGGTGGTATCAAGGAGACCCCTGTGACACTGCCAGGCCTCATGGAAGCAAGGGACCATTGTGACACTGTGGGCTCCTTGGAAACAAGAGGCCAGTGTGACATATCTGGGCTTCATGGAACCAATATGATACCAGCATTGTGACCCTGCAGGGCCCCATGGAAACAAGAAGCCAATGTGAAACTGTGGGGCCCCATGGATCCAAGGGAACAGGTAATAGCTCTGGTTGGCCTGGCCTGACTGGTCCTACTGCTCTTGGCTTGTTGAGGGTCTCTTCTCCTATACCCCTGAAACACTGGGGCTCTGGGCTTTCCTTCAAATGGAAAAGAACTGCCCATCTCATTCAAGCATCCATAGCCAAAATGGGGTTCTCCCTCCAAAATTCCCAATACCCAGGGATTGCTCCCAGACAAAAGCTGCCATTGCCAACGAGTCTGGATGGTCTTGTCTTCCTGAAAGCTGGGTCTCACTTGCCTTCAAACACTGGGGCTCTGTGCTTTCCTTCGTACAGAAAAGAACTATCCCTCCTGCACAGGCACCCATGGCCAAAACTGGTACTTTTCCTCCAAAATTCCTACATGCAAGGGTTTTTTTCTCCCAGACAAGAGCTCCCAGGACAGACAGCTCTGGCTGGCCTTGACCTCTGGTGGTTGCCTCTATTCTGCCCTGAAACACTGGGGATCGGTGCTTTCCTACCTAAGGAAAAAGAACCATCCTTCTTCTCCAGGTGCTCATGGTTGAAAATGGGATTCCACCACCAAAGCCATATATCCAAAGATTGCTCCTACACAAAAGCTGCCATTACAGACAGGTCTGGATGGCCCTGGTCTCTAGTGACTGTAGTTCATCAGCCCCTGAAACATTGGGGCTCTGTGCTTTCCTTCCTATGGAAAAGAGGAAAATAATTTTCCTATTCCTCCACAGCCAAAATTGCTACTCCTCCTAAAATGTTCACTTTTTGAAGGGTTTCTCCCAGACAAAAGCTGCCAACTCTGGTTGGTGTTGTGGACTCTGATGGCCACCTGTCATCTACCCCTCAAACACTGGGGCTCTCTGCCTTCCTTGTGATGGAAATAGAACAGTCTTCTCGTACAGGGGCCTTGGCCAAATTTGAGATTTGGCCTCTAAATTTCTTATATCCAAGGATAACTCCCAGCCAAAAGCTGCAAGGAGAGACGAGTCTGGCTGGCTTGGCCTCCCAGGGGCTGCTTCTCATCTATGATCAAAACCTGGAGCTCTCTGCTTTCCTTCAGATGGAAAAGAAATGGCCTTTTTGATCAAGGGACTAGAGGCCAAAACTGGTATTCTACCTCCCAAATTCTGTGTATCCAAGGCTTTCTCTCAGGCACAAGCTGCAATTCCAGAAAGGTCTGGCTTGCCTTGGCACTTGGCGGCTGCTGCTCATGTGAAACATTGGGCCTTTTCTTTCTTTCCAATGGAAGAGAATCGTTGTTCACATCAAAGTGCCCATGGGCAAAATTGGAATTCAGTCTAGAAAATTCTATCTATCCAAGGATTGCTCCACAGCAAAAGCAGCCAGGACACACAGGTCTGATTGGTCTTATCCTGAGGTGCTTTTCTTAGACTATGAGCAGAATGTTTTCATTTGCCAACATATTGGAGAGGGCCCAGAGATCTCCCAAGATAGGATTTGGAGGCCTCAAGCACATGAGCACAATAGTGGAACACAAGAGCAGTGTGCTGAGTGGAGTGGAGATTGAGGACAGCAGAGGAGACCTGGGAAGGATTGAAGGGTGGTTTCAGAGATGGTGGATCCTTTTGGCATAATAGAGAACAGCCAGAGAAAGAAAGAATTAATGCAAAGGGCAGATAGGGAGCTCTAGATAGGACCCAAAGAGAAAGGAATTCCTTTGCTAGGGCAGGGCTGTGGTGCAGCATGTCCCCAGCAGGAGCCTGGAGCAGCCCCAGGCTCTATGTGGGCAAGCAAAGGCAGGCAGGAGGCAGAGCTGTCAGCAAGGAAGGGCCCAGCCAAGCGGGGCAGCCGGGGGACGTCGACAGCCTGCAGGGACAGAGGTGCAGGGCAGGGACACCGTGGGACAGCCTGGGCTGCACAGGGCACAGGGATGGGCAGCAGCTGCAAGACAGCCCTGCCAGACCCACCTTGGGCAGCATTTTGGCCATGGCTGCTGGGCATGAGGCAGGAGCAGGAGGCAAGTGACC
Source organism: Zonotrichia albicollis (assembly GCF_047830755.1). Classification (NCBI taxonomy): domain Eukaryota; kingdom Metazoa; phylum Chordata; class Aves; order Passeriformes; family Passerellidae; genus Zonotrichia; species Zonotrichia albicollis. The sequence continues at coordinate 8,154,248 of NC_133845.1, read as the reverse complement.
CTTGCAGGGCTGGGGCCTCATTGCCTCCTTGTCCCTGCTCAGCAGCCTGGCAGGGGCCGCCCCATGCTCCTGTCCTTGGCATTGCCCATCCCCACATGCCAGTGCCCATCCCGGGAAGAGCCCTGAGCAAGGAGGGAGGGACAGAATCTGCCTGGCCAGGGGCTGGGGCTCAGGCCTTGGTCCTTTGCATTCCTGAAACACATCCAGGTGTGCTCAGCACCAGAGACACCTTTGCCTTGTTTGTCCCTGCCTGTCATCACTGCCTTCAGTGTTCTGCTCTCCCTGGAACCTGGGGACACTTTCTCAGTCCTGTCCTTCCCAGGGATCTCTTTAAAGTACAAGAAATTTCAGTATTTCAATCTCACTTTGAGCTCTTGAGAAGTTTTTTGAGCACACTGTGAGGGACTGGGTCTGATGCAAAGAGCATAAAGCCCCAGAGGGTCATTAAAGTCCCTGTGCTGTATCTGTGCTGCTGAGCTGGGCCGGGCTCCTGGCCCAGAGGCAGCTCCTGGCAAGGGCAGCACTGCAGAGAGACAGCTATGGCCAGGAGCAGCTCCTGTGCACAGCCCAGCAGGGCTGGGGCACTGCCAGGGCCCCTCAGGGACACCAGCAGGGCACAGACAGAGCTCACAGGGGCTCAGCACTGGCAGGGGCTGTGGTATTGGAATAAGATCCCAATATAACCAGTTAGATGGTGCCTGGGCCAGTTCTGACCCTCGCTGCTGGGCCAAAGGCAGCACTGTGGTGTTTTACCCCAGAGATACCTTGGCTGCTGGAGAGTGCAGCGGGGCACAGGCGCAAGTCCAGGCTTGTCAGGACTCCGTTTACCTCAGGAGAGAGAGCTTCTGGCGATGGTGAAGAGAAAATAGGAGTGGATTCTGCTGGAGGGTTGCCAGATGCTTATTCCATGGTTACAGAGATGTCTGCACCGGGGCAACTGCTGCTAACAGAATGCCGGCCGCATGGTCTCATTAACCTTATAAGCTCAGGGACAGGGGAAGGGGAGGGGCCAGGTGAGTTACCAACCAGGTGAGAGAGGCAGGGTCTCAAGGGAGGATGACACTTAGACAGGCCAATGACCTCTGGGCATAGGGGCATCTTTTGAATCTGACTAACCACACGACGCCTTGCTGGAATCTTAAACCTGATTGACAGGGCTCACTCAGCAAGGGGGCGAGGGGGCAGGGAGAGAGGCATAGGCACACCTGGGAAGGGACCCGGAAGTTTAAAACAGGACATTGCAACACACCGCAACATCTCCCCCTAGTTTTGTTTAAAAAGAAGAGGACTGTGTTTATGGTGCAGAATGATTGCCAAACCATGGTTGGTAAATCAGTTCTTCTTCTACAGGAGGGTCAGTGTTTTCCACTGAGGCCTCCAGGTCATCCACTGGAGCACTGAGGGCTTCCAAATGGTAGACCTCAGGAGGGGGAGATGAGCTTGAAATTAACTTGAGAACCATGCATTTGATTAGTCCAAAAACAATGCTAAAAACTACAATAACTATAACTAAAATAAACAGCACTAAAATTACAGTTTTCAGAATAGATCCGAACCAGCCCGAGACTCCCCAGCCTTTGAACAGTCCATTCAGCCAGTTGTCGGTTTCTTTGTTGATATCCGAGAGCCTTTGTCAAGGTAGTCTGTATGTGGTTTGGGCTGCGGTACTATGTAGGAGATCGCAGGTGGGATGATCACGAGTAGGACGAGAAGCAGGCTCGGTCTCATGGCATCTCGAGGCTTCACACGAACAGTGAGATCTAAACTGGTACAAGAACTTGAGACAAAAATATATTACAAACTATTCCAGATAGGAGGCTTAAATGGAATTTCCTCCAGAGAACGCGTGCGGCGTTTTCTTCTCCAGGCAGCATGAGCGACCTGGGGTGCTTCTGCAGATTTCTCTGAGACTTTGGGAACATAGGGCTTTACCCATTTGGAAGGAACCCACCTTAAACCAGAGGGGGTGGACACACAGGCGTATCCACGTCCCCAAGTAACCAATTTGTAAGGTCCCACCATTTTCCAAGTCTCAGGGTCCTTTACTAAAACTGGAGGTTTTTCTTTCATCAACCTGTGACTGCTCCCCCCCAAAGTGGCGTAGGATGGGTGGGTTCAGGCTGTCAAAAGAGCAATTCAGAAAATTGATTGTGAATAGTGCCCTGGATAACCGGATGTGGGAAGGTTCTACCTTCAGAACCTATTGTTGCTGGTCCAGGACCCTTTTAATATCACGGTGAGTTCTTTCTACAATGGCTTGACCTGTAGGGGAGTAGGGGATGCCAGTTTTATGCTCTACTCCCCATTGCTGCAGGAAGCTCTCGAATTCCTTGGATTTATAAGCAGGCCCATTATCAGTTTTCAGCTCCTTGGGGATGCCCATGAAAGAAAAAGCCTGTAAGAGGTGCTTAATAGCATCAATAGATGATTCTCCTGTGTGGGCAGAAGCATAGACCGCTCCAGAAAAGGTATCTACACTAACATGAACATATTTCTGCCGTCCAAAAGCCTGTATGTGTGTTACATCTGTTTGCCACAGTTCACAACTCTTCAGTCCCCTTGGGTTTGCTCCCGTACTCACTGTAGGGAGTGCATGTTGTTGGCAATTTGGGCACATGGCCACAATAGCTTTGGCCTGTTCTCGAGTGATGTTAAACTGGCGAACCAGGCCAGGTGCATTTTGGTGGAAAAGCTGGTGGCTGATTTTTGCCTGTTCAAAAACATTTGGGAGAGTGGCCATCACTGCAGGTGCAGCAAGAGCATCTGCCCTTCTGTTGCCTTCAGCGATAAACCCTGGCAAGTCAGTGTGTGACCTGACATGCATCACATAAAATGGTTGCTCTCGGTGAGTGACTAACTTTACCGGTTTTGAAAGCAATTCAAAAAGTGCGATGTTAGATACATCTTGCAGTATTGCTTGATCTGCTCTGGATACTACTCCTGCCACGTATGCAGAGTCTGTAATCAGATTAAATGGTTCTGAGAACCTTTCAAAAGCCCTAACAACCGCAGCCAATTCAGCAACCTGAGGTGAACCTTCTACCTCAGCAATGTCCGTCTCCCACTGCTGGGTTTGAGGATCCTTCCAAGCCATAACGGACTTGTGGGACCTCCCGGACGCATCTGTAAAGACAGTTAGAGCCCTTTTTAAAGGTCTCCTACTTAGAGCAGTTCTTAATTTTAAAGTAAATTGAACATCTTGTTCAAACAATTTGCAAGCAGGCCGTGCTACCGAAAATTGTCCTGAGTAGGAATCCAGAGCAAACTGCAACACTTCATTTTCTTGAAACAATTGTTCCAGTATTTTCATAGTATTTTTACCTGATTTTAACTCAACTGGAATGTGAATGCACTTAAAATCACATCCTGCTAACTCTCTGATCTGGGTCCTTGCTTTCCGGATCAGTTCTGCTATCAGCTCCTGAGGCTTTGTCAGTCTCTTGGACCTTTTGTGACTGAGGAAAACCCATTCTATGATCAAGAGAGAGTCCCTCTGGTCCCGGTCCTTTTTTGGTGTGTCCTTTGCCTTAGGTGTTTGTTTTTCCTCCCACTGGAAAATAATTCCATGGAGGTGTGGCAACTTACCTAGGATGATAAATTTGAATGGCAGGTCAGGCCGGCATCGGTGGGCCTGTCTTGTGGACATTGCAATCTGAACCTTTTCTAGAGCTTTCCGTGCCTCTGGGGTAATAGACCTAGGAGCACCTGGGTCCTCTCCCCCTTTCAATAAATTGAAAAGAGGGGCAAGGTCTTCATTAGTCAGACCAAGCCATGGTCTTACCCAATTCAAAGACCCACACAACTTGTGGACATCCGCAAGGGTCTTGATCCTTGGATTGATTTCTAGTTTTTGAGGAACAATGGTCCTATTTCCAATTTCTAAGCCCAAATACTTCCAAGGTGGCATCGTTTGAATTTTCTGTTCCTGGAGCTCGAACCCTGCAACAATCAATGCATCGATCGTTAGGTCAAGCGCATGTGTTAGTAAATCATCATTGGGGGCACACACAAGGATATCATCCATATAATGATAGATGATGGCCTTCTCTGCGGCTGCACGCACTGGGGAAAGCAGGGAAGAGACATACCACTGGCAGATAGCTGGAGATACCTTTAATCCCTGAGGAAGAACGGTCCAATGGTACCTTTTCATAGGAGCTTCTAAATTGATAGAAGGAACTGAGAATGCCAAACGCGGTGCATCGTCAGGGTGCAATGGGATTTGGAAAAAACAATCTTTAATATCAATAACAGCTAATTTCCAATCTTGGGGAAGCATTGTTGGGGATGGCATACCAGGTTGGGGAGAACCCATATCTTCAATTACATTATTAATTTGTCGGAGGTCACAGAGGAGTCGCCACCTCTTTTTGTCAGCTTTTTGGATGACAAACACTGGAGAGTTCCATGGGGACATGGTCTCCACAATGTGGCCCTTTCTTAGTTGCTCTTGTACTAGTTCCTCAAGCACCTTTATTTTTTGTTTACTGAGTGGCCACTGTTTCACATCAACTGGTTCGTCTGTTTTCCACTTCAGTTTTTGGGCGGGGCGCTGTTGTTCAATGACTGCTGCACAAAAATGCTGTGGAGAGTCTGGAATATTAATTGTGACACCCCACTGGGCCATTAAATCTCTCCCTAACAAAGGTTCTGAATAATCTAACACAAATGGACGGATATTTGCCAATTGTCCGTTTGGACCCTCGAATTGAATAATGCTTTTGGATTTTCTTGCCAATTGCAGACCTCCTACACCTCGAAGGTGACCAGCAACATTTTGTAAAGGCCAATGTGCTGGCCAGTCTTGTACTGGAATCACTGCGCAGTCTGCACCTGTGTCTACAAGCATCTCAATGCGTTTAGACTCCCCACCCCCACTGACATTGCACCACAATTTGGGTTTATCTGTCCCAATAACTTGGACCCGGGCGACTGTGGGCCCCTGTTTTTCGACATTTTCAGGTAAAGATGGCACAGGGATAGCTTGAGCAACAATTTGTCCCTTGGGAAGAAACAGGGGTGGGTGGAAACAGTGCAGGCTGAGAACAAATTGCTTGGGATCTGATGTTGTCATTCCTGGAGCAATTTCGATCTCTTGTGGTGTGTTTTTGTCCCCAATGACGATGTACTTACAACGAATTTGGTTCCAAATACCCTTCTGTTCAGGATTTACAAAGACAAAATGCCTGTCAGTGTCCTTCAGGTGGAGTGACTCTGTCAGCTGCAACCTGTAAGGCTCATTGACAGAAGATGCGGTTAATACAGAATCACTTAAATCACAACAAAGGTTATTTTGTTTCACTTTCAACAGTGGACTAGCAGACTTGGTCTTTGAAGCACCTGCTTCACTTACACAAATGTTAATATTATCGCGCGCTTGATTTGTTTTGCTACCCTTATTCTCTTGGCCTGCTCTTTTTATGTCTGCACGCCTGGCAGGCTGGTGCTTTATTCTTCGTTTTTTTGTTGTTGACCCCCAGGGAGGGCTTGTAGTTCTCCTCCCCTGCCATTTCTAAATTCATCAAATTCCCTTTTCAGGGTGCACTGGTTACTCCAGTGTCCTAGATTATTACAAAGCAGGCATGGTTTAGTGGGCTCAACCATTGCTGGTCTCCGCTGCTGCCCAGGGTACTGCTGTGCTGAGGGAAAAGGCGCAGGGCTGGCAACAGCGACACGCTGGAGTGGTCTTGGCAGCAGCCTTGGTCTGGTGTCTTCAGCCACACTCATCAGAGGCACTTTCCTGTTACAGACTAGAAGCATATCTTTTAATGTAGGGGAAGGTTCCATAGGAAGGCTCAGGATTGCCGCTCGACACTGTTCATTGGCATTTGTAAACGCTATTTCTTCTAAATTGCCTCCCTAGCATTTTCCTTTTTAACCTGTATTTCAATGGCTCTAGTTAGCCTTTCTACAAATTTCAAAAAAGGCTCTGATGGTAGTTGTTTGATTTTACTATAGGGTTCAAAAGGCCCCTCAGGTTGGAGGGAAAAGAATGCTTTTTCAGCTGCTTCTTTTACTTTCTCGAGTGTTTCTGCAGGAATTGCAGCAGCTTAGACTGAGGGAGAAGACCATTGACCCTCACCACAGAGGTGCTCCATGGTGATAGGGTTACCACTGTTGTCTTTTGCTGTGTTTGGATCAGCCTGTAAGCTTGGGAGAGCATCTTTTAGCAGTTGTTTCAATGCTGATTCCCATAATTTGAATTCCGTGGATGTCATGAGACACGAAAAAAGCTGTTTTAAATCATGTGGAATCACAACAGTCCTACTTAATTCAGAATTTAAAAGGCCACGGAAATATGGACTGTGTGGACCATATTCTTTATGAGATTTACAGATCTCTTTAATCAATTGTCGTCCAAAGGAGCTCCAATTAGCAGTTGGAGCTGCTCCGGCTTGAGCTGCAGGCTGAAACGTAACAGGAGCTAGTGACAACATGGGACTATGCCTTGGGTCTGCTGTCCCCTGCTCTGTATCCCTTGAATCAGAAGCATTGGGATCACAGCTACAGGTTTGGGGACAGGCAGTGGGTGTGTCCCCACCGTGGGAACCCGGGGAGGGGGCGGGGACAGGGAGCTGGCAAGGGGCGGGGAAACCGTGGGAACAAGGGGCTGGGTTAAGGGGCTGGCAGGGGGCGGGGATACCATGGGAACAGGGGGCGGGGTCAAGGGGCTGGCAGGGGGCGGGAATGCCTGGTGACATCACGTCAGCAGCCGCCCCCTGGGAGGAGTAGAGGGGCGGATCTGAGGGTACTGCAGGAAAGGGGGGGGAAGGGGGGGAAGGGGTCATGAGGAACAGGAGGAGAGGGGGATGGGGCAGGAATTTTGGGATGCTTAAGAGGATTTTGGGAAGAAGAAGACCAGGTTTGGGAAGATGCCACGTGGCATCCACCATCTTGTGGACCCCCTAGGGACTGGGGGCTATTTTGGACATCACTGCTCTCCGGAAAGCTAACACGTGCTCGGGGTTTTAGAGGAGGGGATACAGGGGGTTGGGAAAGCCACGCAGCCTGGCCAGGGCTTTGTGAACAAAACAACTCAGGTATTCTTGCACACTCTGGGAGCCGACTTCCCAATGAGTGTGCACTCTTTAAAATACTAAGTTTTGGGGAAAGAGGTTTAGGGGTTTTAGAGCTGGGAGAAACAGGGAGAGCAGAGGTACATGGCTTTACATTTGGCTTTTTCTCCATTTCCTTTTGTTTGAGCAATGCTGTTCGAATTTGTAAACTCCAGAACACAAATTTAGCTGAGGGTGATTTGCCAGATTGTCCTAAGATTATCAATTCATTTCCAACTTTATCCCAGAATTGAGTATTGTGGATTTCTTCAGGGGAAATGTTTGGGAACTGCAGAAAAAGCCATCTTATAAACTGTTTCAATTTTCCTTTAGAGAATTTCACATTACTCTTGATTAAAATGCTAACAATATTATAATACACTCCCCTTTGTACAATGCTAAGTTTGGAACCCATGTTAGATGTAAAAAGCAAAGTACTTAATCCCGCCTGACCAAAAACAAAGCTAAAATCAGCTATCAATTTCTAAAAAAACCACAGATAGAAAGCGATAACGAGCAGACAAAAGCTTCACAATGCAGCTGTATATACTGCTTTTAAAATTCCCGGGCAGCAGCAGCAGGGCACGCCCTGCCGAGCCGAGGCAGAAACAAAGCCTCTCCCGCCATGGAATGCAGCCCCCCCGTGGAGCAAAGAGAGCAGCCACTCCACGTGGCAAGCCGAAACCGGGGGGCCCCCCGCCGCCGCGTGTGCAAAGAGCACTCCTGACCCCGCAGATCCCCCGGCCACGTGGAAAGAGAGCTCCCCCCCTCCCCCGCGGAGCAGAGAAAGAGAGTCCTCCGCGGAGCGGAGAGCCGAGAGCCTCCCCCTCCCCCACACAGAGAAAGAAAGAGAGTCTCCTAACACGTGTCCGAGCACGCTGCTGAGCCGGGGGGGAAGGGCAGAGAGCGATCTCGCTCCGGCGCGAATTCTAAAAGACAGTGAAACACGCGGTGGAAAACTAAAGCTAGAGCGCTATAAATTCTCGTCTGTGGGGCTGCACAGCCAAAAATGCAAAGGCAAAAAAGGAACAGAACTCACGGCAGAGTCTGTTTTTGAGCTTCTGCTCTACCGAAAGCAGAGGTACTCACGTGAAATGGAAGCTGTAGGCTGGGTATAGGCAGGCAGGTCTCCACCGGAAAAGGACCTCCCTCTGGGTGCAAGAGAGGCTACCCTTCCTCTGGAAAATCTGCTCACCAAACAGAAGCTGGGCTTTCTGGAGGCGCCGAACAGTCCACAAAACTTCTTCTGGGAGTATTCCCAAAGACTCTAGCTGAGGGCGATGCAACCAAGGCCCTTCCAGCTGGATGCACGGCTGGCAGAAACTTCTCTGAGGTACTCCGAGTCCGTTTTCGGGCTGCAGAGTCACTTTGCCCGTCCAGGGACGCCAATATATTGGAATATGAATCGCAGTATAACCAGTTAGATGGTGCCTGGGCCAGTTCTGACCCTCGCTGCTGGGCCTAAGGCAGCACTGTGGTGCTTTACCCCAGAGATACCTTGGCTGCTGGAGATTGCAGCGGGGCACAGACGCAAGTCCAGGCTTGTCAGGACTCCATTTACCTCAGGAGAGAGAGCTTCTGGCGATGGTGAAGAGAAGGAAGGAGTGGATTCTGCTGGAGGGTTATATCCAGATGTTTATTCCACGGTTACAGAGGTCTGAGCCAGGGCAATTCCTCCAACAGAATGGAGGCCGCATGGTCTCATTAACCTATTAAGCTCAGGGCAGGGGAAGGGGAGGGGACAGGTGAGCCACCAACCAGGTGAAGGGGCAGGGTCTCCAGGGACTAGGGACACCTATACGGGCCAATGTCCCCCAGGCCTGAGGCGCCAATCACACGACACCTTGCTGGTATGTTAGCCTGATTGACAGGGCACACTCAGTGAGAGGCGAGGGGGAAGGGAGAAGGTATACGCACACCTGGGAAAGGACTGGAAGTTTAAAACAGGACATTGCAACACACCGCAACACCTAGTCAGGCTGGTTTGCAAGTGCCAAGTGCCTCCTAAAATCTGCCATCCAGAAGTGGGGCAGGTGAGTTTTTTTTCCAAGGAAAATGGCCGTGGTTTGTGTTTGGGGGCCTGTGGCGGGGGGTGGCCGGCTGGCTCCTGAAATTCTTTTATATGCAGGATGGTTCCCAGACATAAGGTGGAACCAGTGGCAAGTCGAGTTGGTTTAATAGCACCAAGTGGCTCCAGCAATCTGCCATCCAGTAGCGGGGCATGTGAGTTCTGTTTTCCAGCGAAATGGGCCGTGGTTTGTGTTTGGGGGCCTGTGACTGGGAGTGGCCGGTTGGCTCCTGAAAATCCACGATACGCAGGATGGTTCCAAGACGCAAGGTGGCACCAATGCCAAGTCGGGCTGGTTTGATAGTGTCAAGTGGCACCTGCAATCTTCTATCCAGAAGCGGGGCAGGTGAGTTTTGTTTGCCAGGGAAAAGGGCCGTGGTTTGTGTTTGGGGGCCTGTGGCTGGGAGTGGCCGGCTGGCTCCTGAAAATTCGCAATACGCATGATTTTTCCCTGACCCAAGGTGGCACCTGTGCCAAGTAGGGTAGGTTTGATAGCACGTCGTGTCTCCTGCAATCTACCATCCAGAAGCGGGGCAGGTGAGTTTTGTTTGTCAGGGAAAAGGGCCGTGGTTTGTGTTTGGGGGCCTGTGGCTGGGAGTGGCCGGCTGGGTCCTGAAAATCAATGACACGCAGGATGGTTCCCAGACCCAAGGTGGCAAGAGTGCCATGTCGGGCTGGTTTGATAGTACGAAGTGGCTCCTGCAATCTGCCATCCAGAAGCGGGGCATGTGAGTTCTGTTTTCCAGGGAGAAGGCCCCTGGTTTGTGTTTGGGGGCCTGTGGCTGGGAGTGGCCGGCTGGCACCTGAAATTATTTTAAGTGCAAGATGGCTCCCAGACCCAAGGTGGAACCACTGGCAAGTCGAGCTGGTTTGATAGCACCTCGTGGCTCCAGCAATCTGCCATCCAGTAGCGGGGCATGTGAGTTCTGTTTTCCAGCGAAATGGGCTGTGGTTTTTTTTGGGGGGCCTGTGGCTGGGAGTGGCCGGTTGGCTCCTGAAAATCCTCGATACGCAGAATGGTTCCCAGACCCAAGGTGGCACCAGCTCCAAGTTGGGCTGGTTTGGGAGTGCCAAGTGACTGCTGCAATCTGCCATCCAGAAGTGGGGCAGGTGAGTTTTGTTTTCCAGGGAAAAGGGCCGTGGTTTGTGTTTGGGGGCCTGTGGGTGGGAGTGGCCAACTGGCTCCTTAAAATCCAAGACAGGCAGGAGGGTGCTCAGACCCAAGGTGGCACCAGTACCAAGTCAGGCTGGTTTGATAATACCATGTGTCTCCTGCAATCTGCCATCCAGAGCAGGGCATGTGAGTTCTCTTTTCCAGGAAAATGGGCCGTGGTTTGTGTTTGGGGGCCTGTGCCTGGGAGTGGCTGGCCGGCTCCTGAAAATCCACTATACGCAGGATGGTTCCCAGACCCAAGGTGGCATCACTGACAAGTAAGGCTGTTTTGATAGCGCCAAGTGGCTCCTGCAATCTGCCATGCAAAAGCGGGGCAGATGAGTTTCGTTTGTCAGGGAAAAGGGCCGTGGCTTGTGTTTGGGGTCCTGTGGCTGGGAGTGGCCAGCTGGCTCCTGAAATTCCAAGACACGCAGGATGGCTCCCAGACCCAAGGTGGCACTAGTGCCAAGTCGGGCTGGTTTGATAGCATCGAGTGGCTCCTGCAATCTGCCATCCAGAAGCGGGCCATGTGAGTTCTGTTTGTTAGGGAAAACGGCCGTGGCTTTTGTTTGGGGGCCTGTGGCTGGGAGTGGCCGGCTGGCTCCTTAAAATGCGCGATACACATGATGGTTCCCTGACCCAAGTTGGCATCACTGACAGGTCAGGCTGTTTTGATAGTGCCAAGTGACTCCTGCAATCTGTCATCCAGAAGCTGGGCAGTTGAGTTTTGTTTTACAGGGAAAAGGGCCGCGGTTTTTGTTTGGGGGCCTGTGGCTGAGAGTGGCCGGCTGTCTCCTGAATATCCACGATAGGCAGGATGGTTCCCAGACCCAAGGTGGTATCACTGACAAGTCAGTCTGTTTTGATAGCGCCAAGTGACTCCTGCAATCTGCCATCAATAAGCGTGGCAGGTGAGTTTTGTTGTCCAGGGAAAAGGGCCGTGGTTTGTGTTTGGGGGCCTGTGGGTGGGAGTGGCCAACTGGCTCCTGAAAATCCAAGACAGGCAGGATGGTCCTCAGACCCAAGGTGGCTCCAGTTCCAAGTGGGGCTGGTTTGGGAGTGCCAAGTGACTCCTGCAATCTGCCATCCTGAAGCAGGGCAGGTGAGCTTTTTTGCCAGGGAAAAGGGCCCTGGTTTGTGTTTGGGGGCCTGTGGCTGGGAGTGGCCGGCTAGCTCCTGAAATTCTTTGATATGCAGGACGCTTCCCAACCTAAGGTGGAACCAGTGGCAAGTCGAGCTGGTTTGATAGTACCAAGTTGCTCCTGCAATCTGCCATCCAGAAGCGGGGCATGTGAGTTCTGTTTTCCAGGAAAATGGGCTGTGGTTTGTGTCGCAGACATTTTTTCATAGAAATCCTTTCTTTCACATTTGTCCATCTTCTGGGAAGCAGAGCCCCAGAAGAAGAATGTAAACAATTATTATCAGCTGCTGTGAAATGTAGCAGGTGCCCCTGTGATTGGCTCATCTTCCATGTGTACCATTAAAGGCCAATCACAGGAGCAGCTCAGGGACAGATTCCCTGGACACAGAACTTTGTTATTCATTCTTTCTATTCTATTCTTATCTAAGTAGCTCTCTGCAACTTCTCTTCTTTTTCTTTTTAGTATAGTTATAATGTATTATATATCTTATATCAATAAATCAAGCCTTCTGATCAAGGAACAAGATTCTCATCCTTCTCTCACCACAGTGACCGTCTAAGGTCGCTGTAATATCTGGTGACCCCTCGTTTTAGAGCAAAAATTAATTTGGTAAGACCAGAGGAGCAAAATTGCTGCACTAGGAAAAATCCTGTATGTGTAGCAAGTGATGGTTGCTTTGAAGTGACCACAGAAGTGGATCAAGCCAGGAGTTGCAGAACTGAAGATCCTGATTTAGACAGAGTTCACAGCCAAGGCTGACCACAAGTGAACCTTCTTCTGGAAAACCTTCAGGAAGATGTTCGGAGAGCTGGCCAGAGCAAGCTGGACACTTTCAAAAGGTACTGTTGGCTTTTCCCTTCCTGATGAACCAGCCCTTCGTAGTTTGTGGAGGTTGGTATGGCAGACACATGCCTTGGAAGAAGAGGTTCAGTTCTCTCCTTCAGAGGAGAAACTTATTGCCCTCTGGCAAAAATGGTGTAGAGAAGATGGGATTTTTCTGTCAGCGACAGATCTCTATGAGTTCCTTCGATGGGCAAAGCTTTTTCGGTTCTTTACTGATGTCCTGTACACCTTGGATGTTTTTGTCTGGGAGTGCATGAACTCCATTTTCCAGTTCGTCTTGAGCCAGGAACGGGTTTCGCCTTCTATCTACCCAGCATTTATAAAGCTCTTCCCAGTTTTGAAATGGAGAGCAGCTGTTTTTCAATGGATTTCTAACTGCTATGGGCAGGCTCCGTTTCCACCGTCCCCAGCGGGAGAAGACCCGGCGGGGGATGGGTGGGGGCTTCACAGCCCCCCCTGCGTCGCGGCGAGGGGGGGCGAAACTTCGCCACGCGAAGAAGTTTTTTTTACTCTTTCTCCGGAGCCTGCGCAGACGGAACCTTCTCCTCCCCCCCCTTCTCTCTCTCCGGGGGGATGGGAGTGGGCGGTCCCGCTCGAGCCAGCGCCGTTGGTGCCGCCCCTGCCAGCGCTGCATCCGCCTTCAAGACCCGCCTCACCGGCGCGGCCGCCACTCCAGGCGATCCCGTCTCCGCCTCTCCAGGCGGTCCCGCCCACGGCTTCACAGGCCTCCCCGCCCCTGCCAGCGCCTGCGTCTGAGAATGCAGAAGAGGCACTTCCTGTGGCTGCTGAGTTGCTAAGCGACGATGACGCGTCTCCAGCTTCCGGCTCAGCGGAGGAGAAGATCTCTCCGGCCCCTCTGGCCCCTCTGCCGCTTCCATCGGCCTCCTCGCCGCCTCAAGCCGAGACGGTCCCTGTTCAGGATGGTGCTGGAGACGGCGCCGAACCTGCGGGACCCTCGGAAAAGCCCGCGGCCACTGCTACATCCAGCGAGATTCCCTCCCCGGTTCCGGCTTCCCCCCCGCTGCCTGCACAGGCTGCCCCAGCAGTCCTGCCGTTGTCGGAGGCTGTGTCCTCCGTGTCGGCGTCAGAGACTGCCCTGGAACCGGCGGCTTGCTCGAGCTCGGACCATCCCGGACCGGTTGCTGTAGCAACGGCCCCGGCGGCTGGTCTCCCCTTCCGTGGAGCGAGGGCTGCCCGCCAGCTGACTGGGGGCACAGCCCGTCTCCCTGCCTTTAAGATCAGCATTCTCGGCGGGTTCGGGGGTGGTTTTTCGGGGATTGTCCCATGGAGGCTGCCATCTCTGCCGCCTCTCTTGCGCCCTAGTGGCAGGGGGCAGGTGCATCCCGAGAGCTCTGCCTTTGGTTCCCAGCCCGGAGGGGGTGGGGATGAAACCATGGGGCAGATGAGAGACAAACCTGCTGCGTTTGCAGTGCAGAGGGAGAGGGCACAGATGGAGGAGACCATAGCTTGTTTGCTGTGGGGAACAAACATCTCCAGACCCCAGATGAGATTTCTGGGGAAGGCTTCTATTTCCCTGCTGCTGGCATGCCTCAGTGGTTTTGGGAAAAGGAAGTGTGTCCCCACTCGTGCTGCCATTGTACTGGCAGCAGGGTGCAGGCCTGTGGGAATGCAGGGCCTGCCTCATGGGTTTGGCCTGGGCCGTTGGGCTCAGGAAGTTTTTGGGCCAGGGCCAGCATTTGGCCTCTTGGTGTTACTGGGGGTTGAGGTTTCTCCTACCAGTCCTGATCCCCCTTTGTGGGCCACTTTTGGGGTTCCTGGTCCATCATGGGCCAGGGCCCCCAGGGCCTTTCCTCCTCTGGCACTGCTCTGCTCTGCTGCTGCTCTTTTCATTTTCGATTTAAAAAAAAAAAAATTAAAATTAAATAAAAAAGATTGAAAATAGCGGGCAGCAGCTCTGAAGCACTGAAGCATTGAAGGGCCAGAAAGGGACATTCCAAAGTTGTTCAAATTGTTTGAAATTGTTGTAGGACTGTCAATGGTTTTTTGATAACTATTGATGGGACTCTTTTGCAGCAAGTCTGTTTTCAGGACCAAAAAGGACTCTCAGATGTCCAAAACAAACAACTTCAGCTCTTGGACTGTTCCTGAAACCCAGCTGCTTGGACTTGAATTCTCTTTGCATTGTTTTTTGCGTTTTCCTATATTGTAGGATTGTTTGAGTGATTTGTTAGTATTGTATATTTTACAGGTGAAGACATTTCCTGTTCATTTCACATCAGCATTTTTCTTTTATTTTATACAATTTAGAAAGGTGAGATGTCGCAGACATTTTTTCATAGAAATCCTTTCTTTCACATTTGTCCATCTTCTGGGAAGCAGAGCCCCAGAAGAAGAATGTAAGCAATTATTATCAGCTGCTGTGAAATGTAGCAGGTGCCCCTGTGATTGGCTCATCTTCCATGTGTACCATTAAAGGCCAATCACAGGAGCAGCTCGGGGACAGATTCCCTGGACACAGAACTTTGTTATTCATTCTTTCTATTCTATTCTTAGCTTAGCAGCTCTCTGCAACTTCTCTTCTTATTCTTTTTAGTATAGTTATAATGTATTATATATCATATATAAATAAATCAAGCCTTCTGATCAAGAAACAAGATTCTCGTCCTTCTCTCACCACAGTGACCGTCTAAGGTCACTGTAATACAGATGGACTGCAACCCTGAGATCTCCCCCACGTAACAGGCGGATCCTCAACTGCACTGGACCAAAGGATTTCGTCTCTACGTTTGGTAGCTACATCCCCCTCCCTATCTCTCTCTTTTCTCTCTCTTTCTCTATCTTTTTCTCTCCTTTAATCCCTCTATTGCATTTTGTTGTGGTCATTCAATAAAGCTGCATTTGTTTTATTACTGCAAAACCCCCTGTGCCGTGTCACTTTTTTTGCACCCTGAGATCAATCCATGAACTATCAAGAAACCCGTTCGTAAGGATGGATTGTGACAACAGGTGATGCCAGAATTCCCACCCCTGGGAAATCCCACCTCTCCCCAGACCCACCTTCAGCACAGGGCACTCTGGATTTCCAGGATATGTGAAGGAGACCTTCTGGAAAGTGACGTGGCCCTGAAACTTGGGGGGGCTCGCGCGTCCCCCTGACATTCCCTGTGGGTTTCCGATCCAGGTATTCCTAGATCCTCTGTCCAGCAGCTGCATTGGTCAGGAATTCATTGAAGCCGTAGAGCAGCACCTGGGGAGAAGGAAGGGGGTGGCACCGAGATGGACAGAAGCACGGTCGGATGGACAGACACAAGCATTCCATGGGATCACCTGGACATGGCTACCAACTCTGTCCTGGTTACAGCAGGAAGGTGATGAGGACCCCAGGAACGATGGATCCGACACGGAGCTGCTGGTGGCTCCTGAAGAGCACCATGACCCGGATGGCCAGTTTGATCACCTGTAGGGATATTGCTGCCCCAAACCCACTCCTGGTGTCCCCATTCCATCTGCCCCCAACTCACTCTTGGTGTCCCCATTCTGCCTGTCCCCATCCCACTCCTTTATCTCTGTGTCTTTATCTCTGTTCCTGGTGGCCTCATCTCTGTTCCTGGTGTCCTCATTCCAGTTCTGGTGTCCCCATCTCACTCTTGATGTCCCTATTTCTGACCCTGATGTGTCACAGATATATTTTCTAAAAAATCTTTTCACCAGGATTTTTCTCCGGAGAAGCTGAGAGGCCTCAGAAACGAAATGTAAACAATAATGATCTGCTGCTGTGGAATGAAGCAGGTGCATCTTTGATTGGTCTCATGTGGTTGTTTTTACTTGATGACCAATCACAGGTCCAGCTGTGTCAGACTCTCTGCTGAGTCACAAGATTTTATTATTCATTCCTTTCTAGCTTTCTAATGTCTCCTTTCTCTTTCTTTAGTATATAATTTTCTTTTAATATAATATATATCATAAAATAATAAATCAGCTTTCTGAAACATGAAGTCAAGAACTTTGTCTCTTTTCTCATCCTGGGGACCCACAAACACCACCACACTGATGCTCCCAACTTTTATCCCAGTGTCCCCATCCTGTTTCTAATGTCACCATTCCCATTCCTGCCGTGCCTGTTCCTGAACCCAATGTCCCTGTCCTGTTGTACCCATTCCTGGTGCCCCATTCTGCTCTGAGTGCCCCCATCTCAGCTGCTGGTTTCCCATTCCTGGTCCCAGTGTTCTCATTCCCAGTACCCCCATTCCCAGTGTCCTCATCCCTGATCCTGGCATCCCCATTCCCTGCTGTTCCCATTCCCAGTCCCCCCTGACCCTGTAGACAAGGACAAAGATTGCCAGCTCCAGCTCTATCTGCTCCTTCAGCCTCAGCTCCTTGGCCAGGTTACATCTGTGCTGCTCCTCCTCCTCTGCCAAAAAGGTTTGGATGGTCTCAATGGCAGCAACAGATTCCTGTACCCCCACAGCTGTGCAGGCAGAAGCTTCCGGCATGGATTACTGAAGGGCCTGTGGCAGCAATGGGGGATCTCCAACCTTCCCAGGTCACCTTCCTGGCCCACCATCCACATCCCATCTCACCACACCCACTGTATCCCCACTATTGAGTTCCCGCCATCCCACACCCTTCTCTCTCACCCTCACCATTCCCATCCATTCTCCCAGTCCTAATCCCACCATCCCCATCCCCACTGTCTCATCTCATTCCCGCCATCCCACCTTACCTCATCCTTCTCTTCCTATCCACACCATTCCCATCTCCACCATTTTGTTCTATCCTCATGTCAGCACTCCCACCATCTGACTCCCCTGGTCTTTATCCCCTTTCATCCCACCATTTCCACCTCCATCATCCTCCTTTCCATTCTCCATCTCATCCCATCCCCACCATCCCATTCCCCTCGTCTTTATCCCCTTTCATCCCACCATTTCCACCTCCATTGTCCTCCTTTCCATTCTCCATCCCATCACATCCCATCCCCACTATCCCATTCCCCTAGCCTCCATCCCAGCTCCACCATTCCCACCTTTCTTCAGTCCCCTCCCACTCTTTCCCTCCTACTCCTGACCTGTTTGCGGCTGCTCTGGATGCGGCGAGTGGCGATTCCAAGGGGCACTTCCAGCAGTGCCAGCAGTGCCAGCCCCGGTGTCAGCCCCACCATGAACCCCCCCACCACCAGGGCCATCACCAGGCTCCGCAGCAGCTGGTTGGCTCCACTCGGTGCTGCCCTGCACACCTGTGGCACTTCCATGGAAAACTGAGCCAGGAGCTCAGCTGCAGGGTGGGAAAAGAGGTTGGGATAGTGATGGGTGAGACCATGATCCCATCCTGGATGATCGCATTCAGGATGGGAATGATGTAATGGGGAGCAGTGGGATGGAATGATGGGAATGGCTGTGGAGATGGTCAGGGTGGAATGGGGTGGGATGGGGTGATGGGATGGTGGGAGGAAGCTGGGGATATGCAACAGGGTGGAGGCACAGGAGTGAGAATAATGGGTTCAGAACAGTGGCTAGAAAGGGAAAGTGGGATGGGGACAGGATGGAACATTGGAGTAGAATGAAGCCAGGAAGATGGCATAGGATGGGATGGGATGGGATGGGATGGGATGGGATGGGATGGGATGGGATGGCATGGGATGGCATGGGATGGCATGGGATGGCATGGGATGGCATGGGATGGCATGGGATGGGATGGCATGGGATGGGATCGATGGGATGGGATGGGATGGGATGGCATGGGATGGGATGGGATGGGATGGGATGGGATGGGATGGGATGGGATGGGATGGGACGGGATGGGACGGGATGGATGGGATGGGACGAGATGGGATGGGATGGGATGGGACGGGATGGGATCAATGGAATGGGATCAATGGGATGGGATGGGATTGATGGGATGGGATCAATGGGATGGGATGGGATATGATCAATGGGATGGGATGGGATCGATGGGATGGGATGGGTGGGATGGGATGGGATGGGATGGGATGGGATGGGATGGGATGGGATAGGATGGGATGGCATGGCATGGGATGGCATGGCATGGCATGGGATCGATGGGATGGGATGGGATGGGATGGGATGGGATGGGATGGGATGGGATGGGATGGGATGGGATGGGACGGGATGGGACGGGATGGATGGGATGGGACGGGATGGGATGGGATGGGATGGGATGGGATGGGACGGGATGGGATCAATGGAATGGGATTGATGGGATGGGATCAATGGGATGGGATGGGATATGATCAATGGGATGGGATGGGATCGATGGGATGGGATGGGTGGGATGGGATGGGATGGGATGGGATGGCATGGCATGGCATGGCATGGCATGGCATGGCATGGCATGGCATGGCATGGGATCGATGGGATGGGATGGCATGGCATGGCGTGGCATGGCGTGGCATGGCATGGCATGGGATGGCATGGCATGGCATGGCATGGTTGGGATGGGACTGGGGTGACAGAATAGCTGGGATGAGATGGGATGGGATGGGATGGGATGGGATGGGATGGGATGGGATGGGATGGGATGGGATGGGATGGCATGGGATGGGATCAATGGAATGGGATCAATGGAATGGGATCAATGGGATGGGATGGGATTGATGGGATGGGATCAATGGGATGGGATGGGATATGATCAATGGGATGGGATGGGATCAATGGGATGGGATGGGTGGGATGGGATGGGATGGATGGGATGGCATGGCATGGCATGGCATGGCATGGCATGGCATGGCATGGCATGGCATGGCATGGCATGGCATGGATGGGATGGGATGGGATGGCATGGCATGGCGTGGCGTGGCGTGGCGTGGCATGGCATGGCATGGCATGGCATGGCATGGCATGGCATGGCATGGCATGGATGGGATGGGATGGGATGGATGGCATGGGATGGGATGGCATGGCACGGCATGGCATGGCGTGGCATGGCGTGGCATGGCATGGCATGGCATGGCATGGCATGGCATGGCATGGCATGGCATGGCATGGCATGGCATGGCATGGCATGGTGGGGATGGGACTGGGGTGACAGAATAGCTGGGATGAGATGGGATGGGATGGGATGGGATGGGATGGGATGGGATGGGATGGGATGGGATGGGATGGGATGGGATGGGACAGGTGGGATGGGTCAGGTGGGATGGGGCTGGGCCGTGCCCCGTTACCTGCTGGTGTTCATTGGAAGAAGTCCAGGTCTTGGTGCACCAGGTGGGAAAAGAGCTGCAGGCTCAGGCTCTGACAGAGACGCGCCATCAACATCATGAAGAGAGACTCCCGGCAGCCAGAAAACAGCACTGTGGGGACACAGGGACACAGTGACATCAGGAACGTTGGGGACATGGGGACAGGCCCTGGGAATGCTGCAACCCACCTTGAGGCTCCAGCAGCCGCCACCATCCCAACAGCTCCAGCGGTGACTCCATCCCCACTCCTGATGGCATCCAGCACCTTCCCAGTGGCATACGGCCCTGCCATCTCCCCTGGGTGTCACCTAGGCTGTGTCACCGGGATGTGACCACTGACACAGGGGGACCCTGATTTGTGGGGGGCAGGACCTGGTCTACAGAGCGGGGATCTAATTTTGGAAAGGCAGGACAAGATTTGGGCAGGAGACAATTTGGAGAGGTCAGGACCCAATTTTGGGGGTTTGGTGAAAAATTTAGGGATTTTATACCAAATTTAAAGTGTCAATACCAATTTTGGGGGGGTTAAGCAAACAATTTTATGGATCAGAACCTAAACATAGGAGATCAGGACCTTAAGATCCCAGGTCTTAGAGGTCAACATCAATTTTTGGCCATCAGACCATAAGTTTGAGGGTCAGCACCCAATTTGGGTGGACCAACAGTCAAGTCTGCAGGGTCAGAACCCAATTTGGAAAGTGAGCACCCCACTTTGGCAGGGTCAGCACCCAACTGAAGGGGTCAACTCACAATTTAGGAGGGTCACCACTCTATTTTAGGGCGGTCATCGCCTATTTAGGGGCTCAACACTCAATTTTAAGGCGCCAGCATCCAATTTGGTGGGGTATCCCAGTTTGGGGGGGTTCCCAATTTGGGGCTGCAGAGCCCAAATTGGGGGTGTCAGCGCCTGTCACCACATGTTAACGTCCTAAGGTGACGTTAGGATGTTTGTATCCCCATCTGTGTGTTCTGTTTATGCTGGATGTCATATTCTGTGCCTGTTGCCTTTTCAAGGCATGGTGACCTGGTTCTTAGTCCGGCACTGTGGCCCTAACCCCAGGGTCACTCGGTCTATATGCTCCTGACACCAACATGGTGGACAGTAAATGGCGTTTATTGAGAGGTCACAAGGGTTGTTATAGCTTGGGCAGTCAGTGTCATTTCCTTCTGCTCACGTCCGGCTGGGTGCGGCCAGGTACGGAGCAAAGGTCTGACTGCAGGGGTGGGGGGATGTCCTGACTGACTGTACAGCCCGATTTCTTCCGCACGCATATCCCTAACTCTCCACAGACTCCCTGGCACAGACCAATGCTTTGCCAGTTCAGGATTCCCTGGCAGAAACCAATGTTCTGCCAATTCAAGAGTCCCTGGCATAGACCCTCCTGACCCAACTGTGATCGATCCCCTGAACTCCCTATGAGTCCCAGGTCCCACGTGTGACAAAAAAAAGGGCTTGCTTCCCCCTTGACCAACCACTTCCCTCGCGGGAGAGTGGAACTGCAATCATGGGGTTCACATTCGCTTCATCATAGAATCACGTCTCACACACACGCTCGATCACACCCCACTCAACCACACGGTACTCACAGTTCCTTGCCCATGTGGATTCTTCATGCATGTTAATTTTCTGAGTGAAAAAAAAAGCACCGCAGCCTCGGAGATCCCTCTTCAGATTGTTCTGAGTTTCCAAGAACTCTGGGCCCATTTTATTCCTCTTTGGCTGTGGTTCTGGCTTCAGTTTGGTGTTTGATTGGTTTCATGAACTCCCAATCCCGTCAGGCCGCTGAAATCAGTGCCTCCTGACCAGAGAGGGGTCCCCGAACTCCAAATTCAAATCATGTCAGGGTCACCAGAACTGGTATAAATGATCAACCAAAAGCCAAATTATCAAAATTGTGTAAATATTTATTTCTCTTTTTCTGCGACCAAAATATGGTCCTCAAAACCACCACAGCCAAAGAGAAAGTGTCAAGCCTGCGATCAGCACAGGGTGAACCTGGATCCGACCTCTATTGCATCAAATCCCCCCTCGTTCACATGAGCCGCTTCTAGCAGGGATGTTTTATACAGTTTATTATGCTGGAGGCAAAGGAGTCCAAGTTTCTTTTGTAACTCTGCATATTCATGGTTGGTTCTTTCACTGTGCAGAGCTGGACAATCGCCGTTTCCTGGTTGATAGCCAGCATTGATCCAATCCCGGGAAGTCACTTATTCACATGTATCTTTCTGGAGACTTCGGCTATCTTGATCGATGTTATCAACAGGGCAATGATTGCTCTTAGGCGGTTTTCGATGGCTCGGGATAACGGTGATCATCGTGCTGGTTGGGTCTATTAATAAGCTAAATGCCATTCGTTATCTGGTTGCCTTCAGGAATTTTGGAGTTTGAATAGACATCCACCTCCCAGGCTACTTGTGGTCAGAGACTCATTTGGATTTCACAATCTTTATAAAACACATTCTTTTTATAGCATGAATTATTTCTAACATACATTACCTACATGAAGTAGGGTGGGAAGCCCTCTCCGTACCCAAATCGACCAGTTTTTGCTTATGCTTTAGTCAAACTACTGCAAAATTTCTTTTCTGTAACTACTGAATTATACCTGATTGTATTAATTAATCTCAATTAAAATTGCAAACCTCAATTAAAACTGCTGCTAAATTTTAAGTTTGTGATTTATTTAATTGCACATATGGGACCTCATTCATAACAGGACAAAGCTGTAAAAAGGTTCAATTCCACCTGTATAATCCTTTACACATAAATCCTTGACAGAGTCTGGGGCTCATATTGGATCCAGGCATTCCCAGGCTCCTCTCAAAGAAGGAGTTTAGAAAACCTGGTGGTCCTGGTTTGGGGGAACTTAGGGGTATAACTGGGGTGTTGAGGATCCTTTCTACACCTTGGGACCCAACAGGAGCTTCTCTAATAAACTTTGCCGGAAGCTCCTACTCTGCCCATGACAGGAACCCCTGGGAGTGTATGTGACATCTGGGTTCTTTGGCAGCCTGGGAGCTCCTGGGATGTCACCCTGGAGCCCCCTGTAAGTGTCTGGGACATCCTGGCTCATTGGCAGCCTGGGGACTCCTGGGATGTCACCATGGAGGCCCTGTGCCTGCATAGCTCTTTAGCATCCTAGAAACCCCACTGTTGCACTCCGCAATGGTGGTAGACACAACCTTCTCCCACAGTGTCTTGTGCCAACAGGTAGGAGCCTGAGAGAACCCGCGCGAGCACACGTGCACACACACACACACACACATACACACAGAGCAGTTTGGCAGTGAAGTAATGGGAGGGTGCAGGTATTACAGCGACCTGAAGGAGGTAGCTGAGGTGAGAGAAGGACGAGAATCTTGTTCCTTGATCAGAAGGCTTGATTTATTGATATATAATATATAGTACATTATAACTATACTAAAAAGAATAAAGAGAGAGCTTGCAGAGACTGCTAAGCTAAGAATAGAATAGAAGGAATGAATAACAAAGTTCTGTGTTCAAGGAATCTCCCTTGAGCTGCTCCTGTGATTGGCCCTTAATGGTACACATGGAAGGAGAGCCAATCATAGGAACCCCTGCCACATTTTCACAGCAGCCGATAACAATTTGTTTACATTCTTTTTCTGGGGCTCTGCTTCCCAGAAGAGGGACAAATCCCAAAGAAAGGATTTCTATGAAGAAATGTCTGCGACATGCAGGGATGGAGTTCCAACGTACTTTATTTCAGGTGATGCTGAAAGCGTCCAGGGGCCAAAGACAAAGGAGGGTCTAAGGCATAAATAGAGGAAAAGATGGGGTGGAAAAGAGCATCAAGGCCAATGGGATGAGAACACAGGGGTGGTACAAAAGGACAGAAACCAATAGGAATGCTAGGGCGGATAGGTGGAGTTACATAAATGAATGGGGTAACTGGAAAGGGAGAACTTACTAGAATATGAACATATAAGGTTAAAATGGGTGGGGAAGGCCGACGGGCTAATGGGGAGGACAGAACTGAGACAAATTAACATAGTGTTGCAGAGCACCATGGGGGAAACTTCCTTCCTCATCCTGAGCTGTGAGGAATGCCTGGAGCCTAGGGTACATTTCTCTAGGGTATTACCCTTGCCCTCTCCCCAGTAGGCTCATGGGCTTCCACACCCCTGGAATCTATTCATTCCTACTCTGGTGAGTATTGATCCTTAGCAACTTGAAGGTTCTTTGATGAATTTTAATTCTCAGCTGGCTTATTCAAGTCTTCAACTCTTCAGGAATTCAGTGACAAATGGTCATTAATATTTCAAATCATTCCAACAAGACAAGTCCCTGGGAATAATTTTGTTTTAAAGTCTTCAACTCTTTTGTGGTGAATTAGACAGATTTCAGAAATGTACTTCAAGTGAATATACTGCATCTTTAAAAAAGGCAGGGACTTTTTTTGTCTTGTTTAGCTTTCTTTTCCTTTTTATACATTGGTATCAGCAATCTCCAGTTGACATTAATCCCAAGCACCTCCTAATGCAGTCTGAAAATCAAGACTCTTTATGTCTGACAATGAATCAGATTTTGTCCCTACCCCCACCCCACCATTTCCCCCATCCAGCCCCTGGGACTCAGAGCAGCCTTGTGCAAATCTGAGTTCCCTCCACCCCAGGCTGGACCTGCAGCTTTCAGCTCCTTGTCTGAGGAAGTGAAGGGAGACGACCACATCCTGATTGATCAGCATCGAACTCCGATTTATTGATCCAGCTTACACACTTTTATAGTAGTGTTAATTAAACTTATACATATTACAAAACCCAAGCTCATCATTGGTTACAGATTACACACCAACCCCTCCTTTGTTGCCAATACCTGTGGTTTTCTTGTTGAAGCTAATACTTGTTTTTCTCATCCTGTTGTTGACTTGTTATTTACCATTCTCAAGGCCTCCATGTTTTCCACCATGTTTTTCTCATCACTTTACTCAAGGACATGGTGTTTACTGTTTAAAGGAAAAAGCCTGAGAACTTGCTGCTTACAGCTGCCTTTTACTTTTTAACCAGCTGTATGTAATCATAGCCTTTCTATAAGCCATGTCTGAACAAAATTCTCCAACACTTGTCTCCAACTCCCACCTGCTTTCCTTGGAGAAGCAGCTGTCCGACACACACAGAGATGTTCATTTATTGTCAGGGAAACAAAACCAAGAGAAGGCACAGTCCATAAAATGCAGAAGTCATTCCTCTGGCTATACATTAAATCCACTTTCCACAGCAGACAGTCTCAGACTAATGGAAAACACCTTCTGTGCCCAGAACAGATCCTGATATTCCCCAAACCTTCCCTGAACCAATTGTGTCCAGATTTGCTCTTTGCACACACAAGTCACATGCTGAAGTCACAAGCTCCCTCCATGCCCTGAGGGAGGAAAACAGAGAAAGTGGATGAAAAGCTCTCTTGTGCAGATCTACAGCTGCACTAATTCCATTATTCTGGGTTCACAGGAACTTGATACAGCACACTGTGCAGCATGCGTACCCTGTGAGTCTCTGTTCTGGGATTGGGGTTTTTTGCCCATTCTCAACAGTAGGTCCTGGCTGTGGGCTCTCAATGTCAATAGTTGGCTCAGGGTCTTGGCCATTAGCACAGGGTCCTCCACCACCCGCCAGTGCCTGGGGTATATGGATCTTCTTACCTGGCTCACCTGGAGCTGCTTGTGGCCATCCCACAGTGGGCGCAGGGCACCCCAGGTTGTCCAGATGGGGATCACTGTGTCCCCTGGGGGAAATACACCCCAGGGATAGAGCCAGGAAAGCAGCAGGAACCCAGAGCCTCAGACAGGATGTGACTGATGTGGCCACTGGGACATGAGGAAAATAAAACCATGGGCCAGGGGTCTTGGGATGCCTCAGGTGTCCTGTCACAGCAGGAGATGGGAGAACACCCCTGGAAGAGACAGTCTGAAGTTTCTCTCATTTGCCTCACAACCATTACAAAGACAGAGATCAGGACGCTGAGGACCCTGACTGGAGTTCTGGCCTGGTTGAAGTGGGATGCTCACCAGTGATTGTTCGCAGCTGTGTCTACAGAGCCACTATGGTATACTGCTTGTAGCAGGGCCTGGCAAAGGACCATCTTGCCCAATATGCTTGTACCCTGCTTCTTGACAATAGCCCATGAATTTCCCCATCTCTTGTCCAAATGAACTTTCAGGGGTAACTTCGGTGGACCCCCAAGGAAAACCCTTCATCTGCTTCACTACCACCATGACAGACGGAGATTGAAGCCCCCTCCCAAGGACTGAGACTGAGATGCCTATAATCCTAACACGGGGCGGGGACTAGCCTGATCAAAGCGAGATGTTTGTCCAGGTGTGTTCCCTGGACCAAGAAAACAATGGGTCTTGCTCACTGCTGAGGACATGGACTGTCTGTACCCATCTTCAATATCTGTTCCCCCTTCGGCAGTTTCAAGACACTTATTCTTTATTGTCTTTTACCTGTTCCCCCCACCCTTGGCAAAGGATTATAATAGACCCCGGAGTTAACCAGGACTTTGAGGTTCTCCCCAACATGACTAGGCGAATTTCCATTGACCTGGACCACAAGGATTTCGTCTCCAAGTTTGGTAGCTATATCCCTTTTCTCTCTCTCTCTCTCTCTCTTTATCTTTTATCTCTTTCCTAATCCCTCAATTGCATTTGCTGTGGTCATTTAATAAAAGGTGTATTTGTTTTGAGCTATACTGAAGTCCCCTCTGTGTTGTTTTTGCACTCTGAGATCAGTTAACGAATCATCACTACCCCGCTAGTACTAGCGGATCGTGACATCCCCAAACCCTTGTGTCCTGCCCAGTCCCACAGGGATTTCCTCGGGGTCATGTTGCCATGAGGTTGAATCTGCTCACACAGGAGGAGGGGCTGAGCCTGGCTGTGCCACACATCACCAAAGAGGAGCGGCAGAGCCCTGGACTGATCTGCAGCCACATTAGGTGAGCTGGGGGCTTGGGAGACAGTGTGGCATCCAGAGGACATTGCTGGGGACAGCCTGGCAGCCATGGGGACAGTGTGGCACCAGCCGTGGGGACAGCCTGGCACCAACTGGGACAGCCTGAAACCCATGGAGACAGTGTGACAGCATCCATCAGGACAGTCTAGCACCCATGGGGACAGCATGAAACCCATAGGGACAGCCTGGCACCCACTAGGACAACTTGAAACCCAAAGGGACAGACTGATACCCATGGGGGCAACTGGACACCCTTTAGGGCAGGAGTCAGTTAGGTCAGCCTAGAACCCATAGGGACAGCCTGGCATCACTGTGGACAGCCTGACATCCATTAGGATAGACTGGCACCCATGGAGACAGCCTGGCACCCATGAGAAGAGTGTGGCACCCATAAGGAAAACCTGACATTTCTGGGATGGCCTGGCAGCCACTGCTCATCAGACCATGACAGCCACAGGGGCATTGTGACACCTATGGGGACAGCCTGGCATCCATGGGGAAAGCCTGTCATCTGTTGGGAAAGCCTGACAGCCATGGGGGCATTCCGGCATCCCTGGGGACAGCCTGACATCCCTGGGGACACACCTCCACCACCCATACCTCCTGTCCTCAGCAGCTCCAAGTCCCACATACCGGTACATCTGCAGGGCCAGATCCAGGGGCACAGCTTCCTTGCCTGCCAGCACCTCCGCTCCAGCAAATCCCTGTGGGAGGTCAGGAGCTTCTGGACACACAGGCCCCACCTGAAATTCCAGTCCCTGCTGGCCCTGAAGTGGCTGCAGCGCCTCTGCAGTGAGGAGGAGTGTCCGTGCATCCCCTGCCTGCGATCCAGCGTGGACATCGCCATCCCCGCTGGAGAGACCAAGATGTCCTGGAGCTGCAGCAGCTCCAAGGTGCTGGTGGTGGCTGCAGTGGGGGTCCCACAGCGTGGTGACATGGGTAGCAGCAGTGCTACCCCAGCACTGTCCCCACCAAAGCACCAACATTTGCGCAACATCCCTGATATCACTGACATCAGCACTGAGCAGGGAGTGAGCCGGGAGGGCGGCCCATTGGAGAACTGGCTCATCACCCTCCCCAAGGTGGACAGCCAGGTGCCAGAGAACTGGGGGCATTCTGGGGGGACCCTGGCCTGATGAGCCTGGCTGTTGCTCCACAGCCACACTCCAACTTGGATTCCAAGTGGTGCCAGGTACACCAGGGCTGTCAGGGATGGTACACAGGTTCTGCAGCCTGTGGGAGCTGCTGGGCACCTCTGGGCACTGGGGACTGCAGGCACAGGGGGCTGAAATGCACCTGGAGGCCACCCCTCCTTCCCACCCAAAAGGTGACATCAGGGAATGTCCAAGAGAGAGGGCTGTGAAATCACAGAATGGCTGTGACAATATGAAGGAGCTGTGTGACATCACAGAGTGGGCTGTGATATCACTGGGCAGGTATATGACATCATAAAGTGAGCTGTATCATCAGAGAGTGAACTGTGACCTAATAGGGTGTCTGTATGACATCATGGAGGGGGCTGTGACATCATAAGGCACCTGTGTGACATCACAGAACAGACTTTGACATCACAGAGAGAGGTGTGACATCACAGAGTGGTGGTGTGACAACACAGGGTGCATTGTGACATCACAGAATGGTGCACAGGGGTGCTCACACAGGAGTGCTGTGTGAGGTCATTGGGTAGATGAACGTCATGGTTTAAAAAACAGGTATCTGCTCAGGAAGATGGCAACAGAACAGAATAAACAACAGCTGAACAATCCCAGGAGTTCCCTTCCCCCTTGAGTGCAGTTCTGGCCACGCCCCACAGGGGGCACTGGTGGCCCTGGCAGGACAGGGTGGGCAGGGCAGGTGCTGTCTTGCAGCCAGCAGGGGGCACTGCAGTACTGGGGTGGGACCTTCCTGGGCAGTGATGGCACAGAAAGGGACCTGGTGGGGACAGCCCCAGCCCCAGGTGGCACTGCACAAGCTGATTCCAGGCTCCCAGGCATCAGGGAGCAGGGAAGCAGGGAGACTTTGGTGGCAGTGCTGAAAACCCTTGGGCAGCAATACCCTGGGCAGCCACACTCACTCTGTCACCCACACTGCCACTCCTCATTCCTGAATGGAAGGGGCAGCCTTGGCTCCACTCCAGCAGGGTCCTGGCCATGCTCACACCTCTGATGATAGCTCTCAAGCTGCGGGAGGTCCAGGGTGAACACTGACCATTTGTGGCTCAAATGACCATTGGATACCCCATCACCATGAGCTACACCCGAAGGCAGGATTGGGACAGATAAGATTTGGCATTGGATCCATTGGGATTTGAACTTGGATCTGTTGGGATTTGAACTTGGATCTATTGGAATTTTGGGTTAAACCAATGGGATTTGGGGCAAAAAAGGCAAAATCTGAGTGAGGGAAGAAAGCTCCTCCAAGTTATTCCTCCACCCTCCCAACCAGAGGCATTTGTTGATGATTCCTGGAAATTCCTGGAGGTTCCTGGAGATTCCCAGAGATTCCCAGCTACTCCAGAGATGCATCCAGCACTGGCCAGAAGTTCTCGTCGCTTGTCCTCATTGTCTTCGGTCTCACAGGGCTGGGCAGGGGTTCCTTGGGGTCAGGATCCTCAGGAATGCTGGAGCCAGAGCTGGATGCCGACAACACCGCAATCACTGGCGTTTGGAAGCTCCAGGGATCCTGAAGATGGATCTGTTTGTATTTCTCCTTATTTTTCACCTCTTCCCCATCTCCACCTCCTCTTCCTCCTCTGGAGCATGGAGTTTTGGCTGTGTGCATCTGGAGCTGACGCCCAGAGTGGTCCTGGCGCTGTCTGGCCTTTGGAATCTCAGGATGATCCCTGGAAGGATCCAATGAGAAAGGTCATCCTGAGCTGGGAGACACCATGTTGTCTCTGAGCCTTCAGCCTCACCTGTTTGAGGACTTTTCCAACTTCTTCTTCCTCCCCTCGGTTTCTGAGTTTCCTGACTTTTCTGATTTTTTTGACTTCTCTGACTTTTCTGAGTTTTCTGACTTTTCTAACTTTTCTGACTTTTCTGACTTTTTTGACTTCTCTGACTTTTCTGACTTTTTTGACTTCTCTGACTTTTCTGGCTTTTCTGATTTTTTTGACTTCTCTGACTTTTCTGGCTTTTCTGACTTTTTCGACTTTTCTGATTTTTCCAACTTTTCTGACTTTTTCAATTTTTCTGACTTCTCCAGCTTTTCTGACTTTTCCAGCTTTTCTGACTTTTCCGGCTTTTCCTTCATCCCTTTGGATTCAGACTTTTCCAACTTCTCCTTTTTCCCCATTTCTGTTTCTGACATTCCTGATTTCTCCTTCCTCCCCAGTTCAGTTTCTGACTTCTTTTTCCCCAGTTCAGTTTCTGTCGTTTCCAACTTTTCCTTCCTCCACAGTTCAGTTTCTAACTTTTCCAGTTTTTTCTTCCTGTCCAATTCAGTTTCTGACTTCTTTTTTCCCAGTTTGGTTTCCGACTTTCCTGATTTTTTCTCCTCCTCTAGCTCTGTTTTTGACTTCCTCTCCTTTGCCTTCCTCCCCTGGGTTTTCTGGTTTTCTGGAATCTCTTCCTCAGGTTGTTCCTCTGCTCCTGACATTCCAGAAGCTGCCTCTGGAACTGAGAAGTAGAAGTCAAGTCAGAGGTCACATCACTTGTCCTATTTCTTCTCTTTTCCCCCACATTTCTTCCCCTTTTTTCCCCACATATCTTCCTTTTCTTCCACATTTCTCTCTTCTTTCTCCATTCCTTTGCTTTCCCCCCTCTTCTTTCCCATTTTTTATCTATTTCTTTTCTTTTCCCCCATTTCTTTGCCTTTTCACTCTCATTCCCCCTTTGCCCTTTCCCCCATTTTTCTCCACGTTCCTTGATTTTCCCCCAATTTCTTTCCTTTCTCCTATTTATTTGCTTTGTTATCCCCAAAAATTCCCATTTCCCTAATTTTTGCTGTTTTCCCTCTTTTCTTTGTTTTTTTTTTCTCCAGTTTCTTTTCTTTCCCTCCACTTTCT
The DNA here is from genome assembly GCF_047830755.1 of Zonotrichia albicollis. Lineage (NCBI taxonomy): Eukaryota > Metazoa > Chordata > Aves > Passeriformes > Passerellidae > Zonotrichia > Zonotrichia albicollis. The sequence continues at coordinate 8,123,850 of NC_133845.1, read as the reverse complement.
TTCTTTATTATCCCAATTAGTTTTCATTTCCCTATTTTTTGCTATTTGCTCCCTTTCCTTGATTTTCCTCAATTTTTTTTCTTTATTATCCCCAAAAAATCCCATTTCCCCCACTTTTTGCTATTTTGCACCTTTCCTTGATTTTTTCCATATTGCTTTCCTTTCTCCATATTCCTTTATTTTCCCAATTAATTCCCATTTTCTCAATTTTTTCCTATTCCACCTTTTTTCTTTTTTCCCCATTTCTTTGCATTTTTCTCAATTTAAAAAAATGTTTACCTTTTCTGTTTTTCCCAGACTTCCTGTCTTCCCCTTCTTTCCTGATCCATGGCCCCATTTCCCCCCTGGGACATGAGATCTCCTTAGGGAGGCGCCAGAGGCTCTGGAGCAGCAGCGCCCTCGGAATTGGCGCCTGGGCCATTTCTCTCTCAAACCTGGATGGGAAATACCATGATCACCCCAGAACCATCCTGGAATCACCACCATTTTTCCCAAATCCATGACATTTCCCCTTCAATTTACCACATATTCTTTAATCTGCCTTGTTTTTCCCAAATCCACCAAAGTTTTCCCTAAATCCACCACTTTTTCCCAAATCCACCCGATTTCTCAAAAATCCACCATAGGTTTCCCCAAATCGACACTATTTTTCCCAAATCCAGCATTTTCCCCAAAATCCATTACATCTTCCCAAAGTTCATCTTGGTTTTCCCCAAATCCACCATGTATTTTCTTAAATACTCCATTATAACCAAATCCATCATATTTTTCCCAAATCCATCATATTTTTCCCAAATCCGCCTTTTTTTCTTACAAATCCAACACATTTTCTTTAATATACTTTGTTTTCCCCAAATCCACTCTGTTTTCCCTAAATCCACCCTGTTTTTCCCCAAATACATGTTTTTCCCAATTCTGCCACATTCACATTTTCCTTAATTCACCTGGGTTTTTTCCCACAATCCACCGCATTTTCCTCCAAATCCATCACATTTTCCCAAATCCATCATGACTTTCCCCAATCCATCTTTTTTTCCCCAAATCCTGCCTTTTCTCCCAAATTAAATCCATTTTCTAAATTCCATCATGGTTTTCTCCAAGTCCTCCTCACCTTCCCCCAAATCCACCATATTCCCCCAAATCCCCCATTTCCTTGCAATACTCTACATTTTCCCAAAATCCACCATTCTCCATACCCTCCCAAGACAGAATTCCAGGCCCTCTTAATCCAAGGAATCCTGGAGTGGGTTGTACCCTGTTCCAGTCCCATCCCAGAGCCCCTGGATTGCCCCTGGACGCACTCAGGGAAGACGATGACAGAGCCAAATGAGGTCAGAGCAGCCACAGGGACTCCCCGAGGCACCACCATGTCCAGGAGTTCCTGGATCTGCAGTGGAAGAGAACAGGGATGGGACTTTCTCCATGGGGATGAGGAACTCAGCAATAGAAGACTCCAAAGATAGTGGGACCTTCTCATGGACGAGAAGCTCAGCATTAGAGGAGCGCCAAGGTGGCCGGATCTTCCTATCATGGATGAGAAGGTCAGTAATGGAAGACCTCAAAGATGAGGAATGCAGCACTGTAGGAGCCCAGAGAGGACCCCAAAGATGGTGGGATCTCCTCAACATGACCAAGGGACTCAGAGATCCCAAAGATGGTAGAACCTCCTCAATGTGAATGAGGAACTCAACATTGAAGGAGACCAAAGATGCTGGGACCTTCTCCCCATGAATGAAGTAGTTTTAAAGGATCACCCCACACCCCTGCCCCCATCCCCTCAACCCCCTCACCTTGAAGATCCCCTTTTCCAGGTTCTCCTTCCCAGCCACTGCCTCCAGGAAGCTGTGGTAGAACCTCATCCGGACCTTGCGCCTCTCCACCAGAAGGACTCCAATATCCCTGAGGACCAGGGCCACGTCCTCACCCATCCCCAGGCACTGTGACAGGAGGGACATAGTGGCCTGGAGGGAACCCTCCACTTTGCGCCGAGGCAGTCCCAGCACTGCGGCCACTCCAAAAGTCTGGAGGGGATCGAGGTTCCCTGGGAGGGCATGGAAGATAGAGGGATTTGGGGTATTCTCAGGGGGTTTGGGAGGGGTTTCTCAAGGTTTTATGGGGACTCCTTGTGGTTATTGGGGTCCTCTCATGGTTTCTTGAAATTTGTTACAGTGTTTTGGGGTCTTCTCTTCATTTTTTAGGGTCTTCTCATGTGTTTTGCAGTCTTCTCATGGTTTTATGGGGTGTTCTCGTGCTTTTTTGGGGTTTTCCCATAGTTTTATGGGTTTTCTTTTTTTTTTTTTTTATTTTTGGGTTCTTGTCACGTGCTTTTTTGGGGTCATGTCATTTATTTTTGGGTCTCATCCCAGTTTTTTGGGGGCTCTTTGTGATTTTTGGGTTCTTCTCATGGGGCTTTATGGTCTCCTTACATCTTTTTGGCTTCTTCTCACATCTTTCAACTCCCAATTTTCCACCCCTTCCCTCAACCCTCCCCCTCCATCCATGTCCACCTCAGAATCCCCATAGTCCTACCAGGACGGAATTCCCAGTCATCCATCAAATTGTGGCCCTGGACCAAATTCCTGGCCAGGCAAAATATTGGCCTCCGTGTTGTCACCTCCATGTCACCAACCTGCACCCGCCAGGGCACTACATGCAGGGCACCAAGGGTTGGGATCCGCACCCCCTGCAACCAGAATTTTGGGAATTTTGGGATCTGCTTCCTCCCAGAAGTATAATTTTTGGATTTTGAAGTGGAAGTTTGGGATTTTGCGGTCTGCACCTCCCTGCAAAAGGAGTTTCAGAATTTTGGGATCTGAACCCTCTGGAAAAGGAATAATGGGATTTTGGAATGAATCAGAGTTGACCTTGACACCCAGGAGGGGACATGGCAGGGGAGCTGAAGTGACCTTGTTCCGCAGCAGGAGGTGTTCCAGGACGAAGTCGGCCACTGCATCCCAGATTTTCTTCCATTCTGGGAATTGAGTAGAACTGAGTCAGGATCCTGATCCTGACATTCCCAGGGGTCCAGGGGCTGCTGGTACCTTCAGAGGTGGTGGCTGAAGCCACTTCTGTCCTCCCCCAGAGTTCCACCTTAGTCCTCCTGGCAGTTGGAGGGTGGGAGCTCATTCTTCACTCCCTCAGGATTTGGGATCAGGATGTGGGATCTGGATGTGGGGTCTGGGATGTTCCACCACCAGACTAGCTCACGCTGTGTCCCTCAGGATGCTTGGTGATACTGCTGGTGGCACTGTGACTTTGGTGGGGCCTCTGTGACATTTTGATGACACTGTGGGGAGAGGGGTGGGCTTGGGCAGGGAGGAGGGATGGAATATAGCATGGGGAACATGGAATGGGGGACATAGAGGGTGTGGAACCAATGTGATGGGACATGGAATTGAGGACATGAGATGAGAGATGTGGGGGATGTGAGATGGAACACATGGAATGGGGACAGGAGGGATGTGGGGGATGGGGGATGGGGGACATGGAAGGGGGGATATGGGATGGGGGCAAGAGGGACGCTGAAGATGGGACATAGAATGGGGCCACAGAATGGGGACATGGAATAGGAAATATGGGGGATATATGGGGAAATGGGATGAGTGACATGGGGTTGTGGGGGATGGGGGACATGGAGTGGGAACTTAAAGGATGTTGGATGGGGAGCATAGAACTGGGGACAAAGGGGACATGGGAGACATAGTCTTCAGGTGTTCAAAGACATTACAATAAGCAGGCACAATGACAAAGCAATTTTTGAGGCATTTTTCTTATTACCAGGTCCTTAACACCTGGTCAATGCCCAAATCCTGAGAGAGGGATTGCAGTTGCTTGGCTTCACTACCATCCAGTTCCACAATGGAGTTGCGATATCCCAGCAGACAGCAGCAGGGTCACCAGGAGCTCTCCCAAATGGCAGCTGAAATCTTTTCACACATCTCACAGCTCACTTGAGGACAAGGATCAGGTGATTGTGTCTGGCCCTGACTTTTCCTCCTACTGTGAGGGCCCTGCTTCCTCTTCCTCCCTCACTAAGAGATTGGTGCTGATTTGGTCTTGGATTTCTTCTGTACAGCAGTATCTGTTCACAGCAGGGGCTGTTCCCCTGGTTCAGGAATGCCCACAGTGCCTGTTGCTGTGCTTTCATCCTCCTCCCCCTGAGGCTGTCCAGTGACCAGCAGTGTCCTGGAAACAGTAGCAGATTAGTAGTAGCAGTCCAGTGTCCTGGAAAAGTAGCCCTGCAGATTCCATCACTTTGTACCTCTCTGGAGCTGCTTCAACATTTTTCCTTCACATATTTTATCACTTTAAAAGGGTCCTGTAGCTGTTCAGGAGTGAACTTCTAAACCATTGAAGGAGAGGAGTTCTCCAGATACTGGGCCATTTTCTCCCACATTCCATGCCACTCATGACTATCCACTCTCGGGACAGATCTCTGAATGACCCTCCTAGAAACCTCTGTTATGACTCTAAACTTGGTGTGGAGCACACTGGGGAGAGCTGGCAGACTCAGGAACAAGAACAGCCTTTCCTTAACACCCAAAGGGAATTAAAACTTCTCAAAAGCCATTGAAACAGGCCTGAAGGAGGAAAAGGGGGTGAAAGGCAGGGGAAAATCATCCACTCCCCTTCCCCCCACAGACTCCATTATGAATGGAGTCCCAGAGGTAGCACCCAAGGCAAGGACAGGAAAGCAGCATTAAATACACATCTCAAATGACCCTCACTGCCCTTGATGTTCTCGCATCATAAACTGATTTTCCACAGTACATCAACAAAGCAATCCTGATCCCTCGCCTTGCTCTGAAAAAGATGCCTGAGAGAAGCACAGACAGGAATATGTACATGGTGAGCTCCCACACCCACATAAGCAGACCAAACAACATTGTGCCCACTGGCTCTGTCCCTAATACAGTAAATGCTCAGATCAAATTTATTCCCAACCTTCTCAGGGCAGATCTGTTGTTATTCAACTTGTTGTGTCCCACAATGGCCACTGGAAAGTGCTGCCCTACATCCCCATAACCCCTTTCCGACCACATCCTGCTCTAACTTCCCATTTGCTCTTCTCTCAGTGTTCACATGTTAATTGTGACACCACTTCTGCTAAAGGAGCTTGGTTGGGAAGCAATTGGCTGCATAACTTGGGGACAAGATATTAATCACAGAACCGCTCATCCCAGCAGAGACAAGCCAGAGACAGAGGAAAGGGGAGAATCAGGCCCAGGGGACAAGGCTGCAATGGTGATGGCTGTGAGGTCACTGCCACTGCAGCAGCCTGGCTGGCCCTCAGCACACATTCTGGCCAGGAAGGTATTGTAAGGTCATGTTGGAATGTTGGGGACACAAGATAGACTATGGACTTTGAACCTGGTTAACCTAAGAGATTTGATAACAGGATGCCTTGGCAAAATCAAAAAGAACTTTGAAAATAAGACCTAGGTTGCAAGAAGATTAAATCAGACTTAAAAGATTGAAAAGGTTTACTGGAAAAAGAAAATCCAATTAAACTCTGCAAGCAAGAGATATTGGTATTTGCATAAGTTTACCTAATCATTGCAGTACACATTACTAGTCTCCCTGAAATACTATATAAGTGTTTGTATTGTTGCCCGATTGATAAAGGACACAAAACTCGGATAAGTTTTGTGCGGCGCTCTATTGAAGGGCCCGGGGGCCTGCGGACTAACATCCCAAAATCAGAACCCCAAAATTCACTCAAGGGTGTTTTCCTTTTATATACATGCAATTCATAACAAAGTCTCCAAGAAACAGTGGCCCTTTGCCAAACTACGGACCCTTGTAATACATTCCCTAAAATCATAAATCTTTTGCTTGTCCTATTGTATACTACCCCCCCCAAACCGGTTGATCTTCTTTTCTCTCCTACCCTGGCTTAATGTTTATTAAGTTCCTAAGGCTACTTGCCAAGGTTACAGAGAACTCAACACATAATATCAACAGCTACAAAATTATTTTTACAAACCAATTCACACAAAACTCATAACTAAACTATAATAAAACATTTTTGTTGGATTCTAGGCTGTTTGGATGGCTGGAAAGGTCCGGGGTGGCCTCGGGGCAGCCCGCGCTTCAAAGGACGAGAAGAGGCTTCAGTTCTTTTCTCGGTCTCGGTGTTTATTAATTGTTTATCTAAAAGATTTTCTCTCGGCCCGACAGAGGTCTGCTCAGCAGCCAGCCATGAGCACACTCCTCTGCCCTCCGGGGCGGTCACCTATCTTTATACTCAAAGTTACGTATACAATATTTATCATTTTTCCCCAATACCTTTCACCCTTATTAACCAGTGCACTTTTAGTAATAACCAATCCTAAAGTGCCACCATCACCACAGAAGATGGAGGAGAAGAAGAAGGAGAAGAAGGACAGGACACGCCCCAATTCCTCCATCTTACTTCTCTAAACCCCCCTGTACAGAAATCCTAAACCTTGTGTTTCACTCTCTAATTAACTTATCCCTTCACCATTCACTCCGGTGAAATCCTCCTATCCTCATACAGGTGTCGTCTCCTGTGTAGGATCAAAGTCCAGCCACCAGACACTTCTGGTAACATTCCAGGACTCCTGAGCCCCCCAAGGGTGGTCTCGGTGACTCGGCACCTCAGTCCTGAGGTGCTGAGATCCCACACATTTTACTAAATTTCATTTCTTTTCCAACATTTCCCCCCTTTTGAGCATCCTTCAGTCCTGCTGCAAGGATGCTCAACCAACGGTATTGACATTAACACCTTCATAACAAGGTGGGGGATGTTCTTCATTCTGCCGCCCACGGGTCATCACCTTCAGCAACCGGAGAGATCGCTTCTTTTCCTTTTCGATCACACCTAAAAGGCATCTATATACAATCCATATAGTCACCAAAAATACTAAAAGCATTAGTACATACTGTATAACAGAAGTAATCCAGCCAGACAGGTGAAGCCCCAAAGAATCAAATACTGCTCCTATCCAATTATGCTGTGCTTCCCTTTCAATTTCCTTGGTTTTTGTTTCCACTTCTGCCAATTGGGAAATATCTTTCTCCACTTCAAGTGTAACATTCGGAATGTGTACACAGCAATGATCTACTCTTCTACTCAGGTAACAACAAACTCCATGTTCTTTTCACAATAGCAAGTCCAATGCCATTCTGTTTTGTAAGGTCATTCTTGATGTAGCTTGCAATTGCAAATTTAGATCTTTAAATCCCTTCTTAGTAGCTGCTGCCAATCTTTCTGTCTGTCCTAACAAGTTGTTGAGCATTTCCCTATTTCGATATGTTGCTATCGGAGGGAATAATGACTCTAATATCCACCCAAATTGTACTCCTGTGCCAGGTTCATGCCACTGCTCCTCTAGGGATTCTTCCCTCTTTTTGAGTCCTTTCCTTTGAATCAATCTATTCTGTTTCCAGTATGGACACAATGTGGGAACCCCTAGGGTAATTTGTGTTACTGATCCATCTAGAGATAAATGTGTGGTCCACTGTCCGTGTCCCAACACCCAAACTAGATTTCCAGGACTGTGCACAGTAGTATATCTGCAGTCTATAGGTCCATCCATGGACTCTCTGCTAACCGTGTGATTATACCCCCTACACTCACATCCCCATTTTAATGCCATTTTCACCGGTACCAATCCGATTCGGTCTTCCGGTGTATCACATGTAAAAACCTCAGTACAATTCCAATCCTCTTTCTGCGGTCTGAACTCTCGGGAAGATGTAGACGTGATGATGGCCCTATAATGTGACTGATTCTTTACCCCTGACCATTGGATGCACCATTGTACTTCCCCAAGGTAATTATAGTGTTCCAAAACACTGGGTCCCCATAATGTCTTCCAACTTTTCCAGGTGTCAAAATTCTGTGTGATATTCTGACAACTCATCTCATTTCATTGGGATTTTGTTCTTATTCATACTGTATTGCATGGCTCATCTACTGGGGTTGCAATCAAACACCTCCTGGTATTTTGAATCCAACCATAATGATTGGGTTTCATTTCACATTCCTCTTTAGTCATAGCCCGAATGGTCATGCACAAATCCCTCCATACCTCTACTTGTTTGGGAACTGACTGGCAGGACCATGAAACATTCTTGAATGATTCAGGCATTTTGGTTACCGGTATTATTCCCCAGGGAATTGGTTCACCTGCAGCCTGTGGTAATGGCAGACAAGCTGTTCTTTTAGTCACGTTCTGCATGATCCCAAAATCTCTAATTAATCCTACCACTAGGTTTTCCTGCTCAGCATTTCGTTCTATTGTATTATTAGCCTCCTGTCTTCTCCTTCTACCGTGTCTCTGTGAGGATGACATCATTCTGTCATGCCTCCACCATGCATTTCCTATTCTAGGATTAGTGACATTCAACTACCCACAACCTTTGCCTCCCTTCTCCCACTAGCTGATCCCGTCCTCTACTCTGTCCCAGGTCAGTTCCCTATTTGTTTCCTCCCAGCATGATCCCCTGTCCATGGCAAAACCCTCATACTCACTCTTTTGTAATCAAAACTATCCCATATTTTGACCAAGCATGTATATTCTCCCGTATCGTTTGTGGTTACCTTAGTAAGATTCAGTACCGTGTTTCCTTGTTGTTTATCCTGATCCCAACCGACTTCTATCTTGCCTCGGCTTCTTTCAGCCCCCCGTTGCCATATTGCAATAACTTCACCGGCCTCAAATTTCTGGCTGTGAAACATAACACAAGTTAATTGAACATGCATCCCTTCCATGGCTGTAACCTTTGTTTCTTTAACCTGTACTAAAATAGACCCTTGAACGGGTACCAGTCTCATGATTACTAGCAGCAATATAATTAAGAAGGCGGCTTTGCGCGGAAGATCATCCGGGTTGGAGACACTATCTGGGTTTCCCATTGGAACGGTGCCTTCTTTACCCTGGTGTAATGGATCCAAGCATCCATCCCCTGGACCTTTACTGCCGTGTAGGTTGTCATCATCACCTGGTGGGGTCTGCTCCATGATTCCCGTAGTGGATTCGTAATCCACTTCTTGAAGTACACCTGGTCCCCAGGCTGAATGTCGTGGACAGAGTTCTCCAGCGTGAGCGGTTGAATTCTTTCTTAAAGAATTCAAAATCTTATTAAGTGACATAACGTACTCTGCAATTGCCTGGTCCCCACTCACATGTACCTCCCCTTTTAATACAGTTGCATGATATGGTTTGCCATATAGTATCTCATATGGACTTACGCCTACCTTTTCCCTCGGTTTAATTTGAATCCTGAGTAGGGTCAAAGGCAAAGCCTGAGGCCAGTGCAGTTTAGCTTCCTGGCAAATCTTTTTGATTTGTCCTTTCAGAGTTTGATTCATTCTTTCCACCTGCCCACTAGACTGAGGTCTCCAAGGAGTATGCAAATTCCAGGTTATATCTAACATCCGTGCTAATTCCTGCACCACCCCGGCTTATAAAATGAGGACCCCTATCTGACGACAATCCTAAGGGTACTCCAAATCTTGGTATTATTTCTTTTAACAAGGTTTTTACCACCTCCTTAGCCTGATTAGTTCTACACGGAAAAGCTTCTGGCCACCCTGAAAACGTACATACGTACACTAACAAGTATCTGTATCCCTGTGCCCTAGGTAATTCAGAAAAATCAACTTGCCAATAATCTCCTGGTTGTGGCCAATTTGCAACTTTCCCATTAGTATTTGTCTCCTAACTACTGGATTATTTTTCAAACATACCGGGCACATTGCATTAACTCTTTTTGCCATTGTTAACATCTGATTAGAGATTATCTCATTCTTTAAAAATTTTACCAATGCTTCTGCCCCCCAATGGCATTTATTATGTTCTGATTCCAAAATAAATTTCATTATGCGAGTAGGTACCACTATTTGTCCCATTGGTGTAACATACCACCCGAGCTGATTCCTCTGTGCCCCTAGCAAGTTTATTAGTTTTCCATCTTCTATTGAATATTTGGGCTCCTGATTCAGGTATGGGGTAGCCGGATTTGTTCTTACCGGTACATATGCCATTTGAGTCCATACTTCCCGTGCCACTTGCCGTGCTGTAACATCAGCAAAACGATTTCCTTAGTAAACTTCTCCTTCCGCATTTTGATGTACTCTAACATGCATTACTGCAACTGCTTTGGGACTATGTACTGCATCCAGTAGCTGTAGCACTTCCTCCTGGTGCTTGATGTTGGTTCCCTGTGAATTCAAAAGCCCCCTTTCTTTCCATAACACCCCATGCACATGAACCACACCAAAGGCATATTTAGAATCTGTCCAGATATTAACCCTTTTGTCCTTGCTCAAGTACAGAGCTCTGGTGAGTCCAATCACCTCTGCCTTCTGGGCCGAAGTTCCAGGTAACAAAGCCTTTGCTTCTATTACCTGATCCAATGTTACCACTGCATACCCAGCATAGCGAGTCCCATTCTCGACAAAACTGGATCCATCAGTATAGTTCCCATTCAGGGTCTTCCAATGGTTCATCCTTTAGGTCAGGTCTGCTGGCATACACTTGTTCAATTACCTCCACACAATCGTGCACCAGTCCCCCAGCCTCCTGGTCACTGCGTAAAAACTCTGCTGGATTAACATGGTTAGTAGTCTTTATTTCAATATCATCCTGTTCTCTCAGGACAGCCTGGTATTGCAACATTCGACTTGATGATAGCCAGTGACCCCCCTTTTGCTCCAAAACAGCCATGACCATATGGGGAACAAACACTTTCATTTTTGCCCCCAAAGTCAATTTCCGGGCCTCCTGAATAAGGATTATTGTTGCCGCCATGGTTCGTAAACACGAGGCCCACCCGGAACTTACCGAATCCAGTTGTTTAGAGAAGTATCCTACTGGCCTCTTCCATGATCCCACCTTCTGGGTGAGGACCCCCAATGCCAGTTTTTGCCTCTCATTCACATACAACTGGAATTCCTTGGTCAGGTCAGGGAGTCCTAGGGCTGGGGCCTCCTTTAGTGCCTACTTCAATTCCTGGAAGGCCTTCTTTTGTTGTGTCATCCATTCCAACCGATGCTGCTTCAAGGCCTCATACAGTGGCTTGGCTAGGAGACCGAAATTCATGATCCACAGTCAACACCATCCCACCATTCCTAGAAAAGATCTCAATTCCTGATGATTACGAGGCAAAGGAATAGCACATATTGCCTCTATTCGGTTTACTCCCAAACGTCTCTGCCCTTGTGTGATCTCACAACCGAGATAAATAACACTATTTTTGATCAATTGAGCCTTTTCCTTAGAGACCCTATACCCTGCTTGGCCAAGCATAATAATTGTTAATTCCACACACATGTCCCTTTCCTTAGCGGCCAGAAAAATGTCGTCCACGTACTGCAGGACTACATACAAGGATGGAGATATTGTTACCTGGGTTGTCTTCCATTCCTCCAGCTCCTTGGCCAGTTGATTTCCAAAAATAGTGGGGCTGAGCTTAAACCCTTGTGGGAGTCTGGTCCACGTAAGCTGTCTCTTTCTCCCAGAATCAGGACTCTCCCACTCGAAGGCAAAATATTTCCTACTCTCTACTGCCAGTGGGATGCAGAAGAAAGCATCTTTAAGATCAATCACAGAGAACCATTTAAACTCCTCCGATACAGATGTTAACAGTGTGTAAGGATTAGCAACAACTGGATGTATGTCCTTTACTATTTCATTAATAGCTCTCAAGTCCTGTACCAAACGATATTTACCATTAGGCTTTTTCACTGGAAAAATTGGAGTATTATACTTCGATCAAGGAATATTCCTGTAATATTCCTTGAACCAAAAATTGTTTAATTAATGGGGCTACTCCCCTCCTTGCCTCAAGCTTCAAGGGGTATTGCTTTACCCTCACTGGTTGGGCCCCTTCCTTTAGTTCCACCTTTACTGGCTGGGCAGCTTTAGATTTTCCGGGGACCCCTGACTCCCACACCCAGGGTACTACAGCCTACTCAATTTCTTCTGGAATAGGAGAGGCATCCACTCCCTTAATCACAAAAATGCCCGCTATTTGTTCCTCAGGTATCTCCAATTTCACCCTTCCCCCTTCAAATATTATTTTCACATTAAGTTGGGACAATAGGTCTCTGTCAAGAAGGGGTGTGGGGCAATTTGGCATATACAAAAATTGATGATCTGATTCCTTCCCCCAAACCTAAGATTTAAAGGTTGTAAAAATGGTTGTTCCTCTAGATTCCCTGTTGCCCCCACCACCTGTACAGTTGTGTCACTCAAAGGCCCTAATAGTCTATTAAGTACAGAATATGTAGCTCCAGTGTCTACCATAAATTCTTGATCCTTTCCATTTATCTCTAAAACTACCCTTAAACCTTGGTCTAGTCAGCTTTGATTCTGATAATTTCCCAAAACTAGTGCTTCAGCGGCCTCTGCTGGTCCTCCCGTAAATCCTCCCACATGAGTATTCCCTACTAATCCCATATTACCCCCTCTAACCAGGCATTCATTTTTCCAGTGCCCCAATTGTCGGCAAAATGCACACTGGTTTGGATCCAACCTCCCCGTGTTAGGTGCAAACCCAAATCCTCCCCGACCTCTCATCATCCCCCTCTGTCCTCGATTAGCTCCTCCCCGACCTCGTCCCCTAATGAATTTTCCTCCTGCCCCTGTCTGTTGCATTACAGCCAGAATACTAGCTTGTTGTCTTTTTGCAGTTTCTTTTTCCTTGTTGTTGTATACCTTCCATGCTACCTCCAACATTTTATCCAAATTCCGAGTATCCTCCCCTTCCAGCTTTTGTAACTTTTTCCTGATATCCTCTTGTGATTGCCCTAAAAACAATAATGCCAATTGAAGTTTCCCTGACTGATCTTCTACATCTAAATTAGTAAACTTCCGAGCCATGTCTTTTAATCGTTCCAAAAAGGCAGACGGAGACTCATTCTTCTCCTGCTTGACCGAATACAACTTAGACCAATTCATAGTCTTAGGTATTCCTGTTCTAATTCCTTCCACCAACAATTCCTGATATCGTTTTACAGCCCTTATTCCTCCCGTAGAGTTTGGATCCCACCTGGGTTCCTCACTTGGCACTAATTCATCAACTGTTTCATTTAGTTGTCACAGCCTAATCTCCTCACGAGCCTTTTCTCTCATGGCTTTAATAACCATTTCCTTTTCTGTGGAATCCATTATAGTATCCAATAATACCTGTAAATCATTCTAGTCCGGATTCTGAGTTTTTATCACCATTTTAACCACCCTTGCTACTCTTTCAGGGTCCTCCCGGTAACTCCCAGCCGATTGTTTCCATATTACCATGTCCCCTGGAGAGAAAGGCACCTTTATAAGTATTCTTTCTCCCTGTGGTCCCACAGCTTCCCTTAACGGTGCAATTAACTGTGGCCCCTTCTGCCCCTTCCATCCTTGGCGAGTCCGCTCTGCTAACGGAGTCCTTTTAACACTTTCTCTCTTTTCACCATCACTGTCACTCTTGCTAGATCTCATTTTTATAGTTATGTCAGCAGGGGGAGCAAAAGGTACATTAGGAACAACCGGACCCCTCGGAGGTGCTACGCAATAGGACAAATCTTCCTCAATTGAGGGATACAAATCATGCTCCTTTCTTTCTTTACATCCAACACACCCGCTCTCATCATTCATCTGTAAAACCAAAATACCACACTCCTTTTGCCATTCTTCTTTCTGATATAAAATGAAAAACAAATCTAAATATGGTATTTCATCCCATTTCTCATTCCTCCTTAAAAATTGCATCAAAGATTCCATTATCCCCAATTCCAGTGTACCATTCACCGGCCATCCCGCTTCCCCAGTCTCATATTCAGGCCACCAACGGTTACAGTAATCTATCATTTTGTTCTTATCTAATTCTTGAGAATAGCCTTCGCCTTTCCACCTTTTCAATATAAAACCTAATGGCGTATTTCCAGGTATTTTTCCATTGGCCTGCACTAAGGTTTTAAAAGTTTTAAAAGACATCATATTACAGCCTTTAATTTTTTAATTCCACCTTTAGTCCCAATAAACCAATATACCTTTCCGCCGTCCTTCCCCAAGAAAAAAAAAAACAATAGGAGGTGAATTCCGGACCTGCGTACCTTAGACGTCTTATGGCCGGAGCCTAGGCTTTTTTTCCATTAACCACCAAACCAAATCCAATTATCACCTTTTTCCAATATAAAGCGCCTTCGGGCTTACCTTATGCAGTTGTCCGACAAGCGCGGGGGAGTCGGGCACGACCGATGACTCCTCCGAGAAATGCTCGGCGCTGGCTTGGAGTATATCGAGACGTGAGCCACCCCAGCTACCTTCGGAGTCCTGCCGCGGTCGCCAGAAAACTGTTGCCCGATTGATAAAGGACACAAAACTCGGATAAGTTTTGTGTGGTGCTGTATTGAAGGGCCCGGGGGCCTGCGGACTAACGTCCCAAAATCAGAACCCCAAAATTCACTCAAGGGTGTTTTCCTTTTATATACATGCAATTCATAACAAAGTCTCCAAGAAACAGTGGCCCTTTGCCAAACTACGGACCCTTGTAATACATTCCCTAATTCACGAGCAAAATCATAAATCTTTTGCTTGTCCTATTGTATACTACCCCCCCCAAACCAGTTGATCTTCTTTACTCTCCTACCCTGGCTTAATGTTTATTAAGTTCCTAAGGCTACTTGCCAAGGTTACACAGAACTCAACACATAATATCAACGGCTACAAAATTATTTTTACAAACCAATTCACACAAAACTCATAACTAAACTATAATAAAACATTTTCCTAAATTTCATTTCTTTTCCAACAGTATCCCACAATAAAATTGGATTCTGATCACTGAGTCAGTCTCCCTGTCTCTTTCCATCGCCGACAAGGTCACCCAAGCACATCAGAGAATCCACACAACAGGAATTCTATCCTTAGGAAGATGAAGGAGTGAGGCAGGAGGGAGAGGCTCTTCCTGGGCTCTGATTCTAGGGGCACCTCTCTTACACAACCCAACAAGTGCTGGCACACAGGGAGCCCAGCCAGGCTCATGGGGATCCTGCTCTGCACCAGCCTTGTCACTGGGGGAAAATCCTTCCTTATCTCCAGGATGAACACCTCCTGTTTCACCCAACACCCCTTGTGAAATAAACAGGGCAGGAGACTTCTTCTCCTTTTAATGCCTTTTCTAAAAGTGATCAGCTCAGGACTGGGCAGCTCAACAGGTCTGCAGTCTCCCATCATCTCTCCCAGGGCGACGAGGAGGAGGAGGAGGAGGAGGATATGCACAGCTTTGTCCACTAGGGGCAGAGCTGGGGGTCCAGTCCTCGTGGGAGCCTTTAGGGCATGGTGACCCCTCAGATGTTGCTGTTCACAGCTTTGCCCTGTCCGCTCCTGGTTTCGGGACGACCCCCGTGCTCAGGGTGAGGGACTACGAAGGTGTTCAGCATCTCTGCAGGCTCAGCACTCCGTTCCTCATGTCTCAACATCAATCTCTTAACTCTTAGTTGGTTCGTTGTTTTGGGGGTCTTTTTTAGCAAGCTAGAAGTAGTAACTTCTCATGGCATGCTGGTCTTGGGGTTATTTTGCATGTCTTCCCCCCCCCCCAAGTCTCCTCACTGTTTGGGGTGGTCCCCACCCTTCACTGTCCCAGAGAAGAGCCATTAACTCGGCCCCAGCTAGGCTTTTACTGATACAAAAACAACTATTAACGACAACGACCCGTAATTACCATAACACACAAGCAGCACCCCAGCAGCAACAGTGGTACCTTTTTTCTCACAAAAAAATTGGCAAATTTTTGTTTATAACACCTTGTATTTCATCTTTCTCACATCCTCCAGCAAAGCTTTCACTTCCTAAATACAACAAAGTCACTGTTATGAGTAAAAAAAGTTACCCATTTTTTTAAAAGGTTGCAGAGTGAACAGGTTGGACCAGTTGCTGCCAGGGTGGAGTTCCATTTGTTATTGTAATCACCAGTCGTTTCTGTTAACTACCTGTTGTTGATTGTTAAGAATTCCGCCTTCTGTAAGAGTGACACCCTGCTACTTCCTAGAAGATTACACCCAGAAGGTGGAGGGGAAGGGACATCGAGTCAATATGCAGATGACATTTGATCCAGCATGCAGAGGGAGAGACTCCTCACCAAACCTAGCCAAAAACCCCTAAAACAATGAGCCAACACAAAATTGACGAATCAAAGTGATGTCTGGATGTGAGAAACAAAGTCCAGAGCCTGCAGAGACACTGAGACCCTTTTTTGCCCCTCGCCAGCCAGGGAAGGACCTCGGCTAGAGGCAGGACCCTGGGAGTCAAACCGTAAAGGGGAAAAAGGGATTTTTCCCGATGCTTTTGTGAGGATGGAATCCCCAGCTCTGCCCACAGACCAGTGGACAAAGCTACACTCTTCTCTTTTGTCTTCCCCGAATCACAACTGAGAGCAGCAGCGGCGTGAGCGCGGACCCGTTGGTTCTCCCCCCAGAGCTGATCACTTTTAATAAAGGCAATAAAAAGGAGAAAAGTCTCCTGCCTGTGTTTATTTCAGACACCACATCCCAATTTCCCCTTTGCAAAGTGTCCTTGCTGTCACTTCCTGGCAGTGGCTTCATGGTCCCTGCCAGAGCCAGCCCTGTCCTTGCATTGCCCCAGCTCTGCTGCTCCAGAGCTGCTGGATAAGGAAGGGCAGAGCCCTGGGGGAGGGAGATGCACAAGGACTCCTCCTGGGAGGGACCACAGCAGGTTTACAGACCAACCCAAAGCACAGTCAGTGGAGAAAGGAACACGGGGATGGGCTGGTTTTGTGCTCTGCCATGGCATAATGAAATGCAGAGCTGCAGAGACACCCTGCAGGATCCCTGCAGGAGCTGATCTCACACAGTGGTTCCCAGGCCTTTGCTGTTCACTGGTTGCACTGGTTTGATGTTCCCCGGTGGTTACATCCAGCCCCACACACACCAGTGTTGGGTGCACACACATGCCAGTCTCACCAGTGCCTGGGCCCCCAAAGGATACAAGACTTGATGATTTGTGGTCCTCACTCCAGTATCTGGCACTCAGACATCCCTCTGTACCCAGTGCAGAGAGAGCTGCCTTGTCTCAGAAAGTTCTTGGCAATGGAGGGTTTAGGAAAATGCCACAGGCCGTGGGGATCAGCTGTTGGGCATTGCCAAAGCAGTGTCCTCACCAGCAAACACTGTTAGGAAAATTAATCCACAAACATCAGAGGTTTATGTCCAAAAAGGAGACAGAGGAGTCCTTTTACTTTATTCCAATATAGGGAAAGGCCATGGGGCATTTCCCTAGGGTCTGTCCAATTTTTGGAGGATGCAGCCTCCTTTTTATCCTAATTTCACAGCCGCATTTCCCTTCTCTCTATCCCCATTGGCTGAGGTATTTAAGAGGCACAGACTTCCCGGTACATCTGATACTGAAGATTTCCCTGTAATGTATAACTCTCCCTTTTAATTTTCAATTCTTATGGAATTTAGGGGTTTTCCCCATTGTTTCTTTCATCTTTCAATATCCAATTTCATTTATCAGCAAACCTATAGTTTATTTGTAAAAGCAAATATCGTTGTCCACTCATCAATCAGTGGAATCCTTCCTATTGTTTCTTTTATCTCCAGAGTTAATTTTATCTACAACAGACCCACAGCTTGTTTGTAAAGAAAAATCTGTCATTCCTCTCAGTGTAAACCCTGGTCAAACATTATTATCTCCTCTCATCCTTACTTCTCTCTGTTTTCTCATGCCTTTTCCTCAGCAAATGGCCTTGATCCTCCATCCTTTCACTTCCTGGACTTCCTCCTTAGACATCCTATGGGAAATCTTGCACATTCCCCAAATGTCCTTTGTGGATTTCCATCATGAGTCTCAGACCTCGATGTAGAACTCCCAATGCTCAGCTGGCAAGGTCATGCTGGAAAGCTCTGTCATTGAGCCCCTTGGTGAGTCTTAAATGCAGAAGTGTCAGAACTTTCCTTGAATCAATTTTTTAATTTTGGTTTTTTTAAATTGGAATGGCCCTAAAATATCATCTACTTCCCCCTCTTGCTGGGGGAAGGCAGAACCACCACTGGAACAGATGGTCAAAGCTCCTGATGTAGAACACATTTTATTGAACACTTTTTAGTTCCTGATATTGAACACTTTTTTATGTCTACTTCTAAAGACAGCCTGTTTCTCTATCTTGTCACCTTCATCATAAAATATTTCTTACTTATTATCCAATCTAAATTTACCCTTGACCATTTTAAAGACATTGCCCCTTCCTTTGCCACTAAAGCCCTGAAAAATAATCACAGGCTTTTTATATATATATATATATGTATGATCACAATATTTTAATCTGAAAAGACCTTGAAAGGACACAAAAATCTCCCAAGATGGGATTTGGAGGCCTCAAGCACATGACCCACAGAGACTGAGGGCCCTGGGCTCAGTGGAGTGGAGACTGAGGACAGAATAGGAGTAGCCTGAGAAGTCTTGAAGGGTGGTTTCAGAGATGATGGAGCTCATCTTCATTGTATAAAACAGCCAGAGAAAGAAATGATGCCACCAAAGGCCATGGGGGAGGTCCAGACTAGACACAAGGAGAAGGGAATTTCTCTCCCAGGGCAGTGATGTGGAGCAACACATTCCTCAGAAGGAGCTTGGAGCAGCCCAAAGCTTTGTGTGCCCAGGCAGAGGCAGGCAGGAGGCAGAGCTGTCAGCAAAGGAAGGGCCCAGCCAGGTGGGGCAGCCGGGGGATGCCGACAGCCTGCAGGGACAGAGGTGCAGGGCAGGGACACCGTGGGACAGCCTGGGCTGCACAGGGCACAGGGATGGGCAGCAGCTGCAAGACAGCCCTGCCAGAGCCAACTTGGGCAGCACTTTGGCCATGGCTGCTGGCCCTGGGCCTGAGGCCATGAGGGGACAAGTGACCCTTGCAGCCCTGGGACCTCATTGGCTCCCTGTCCCTGCTCAGCAGCCTGGCAGGGGCCACCCCATGCTCCTGCCTTTGGCATTGCACATCCCCACATGCCAGTGCCCATCCCGGAAAGAGCCCTGAGCAAGGAGAGAGGGACAGGATCTGCCTGGCCAGGGGCTGGGGCTGAAGCCTTGGCCCATTGGATTAATGAAAGACATTCAGGTTTGCTCAGCATCAGAGATACCTTTCCCTTGTTTGTCCCCACCTGTCATCACTGCCTCTAGTGTTCTGTTCCAACTGGAATGCGGGGACACTTTCACATGAGTTATGTCCCTCAGTGGGACCCATTAAAACTTCATGAAACTTTGGAATTTGAATCTGACTTTGAATTCTTGAGAGATTTCTTCAACTCCCTGTTAGGGACTGATGCTCAGGGCCTTAGCACAAATCACCCTAGGAGGGTGATTAAAGTCCTTGGGCTGTGTCTGTGCTGCTGAGCTGGGCTGGGCTCCTGGCACAGAGGCAGCTCCTGGGAGGGCTGGGGCACTGCCTGCAGCCACCTTGGGCACAGCACAGAGGCACAGAGAGCTTCAATCAGACAGAGCTAGGAAGATGCTGAGAAGTGACTAGGGGAGAATCACTGCCAGCCCTTGGCTGCAGGACAATGCAGCTGCAGCTCCTGCAGTGATCTCCGGAAGCTGGAACATCCCACTGACTACATATTCTGTAAGTACAAATCAGAATATCTTGGGTGCAGAAGAGGACAAGTTGAGAGCTTCAGCTCACTTCCAGAATATTTCCCAGATAAAGATTTTTATAAAGACAAGGAAATTTCCTGAGATTCTTTCCAACTTCCTTCTCTTGCGCAATGGAAAGGATAAATTATTATAAAATTATTAATTTTGACAAGTATCTGAAAGACCTGAATTGTAGTTTTGAGTGCTCTGTAAATCTACAGGAGTTTCTTAAAGTGCTTTCAGATGTTCCACTGTCCATGGGCAGCACCAGCATCTCCTTTGCTGGACCCGTCAGCCTTAGTCTGAGCTCTCTTTTTTCCAAGCTGCAAAGAGAACCTGCCCCCAGCCAGTGTCCTGCAAACAGGCAGGGTTCTGTCAGGCCAAGGAGAGTGTACAGAGATTTGGGGTCTGTGAGTGCTGGCAGGGAGAGATCAGGCACAGAGAAACACCTGCAGGAAGCAGAGAGAAGATCAGGGAATGAGAGAAAACAAACCCCAGCAATGCTGTGGAAGGGAGAGTTGAGAGATGCCCACAGGATCCCCTCCAGTGCAGCCCCTCCCTCTGAAAAAGCCCCCTCCCTCATGTCACCCAGCCCAGCCTCTGCCCTCAGGGCCGGGGCTCCAAGGCGTGCAGCCCCTCCTGTGCAGGCAGAGCTGCAGCAGAGCTGTGGGGCAGCTCTGCAGCCCCAGGCCCAGTTCCTCTGCAGAGCACAGGGCTGGGAGCAGCTGCCCGGCACTGGGAGCTCTGGAGTGGGCACAGCTGGCTCAGGGTGACGCTTTCCCCAGTGCCCGGCTCTGGGCAATGCTGTCAGTGCAGCCAGGGAAGGAGCTGCATCTCCCTTCATCCAATGCCATCAGAAGGACACTTGGGAGTCTCTCTGAGATTTCAGTCTAAGCTGGAGCTTCAATCCAGGATGCATACCTGTCCATATCATTATTGTGTTATCTGAAAACCCCTCAGTGAGACACAGAAGTTCTATGATGGAGAAAATCATCATGTTGGGTTGGTGAAATGAGCCTTGTATGACCTTGGGTACAAATGTGGGGCTGAGACCTTGAGAAGGGGATGGACATTTGGTGGACTGTGGTGGATCCATCTGCTCTCAGCAGTGTTGGGATGGTTTTTAAGGGAAACATGTGAGTGACAAGATCATCCTCTGTTTAAGAAAGGCGAAAGTCCACAGAATCTTGAAACAGGACAGTGTGACAGACTACCTGCCTTCACTCTCCATTCACACCTTGCCTCACAGAACTCACTTTGTCCCTGAGAGCAGCAGAAATGCTGAGAGCTTCTGACATCCAAAATAGTCAGCAGGAGAAGTGGAAGAGGAGCTGTAAAAACCCTAGAACACTTAGAAGAGCCTTTAACATTGCTGTTATTTACACTGGGAGTGCTGACAAGGCCTTCTGCGTTAGCTGGGGTTTCAAAGTGGAACACAAGGACAGGTCCCTGTCCCCTTCCCTCTTCTGCAAAGCAAGGCTGAATTATAAAAACCCTGTGTATAGTTGCCCTGAACCAGAAGTCCCACTCAGCAAGCACCAACCAGGTGCCTTGGACATGAAGGAAAATCTTTTAGAAAGTCAAAAGGGTGTCCCTGTGTTACAGGAGAAAGGTCTAACAGAAAAGGCTTTGATTTTGCTGAGGAAAATTTTCCCTAACCTGCCACTCTTTTTTTCTCCACTAACAGATCCCCATGGCCAGACACAGCAAAAGTCCAACAGCAGCTCCATCTGCCACTTCCTCCTGCTGGCACTGGCAGACACTCAGCAGCTGCGGCCCCTGCACTTCTGCCTCTTGCTGGGCATCTCCCTGGCTGCCCTCCTGGGCAACGGCCTCATCATCAGTGCCGTAGCCTGCGGCCACCACCTGCACACGCCCATGTTCTTCTTCCTGCTCAACCTGGCCCTCAGCGACCTGGGCTCCATCTGCACCACTGTCCCCAAAGCCATGCACAATTCCCTCTGGGACACCAGGAACATCTCCTACAGAGATATCCTGTACAGGAAATTTTCTTTCTCCTCTTTATGTCAGCAGAGTTATATCTCCTGACCATCATGCACTATGACTGCTATGTGTCCATCTGCAAATCCCTGCACTATGGGGCCCTCATGGACATCAGAGCCTAGGCCAGTGGCTTTCTCACTGCTCTGCTGCACATGGCCAGTACATTTTCCCTGCCTCAGTTCAGGGCAATGCCCTGGGCCTGTTCTTCTGAAAAATCCTACACATCCTCAAGCTCTCCTGCTCACGCTCCCACCCAGGGAAATTGGGATTCTTGTCATTACTTCCTGTTTATCATTTGGTTGTTTTGTGTTTATTTTTTTCTCCTATGTGCAGATCTTCATGGTCATGCTGAGGATTCCCTCTGATCAAGGGCAGCACAAAGCCATTTCCATGTGCCCTCCTCACCTGGCTATGGTCTTTCTGTTTATCAGCACTGGCACATTGTTCTGTCTGAAGGCCCTCTCGATCTCCTCCCCATCCCTTGATCTGCTGGTGTCAGTTCTGTACTCAGTGATGCTTCCAGCCCTGAGCCCCCTTATCTACAGCCTGAGGAACCAGGAACTCATGGAGTTCATGAGCAAAGTGGTGGATTTCAGAAGCCATGAACTGCCTCTTTTCTTCTACAGAACCCTAAACCAAACCCCTACCCTGTCCCTAGCCCTAATTGTAGCCCTAACCCTTTGTCACTCATTACAATCTCAGCCTTTTTGTTCTCTTTTCCCATTTTTGCATTGTCTGAATATATTCCTACTGTAATGTTTTCCAGAAAAGGATATTACTCACAGTATTTCCACATGAATATCTGCCATTATTCTGTATCTCAATAACTTTGAAAAAGATTGTTCCCTATTCACCTGAATAAAATAATTATTTTTGTGTAGAGATGGAGGGAAGAGACCCCCAGGACAACAGCATGGCCAGGGACAATTGCCCTGGCTCTTCCCAGCCCTCCTGTGGTTGTAAGGCCAGAGTGCTCTGGCAGCTCAGTCACTGTCCTGCTCCTTGTCCATGCTGTGACTACAGGCAGAGACAGGCCATGGGCACTGCTGGGACACAGCTGGGCTCCACCACAGCAGTTCCATCAGCAAAGGGCATCTCCTGAGGGCAGGGCAGGAAGGCTTTGCTCTCCTCCAGAGTCACTCTCAGGAACAGACCAAAGAAACAGACTCTGAAAAGACTCCTTGTGTTCCTTGTTCTCCCAGGGCTCAGTAGGATGAGATCACGGTCCCAGGATGGCCTTCAAGGGACTCAGGTCTGGGTCAGCTTTTAGTTGTTGGGGGACAGTGCCCATCACATGGTGAATGGTCTGTGCTGAACCTTCCTGGGGCTCTGCAGCTTGTGCCAGGGCTGATGGCAGGGGAATGTTTGTCTAGAGGGCCTTGGGAGCTGCCAGGAGAACACAGGGGACCTGCAGGGACTGAGTGTGCCAGGGACCAGCAGGGAGTGGAGCTCACTGGGCACAGGCCTGTGAAGGGTGGGGTCACCTGGGATCAAGGACTGACTGTCTGCTGTGAGCCAGGAGAGCTCAGCAGGCACAGGGAAAGGAGTCTGGGCACTCACTCCTCTGACCCTCAGGGAGTTTCCCTAGGAGGATCCAGGGCAGCCCTGAGCCCCTCTGGCAGCCCTGGAACAAGGCAGGCACCTCTGAGCCCCTCCATAGCCCCACAGAGCCTGTGTGGGAGGAGGTCAATACAGAGAGCACCATTAGCAGCCTCTGTCACCCAACTTGAGCAGCAGAGCCCAGCACAGCACAGTCCCCGTGCTCTGCAGAGCAGCAGCCCCAGCTCAGGGGGTGCTGCTCCAGCCAGTACAAACATGTTTCCCTGGGAAATGTTCTGTGGGCAGCTGGCCTGTGCCAGGAGAAGAGCAGGAGCCCATGGGTGTGCAAAGGAGCACTAGCAAGAGGCTTCTGGGTCCCTGGGCCAGCAGGAGCTGCCCTGAGGAGCCCCAGGGCCAAATCTTTGCTGCTGCACTGGGCAGTGGGGCCGCAGGAGCTGGCCAAACTGAGGATGTCCTGAGCATTCCAGACACAGAATCACTGTCCCTGACCTCCAGGGCCTCCAGTTCCTGCAGTGTGGGGGGATAGAATGTAAGAAAATAAAGATAATGCAAAAAGTAATCTCACCCCTGAGGAGTTGCAGCTGTACTAATTACCAAAGATTAGGAACAGGCCTGCCCTTAACAGGCCACAGCTGTATCCAATGAGGATGAGTGCTATAAAAGAGTGGGTTAGGTGGTTGAGAAGGGAGCTGGAGCTTGTTTGCTGTGTTGTGAAGGAGGTAGAGGAATCAGTGCTGTGAGGAGTTGTCCATGAGAAATCACCAAGAAGGTTTGGGAGCTTTGCAATCAGCTGACAACACTGCTGCAGGGTCAGACCTGACTCTCCTCCTCTCCTGGGGTGGGGCAGGGAAAGGCTGAATAGGACAGTGCCAAGGAGAGGAAAGCCATTGCCCCTTGGTTTTACAAGTCCTCAGAGTTTCAGAGTGGTCTCCATGGTTCCATGAGACCTCACAATGTCATACTGGCCCCCTGGTTCCATAGGGCCCCACAGTGTCACTATGGCAACTGTAGCCCAAAAACCTACAATTAAACTGGTTTATCAAAGGTAAAGTTGTGCTGGCATTGATCATATGCACAAACAGATTCACCAAGTATTTTCCCTTTATTGTGCTCTATAAAATCCCTTAGAGTAATTTGAGTTAAAGGAATTACTTTTCCATGGGTGGGTGTACTGATTCCTCTGCACCTTACTTGTATTTCTTCCCCAATTATTCAATTAGACTACTAGTCGCATTTTTTGTTCTTCCCATCATGTTTCCTGTATGTTTCATTTCTGTGCATAACCACAGTGGCCAAATTAAAATTTGAGAGATTTTCCGCAGCCATACTGGAATATCTAATGTGAGTGTGGGGACTGTGGCCAACCTAAAGTAAAGACTTAAGACTTGAATAAAGAATTGTGATACTTATCAGAAGCCTAAGAGTCAGCATCAGGAGAACTTGAAGATCATTGGTCCTACTGGCTCTGATGTCCATACTCCTTTGGATGCCTTCTTCACTCATGAATAGTGAATCCAGGCAGGTTTTTCTTTCATCTTGATTGGCATGAAGGTTGTCAGAAGCACCTGGTGCGATCCATTCCACTTCTTTTCCAGACACTGACCTGAAAAAGCCTTAACAAATACCCAGTCTCCAGGTTTAAACAATTTATTGCTTGACCCAAACCTCTAGCTCTGGTTTCAAAAACTCTCTCATTAATTTTGTTCATTAGTTTTTCCAGAGTTATTATGCGCCATGTCCAGTATTCTTCTCCTATTTGGCTGATGTTTTCTCCCCCATATTGAGTCTGATAAGGCCTCTTTCTAACATTTCAAATGGGCTTAGGCCTTCCTTAAGCTGTGGTTTGACACTAATTCTGAGTAGAGCAAGTGGAAGTGCCTGATTCCACTGCAAATTTGTTTCTTAACAGATCTTTGCTAATTGCTGTTTGATTACATGATTCATTTTCTCTACTGGTCTACTGCCATTGGATGATCAGGTATGTAGTTGCCAGTCTATCCTAGGGCCTTACTGACTTGTTGGACTATTTGTGCACAGAAATGTGCACAACTGTCACAAGACATTGTAGCTGATACCAAAAAGTGAGGTATAATTTAGTGTAAAAGTACTTTAGTAACTTCTCTACATTTATTTGTTCTGCATGGGAAAGCTTCCAGCCATCCAGAGAAAGTGTCTGTCAGTGTCCTGGTTTAGGGCAAATTTGGGTTAAAAGGGTTCCTCTGAAAAGCAGATTCAAGCAGCCCCTCCCTCAACTGGTTCAGGAAAATATATCCTTGGAGAAAAGTGGAAAAAAATATTTATTTATCAGGCAAAGCATTCATCAGCACAAAAAAAAAAATGAACAATATGTCTGATTGAATTTGTAAAGGCTGAGGAGAAATAGATTGGGTCTTAATGCACCTGTTTTGCGGAGATAAACAAAACTCCGTAACTTTTGTGAAAGTTGTAATGCTGGTATGTTTATTATAACGCTGGACACATGTGGGAATCCTTCTCTTAAAATGACATGCGTACCTCTGGGAACTCCAGATCTCTTTTTATCTCTTTTTCAAATACATATGCATGTAATTTCACAATAGGTTCATACATATTCATTATACTGATTTCATGTGACACTTGCTACTAATTCTACTAATTCTTTAGAAAGAACTCTTAGGTCAGGTTGCCTTGCTCTGTCTGCCTCCCTCTTCCCCCCTTATCTCTTGTCCTTCAGCAGAAGCAATCTTTCTAAGCACAGGCTTTTTGAGAGAACAGGCAGTCAGACTAATCAGCAAGCTTCAGACTTAACTCAAAGATGTTCATTTTACTTAAATCAAAATGGATTTCTGCTTTGGAAAATTTCTACTTTGCTTCACGCCAGCCAAGGTATTTCTGAGGGAGTTGACTCTGGATTTTTTCAGGAGCAACACAAAGTCCCACCTGGGTTACAGCAGGGATGATATGGGCTAGGACTTCCTCCATAACCTCTTGTTTTTTTTGCTGCAACCAGAATGTCATCCATGTAGTAATATAGGAAAGCATCACGTTATGATGAATGGGGCTGAGGATCCTTGCAACAAACCACTGGCAAATAGTAGGGCTATTTTTCATTCTCTGCAGCAAAACAACCCAGTGATATCTTTGCAAGGGTGCTTGCATATTGGTGCTTGGGACAGAAAAGGCAAATTTAGGAGCATCATCAGGATGCAAAGGAGTGTTGAAAAAGCAGTCCTTTAGGTCAATGATTGTCAAATGCCAATCTTGAAGTATCATGGCAGGAGACTGGAGACCAGGCTGCAGGGCTCCCATGTCCTCCATCACAGAATTAATTTTGTGGAGGTCTTGGAGCAAGCACCACTTGCCAGTTTGTTTTTTTAATAACAAACACAGATGAATTCCAAGGACTTGTGGAGGTGACTAAATGCCCCTTTTGAAGTACGTCTTGGACAAGTTCAGTGAGTGTATGCAATTTAGGGATTGGCAGGGGCCATTGATCCACCCAGAGAGATGTATCAGTCTTCCAGGTCAATTTTAGGGTGTCATGCACTACAATGGCCCCTCTGAATTTTGAAATCCCATTGAGAAAGTCCCTGCAACACCATGGTACAGGTAAAACAAATGGCTTGAAGGAAGCTGTGTGATGCTCTGGTCCTGTCACCTGAATTAGATTGTGACTTTGATAACTGCAGCTGCTTGCCCCAGTCCCAGTGAGGGCTTGGGGTACCTCCATAAGGGCACAAGTGGGAGGCCCTGGGAAATAACAGTGACAATAGCTCCAGTATCTAAAATACCAGTGTATTTTAAATCTGTAACCCCTGTAAAAAAAGGGTACATTTGCAGGTAGGGCATTTATCAGAAATTCCCTAGACCCATAATATGTGTGGGGTTCCTGTAGAGCCAAATCCTCCCACCCTTGTTTTGCATTCTTTTACAGGGGATGGAGAATAGTGTGGGAATGGAATTACCTAAGCAATATGGGTCACTTTAGGTACAGTACAGAATGGAAAAGGGCTCCAAGCCACAATCCTAATTTCATCATTACAGTCTATGACCCCAAGGAGATCAAAAATTCCTAAATGGGCGGTTGAAGATCTCCCTAACAGCAAAGGACTTTTCTGGGATCCTGGTGGGCCAAAAATTCCTGTAGGAAGTAGAAGAGCAGAAGAGTCTAACAATGTTGCTATGATCAAGGTTGCCGGGTCCAGTCCTGCACTGCTTCCTTAAATTGCTGGGCAGACTTAAGGAGACCCTGCCTTGAGCATCTGTGGGTGCAGCTGAAGCATTGTGTGTCTGAGCGTGGTGCCGTCCCGCAGTCTGAGTCCAGTTTCCCTGGATCAGGCAACCTTCAGAATCATACTTAGAGTGATGCTGGTTAGCAGAGTGATGACCTTTACGGCACCGTGGGCATATATCATGGGCTATAGACTTAGCTTCTTTCTGAGCAAAGCAGTCTTTTCTAAGGTGGCTATCGGGGCAACAGGGTAGCTATAGATCCAATGGTGTCAGGAACCCACATCTTAACAGAGGAACCCACTTGCCGGGGCAAAAAGTCCACATATGGACAACACTGGGCAAATCTAGACCAGCTTTTTTATTATTATTAGCACATCAGTCTCAGAACATTATTACAATGGAATTCGATGTTAACAGCTTGCTGGCCTACCGGGAAATGCCCCAGAAGGTGGGGTAAAACGGAATGACATAAAATCATCTCAGTTTAGATTTCAGCCAATCACACAAAAACAAGACATATTGACAAGCTTTCCATCCAACCTTATAAAACATACGTAATGGTAGTTAAAACAAAGACTATTTCATAAGAAACAAAGAACAGAGCTCTATTCAAAGTAACCTTCTAAAGATATACATTAAATTAACTTGTTGCCATCCTAAAACCAAGTCTACAAAGTCGTATTGTTATTTGTCACGTCTACTGAAATAAACAGGGCCAGAAGACTTCTTCTCCTTTTTAATGCCTTTATTAAAAGTGATCAGCTCAGGATTGGGCGCCTCGGCAGGGCTGCAGTCCCCGTCGCGTCTCCCAGGGCGACTCGGAGGAGGAGGATATGCGCAGCTCTGTCCACCAGGGGCAGAGCCGGGGATTCAGTCCTCATGGGAGCCTTAGGGCGTGATGTCCCCGTGAGATGTTGTTTTCTCTGCCCCGGCGGCTGTCTGGTCCCAACGTTGGGACCACTCCCTGCTCAGGGCGAGAGAGGCTCCGAAGGTGTTCAGCATCTCTGCAGGCTCAGCACTCGGCTCCTCACGTCCAGACATCACTCCAATCTCTCAACTCTTAGGTGGCTCGTTGTTTTTGGGGTTTTCTCGTTGCCTTTCGAGTCGGGGTCCCACAAAGCATTCTGGACTTTGGAGTCACTTTGCATAACCCCCCCCACTCTCTCAGATGTCTTCCCTATGCTGGAAGAGAGCACTGCCTCGGGGAAGAGCAATCTACCGCACCCAGCCAGGCTTTTTACTAATACAAGAGAGGAGATAAGCCTTAACGATCCAGTATTACAATAACAAAGCACTAAGAATCCTGGCAGCGCCTGAGACCTGGCTGCGTCCCTGCAACTCTTTCTCACAAAAAAAATATTAACTGAATTTTTTGTTCATAACATCTACTGCTTGGGAAACTTTTCTGCTTGTTTGGGAAACTTCCCTGCTGTAACAGAACTTCGGGCCACATCCTGAGGCCTAAATACTCTTTTTTAACCATTTCCTAAAAACCCTCTGATTTTATGGATTCCAACACGTGGCCTCTATAGAATCCCATTTTACTAACAGTTCTCCTAAGGGACTATTGGGAGGTATATCACTCAGTCTCTTGCTGGTCTTTTTACTATTACACCCTCCCATTTTTCAGGTCTCAACAGTAAAAAGTCCCAAAGGTGCCTTTACTGACCGGTAATTTCAAAAAGAACCTTCTTTGAGGAGCTTCAGCCTCCTCCACTGAACTTCAAATTTCTGCCTGATGCTCAGGACTTTATACTGAAACAACTGCCCGATCTCTTGATTGCCCAACTTTCCCAACGCCAGGTGTTATATCTATCGGGACTTGAACACACGAAGCCTCGGCCTTAAGAATCCGGGTCGTGCCTTACTCCCTCAGTCAGGAAAAACAACTGCCTGATTTTTAGTTTGCCTAACCCGCCAATTTTTAGGCTTCACCGTATCAGGACTTAAAAGCAAACCACAGCCTCCTTCACTGGGGTTTGTGCCTGACTCCTGTGTCAGGACTTACTTTTGCCTGCAGGGCTTGTGAGCTACCCGAATCCTTCTCGGGACTGACAAATCTTACGCAAACCCTTCTCGAGACTTACAAATCTGCCTGACTTCCCTCTGTCAGGACTTACTTTGGGTGCGTGCCAGTCATACAAATATTCCCTCCACATGCCTGGAGGGGGTGGGCCCTTTATTCCTCCTTGGGAGACGACTCACTCACACTAATTCCACTCGCTTTCCCCTGTTTCTGGCCAGCCCCTTCGCAGGAGTCCGGAAACGCAGTAGTGAGGGGTCCACTCTCAGGTCAAGGGTCCAGCTACCAGCCTTCGTCTCATTCACACACATGCGCACGTCTCCCGCTCCCCCCACCGGCTTTCTCACCAATCCGGTGCTCCGGTGCTCCTCTGCGTCGCTGGTCCTGAGCCGATCCCTCTGGTCCTGGTAGCCAGCTGTCCTGAAGTTCCAAGATGGCCAGTCTTGAGTCTTCTTGCGGCGTGGCTATCCCGGTCGAGTCCCCAGCTGAAATAAACAGGGCCAGGAGACTTCTTCTCCTTTTAAATGCCTTTATTAAAAGTGATCAGCTCAGGATTGGGCGCCTCGGCAGGGCTGCAGTCCCCGTCCTGCCTCCCAGGGCGACTCAGAGGAGGAGGATATGCGCAGCTCTGTCCACTAGGGGCAGAGCTTGGGGATCCGGTCCTCGTGAGAGCCTTTAGGGTGTGATGTCCCCTGTCAGATGTTGTCTCTCCTGGCCCAGTCGGCTCGGTCTCACCGCCGGGGACGACTCCCATGGTCAGGGCGAGAGGGACTCCGTATCTCTGCAGGCTCAGCACTCAGCTCCTCATGTCCAGACATCACTTTAGTCTCTCAACTCTTATTTGGCTCGTTGTTTTTGGGGTTTTCCCTGTGCGTTTGGAGTCAGGGTCCCAAAAAGCATGCTGGTCTTGGAGTCACTTTGCATGACCCCCCCCCACCCTCTCAGGTGTCTTCACTATGCTGGGAAAAGTACACCTTAGCCTCGGGGAAGGGCCACTACCTCGCCCTAGCCAGGGCTTTTACTAATACAAAAACAACCATTAACTACAACGACCCGTGATTACCATGACAAAACACGCAGAACCTTGGCAGGGACAGTGATCTGGCTGCCTTTTTGTAACTTTTTCTCACAAAAAAAATATTAACTGAATTTTTGTTCATAACAATAATTAACATGAAAGTTATATTACGATAGAGTATAAAGATGTGATCATTTCGGATGTATGGTCGGAATCAGATTTGGGTTGAATATACCCCGATTCCCAGAGCTCTTTAATAAAAAGCACCGCATATAATCCCCCGTGATTATGTGTTTTTGAACGCTACACAACGTTCCCCGCGGGTGCAGGCGCTTCCCCGCGCGGCCCCTCCCGTGGCCACCCCTCCGGCAGAGCCTGTGGGTGCTCCGGCCGCGCTCTGCCTGTGCCTGCGATCTCAGAAACACCGCTTCCTGCGGCTGTGTTGCTAGGCAACACACTCAGCGACAATGGCGGTTGCCGCCAGCGTGTGTCCGAGGCTGTGCCGCCTGCGAATGAGCTAAGGGCTGACCCCGTGTGGGTCCCTGCAGCCCCACCCGCGGTCGCTGCTCCAGCAGAGCCTGTGGGGGCTCCAGCCACGGCAGCCCCGCCTTCACCCGCAGCGCCAATGCTGGAGGTTGCCGCTGAAAACAGCGACCCGGCGCCGTCCCCACCGCCCCCCCTGCCGCATTCCATGCTGGCTCCACTGCATTTGCAGTCTGTGCCTGCGCTGCAGATTCCGGTACCCAGAGAAGACGCGGCTGCTGCTTCCAGGCCACCAGAGGATGTACCCTCTCCAGCCTCGACGCCCCCTCCTGCCGCCCCAGCAGCCTCGCCACCTTCCGCTGAACCAGTCCCAGTTCAAGATGATGCTGAAAACGGCCCCGAGCCCACGGGACCGTCTTCGGAGGTGCCCGCGGTCCCGCCACCCCCAGCGGCAGCTGCTGCGGTACCTCCTGCAACCAGCGTGACTTCCCCCCTGAGTTTTTCGGGCTGTCCCAAGGCTGCCCCTGTGGGAGGAGCTGGAACAGGGGAAGAGGGCGTCAGCCTCTCCTTCCGTGGAGCTGAGTGCCGGTGCAGCCCGGCTGCCTGCTTTCAAACTCAGCGTTCTTGGCGGGTTGGGGGGTGTTTGGTCGGTGGTTTCCCCTTGGAGGTTGCAATCCCTGCTGCCCCTCACACGCCTCAGTGGAGAGGGGGAGGTGGCTCCCGAAAGTTCTGCCTTTGATTCTCAGCCCAGAGGGGGTGGGTGTGGTACTGGGAGGCAGATGGGAGGAACACCTTTTGTATTTGCATTGCAGAGGCAGAGGGCACAGCGGGAAGCGATCATCGCTTGCTTGCTGTGGAGTACAAACATTCCCAGACCCGAGATGAAGATTCTTGAGACAGCTGCTATTCCCTCACTGCTAGAATGCCTTGGTGGTTCAGGGGGAAGGAAGCGTTTGGTCACTTGTTCTGCCATTGCATTGGCACTGTGGTGCCGGGCTATGAGAACACAGAGCCCACCTGGCGGGCTGGGCCTGGGCTGTTTGGATCGGTTCCCTGGGCCAGGGCCACCACCCAGCCTCCTGTTGGGTTTGGGGTCTTCGCTTCCCCCTTCAGGTCCTGGGCCACTGTTCTGTGGGCCAGGTCTGGGGTTCCTGATCCTTCCAAAAGGGCCAGGGCCCTCCCAGGGTTTCTCAGGCTGTCTGCTGCTGCTGCTCTTTCCGAAAAAAAAAAAAAAAAAAAATAAAAAATTAAATAAAAAGGGTTGAAAGAGCTGGCAGCAGCTCAAAGCATTGAAGAGGCAAAAAAAAGCTTAGCCTCAGCCCAAGTTGTTCAATAGGGCTATGGCCAAGACATTCCAGAAATTTTCTCGAAATTGTTTGATGACTGTAAATGGATTTTTGATAACTATTGATGGATTTTTCTGTAGCAAGCCTGTTTCAGGACCAAAAGGAACTTTCAGAGCTATCAAAGAGGAACATGTTCAGTCCATGGACTTTTCCTGAAACTCAGCTGTTTGGACTTGAATTTTCTTTGCATTATTTTTGCATTTTCTTATATTGCAAAATTGTTTTAGTGATGTGATAGAATTTTATGTTCTACATTCCACATCAGCACTTGACTGAGGTTTTGATTGGCAACAGATAACCTGTCAAGTGTTTGTTCTTTGCATGAGCCCAGCAGAGAAAATTACAAACACTTTTCTTTTTAATTTAACTAAATAAAAAAAGGTGACATGTCGCAGACATCTTTTCATGAAAAATCCTTTCCTTAAGATTTTTCTCCCTTCTGAGAAGCTGAGACGCCTCAGGAACAAAATGTAAACAATGGTTATCTGCTGCTGTGGAATGCAACAGGTGGATCTGTGATTGGCTCATGTTGGTTTTTTTTAAATTAATGGCCAATCACAGTCAGCTGGCTCGGACTCTCTGTCCAAGACAGAAGCTTTGTTATCATTCTTTGCTTTCTATTCTTAGCTAGTCTTCTGAGATGAAACCTTTTCTTCTATTCTTTTAGTATAGTTTTAATGTAATATATATCATAAAATAATAAATCAAGCCTTCTGAAATATGGAGTCAGATCTACGTCTCTCCCCTCATCCTGAAAACCCCTGTGAACACTGTCACATAAGCGCATTGGCACATCTTGGAGCCAAGGTAATCAGCTGTGGGATGAGGCAGTCTGAGCAT
Source organism: Zonotrichia albicollis (assembly GCF_047830755.1). Lineage (NCBI taxonomy): Eukaryota > Metazoa > Chordata > Aves > Passeriformes > Passerellidae > Zonotrichia > Zonotrichia albicollis. Next base: position 8,090,766 of record NC_133845.1, on the reverse strand, counting down.
GTCCATGGAGACAAGGGGCATGTGCAGCTCTGGTGCGCGCAGTTCAAATGGCCGTGCAGGCACACTCAGTGCAGCTAAAGCGTGCTCCGTTTCTGCAAGATCCATGTGCCGCCTTGCGACTGCAGGGCTAGCATGATATGTTACGTTTCAAAAGTGCTCACCTGACACAGCAGCATGGCATGGCTCAGCAGCATATGTGGCTCCACAGCTTGACACAGCTTCACAGCAATGAGGCATGACATGGCAATAGATTGGCTCAGCTGCAGTGCGATCGGCAGGCTCTGCTGGCCACACATCCCAGCACGGGCCAGCAGCATGGCTCCACATAGCTGCAGGACATTCCTTAGGGAGACATCCCAGCATGGACCAGCGGTGTGGCTCTGTGCGGCTTTGCAGCTTGATGTAACTGTATTGCCCATTCTCCTCTCCTGCATGCCTGGTGCAGGATCCATGACCTCCTGCATCCTGTTCTCACCGCTTGCCTTGGCGGGCAGTGCCTGCAGGATCCCCTCCACCATCCTCACATCAAAGTTGGTCTTTAATTGCCTTAATTAGTCCACAATAAGTCTCCAGGTCTTCATTATATTAATGGTGGTCTCATCACCTATGGAGGCTGCCTCAATTATAAATCTTCCAGGCCACTTCCATGTTCTTATGTCAAGAGCATCTCCTTCAGTCACATCCAATCTGTGGTTCTCCAACCACGTTAGCAAGGCTAGCAAAGCCCACTCATCATATTTTATCCCCCATTTTTTTAAAAAAAAGAGTCCATAACTTGACAACAGGGTCTTCCTGCTCAGAAGCCCCCACTCTCATATTTTCCAATAATGTCTGCTATTCACAAAAAGCCCAGACCAATGTGGCTCTCTCTGCCACCTTCTGGAGCTTTCTCTGCTGCTTGCAGCTATATCCGCTCATCCACCAGGACTACTGCAACTTTCCCCACTGCTCTCCACAGCCCTGCAGGCTGCAGGAAGCAATTCCTGCTGCACTCTGTCTCCATGCAGTACCTGCGGCAGCTTGTTTCATCATGTTGGCTTGTCACTGATGTTGGAGACAGGCACGAGAGAGAACACACCGAGGTTCATGCAACAACAGCCAATTTTATTGAGTGCTATTCTCCTTATATAATTTTGAAGGTCTGCATGGTTAGTCCAGCTTATTGGCTGAACCAGCTGTCACCTGGCCATCCAGCCAATAGCTGCCCACACCCCCAACGGCCTAGACTGCTCCCCAGCTGTCCAGACTGGTTGAGTTATGTAATTCAGGTAATTATATAATTAAGGCAGTAATATAATTAGTTATATTTCAGTAATAAACTTTGGATTATTTATAACTGTGAGGCCTTCAGGCCAGTTGTTACCACCGCAATGTTACACTTCTTCAGCCCAGCTCTTTCCAAACTGGCTCTGAGGAGACCACAGCAGACCATGTCACAGGCCTGGCTAAAGTCTGGGCTTACAAACATCCCCTTCTTTTCCCTCCCACAAGGGTTCTGCAATCCCTGCCTTGTCCTGCCAGTGCTTGGGATGGCTGCAGGAGGATTTTCCACATCCCCTTCTCTGCTGAACCTGACCAGTCTGTGATTCTTCTAGTCTCCCTCCCTGCCCTGTTTGCAGGCTGGTTCCATGTCTGCCCCTCCCATGCACCCAGGAGGTATCCCAGAACTCTGGGATATCTCTGGCCTTTCCAAGGGGTTTGAGAGGTATCAAAATTACTACACTGCCCAGGCTTCTCAATATCCCTGACACCAAAGGCATTTTCCACATCCCTCAGTTCCAGATCAGTGCCCAGAACACAACACAGCTTTGTCCAGGTCCTCAGGGTGGTTAAGAAGGGAGGCAGCTCTGATTTCTCCCCACAGAACTCCACTCCAATGGTCTCTGCACAGTCCTTGGCTGTCTTGATGTCCTGGTTTAGGGCAAATTTATGGAGGAAATCTCTGAAGGGGTCCCTCTAGAAAGAAAATTCAAGTGGCCCCTCCCCTGACCTATTTGGGAGACAAAAATCTCCTTTGAGAAAAGTGGAAAAAACTGTTTATTTAATAGGCAAAGTATTCACAAACATGAGAAAATTAATAATATTAAACAATGAAACCTCTGCTCTGAAGAGATGTCAAATTCCGAAAGTCCTTCTGTGGTTCGCAGACAGTTCTTTTGTGGGGTGTGGCTTGGGTCAGTCAATCTCTATCAGTTCTTCTGGCACTGGAATGCCACATCTCGGACCCCAGTGGGCCACAGGTGCGAGCTCTCGGTGTTCTTCTGGGTTTCTGGTCCAGAGTAGGGCTGAACAGTTCCAAGGAAAGGAAAAGCCACAGTCCAGGGAATTTCTCTGCCTCAGCTAGCTAAAAAAAAACACAACTGAAAGCAAAAGAGAACTCTCCCACTTGCTGTTTGTGCTGCAGAACAACATGCACCAAGAGAGTGAAAGAATTCTGGGGGAGTAAAAATGAAGCTTCTGCACACACAAACTGCATCCTGTGCCTTCCTCTGCTTCACTCTCAGAACCAGTCCTAAAGGTGCAGAACTTATTTCTGGGCTAAACAGATCCATGGGGATACAATTCAGCATCATAAAGGCACCCCAGGACACCTGAATACTTTCTCTGGAGCCACCCTTCCCTGAATGTTTCTCTTCATGCAGTCCTTAGCAGAGCCCAGCAAAGAATGCAGGTGGTTTCCCAGAGGACGTTACTCTCAGAGTGAAGCAGTCTCATGACAGTTTGTGCCACTAGAACTGTGCCACCCCCTGGTGCTGATGACAGTGTTTGTGCTCACTCAGGTTCATCTCCCCACATACACACACACCCCAATGCAATGCTGAAACCTCCTCAGTACAAAGCAAACATGGCTTGCTGGCCTGGTCACTTGGTGTCCCTCCATGCAGGGACTAACAACCTCCTGCAGGTGGGGGACATGCCAGTGCTGGCAGTGGTGGTTGCAGGGACTGGTCTCAGACAATTTCCCTGGGGCACCTTCCCAGGCTGTCCCCAGAACAAAGACACAGCCCAGACCCTGCTCTGCTGCTGCCTCAGGTCCATGCCAGGAGCTCTGGCTGTGCCAGGACACTGCTGTGAGCCCCCCCTCCACACCTCCCCCTGCCCCAGGCACTGGGCTTTGGTGTGCCAGGGCATCCCTGGAGCACATTCCTGCCAGCCACTCTGGAGGGAGAGCAAAGCCTTCCTGCCCTGCCCTCAGGAGATGCCCTTTGCTGATGGAACTGCTGTGGTAGAGCCCAGCAGTGTCCCAGCAGTGTCCCATGGCCTGTCTCTGCCTGTAGTCACAGCATGGTCATGCAGCAGGACAGTGACCAAGCTGCCAGAGCACTCCGGCCTTAAACCCACAGAAGGGCTGCGAAGGAGTGAGTGGAGTTGGGAAGAGCAGGTGTGGTAAAAACCAGGGACATTGTCCCTGGCTGTGGTGCTGTACTAGTAGTCTCTTCCCTTCACCTCTCCACACAGATGCTGCCCCTGCAAAGATAGAGAAGGGCTGAAGAAGAATCCTGGACACACAGGTTAGGGCAGGCACTTTTTAATTTACATGCACAGGGAACAAGCCTCCTGAAAGTCTTTGTATTTCAAAAGAAAGGTAGATATTCATGTAGAAATGCAAAGAGTAATACTACAGTATTTTGTAAGAAACATTAAAAAAGTAGAAAAAGTTACAATAGAAAAAAATGGACAAATAGTGGGGGAAAGGCTGAGGTTGTAAAGACCTACATTCTGAAGGCTCTCCAGCAGAAAAGAGAGTTTAATGCTTCTGAAGATACATTCATCAGTTTTTCCAGGGCATCCTTGAGCTCCTGGTTCCTCAGGCTGTAAATGAGGGGCTTTAGTGCTGGAGGCACTGCTGAGTACAGAATTGACACCAGCAGATCCAGGGATGGGAAGGAGTTGGAGTGGAGTTTCAGGCAGGAAAATGCTGCAGTGCTGAGGAACGGGGAAACAATGGCCTGGTGAGGGAGGCATGTGAAAAAGGCTTTTTGCTGTCCCTGCTCAGCAGGGATCCACAGCACTGCCTTGAAGATTAGCACATAGGAGAAAACAATGAAAACAAAACACCCAAAAGATAAACAGACACCAGCCACAGAAATTCTGTTTTTTCTGAGGTAGGAGTAAGCACAGGAGAGCTTGAAGATCTGTGGGATTTCACAGAAGAACTGACCCAGGACATTGCCTTGGCACAGGGGCAGAGAAAATATATTGGCTGTGTGCAGCAAAGCAGCAAGGAAGCCACTGTCCCAGGCAGCTGCTGCCATGTGGGCACAAGCTCTGCTGCCCAGGAGGGTTCTGTAGTGCAGGGGTTTGCAGATGGACACATAGCGGTTGTAGCACATGACAGCGAGGAGGTAATACTCTGTTGAAATGAAAAATACAAACAGAAATACTTGTGTAGGAGATGTTCCTGGTGTCCCAGAGGGAGCTGGGCATGGCTTTGGGGACAGTGGTGCAGATGGAGCCCAGATTGCTGAGGGCCAGTGTCACAGACATCTTTTGTGAAAAATCCTTTCTTGGGATTTTTCTCCCTTCTGAGAAGCTGTGGCCTCAGCAACAAGATGTAAACAATGGTTATCTGCTGCTGTGGAATGCAACAGGTGGATCCGTGATTGGTCTCCTGTGGATGTTTGGATTTACTGACCACTCATGGCAGAGCTGGGTCTTGCTCTCTGCCAAAAGACAGGCCTTTGTTTTTCATTCTTTTCTGTTCATAGCTTAGCTAGCCTTCTGAGAACTTTTCCTTCTATTTCTTTTTAGTATATTATAATGTAGTATATATATCATAAAATAATAAATCAAGCCTTCTGAACATGAGATCAACATTCTCGCCTCTCTCTCACCCTGAAAACCCTTGTGACCACCATCACAGGCCAGGTTGAGCAGGAAGAAGAACACGGCGTGTGCAGGTGGTGGCCGCAGGCTACAGCACTGATGATGAGGCCGTCGCTCATCGGGCAGCCAGGGAGATGCTCAGGAAAAGGCAGAAGTGCAGAAGCTGCGGCTGCTGAGTGTTTGCCAGTGCCAGGAGGAGGAACTGGGTCATGGAGTTGCTGTGTCTGGACATTTCTTCACTCTGGATATCGTTGACTGTTGGAAGAAGATATTGACAAGCAGGGACAGATTTCCTTGAATCAATATGATGCTATTTTCTTACACATTCACTGAAAATTGCTTCTCTTTCTTTGGGGAAATTTCACTTCACTTTTATTTTTGAGTTTGGTTTGTGCTGCTGAGTTACTGCCACATCTTCAGCATTGCTCTCAGCCTGGACACTGCAGAGCCAAGAGGGAAAAACAGGGCTCCTTGTGACCCAGTGCAGTCAGACCTGCTGGTCCCACACAGGTGCCCTTTGTTCATTACACCTCCCTCTATTTCAGGGTGATCACACTTAAAATGTGCTTGAAATTAAAGTGGACTTTTTGAAGACTCCAGTTTAAAAATCATTTTCTCCAAACCCTTCTCTCTTTTGCTATGCAGCTGAATAGGGAGGGTTACCAAGGACTGCCTGGAGGTCTGCCCATTGGGAGCTGTTCTTCTGTATCCATGGCTTGTCTCTGCCTGTGCTGCCAGAGCCCAGTCCTGGCGGCTTGGCTCTGCCCTGCAGACCCCTCCCAGCACAGGGCACTGCCCAGGGGCATCTCCCTGGCAGTAGGGCCTTAAGGGTAGATCAGACAAACAGAGATGCTGCAAGCCAAGGCGCTGCTGGTGCTGTCTGTAGGTAGTGTGAGGTGGTACTTTCTGAGGGACATCTGAGGCAGATCTGCTGATCCGACAGTACAGGAGTCTCAGTGACGCAGACAAAGCTGACAGCCCCTTTCCCTTCCCTTTAGGAGAAAGCTAAGAGCAGTCCTGGCCATGCAGCACCATCTCCACAGCAGGAGGAATCTGCCCGGATGGGGCTTGCTCCTTCCACCTCCAACTTCTCCCCACAGTCCATTGGGAGCTCCCAGGCAGGCTGAGAGCTGCCCCTGGTCGGTAGCAGATCCCGTGGCCTGGCCAAGAGCCCTCAGGGCTGCAGGACCTGCTCTGCAGGACAGCCCTGGGCAGCCCTGGCTGCACCTCCACCTTCACCCCCTGCAGCTGTCCCTGGCAGCAGAGCCGTCCTGCCCTGTCCCTCTGACGGTGCCCAGGGCAGCCCTGCTCTGCAGCACATCCTTCCCCAAACCAGAAATGGCAGGAGAGCCATCCTTACAGTCATGTCACTCTTGCCATGGGTCAGCTTTAGAAGATCCCTGCAGCCAGAGACTTACTGTGTCAGAAGATGGGAAGATTTCTCCATGAACAATCTCAGAATTGCCCTTCCAGTTACTTTAATCCTCTCTCTGCTTCACTCCTCTCTGGTACCTGCAGATGTGCCCAGTGTCCTCAGCCCAGCTGGGCTGGGAGAAAAGATGCTCATCAGGGAAAGTGTCTTTAGGAAGCTCTGCTTGGTTGCTGAGAGCCCCTTCTGTGCCAGGAGCCCAGCCAGCTCAGCAGCACAGACACCAAGACCAGGACTTTAACGACCCTCTCTGGGATTTAGTGTTTATTTACAGTGGTCTTAGTCCCTGAGAGTGCTTAAAAAACGTCAAGAATTCAAAGTGAGATTGGAACGCTAAAATTTCTCAAAGTTTTAATGGGTCCCATTGAGGGACATGACTGAGAAAGATTTCCCCAGTTGAAGCAGAACACTAGAGGCAGTGATGACGGGTGGAGACAAACAAGGGAAAAGTATCCCCGATGCTGAGCAAACCTGGATGTGTTTCATTAATCCAACGGGCCAAGGCTTCAGCCCCAGCCCCTGGCCAGGCAGATCCTGTCCCTCTCTCCTTGCTCAGGGCTCTTCCCGGGATGGGCACTGGCATGTGGGGATGTGCAATGCCAAGGGCAGGAGCATGGGGCGGCCCCTGCCAGGCTGCTGAGCAGGGACAGGGAGCCAATGAGGCCCCAGGGCTGCAAGGGTCACTTGTCCCCTCATGGCCTCAGGCCCAGGGCCAGCAGCCATGGCCAAAGTGCTGCCCAAGTTGGCTCTGGCAGGGCTGTCTTGCAGCTGCTGCCCATCCCTGTGCCCTGTGCAGCCTGGCTGTCCCACGGTGTCCCTGCCCTGCACCTCTGTCCCTGCAGGCTGTCGGCATCCCCCGGCTGCCCCACCTGGCTGGGCCCTTCCTTTGCTGACAGCTCTGCCTCCTGCCTGCCTCTGCCTGCCCACATAAAGCCTTGGGCTGCTCCAAGCTCCTTCTGAGGAATGTGTTGCTCCACATCACTGCCCTGGGAGAGAAATTCCCTTCTCCTTGTGTCTAGTCTGGACCTCCCCCAGCTGCACTTGGTATTAATTATTTCTTTCTCTGGCTGTTCTCTACTATATGAAAGGGATCCACCATCTCTGAAACCACTCTTCAAGTACTCCCAGGACTCTCCTCTGCTGTCCTCAGTCTCCACTTCACTAAGCACAGTGCTCCTTTGTCCCTATATAGTGGTCATGTGCTTGAGGACTCAAAACCTCACTTTGGGAGATCTCTGGGCACTCTCCAAGGTGTTGGCAAATGATAACATTGTGTTCATAGTTTAAGAAAATCACCAGAGGCCAAGGCAGACAGACCTGTCTGTCCTGGCTACTGTTGTCTGGGAGTTATCTTTGGATAGATGGAATTTGGGAGGTCAAATTCCAAATTTGGCTATGGATGCCTTTAAAAGAATGGAAGTTCTTTTCCATCTGATGGAAAGCAGAGCCCCAGTGATTCAGGGGCAGATAAGCAACAGCCACTGGAGGCCAAGGCCAGGGAGACTGGTCTGTCCCGGCAGCTTTTACCTGGGAGCAACACTTGGAGAGACAATTTGGGAGGTAAATCCTAATTTTGTCCAAGGGTCCTTGGACAAGACCAGGAGTTCTTTTTCATGGAAATGCAAACATGTAGCTTCAATGTCACAGACATCTTTTCATGAAAAATCCTTTCCTTAGGATTTTTCCTCCTGAGAAGCTGAGACGCCTCAGGAACAAAATGTAAACAATGGGTATCTGCTGCTGTGGAATTCAACAGGTGGATCTGTGATTGGCTCATGTTGGTTTGTTTGTAATTAATGGCTGTGGTGGTTTGACCGGAAATGGGATTTCTGGGATGCTGTAGTCAAACCAATGGGTGCTCAGATTTTAATATTGGCACCTGATGTGGCCATTGGGACATTTGGATCCGCCTCTGAGAACACAGGGTTAAAAGCAGGGCTCCCGGCAAAGGTTCTCTTTGGATTTACTGCGAGGGAGCTGGGCGGGGCAGGGGAAAGCCACGCAGCCCGGGAGAGGTAGGCCTGACCCTGAGGGGCCCAAGGTTGGAAGAAAGAAGTACCAGGAGGCACAGGGCAGCCCATCCCCCCCCCCCCCCTCGGGGAGGGGGAGAGAGAGAGAGAGGAGAGAGCCATGCTGGGCTTGGCCTGTGGCGACGGGGAGGGGGGGGGGGGGGGGGGTGGCAGCGAGGAGTCCTGCCGTTTGAAGGAGCTTTTAACCCTTTCTGGACAATGAAAACTTTACAGAACATTAACCCTTCCTAGAAGAGAGATAAGAGTAGAGGATGAAGAAGGAAATGGGCAAATGATGAAGGTCTGGGACAGAGAGAGCGATGCTGGAGGAATAGAGGAGATGAAGTGGCATTTTACAGCTATGGACAGAGCCATGTTTCCTTGTGATACAGAGACTGCATCCAGAGGGGACAATGCCCAGAACCAGGAGGGTTCAGTGTGGGTACCCCTCAGCCCCAGGGGGTGAAAAAATATGGGGGGGACAGATGTCCCAAAGTTGAGACTGTGCCTTTTTTTTTGAGTGGGACGAGGCATCCTTAAAAGAGGAAACCCTGGAAGCAGCCCTGGTCCATGCGCAGTGGTGAGAGCACTGGGCATGGAAGGAAGATGTCATATGATTTCTGGGTGGTGCCACATGTGACAAGAAGCCCATGGCACAAAGAAGGACTCCTTCTCCTCTTGATGAACAGAGGAGTATTCTAAAGGGTGGTGCCAGACCAAGAGTTGGTGATTTGGGAGATGTATTGCATTGGAATTTGGTGAGGGGAGGGGGAAAATGCTTTTGTAAGGTTTTCATTTTCCTTGTGCATTTTTTTCTTTCCTTGTAGTTTAGTAATTTTCTTGTAATTTAGTTAATAAAGTTTTCTTTATTTCTAAGTAGGAGCCTGCTTTGCTTATTCCTGGTCACATCTCACAGCAGACACCAGGGAGAGGGTATTCTCATAGGGGCACTGGCATTGTGCCAGTGTCAAACCTTGACAATGGCCAATCACAGTCAGCTTGCTCGGACTCTGTCCAAGACAGAAGTTTTGTTATCATTCTTTGCTTTCGATTGTTAGCTAGCCTTCTGAGATGAAACCTTGTCTTCTATTCTTTTAGTATAGTTTTAATGTGATATATATCATAAAATAATAAATCAAGCCTTCTGAAACAGGGAGTCAACATTCTCATCTCTTCCCTCATCCGAGAACCCCTGTGAACACCGTCACACCTCAGTGCTTGGTGACAGATGAGAGACAGCCCTCAGAAGGCCAAGCCAGCCAGATTTGTCTCCCCTGGCAGCTTTTGGCTGGGAGCAATCCTTGGTTATATGGATTTCTGGGCACCAAATTCCAATTCTTGCCACAGCCCCTGGATGAGAAGGCTTGTTGTTTTTCATGGGAAGGAAGGAACAGAGCCCTAGTGTTTCAGATGAGAGGTGGCCACCAGAGGCCAAGCCCAGCCAGGCCTCTCTGTGCTGGCAACTTTTGCCTGGGGGAAACCCTTGCATATAGGCATTTTTGTAGGGAAAGTACCAATTTTCACCATGGTCACCTGGAGGAGTATGACAGTTCTTTTCTATAGGAAGGAAAGTACAGAGCACTAGTGCTCCAGAGACTGATGAGCATCAGCCCTTGACGTGCCAAGACCAGCCAGACTTTTGAGGTGGCCCCTAGGAGGCTAAGCCAGCCTGACTTGTTCCATATCCCCTTGGTTCCATGAGGCCCTACAGTGTCACATGGTTCTCCTTGCTTCTCACTTTTCACAATGACCTCTTGCTTCCAAGAGGCCCTGCAGGGTCACAATGGCCCTTTGGTTCTGTGGGGCCCCACAGTGTCACAATGGTCTCCAGGATTTCATGGGGCCTTGCAATGCCACAATGGTCTCTGTGGATCCCCAGTGCCCCTCAGGATCACAATGGCCCTTTGGCTCCATGAGGCCTTGTAATGGCCTCTTGGTTCCACAAAGCCCTGCTGCTTCACATTGGTCCTTTGGGACCATGCAGCCTAACAGATCCCCTTGGTTCCACAAGGCCTCACAGTGTCCCAACGGCCCCTTGGCTCCATAGTACCCAGCAGTGTCACAATAGCCTCTTCATTTCACAAGGCGACTAAGAGTCACAATGGTCTCCATGGTTCCACAAGGCCCCACAAGTGCCACAATTGCTCCTTCATTTCACAGGGCTTGTGTCACAGTGGTTTTCATAGGAAAGAAACCGCAGAGCTCCAGTGTTTCTGGTGGCTGATGAAAGGCAGCCACCAGAGGCCAAGGCCTGCCAGACCTGTCTGTCCTGGCAGGTTTGTCTGGGAGCAACCCTTGAATATATGGAATTTTGAATGTCGAATCTCAATTTCAGCCATTTGTACCTGGAGAAGGATAGTTCTTTCCATAGAAAGGAAAGCACAGAGCCCCAGTGTTTGGAAGGAAGGTGGCAGCCGGCCCTCAGGAGGCCAAGGTCAGCCAGACCTGTCTGTAATGGCGGCTTTCACCTAGGAGCAATCATTGGGTAAAGGGATTTTGAATGTGGAATTCCAATTTCGGCCATGGGCACATGGAGAAGAAGGATGGTTTTTTTTCCACTGGAAGGAAAGAATAGAGGCCCAGTATTTCAGGGGCAGTTGAGCAGTAGCCACCAGAGGCCAAGACCAGCCAGACCCATCTGTCCTGGTAACTTTTGTCTGGAAGCAATCCTTGGTTATATAGAATTTTGCAGGGAGAATCCCAATTTCAACCATGGGCACCTGGAAAAGGATGGTTCTTTCCTATAGGAAGGAAAACATGGAGCCCCAATGTCTCAGAGCAGGTTTGAAGTGATCACCAGCGGCCAAGGCCAGTTAGACCTATTTGTCCTGGCAGCTTTTGTCTGGAAAAAACCCTTGCATATATGGAATTTTGGAGGAGAAATACTAATTTTGGCCATGGGTACCTGGGCAGGAGGGATGGCTCTTTTCCATAGGAAGGAAAACACTGAGCACCAGTGTTTGAAGGCAGGTGAGACCCAGCTCTCAGAAAGCCAAGGGCAGCCAGGCTTGTTGGTACTGGCGGCTTTTGTCAGGGAGCAATCTTTGGATATAGGCAATTTTAGAGGCAGAAACCGGTTTCATCTGTAGATGCTTGAATGAGAAGGGCAGTTCTTTTCCATTTGAAGGAAAGCCCAGAGCCCCATTCTTTCAGGGGCATATGAGAAGAAACCCTTGAAATGCCAAGGGCAGTTGGACCAGTCAGGTCAAACCAACCAGACCTGTTACCTGTTCCCTTGGATCCACGGGGCCCAGCAGTGTCCCAGGGGTCTCCTTGGTACCACAGTATCACAATGGACCCTTGGTTCCATAGGGACTCACAATGTCAGAAGAGTCTCCTTGCTTCCATAAGGTCCTGCAGAGCCCCTTCAACGAGGCCTCAAACTGTCATAATGGCCTCCAGGATTCCAACAGGCCCCACAATGGAGACTACTATCTGTAGTGTCAGAATAGTCTCCATGATTCCATAAGGCCATGCAGTGTCAAAATAGACCATTGATTCCATGAGACCCCACAGTGTCACAATGGCCCCTTGGTTCCATTGAGCCCCATGGTGTTGTTACTAGGTTCCTTTTGGTTCCAAAATGCCCTGAAACGCCACAATGACCCTTTGGTTTCACAAAGCCTCGAACTGTTAAATGGCCTCCATGGTTTCATGAGGCCATGCTGTGTCACAGTGGATCCTCAGCTCCAGAATGCCCCATCGGGTAACAATGGTCTCCTTGGTTCTGCTGTGTAAGAATGCCCCCTTGGTCCCTTGGAATGTCACAGTGTCACTATTATGCCCTTGGTTCTATGAGGCCCTGCAGTGGCACAATGGTCCTTTGGTTCCACAAGGCCTCAAGGTGTCATAATAGTCTCCATGGTTCCATGAAGCCCTGCTGTGTCACAATGGCCTCCATGGTTCCATGACGTTCTGTAGTGTAACAAAGGTCTCCTTGGTCGCATGGTGTCAGAACGGCCCCTTTGTCGCACAGAGTCCCACACTGTCAATGTGGTCCCCTTGATTCCATGAGGCCCTGCCATGCTACAATGGCCCCAATGGCTACAGTGGTCTCCAGTGATAAGAGACCTTCTCACTCTCTGTAGCTACCTGAAAGGAGGTTGTAGTCAGGTGGGGGTTGGTCTCTTCTCCCAGGCAGCCACCAACAGAACTAGAGGACACAGTCTTAAGCTGCACCGGGGGAGTTTAGGTTAGACATCAGGAAAAAATTCTTCACTCAAAGAGTGATTGGGCAGCGAAATGTTCTGCCCAGGGAGGTGGTGGAGTCACCGTCCCTGGCAGCATTTTAAAAAAGCTGGATGTGGCACTCACTGTCATGGTTTAGTTGATGAGATGATGTTAGGTCATAGGTTGGACTTGACGATCTCAAAGGTCTTTTCCAACCTCGTTAATTCGATGATTCTGTGTCATAATAGTCTCTGTTGTTCCATGAGGTCCCACAATGTCACAATTGTAGCAGATAGGGCCTGGCGTTCGGAAGATCTCGTGATGTTACGGGAAGACAGGGCCCCTGCCCCCTTAGATAAGAAAATTAACATAGGAATGTAGCCCCCCGAACTGGATTCCGGTAACTTTCCACTTGCCCAGGTAACTTTCCATCCCCTACTAACCATAGATGGTAAAGACAGACCCCCACCTGACGTAGAAGCCCCCTAGACTATAAAACCCCACGGGAAGAGAGAATAAAGGCCTTTGATCCTCCACCATATTGGTGTCCGCGTGTTTCTTAGGCCCGAGTGACCCTGGGGAATGGGTCACCGTGCTGTCTCCTGAAACCAGGCCGCCTGCCTTGTATCAGAAGGCAACATTCTGGTGCCGAAAACCCGGGAAGCCGATCAGCGCCCGGGGAACGGGGATTCGCCTGGACAGGAGACAGCGGCTGCAGCGGCAGGTCCGACTGCAGCGGGGGAGACGTCCCCGGACCGGCAAGGAACATGGAATCCTATGCAAAGGTCGTATCAGATATGCATGCACAGTTTAGGATAGAATGTAGAATTAAGTGTGAGCTCAGGAATTCTAATCTTGCTATTGCAAGGCTCCTAGAGCTCGGGACGATCGAACGTCCGGTAAATATATTATATTCGGAAGTGCGGGAGAAGCGCACTGCCGCCTTAGCAGAGGATACTAAGTCCTCAGGCAATGGTAAAAGCCTCAAAGCGTGGGGGAAAGGAGAAGAGGCCCTACGCAAGGCATTAGAAGAACAGGAGACGTGGAAAGTCGCGCATATACGTTTATTTCTTGCAGTAAAGCGGGGGGCGGGGGCCGCGACTCACACAGTGTCTGAGAGCGATCGGATTGAATGCGGGAATATGCCGGGGCCGGGAGCGTTCCACCCCTTCCCGAGCCTGAGCCCAGAGCCCCCAGGAGACCCCCCGGAGCCCCCATGGGACCCCCCGACCCTCTCGCGGAGCCCGCCGGGTCCCAGCCCCCCCGCGGAACCTTACGAAAAATCCGCGGTTTCTCTATCCGTCCCTTCCCCGCCGGCCACCAGCCCAGCGCGGGAGGCAGAGCGGCACGCGCAGCTCTTCTGCCGGGGACAGGCAGAGGAGGCGCGGAACGCGGCCGACCCCGCCGGGAGCGGCGCCGACTCCCCGCCGCCGTATGGGTTTGAAGATGGCGCCGAAACACATGGTGAGGGCGGAAGTAAGGAGACGGGGGGCGGAAATGCAGTCAGCGCGCCCCAGAACGCATGTGCGGGAGAGGGGGGAGAAGGGGCGGCCCCCGCAGTGGAGCGGAAGACCAATCAGAGCGCTCTATTCAAATTAGGTCCTTATAGGGTAAGGACCTTCCCCAGCAGCAGGCGCGGGGAGCGCAGGGAGAAGGAACGACACCACCCCCGAAGGGAGGAGCGGGGTCGGACCGAGCCCTGCTGGGATTCGGAAACCGAGAGAGCAGAATTAATACGGTTTCGAGCGAAACCGAATAAAGCTTTAAACAATATCGGGAAACGGTCGCAACACAAACTCACCGATTGGGGAAAAACAAAGACAGCTTGTAGGGACCGAGCGCCGGCAGCCCCCATGAACGCTTTCCCGGTGGGGGTTGCCGGAGCGCAGGGAAACCAACGGGGGGCAGGGCGGATTCTATTTAAACAGGGGTGGCGGGACGACCGCGTTAGCCCAGGCTTCTGGGGAAAGGCAGCAACTCAGCGAGCTGTCCCCAGCCGGCACAGCTTTCCCTGGCAGCATCCTCGCTCCGGGCACGCCCGAGAGGGATCTGTAGGAGATGCGGGAAGACACCCCGATGCAGCGGCCCAGCCACGGCTACCCCCAGGGGGGCAGGAGACCCTCGTGCCCTGTGCCCTCACAGGGAGCGGTCAATTTTGCATTCCCGCTTACGGTGCAGTGGCCGAGCGGTCGGACCAAACAAAGTGATTAAAAGCGTGTCGAAAGGGAAAAACGCAACCTACCCTAAAACCCTACCCACTAGAGTTAGCAAAGTCCCAACCGGCCATGCGGAGGTCTTTCAGATAGACCGTGCAGCCGGATCGGACTCAGACCCAATACTTCGTATGTTAGAAGCTACCTTTATATCCCTGAATGAATCCAACCCTAACCTAACCGAATCCTGCTGGCTTTGCTACGATGTCAAACCTCCCTTTTATGAAGGAATTGCTTTAAACACTCCCTTCAGTTACTCCACAGCCGATGCCCCTCACCAGTGCAGATGGGAAACCCCTCGGAAAGGAATCGCCCTGAGCCAAGTCACAGGCCAGGGCAGATGCTTTGGCAATGCAACACTAGCTAGGCGGAGAGGCAACGTCTGCACCAAAGTTGTCAAGCCTAACA
Organism: Zonotrichia albicollis; assembly: GCF_047830755.1. NCBI lineage: Eukaryota > Metazoa > Chordata > Aves > Passeriformes > Passerellidae > Zonotrichia > Zonotrichia albicollis. The sequence continues at coordinate 8,075,710 of NC_133845.1, read as the reverse complement.
GGAAAAACAATAAGTGGGTAGTCCCATCCGCACCTGGGATGTGGGTTTGCCAGCGATCTGGAGTGAGTCCCTGTGTGTCTCTTGCCAAATTTGATGACTCTAACGACTTTTGTGTCCAAGTTCTGATTGTTCCTAGGGTCCTGTACCACTCAGACGAAGAAGTGTACCACCTTTTTGAGGAACCCAGCCAGCTCCACAAAAGAGAAATAATAACAGGTGTAACTATCGCAATGCTGCTCGGTTTAGGAGCAGCAGGAACGGCAACGGGTGTCTCAGCCCTAGCGACACAGCACCAAGGACTGTCCCAGCTGCAAATGACAATCGACGAGGACCTGCAAAGGATCGAGAAATCCATCTCCTTCCTGGAGAAGCCTGTCTCCTCTCTCTCGGAAGTGGTCTTGCAGAACAGGCGAGGTCTGGACCTCCTGTTCATGCAGCAAGGGGACCTGTGTGCCGCCTTGAGAGAGGAGTGCTGCTTCTATGCAGACCACACAGGAGTCGTGAGAGACTCCATGGCAGAACTCAGAAACAGACTGGCTCAGAGGCAGAAGGACAGGGAAGCCCAACAGGGCTGGTTCGAGTCTTGGTTCAATCAATCACCATGGCTAACCACTCTGATTTCTACCCTAATAGGTCCACTGGAATTGCTACTTCTAGCAGTTACCTTCGGACCTTGCCTGCTGAACAAGCTGGTCTCATTCGTTCAGGCCCGCCTGGAACGGGCCAACATCCTGTTCATCGGCCGGCGAATCCAACCAGGGAACACTGCCAGCCACAAGTTCTAACCTTGACTGGCAAAAAACTTACTCAGATGTACCAAACCCCCTTTTCCTTATCGAACTACAACCTTATACCTCAGTTCAGTATATGACTACCTCATTCATTTGTGAAAAAGGGGGGGGAGATGTAGCAGATAGGGCCTGGCGTTCGGAAGATCTCGTGATGTTACGGGAAGACAGGGCCCCTGCCCCCTTAGATAAGAAAATTAACATAGGAATGTAGCCCCCCGAACTGGATTCCGGTAACTTTCCACTTGCCCAGGTAACTTTCCATCCCCTACTAACCATAGATGGTAAAGACAGACCCCCACCTGACGTAGAAGCCCCCTAGACTATAAAACCCCACGGGAAGAGAGAATAAAGGCCTTTGATCCTCCACCATATTGGTGTCCGCGTGTTTCTTAGGCCCGAGTGACCCTGGGGAATGGGTCACCGTGCTGTCTCCTGAAACCAGGCCGCCTGCCTTGTATCAGAAGGCAACACACAATGATCTTGGATCCTCAGTGTCACAATGGCTTCTTGGCTCCATGTGGCCCCCACTGTGTCTCAATGGAATGTGGTTCCATCAGGCTGCACAGTGTCACAATGGTCCCTTGGTTGCCTCAGGCCTTGCTGGTCCACAATGGACTTCTGGTTCTATGAAGTTTCATACTGTCAAAACAGTCCCTTTTGTTCTGCAGTGTCACCATGGACCCTTTGTTCCATGAGGCTCCATTGTGACACAATGGTCTCCTTGGTTCCACAAGACTTTGCTGTGTCACAATGGACCCTTCGTTCCATGAAGCCTTTGTCTGTCACAATGTACTTTGGGTTCCATGAGATATCTTAGTGTCACAATGGTCTCCTTGGATCTGCAGTGTCACAATGGCCCCATGGCTGGATTGAGCCCCACTGTGTCACAATGGTTCGTGGTTCCATGAGGCTCTGTTGTGTCACAATGGTGTCCCTGGTTTCATGATGTTCTGCTGCATCACAATGGAGCCTTTGTCCATGAGGTTCCACAGTGTCACAGTTGACTTCTTGGTTCCATGAGGCCCCACTGCCACCAAATCTCCGAGTTATCAGAATGAGACTCCTTAACACTAATTCTGTGTTAAAGAGCACATCATTTATTCAGGCCTGAGGTCCAACAGGGGGTAACTCCTACTCTTAAGTGGCCATGTGATTCTACAAATGATGCTGAGGCAACAAGATAATGTTGTCCCATCATCTTTCAGTTCAGCCCCTCTCCTCCCTCCTTCCTTTTGATGCCTAGGCAACAAGATAATGCTTGAGCTATGCAAAAAGCTATGCTAAAAAAGTAGTTATTTTGTAACAGGGTATGTGAATGAAGCCTCTTTACAAATCAGCAAATTTAGCAGAACAAACTATTTGAGCAGATAATCTTATTGAGCATGTACAGAAAATAGAGGTGAAAAGTTCAAGCACAAGGAAGATTTATGAACCCTCGTCAAAATGACCACCAGGAAGTGGACGACCATCTTGTGCAGAAACCGCGCATGTGCTTACATAATCATGTAATCAGAAAATATGTTACAATATGAAGGTTAGGAGAATATAATGTAGACATTAAGTATAAAAGCTAGTACTGTGCTGTGACATGGTGTTCCTATGCTTGAGACATAAGACAGACTCACTTGTGTTTCCTCAAACAAACAGCCTCATTTATTGTCTCCAACACCCTTTTATAGACTATTCAAAACTACTACTGCTTCCTGGACATTGGTCTAAACTCTATGCCCCACAGACTCTTAACCAGTCAAATGCTTGCATTTTAGGAGAACTCCCATTGGCTGTGAGCTTATGTCAGTCAGCCCAGAGGCTGGTTCGTGGAGCTGAGCTGGGCTGCTTATTACAACTTGATTAATGCTAATGCTACATCTCACCCTGTTTCTTTACTAAAAATTGTGATATATTCTCTGTCATCTATTTGTAGGAGTCCCTAGCAAACAGGGTGACAGAAACAGCAGGGTTTTCATTTGCATGACTTACATATTAGTGAAGGTGCAGTTTACTGGTTTAGAGTCCATAGGTAAGAATTTTTTAATGTTTAGGTAACAAATTATAGCTTATTTTAACAACAACAAGAAGCCACGTAACTCCTAAAACTGTTGAAGAAAGTCTAACTACTAGAGAAAACAATTTGTAAAGAGAAAACAGTCAGTAAACATGAAAAATAGTTTGTAAACAAGGCTGTAAGTTATACCTGAATTCTGAACTGAAATTAGAAAACCTAGAAACATTCAACTTTGGTACAAGCTTAACAAATAGGGCAATTAGTAAATGAGCAGAGTCATTGTATGAACTGTTATTTCTAAAGTCCTAGATTTCTATGAGGTAGTTATTTGCTATGGTTACATGGCTTTGTAATGTCCGTTGGTTTTGGTAGCTGAATATCATAGGGTTATTGTACTATTATATTATTTACCTAAGACTCAAAGACGGGGATGTACCCTCACCCCAACACCCTTCCCCCCCTTTTTTAAAACAAAACTTTATTAATATCTAATTCAAGAAGAATTTTAACAAGAATAATAGTGCAACCCATTTATCACTTAAAGAAAAGCCCAACGCCCATAATAGATAAATTTTAAGTTTTAAAACTATGAAAAGTGGTAGAACTTCAGTTAAAGAACTTTGTAACTGAAATTTGCCTATGATAAATTGATTTTGTTATGAGTATCATAGCAGATATCCCCTGGATCTTACCCATCCTTCTTGAAACAATGCAATAATAATTACTTGGAGTATTAAAAAGGTACATAATAACACACACACTAAATTATTCCTTGATGAACAGCAATAATTGTTTGGGACAGAAATGCAACACTTTTCTAACTATAGGGATACTGATTTTGGTCCTAACAATCAAAAAAATCCACAATGAATATTGTACTATGAGCTCCAAGGCATATCTCACAAACAGTTGCACATTTTTGTACGTGAGAACCCCTCAGTTCTTCCTTAGTTTTTGGATCATGACAACCCTGATTTATCAGGAGGTAAAGTGGTTGTGATGCTCTTGAGAGGTGGAAACTTGGTGTCTATTTTCTTCTTCATCATCCATTTGTAGAGGAAAGCTGGCTTTCCCTCACTGGGCTGGATGAAAGAGTGTGTTGGTTTTAGTTGCTTTGAGACAGTTATCCCATATGTCCGACCCATTTCTTCGGACAGACTCGATTGTTTCTGCTCCCACAGCACCAAATCTTCGCATGTCTTTTTCCACTGCTTTTAGGCGGGCAACGTCCCCGCAAAGGTTTTTCCCATGCGCTACTTCCGGATTCTACGCTTGCAGTCCTTAGTAGTGACGTTCTCAGACCCGCCCATGGAGGCAGGACTGGGGTAGGACCTCACCTGCTGGAGGCATGGCTGTGTTCTCTGGGCTTCGGCTTGGCTGCGGGTCCCCGCCCCTTGACGCAGGCTGGATGGGGGGTGCGGGCAGCCCCAGCGAGGATGGTGGGGGGGCGGTCCCGGTGACTGGATAATATTTCGGGGCTGTTGGGGCTGCACAGCCTACTGGAACCATGGTGGTCGTCATCCCGCCGCCTTCCTGAGCATTGCCAGCAGTCACGGCGCAGACAGCCTGGGGATGCTCACTGCTTCTTGGGATTGCCCCACCCCCCCAGGGTCGTGCCATTTTCTACAGTCGCGGGGAGGGTGCCCCGCCGGCAGCACATCCCAGTGTGCGCTGGCCTTGCACGTCTGCTCGGTGGGAGATACCCACTCAGGCTGAGTCATGGTCACAGGCTGCGTCCCTGAGGCGGCGGCGAAGTCTGAGCCCCAGCAACAGCTCCGGGGATCGGGAAATATTTTCGAGGGACTGGTGTGGGACGCCCCAGCTCTCCATGGCACTTTAGCCTGGGCGCATCCCCGCTGCTGCTCGGGACGCCCCCTCCATCTCTCTGCGCGGCGGTGCCCGTCTGTGCAGGGGGGCTGCGGAGGACGGTTCTCCCAGAGCCAATGCCGATGTGGGGGGTTATTCAGTGCAGCCCGGCCATGTGAGGCGGCATGGCCGGCCCCTGTATTAGGCCACATGCTCTTCGGGCTTTGAAAGGTCCGCATTCCCCCTGAAAACTCCTCCGGTGTGTTTTCTTCTCCATATTTTTCAGTATTTATTAGTCTTATTAAATCTAAAACCTGCCTCCGTGGTTTTATAACTCTTATTGCATTTTCATCACCTTTGGATGCTCCTCGCAGGATAATTATGCCTGTATGTTTCCAGATATTAAGAGTCAAAAGCAGTGTCTCTAGTTAATTTAAGTCTGTAGCATTCCAGCCAGTTAATTAGTGCACAATCTGTGTCCCATGCCATAAAGGAAGCCTTCCATACCTTTAAGATGGGATTTTCCTGCTTAAAGATAAGGTTTCCCATGTCTCCCGTGGGGTTTTTCTCCAATTTTCAACTTCTCCAGTTTCCTTTCTACACAGCCCTTTGGCTGTGATTTTCTGCAACCTTTGTTGCAAAATTAGCACCTGCAGCCTTTGCTGCCTATTTTTGGGCTCTTTCCAGCCTCTTTCTTTTTCAGCTTTTCGCTCTGTCTCTTCGCAATTCCTCGGGTCCTTGGACTGTTAATCCTCATTGAAATAAACAGGGCTAGGAGACTTCTTCTCCTTTTTAATGCCTTTATTAAAAGTGATCAGCTCAGGATTGGGTGGCCCGGCAGGGCTGCAGTCCCCGCCGCGTCTCCCAGGGCGACTCAGAGGAGGAGGATATGCGCAGCTCCGTCCAGTCCTCATGGGAGCCTTAGGGCGTGATGTCCCTGTCAGATGTTGATCCTGTGAGCTTCCCAGATGGCTAGTCCCGGCGTTGGGACCACTCCCTGCTCAGGGTGAGAGGGACTCCGCATCTCTGCAGGCTCAGCCATTGGCTCCTCATGTCCAGACATCATTTTAGTCTCTCAATTCTTATTTGGCTCGTTGTTTTTGGGGTTTTCTCGTTGCATTTCGAGTCGGGGTCCCACAAAGCATTCTGGACTTTGGAGTCACTTTGCATAACCCCCCCCACCCTCTCAGATGTCTTCCCTATGCTGGAAGAGAGCACTGCCTCGGGGAAGAGCAATCTACCGCACCCAGCCAGGCTTTTTACTAATACAAAAGAGGAGATAAGCCTTAACGACCCGGTATTACAATAACAAAGCACTAAGAATCCTGGCAGCGCCTGAGACCTGGCTGCGTCCCTGCAACTCTTTCTCACAAAAAAAATATTAACTGAATTTTTGTTCATAACAGTCCCCCCTCTTTTTCTTTGATCAAGCTTAAATTCTTAAGCTCGCATCAACTCACAATTTTTTTGTTTTGAATCTACTATAAATCTCTTGTGCACTGTGGTAATCATGCTTACTTAACCTTGTTACTTTTCTTGGTTTTTCCAGATTGGTTTGTACAGCCAATACTATTTTACTAAAACAGACAAATAAGCATAGTAAAAAGAGCAATCCTCCAAGTACACACACAGCGAGAAAAACCACTTTTTCCCATACATATTTTCTGAAAATCTCTAAATTCTCCCACCCACTGGGATCAAGTGTAGTAGTTTGATCTTGATTATTTACACATGCCAATCTTTTTATTTCGTTTGTAATGTCCCTAATAATTGAATTCTTTATTTTTAATACTGCCTGTAGCCGGATGACTTTGTTCAACACAGATTTTTGGGATCCGAACTTGGCTTTTACAATTTTGGATTTTCCCAATTTCTATTTCACTTTCCCGGTTTTGTTTAATTTCTCCCAAATCATTATATATAGGAACTCCCAAACTTGATCCAGTTTCTTTGAGTAATAAGAAAATTGGTTTTATCACTCTAGCAATGCAGTTGCCAGATGAGATCAAACTTAGGGGTTTAGAGCTCCCCTGAAATGTGTTCCAAAAGGGGTTTATCTCTTTCCTAGTACACTCATCTAAATACTTGTAACAAACAATTTTTCTTACTATTTTCAGCATTTCTTTGCTTTTTACTAGATCTGCTGAGCTTGTTTCAGCAGCATCACATTCAAAGCAAAACCAGGCTTCCTCTATAGGGCACTCTCCTAGGAGTGGCTGCCTAAAAGTGGCAGTATTCTGGGCTATCCAATACACTCTCTTATTTTTCTCATAAATGACCAATTGGGAGAGGTTAACACCATCAGGGTTAGAACTGATGTGGACTCTCGACAAAGAGCTCACTTCCTCCTCATAGAGGGGTTGGTAGCACTCTCTGCACAGCTCGGCTGGGCTTCTTAGAGCAACACCAGCAATCAGAGCCATCAGTACTACCCTTCCCAAGAGTCCGGTATGGGTCATCTTGCACAGCCTGCCCACCCGGCCTTGCCTCTTGGGGAATTTTTTCTGAGGAGAAGCTTCCAAGCTCTTTAGGGTCCCTTCTACCCACTTCTCTGGTTAAGCCTCTCTTGGTCTGTTCCCTACAAATTTTAGTTTCCCCCCCAGGGGAGTGTTCCCTAGAGGATTAACCTGGAGTCTTTGGAAATATATATATTGGGCAACTTAAACTAGAATTACTTATTTACAGCCTTAAATTTTTTACCAACATAATTTACACAAAACAGTTTTGAAACATTTTAAGCAATATTAGAACTCTGATACCAATTTTTCCCATACAGTTCAGTCTTTTTGACTCTTCTTCCTGAGAGTCAACTTTAAATCTCAGTATACTCAGGTGAATTAACTTGTGATGTGGATGATTCCTTATCTAGTGCCCGGAGGTGAGTGATGTGGACTCTGGCCCACTGCCAGCAGGAGAAAGGGGTGGAGTCTAGTCCAATGCCAGACGAAGAAACTGGGAGTCTGGCCCAATGCCTGCAGGAGACAGGGGTGGAGTCTGGTCCAATACCAGAATGCCAGAGGGAAAAACTTGGTGTTGAATCCTGGTCCAATACCAGGGGTGAGAGTGATGTGAGTCCAACCGTCTTAGTAATGAAGAATACCTGAAACGGGCTTTCAAACACAGGCATTAATGGTCTACTGTTAATGATTTTATCAAAACTCAGCTTCTCTGTTTAATGTTATCAGTAATTTCTCTTTTTCCATAGCTTGTATGTTTGTCTCATCAACTTCTACATACTCTGTATTTTGCAAGTTGTATTTCTCAGCTAGCTTAACTCTCAAAGTACTTTTATTCTCCTATTTTTTTCTGTGTATTTAATTCACTGGTTTTCTGTTCTATTTTCCAAGATCTTATTTATCTATCTCTCACTTCCGTTTCATACTTTCACTTACAGCTTAAATATTTCTTTCAACCCCTTACACCTAAATTTTTTCCTTACACCATTCTTTTACACAATACACTTCCCTCTAAGGAGATGTGGTAAAACTTGTAATGCACAATCTACATTACTTCTATTCTAACTCATCTATATTCACTCTCTCATTTCTCATTCACTTTCACACATTCCTCCACACCCTCAAGACACAAACTTATTGCTAGAAAATCACGGGCCTCTATAGCCGCCCCCTTTCACCTTGGGGTTGGCCCACAGGTCTCAGTATCTCTGGGCCTCTTGGAAGGGCCCAGACTCTGGTTGCCTCTGGTGCACATTCACTTGTGAGGCTGCCTGCGTGTCACTCACTCTTACAGCTACAGCTCCTTCACACATCTCAGGAGCACTAGTCTGGTTTGCAGGTCACACACACACACACTTTGGTCACAGCCCCCACCCGCCCGGGGGACACAAGCCTGGTTTGCAGGTCACACACACACACACACACACACACACACACACACACACACACACACTCCCACTGCCCCCTTCCCACCTGCCTGGGAAGTTGAGGCTGACTTTGCTTGTGACTCACTCTCACACACACAACAAGACAACAATAAGGTACCTTTTACTTTCACACCACTTATTACAAGTTTAGTTTTACTGGTCAGTTTTGGTGCTATTGGATATCCTTTCTACCTAGCTGTTTTTTGTCTAACTTCAGATGTTACTTTGTTGAGACAGGACTTATCTGCTCCTGTATCAACCAAAAATTCAAATTCTTCATTTAGGGGTCCCACCTCAAAGTTTACCAAGGGCTCTTTTAGATGTTTCATCGGGTCCCCTAAAGTGTAAAGCCCCTGACCCTCTACTCATCACCTCTAAGGATCTTTCCAGACATCATCTTGTTCCCTGGCTATTGCCACATCGAGACTGAGCTTTCTACAAAACCTCCTGGTGTGTCCTGGCTCTCCACAGTAATAGCAATGTCGTCCTCTCAAAGGGACTTGAGGGATCTCTATCCCCGTTGCACCTGACAGTACAAGAAGCCTATCCTTGCCTCCTCCTGGTGGTGGTCCCGCCCACCCTGCACTTTCTCTGGCTACAGCAACCATGATCTTAGCCTTGGCCTTTGCCTTTTCTTCCTCCCTCCTTAAATACACCTTCAATGCCTCTCTTAATAACTCATTTATGTCCTTCGCTTGCCACTCTTCCATCTTTTCCAGTTTCCTCCTTATATCAGGCCAAGATTTGGTAACAAATTGGACTTTAATAGCATTTGACCTTCTGGGGTGTCTGGGTCTATTCTAGAGTACAACTGGAAGTTCTGCCTTAGGCGATTAAGCCAGGCAGCAGGAGCTTCCTCTTTCTCCTGCATGCCCTCAAATGCCAATTGGGTGTTAGTTCCTTTGGGAACTGACTCTTTGATCCCCCGTATTATCAAAGACCTATATTCCATCATGGCCTTCCTCCCCTCCTCTTGGTTAGGGTTCCAGCTGGGATCCGTTAGTGGCAATTTCTGTTTGCCTGATGGCACCTGGGGTCCTGGACGGTTATCTTTCTCCCAAATTCTTATGCCAGCCACCCTAATCATCTGGACCTCTTCTGGGGAAAACAATATGCTCAGGATGGAATTCATCTCCCCCCAAGTGTAGATATTTGGACCTAGAAATTGATCTACTTGGTTGGCTATGCCCACTGGGTCCTCAACTAAATGCCCCAACTCTTTCTTGAATCCTCTCACCTCAGAAGCAGTTAGGGGAGCATTCACAAAGCCAATACCTCCCACTACTCCTCCCATAGGAACCTCTCTGAGGGAAAAGAGTCTCTCTGCCTTGGAGGTCTTGGATCTGGTACTACAGTACGGCCCATCTTCAGATGCCAAACTGCTTTGAGGGATATCTGGGTTACCCTGAACTTTCTGCCCATCAGCAGGTGTATTTGCTGATAGCTGTTTATCGGGCGAGGAGACATTTGTGTCCCAACTAGGAGGAGGTAAAGGGACAGCAATAGGAGGGGGAGAAGAGCCTGAGTGAATATTAAGTGGAGCTGGAGAAGGGGTGGAGAATGCAGCAGGTAGAGTAGGCACTTGTGGTGGTGCAGAAGGAGCTGGAGGGGATACTGGGTTTATCATAGCGGAAGCTGAAGAGGTAGAAGGAGGAGTTTGAACAGGTGGTAGTGAGATGGCAGCCGGGGGAAGAACCGGACCTGCCATTTGAGGTGCTTGAAGAAGAGGATTATAGGGTGGAGGGGCAGAAGGAGGCAGATAATCCAGGGGATCCCATCTTTTACTAGTCCTATCAGCCCCTCCTTCATTCCCCTCTTTCTTCCTCTGTACCTTACAAATTCGCACCCCTTCATCCCCAACAGCGCTCTTTAACCAGCAAGCTACATACAATAATTGCTCAGGATCAGTATCCCCTCGAGCTGTCAGATAATTATTTAATAGCTGGCACATCCACTTATCCTTTGTCCCACACCAAGGCCATCCTCCTTGTATCTCTAATTCTGGCCACACTTCCATACAATAATGGATCATTTTCGCTTTATCTAATCCCTCCGTGGCCTCTATAGAATCCCATTTTACTAACAGTTCTCCTAAGGGACTATTGGGATGTATATACCTCAGTCTCTTACCGGACTTTCTACTATTACACCCTCCCATTTTACAGGTCTCAACAGTAAAAACGTCCCAAAGATGCCTTTACTGACTGGTAATTTCGAAAAGAACCTTCTTTGAGGAGCTTCAGCCACCTCCACTGAACTTCAAAATTTCTGCCTGATGCTCAGGACTTTATACTGAAACAACTGCCCGATCTCTTGATTGCCCAACTTTCCCCACGTCAGGTCTTACATCTATCGGGACTTGAACACATGAAGCCTCGGCCTAAGGATCCGGGTCGTGCCTGACTCCCTCTGTCAGGAAAAACAACTGCCTGATTTTAGTTTGCCTAACCCGCCAATTTTTAGGCTTCACCTTATCAGGACTTAAAAGCAAACCACAGCCTCCTTCGCTGGGGTTTGTGCCTGGGTCCTGTGCCAGGACTACTTTTGCCTGCAGGGCTTGTGAGCTACCCGAATCCTTCTCGGGACTGATAAAATCTTACGCGAATCCTTCTCGAGACTTACAAATGCTACCCGAATCCTTCTCGGGACTGACAAATCTGCCTGACTTCTCTCTGTCAGGACCTATTTTGGGTGCGTGCCACTCATACAAATATTCCCTCCGCACGCCCGGAGGGGGGGGGCCCTTTATTCCCCCTTGGGAGACGTCTCACTCGGGCTTATTCCAAGCTCCGCCCCCTGTTCCCGGCCAGCTTTCTCGCGAAAGCTCGGAACCGCGGTACTGAGGAGTCCCTCTCACTTCGAAGGTCCGGCTGCCGGCCTCCGTCTCATTCACACACACATGCACACGTCTCCCTCTCCCGCCACCGGCTTTCTCACCAATCTGGTGCTCTGGTGCTCCTCTGTGTCGCGTTGCTCCTGAGCCGATCCCTCTGGTCCTGGTAGCCAGCTGTCCTGAAGTCCAAGATGGCCAGTCTTGAGTCTTCTTGCGGCGTGGCTATCCCGGTCGAGTCCCCAGCTGAAATAAACAGGGCCAGGAGACTTCTTCTCCTTTATAATGCCTTTATTAAAAGTGATCAGCTCAGGATTGGGTGGCCCGGCAGGGCTGCAGTCCCCGCCGCGTCTCCCAGGGCGACTCAGAGGAGGAGGATATGCGCAGCTCCGTCCACTAGGAGCAGAGCCGGGGATCCAGTCCTCATGGGAGCCTTAGGGCGTGATGTCCCCGTCAGATGTTGATCCTGTGAGCTTCCCAGATGGCTAGTCCCGGCGTTGCTCAGGGCGAGAGGGACTCCGCATCTCTGCAGGCTCAGTCATCGGCTCCTCATGTCCAGACATCATTTTAGTCTCTCAATTCTTATTTGGCTCATTGTTTTTGGGGTTTTCTCGTTGCCTTTCGAGTCGGGGTCCCACAAAGCATTCTGGACTTTGGAGTCACTTTGCATAACCCCCCCCACTCTCTCAGATGTCTTCCCTATGCTGGAAGAGAGCACCTCCTCGGAGAAGAGCAATCTACCGCACCCAGCCAGGCTTTTTACTAATACAAAAGAGGAGATAAGCCTTAACGACCCGGTATTACAATAACAAAGCACTAAGAATCCTGGCAGCGCCTGAGACCTGGCTGCGTCCCTGCAACTCTTTCTCACAAAAAAAATATTAACTGGATTTTTGTTCATAACACTCATATTGTGGCACCACCTGTGACGTGGTGTTTCTATGCTTGAGACATAACATAAGACAGACTCACTTGTGTTTCCTCAGACAAACAGCCTCATTTATTGTCCCCAACACCCTTAATAGACTATTCAAAACTCCCGGTGCTTCACAGACATTGGTCTAAACTCTATGCCCCGCAGACTCTTAACCAGTCAAATGCTTGCATTTTAGGAGAATTCCCATTGGCTGTGAGCTTCTGTCAGTCAGCCCAGAGGCTGGTTTGTGGAGCTGCTTATTATAATATATATGATAGATATATCACATGGAGCTGTTTAATATAATTTGATTAATGTTAACTCTACACTGTGCGAAGAGCGGCTGAGTGAGCTTGTGGTGGAGCTATCCCCCTCACTCCTGGCGCTTAATAAACTAATACCTGCTTTATAGGCCTTATACTATGGAACACTGGTTTCTTGCCTAGTTTTCAGGCATCACTGGTGACAGCCCTGGCCCCTTTTCCCTGTGAGAGGTTATGGGTTTGATCTTGTGTAACATCCTTTGGTAGAGGCTGTAGCTCCAGGTTGACTGGGGGGATACTGGGGGACAGAGACAGGGAATGTGAGAAGGGCTTCAGCTGCAGTTCCCACCTCATCTGTCACTAGCAGATCCATACTGGGGAGAGGTCCTGTGAGTGTCCTCAGTGGAAGAGGTTTTGGAGCAGCTCCCATCTCCTCCTGCACCAGAGGATTCATATATAGGAGAAGCCCTTCTGCTGCCCTGACTGTGGGAAGGGCTTCAAACACAACTCCCAAGTCATCACCCGCAGGCGCATCTACACCAGGGAGAGGCCCTATGAGTGTGGGGAATGTAGGATGAGCTTCAGCTGGAGATCCAACCTGATCCACCACCAGAGGATCCACCCCAAGGAACGGGCCTATGAATATCCCCAGTGTGGGAAGAGCTTCTCCAGGAGCTCTCACTTGACCAGACACCAATGGAGCCACTGATAAGGGAAGCCCTGCAAGTTCCCTGACGGTGGGAATAGCTTCATGGACTGCTCCAACATTCCTCATAGAAGGACCCACATTGGTCAGAGCCCTGGTGAGCCACATTCCCTGTGATCCATGTTGGGAAGATACCTGTCTGGTTATCCTTTTGGTTTGCCCCTAATTTTCTTCTGATTTATCTTCATTCCTTAAAAACACCTGAAACAGGACTAAAAATAATTCATCAAAGCTGTCTAACGTCCCACCATTTCACCAGTATTTAAGGGGGAATTTAGGGGTTTGGGACCTATTCTGGAGGATTTGTGGGTTCTTGGGAGATTTCAGGTGGTGGTCTCCATCTCTTTGCTTTCCAAAAGCCAAGATGGATTGATCTGTCACCTAAAAACTACTCAATCCCGCTGAAAACAACTCAATCTTACCCCAAAAGGGCTCAATCCCACGTCAAAATGCCTTGCTCCCACCTCAAAAAATCTCAGTCCCCTCCCAAAATTACTTGATTCCATAGCCACCTATGGCTAGGGTGAGATGGGGTTGGAAGGAGATTAGGAGAATTGGTATCCAAATTTGAGGATATGGGATCAGGATTGTGTGTGTCTGGGTGGGTGGGATGTATTTTCATAGTACAGAAAACTTACAGAATTATTGATTTCTGTCCCAATAATTTTATATCCGTTACAGTTTGTTTTTCAGAGTGCCACCTTTTCAGCTGATTTTGTTTGTGTCCTTTTTTTCCTGCCTTTCTTTGCCGCTCTGTTTCTCTCACAGAGTCTCTCTTGACCCAGGCAGCTCCTACCAAACACCCTCCCCTGATTTAATTCCCAATCCATGAACTAAAAACACCATGGGATGGAGTTATGAAGGCTGGCAGTGAAATGTCATTGTAAGATCTTGCTCCACTTGGCTTTTGGCTCCTTCTTAAGGGCTTTTGGCTCCTTCTTAAGAGCTTTGCCTCCAAGGGCACGAACATCTTTTCATTGCTGGGAATTGGAATTCCAGACCCTGCGAGAGTGTGTCACAGATCCCAGAGGGGCATTCCCAAGGCTCCCAGGGAATCAATTGTGGTCCTGCCATGCCTCCCAAGGAAGGTGTGCAGGGGCCGGGGACAAGGTCCAGCAGCTCTGTTGGTTCTGCAGTGCCTCAATGGCCCCAGGTTCCATGACTTTCCATACTTGGTTCCTTGGTTCCAACGATGCCCTGCTGTGTCACCATGGATATTTGGTGTCATGAAGTTCTTCAGTGTCACAATAGCGTACCTCGCTCCATGAGCTTCCACAGTGTCAAAATGGACTCCTTGGATGGGCAGTGTCACAATGGACCATTGGCTCCATGCAGCCCCACTGTGTCACAATGGACTCCTGAGTTCCATGAGGTTCTGGGTGTGTCTCCATGGTCTCCTTGGATCCACAGTGTCACAATGGACCACTGAATCCACATGGCCCTGATATGTGTTACAAATGGCCCCTTGGTTCCATGGGACTCCAGTGTCACAACTGACTCCTTGCTTCCACGTCACTTCCTCAGTGCCAAAATGGCTCCTTCATTCCATGAGGAACACAAAAGTTTTGTAGAAACATTGAGCAAAACCTGCTTAACACACCTGGGAACATCTGTTTGCATTCAAAAGAGAGGTTAAAGGTGAGGATGGCACCAGCAGCTCCCATCTGCAACAGAGATCCTGGGAAAAGGACAGGGACACAGAATTCAGCTGAAAGACTGAGAGAATTCTGCTTACAGAGATCATTTCTGGTCACACTGTCCCTTGTAGAGAGGTGACACCATTCCAGGCAGCTTGTACTGAGAATGTGGTTCCTGAGTGGGATTTGTGGTTTAGGAAACCTGGTCAGGCTTTTCCATTCCTTCCTTACAAAAAGGAAAACTACTCCTAGGACTGTGTGCAGGCACAGCCCTGAGGAGAGCAGGTGGGACATGGTGCAATGGGCTGGGACATGAAGCTGCAGAACTCAGGAGACAAGGTTCTGATGCAGAGCACAGGGATGTCACTCCAGGGTGGAAAATGTCAGACATGGTGGGGCTGGGGGTGAGGAGCAGCTCGTCCAAACAGGGTCAGCCTACAAGGGGCTCATTCTTCTACATGCCCAGATCTCCTAAGCAGACATTCAGCATCAAGATCACTTGGGAATGCTTCTATCCCCTCTTCTCTGAACTGAAAAGTAAAGAAATACTCACTTGATTAAAGAAAAAAAGTCATGATGTGCACTTTGAAATCTTCCTCCTTACAAGAACTCCAAACTGACTCCAATCAGCTGCACAAGCCCTGGAGACTTGAAGACAATTGAAGGAAGACAAAGAGCCACCAAGGGCTTTCTGTATTTTCATTAGCCCCATGGTGGATTAGCAGCTGAGTCTAGGATCCTCAGGCACTGAGGGAAGGTTGAAGAAGCTGCTCAAGGAATCAGCAGCAAAATTCCAAGTCCCTTGGAGCATCAATGAGCCCCACTGAGGGCAAGGACTGCCAAAGCCTCCGCAGGGACTGGTGAGAGCAGGTGCTTTAGGCCAGGGTTGCAGGGAGCCAAAGGCTCTGAGCAGGGAACTGCAATGCTGAGCCCTGGCTTGGTTGGAGGAAGCAGAAAGGACAAGCCTTGAACCCAGGCCTGGGACAGCAGGGCCTGTCCCTCATGAGTGGCTCGAGGCTGTTTGTGGGGCAGTGAAATGTGAGGGGCAAGAAGGACAAATGTCCAAAAACTGCAACCCCTGCCAGCCTCCTCAGAGAGGGGGGTGAGGGAGGACAAAAGTGCAGCCCCTCAAAAGAAAGTTCTTTCTGTGGGGCCTCCAGAGGCACTGCCCGAGCCCAGGGGACAAAGCCCTGGGTGCCTCTGGCCCTGCCAGTCCTGCCCAGCACATGGCCATCTGTCCTGCAGGCTGTGCCACCCTGTGTGTGCTGCTCCTCTGCCCTGGCCAGCTGCCCATGCCCATCTTGCTGTCTCCCCCAGCATTTCTCACCCAGCATTTCTGTACCCTCCCTGGGGTCCCTGCAGCCAGCGCTGTTGGTTCCTGGCACACAGAGCCAGGGCTGGCTCCTGCCCAAGGGGCTTTGGAGCAGGGTGGTGGCTGGGGTTGCTTCTGACCTTAGCAACTGCTCCTGGGATGGTTCCATGGAAACTGAGCATAGCAACATTGCTGTGCATTGTCCCTGCTGAGGCTCAGACACTGTCGAGGCACATTTCCCGGCTATAGGATTTGTTCCCAACCCAAGCACTGCACTTGTGTATCCAGCATTGCTTTCCAAGAAAAACAGGGGAAGGCAAACTGTGTGTAGCTCATGGTACTTTAGTGTATCTAAAACTCGCTAAGTCATAGAACTTAGAGGTGAGATCCATTTGTAATTAATGGGATGGAGAAGTAGTGTAACATGGAAAAGGGGAGCATATAAATAAATAGAGGAAAACATCTCGGCTTGTTTCATTCCATTTTCATTTCACTTCTGGCAAGCTGTTTCAGTTTCCCAGGAATCTTCTCCACAGTCCTGTCTGCTCTTTTCAAGAACCTTTTGTTATGTTTCCCCAATTATCCCATCATAAAAAAACCAAAAAATATTTAAGATAGCAACAATTTTAATTAAATAGTTTAAAAAATATATGAACAAGGGATAATTTGGTTCAAATAATAGCGCATAAGCAAAAACAACCGCGGGGTACGGAGGGCAGGGTTCTTCACCCTTGCCACTTCACGTACAAGCTTGCCAAGTGAAAGTCACCCCTTACATGCCATGTGTCAATGCCATCTCCTCCTATTTTTGGTTTGTCACTTTTCTGTCTCCGCCTTCATTACCACCTTTACCACGCATGCGCCACCACTCGGTTTGGTGGTCACACAAGTCTTTGGGGGTCGTCACTGATGAACGCCCTGTAGCCTTCTTCATTGTCCTTTAATTCACCTTTGGGTTATACATGCGCACCAAGCCAGTACAATGTAAGCCTAACATATCACTGCATCTACATATCAAAGCAATAAGTTCCTTATAATTAGCATTTTCTTGGACCCAACCAGGTTCTTGGTCATTTTTAGCAACTGTATCTTCAGCTTCTTTCCTGTGGTCCTTGAGAACATCTGCTGGGAAGGGGGGGTGGGTGGAGCCCCTCCTTTCCCTCTCTTCTTTGGCATTACAACTTTTAACTATTAACTGTTTTATTTTTCTCAAATATTAATTACTGTATCAATATTGATTACTGTTTCAATTTTTATCAGCACGAGTCATACCTATTTATCACACTTTCCTGAAGAACAAAGTTGAGCTTCTGTCACAATAGGTGCCACCACCTGCAGCTCCTCTTGGCTTTCCACACCGTGAGTACAGCACAACTTCTGCAGCAAAGCAGGACAGATGTTTGGATTACCTGACAACTTGTCCTTTCTTTTCCTTGTGGGCTGGACAGTTGTGCTATTGGTGAAGTTTTCATTATCACTGTTCTGACACAAGAAAATAGGAGACTGGTACCAGGACTTGCTGGGGAATGCAACCCTGACTGAATGCAGAGAAAGGATCTCCAGGACACTCTGGGATCATCCTGGGCTAGGCTCAGGTTCTGTGATGGCCTCTCTACATTGATTCTATTTCAACAGCACCAGTGACAGGGCTGTGTTTGAGCACTTGGAATGTGGCCAGTGTGGCTTTAATTCCCTCGACTTAGTGCTCAGAGACTTGAGAGCATTTCAAGATCTGCTAATCATGATGCCTGTGACAAAAACACCAAGTTCACCATCACAAAAGCACAGTGGGTAGCATGGATTGAAAGAGGCAATTGCAGTTGTGCTAATAAAATTCAGGTGGCAAGCAGAAGGACAAGAGCAGCCATGATCTACTATTCTCAAGGCAAAGACAACAACAGCCTCCTGCTGTCGCCTCAGCGTGAGTAAAACTGCTGAAAACAGTGCTGGAACCTGATCCTTTCTTTCTCTGAGGGCTGGCTCAGGGCAGCACAGGCGCGCCCTGAGCAGTCAGGGCTATGTGTGGGTAATTGCTGCTCTAGTCCAGAACTGAGCTGGAAGAAGCCCTTGGGAGCCGAGGCAGGAGCAGGCGGGAAGGGGCCGGCGCTGCTGCTGCTCCTGGCCGGGAGCCCCGGCTGGGCCGGGCCGGCGCCCCCTGCGCTGCGGCTGCTGCTGCTGCCAGAGCCGGGCGGGACTCGGGGACAGGGAACGGACACGGGGCGACAGCAAAGGCCTGGCGGCTGCAGGGATAGTGGCACTCGGGCCAGTGCCAGCACAGAGCTTCAGCCTGCAATTAACCCAGAGGGAAACGCTGGAGAAAGGCTCTATTTCAGCCTTTCTTTACTTGTCGCTGTGAAATTAAAGAACAAGTAGGGCCCAATTCCTCCTCCTTTGGGAGGAGCCCTGTGCCTGGGGCTGCAAGGGGCTGTGAGGGATATGAGGGGCTGTGAGTGGCCCTGAGCTGCTTTGAAAGCCATGAGGGGCTGTTAGGGGCCCTGAGCTGCTGTGAAGGCTCTGACAGGCTGTGAGGGGCCATGACGCACTGTGAGGGGCTGTGGGAGGCCATGAAGGGCCATGAGGGACTGTGGAAGTTGGGAGGGGCTATGAGAGGCCATGAGCTGAGGGACCATGAAGGAGTGTGGGGGTTGTGAGGGAAAGTGAGGGGCCATGAATGGCTGTGAGAGGCCAAGAGGGGCCATTGTAATGGGTTAATGTCTCAAGTTTGTTCATCAAGTTGCTAAAGTCTGTGAAAAGGAGGAAGCCAAGAATAGAAAAACCACAAAACAAATATAATGGGCTAAGATGTTGCAAAATGAATGTCATAAAGCTTAAACCACAATATGTCACAAGCTAGTATGTTGAAAGGCTAGATATGCAATATGTAACTGTGAAGAATGCATGTATTTTATTATTGGCTTTTTGCAAATATTAAAATGAATATTATATAGTTGTGTTAGAAAGTAATGCTGTATTAATTCTTTTAAGTACTGTGTTAAATATAGTTTTAGGTTATAAAAATTGTTAAAATAGAAACTATGCTGTGTAAGATGCTTTGTTTAACAGAAAGGGCTTGCAGCGAGATAGCAGCCACAGGACACCTAAATCTTCCAGAGAAAGGGAATTTATTGTCTTCTTATCAGAAGAAACGAACTTCTTCCCGCCTCGAAGGCGCTACTAGGATTAGAAGGAAGTTGACAATGACCAGATGGAATCCTGTGTTTGAATGGAATTTATGCATCATGTATGAAGTGTATGAATATGCAACAGGCTATTGTTCTTAAGGGTTAATCCTTTGTTAACGGGTGTACTTTTTTGGGCTCGTGATGCCCAGAAAAAGGTACCCGGAGGACGTCCGTAACTCTTTGTTTTTATTGTCTCATATTGTCCTAATTCAATTTGTCCAAATTGTTATTAGTCTAATTGTGTTACTATTCTTTTTAACTATTTTATTACTATTAAACTTTTAAAAATTTTAAAAACAAGTGATTGACGTTTTTCTCAGTAACTATATGCAGCTACACGGCTATAAATAGTAAAGACTATTGCAAAGTCATCAAGATCTTGAAGAAGAAGACAGAAGCCTTCTTCCAAACGACCACCAGAAGGCAGAAAAAGACCCCCTAGCAACTATCGACGCAGAGGAAGAATTGCATCTCTAGGAAAAATGGACATATAAAAAGCCTGCAAACTGTCAGGTAGAGTGTGAGCCATTAGTGGAGTGGTGACTCCCTGGCTACACCCAGTGCGGAACTTGCTTGCTATCACTTGCTCTGAATCAATAAATTCTCTATTGATTAAACTTAATGAGTGGTAGTTTATTTCCTCTACCAACTTATAACACCATGAGGGCTGTGATAAGCCATGAGTAGATGTGATTGGAAATGAAGAGCCATGAAGGGCCATGAGAGATTCTGTGGGGCCATGAGGCAGCCCTGGCAGAAGAGGGGTCCCACCATGTCCCCACGGCAAGGCAGCCAAGAGGGGCTGTGAGCGCAGAGCTAGTATCAGAGCAGGCTTGGGACACCTCTGGGAGGGGATGAGATCCTTCTCCAGCTCCAAACCACACTAAACCCACCATTAATAGGATTTTTCATCTTTAGAATCCACTGGCAACTTGGACTGTACAGTTTAATTCCGGTGGGAAAAGCAAGGGAATTTTCCTAGTGAGTTACATCCAGCCATTGTTAATAATGTTTAAGATTTAAAAGTCTTAACAATAAAAAGTAATACTCATAAATAATAAGAAGAAGAAACAACCCCAAATTCCAACATACAGCACCACACCAAAATGATAAACATCATTTTTCTTTGCTATCACAAGGTTCATGAAAACAAATCCTCTTAACTTTCTCCACCTCACATCTTCCCTTCCAGAAAAATAAGGCCATTTGCTGTGTTTAGTACAAGTTGCAATTGAGGGCTGGAGGAAAGAAAAGGTAGACACTACCAATTTCTATGTCAAACCCAGCAGGCCAACTCCAAAGTACAGAGAATAAAATGAAATGGGGACAGGGGCTGGTCAGATGTTTCTTTGAAGGATCACAAAGTCACCTCTGTGGTGTTCACATGCCCTAAGAGAGACTTAGCTTGTCAGGATTCTCCTGAGAGAAGCAGAGAAAAAAATGATCAAAACAATTCTTATCTCATTTGCTGCTCCTGTATTTGTGTCCATGTGGAATGTGTTCTGGAGATCATTTACCTGAGGTGATTGCTTGATTAGATTCTGGTGATGGTGTTTTGGATTCATTGACCAATTGGATCCACATGTGTGTATTGGGACTCTTGGGCTGGACTCTTGGGCAGGAGTCACGGGTAACAGTTAGTGGTAGTTCTCATTAGTGTAATATAGTTATAGTATATTATAGTGTAATAACGTAATGAATTAGCCTTCTGATATCATGTAGGTCTGCGCATCATTCTTCCCTGATGTTGGGCATTGTAGTGCCAATACACCTCCAAGTGAACAGGAGGGGAAAATAAATCCCTATAAACCACCCTGTGTGTTTAGGGACTCAGCTGTGAGGAGCTGGACATGGCCAGAGGCATCTGGAACAGTTTTTCCTCAGGATGAGCTTTCCAGCCAGGCCCTGAAGTCAATCAAGAGCTTTCCCAGAGGATTCCATGGTTGCTAACCACCCCTCAAGATGTGGCTCAAAGGAGCACAGAACCTTTTTCAATCTCAGGAGAGCAGAACAAAGGACAAGAGATACCCAATCCAGAGCTGTGTTTAAAAACCTGGAAAATAAAAATCAATTGAACTCTGAAGCCCAGCTGTGGGCCCTGGAATTCAACGGAAAACTCGAAAGGCTTTTTACAAGGACTGACAGTGAAGAGCTTACAGATTAATGTGTGTGGCATTTTGAGAGGCTTCCAGTTTTCTACATTTTTCCTTGAACTGTTGAACTTGACTTTTTCTGTGCCTCCTCTTGCACTAAAGGAGTCTCATTTCACCAGCCAGGAAGGCAAAGCTTATTCCTTATTCCTGGCCCCATGGACTGGTGCTGTCCATGCAGCATTTCCATCCTTCCCATGGCCTCTTCCCTCAGAGTCCCCAGCAGCAGCTACTAGAGCAGCACATGGAAGCTGCAGATGGAACTGCTGCCCAGCCCAGCCTGAAGCTACACAAGGATCCTGCTGACAGAAACCCCAATATTCCCTCCCAGGAGCCCTGCAAACACTTCCCTATCTGTTTTGGCTGTTCCATGGAGACATTGCAGGAAACATCCTGTCTTTCCTTTGGGGCAAGGCCAGGACCCCCAAATTCATACACAAAATGCTGGATTCTGGCCTCTTTCTGCATCTGGTGAGATGGGATACAGCATTGAAGTACAGAGAAACTCACTGTACTTCATCCTCCTGGGGGGTGTGGAGGTTCAGGGACATCACACCATAACTAATATGATACAGTGAAGCCAAATTTATCAACCCTAAAAAGACTATATTTATAATAAATCTCTACTGTCCACATGTCTCTAGCTAATACATCTAGCTAGGTTAATCCTAGCTGATTGGATCACCTGATTTTTCACGCATCTTGCTGTGGTCATCTGGCCCACCCATGACTCACTTTTTTTTTACTTTCCCAAGCTGAGAAACTTGCTGAGTCCTGATAACTCTTCTTCTTCTATCTTTTTCAAGGATATACCGACCCCATTTCTGAATATGTCCATTATTCATTGCTTGTGTACGTGACCATTGTCCATCATTACAAGCAGGCTGGATTGTGCATTGGCTGAATATGGCCATTGTCTACCATGAACTCCTCAATCTGCAAAAAACTCTCAACAATTCCCCGGTTTTGTTTTTGCACAAGCAAGACTGATTTAAAAGCACAGTCAATTATTTTTTGCACACAGCGTGGTAAGCAAGCACTATAAGCAGAATTGAAAAAAGAATACGAGGTATCATAATGCCAAAGCGTACTAAGTCCTTGAGCCAGCCTGTTATTTCCCAGGATTTTAGCCACTTATCAAAAGAATTCTCAACAACTGTGAGCTTTTTCATATTCTCCTTAAGCAATGACAGTTTTTTGTGAATAGGTTCAGACTGGTCAGAGAGATTCATGCAACACATCCCTTCAAAATCTTCACACCCATGTCCTTGTGCTAGCAACAAAACATCTATTGCAGCCCTATCCTATAACACAGCCTGGCATATGCTACCTACATCAGTGGTAAGCTCATTCAGTATTTCAGATGTAATGTTAATTTGTTTTCCTGTCCAACAAGCCAATCATTTTAATTGTGTAAGTAGCTTTAATTATGAAGCTACTCCTGGTGTAAAAAGGGATGGCAGTATAACTGAAGGCCTATTCCACAATACATTATCCTTACAGTCTGAGCCTAATAAATGCACACTACGTTTTCGACGTTGGAATTTGTGCCTGATATCAAGCATCTGTTAAATGCTAGAGGCAAACAGTGTCAATTTCCCAAAATAGCATGGTCTTCCTAATGCTTTCTGAGGAATTGCAGGCCAAGCTCTATCTCCACAAATGAGAAAAATTCCAGGAAGTAACATGTTTGCTGATTTTTCTTTTAGGGATACAGATCATGTCCAATTGGCACTGTATGCCTTGGTATTGTAATACCATGAAGAAACAGGAGATATCCAAGTGCTATCATCTCCAGGTTTTCCTAATCAGCTCTTTACCTTTGTAGTACTCAAAGAACAAACGATAATTTCCTGGCACTGATCCCAAAATATCCAGTTCCTGTGGTTCCTGACTTGTAGTATTTAAACCTTCAGCGACTGTAAATGCCTGAGCTCCTAAAGGATTTCTAGGGATTTTTTGGTTTTCACACCAATTTTCTGTGATCATCCCGTTTTGATTAGTACATCAATTTGACCGGCCTTACTTAAGTTGCTATAAATTTGAGCTCTGGTCCAATTTCCGAATTCTTCCATTGAGTCTAAGGGAATTCCAATTAAACAGGTACGAAATGGATCCGAAGGTGTAGCTAGTGATAAGCAGAAATATTCTTGCCCTATTCTGTTAGCCCATGTAACCCACGTTAGCTCGCTGCTCTATATTGTATACTCGCTGTGTTTCCTTAATCACTGCACTGAGCAACATTGTCAATATTTGCCAGACTGCTGCCATTGTTGCCGTTGTTGTCCATCACACCTGCGCTTTGCCCAAATTGCTTTAGCCTGTTCCCACTCAAAATCTCTAAAGTGATGTATTTGTGGTATTGCTATTCCTATTTCACATTCAGTAGCTATTATCTTGCTCTCTAGTACATTTTGGTTTACTATAGCAATTAAAGCAAGATTAAACTGCACCCACAGTACAGTCTTTGCTCATATACTTCTACCAAAGATACATCCTGGAGAAAACTCTGATATCCTCCTGAGTTACGCCCTAAAAATTTAGCTAATGCTACTTTCGGGGTAATAGTGTTAAGTATGTGAAAGCAGTTATTGCATATTAGGTTAATAGTCCTAAATTTTTGCTTTTTCCCTCAAACTACTGCTAAATTATGTTCTTGACGAACTTGTCGCCAAGTTTTTAAGTTACACTTTATACAGTGAACCTTAAGCCACAACTTACATGCACAACCATGCAGATAACAAGCATTTTCTATCTGATTTACAACTTGTGATGA
Organism: Zonotrichia albicollis; assembly: GCF_047830755.1. Classification (NCBI taxonomy): domain Eukaryota; kingdom Metazoa; phylum Chordata; class Aves; order Passeriformes; family Passerellidae; genus Zonotrichia; species Zonotrichia albicollis. Next base: position 8,051,453 of record NC_133845.1, on the reverse strand, counting down.
AAATGAAGGTAAAAGAAGTCTATATCTAACTCGTGTGTATTTAGCCTATGTGGAGTTACTAGCACTCCCTCGGCATACTCCAGCAAACTTGGTAGATATTCCGACTGTTGTTCAGCTGTCAGGTGTTGAAGAATCGGATTCAGGGCTGTCTGGAAGCAGTGCTTTCGCTGATTCTCCACCTCTGGACACCACATGGGTTGATGACAATGGTTTCAGATAGGGCTTCACCCACTTGGCTGGAATCCAAAGAATGCCTTTATATGTAAGTAAGCACATATAACCTCTTCCTAATAATTTTACTGTAGCTGGTCCTTCCCATACCTCAATTTCTGGACTTTTGAACATGACCTGCATACCATCAGGCAATTCCTCACTTGGATTACGTGTGAGGGCATGATGCACAAGAACAGGTGAATCTTCCCTATCTCCTGTTGTTCTAAGGAAATTAAGCACAAAAATGGCTTTAGCTGTTTTTTCCTCAGGGGATAACCCTGTAGTTTCCACTTTTTGTTTTGGCCGCATGCCCTTGAACATGCGATGGGCACGCTCAATAACTGCCTGACCAGTAGGATTGTGAGGAATCCCAGTGTCATGTCAAATACTCCATAAATTACAGAAACGTTTGAATCTTAAGGAACAGGAAGCAGGACTATTGTCAGTCTTAATTGCTAAGGGGATACCTAATATGGCAAAGCAATTGTACAAATATTTCTCAACATGACGTGCTGTCTCACCTGCTAAAGGAGTAGCCCATGTAACATAAGAATATGTATCGATGCAAACATGTACAAACCTTTTCTGATCAAATTCTGCTACATGAGTTACATCCATTTGCCATAATCACAAGGGTTGAGTACCCCTAGGGTTAACACCATGCCTAAACCAATGCCATCTCATTGACAATTAGGACAAGATCACACAATACCAGAAGCATCATTAAGGGGAATACCAAATTGTTTAACCAACATTTTTGCAGATTGGTGAAGAAATGCATGGGAAGTTTTAGCTTGCTGAAATTTATCAGAGTTTGGCATTGGCCAGACAGTGGCTACTAACCGAGCAGCTCAAGTGTTACTTTCAGACAGACCAGGGACAGCTTGATGACTACAAATATGAGTAATAAAGTATTCCTGCCCTCATTGATTTAGGTTTTTAAGTAATCGGATTAAAAGGGAATACAAATACTTATTTTCACCTCCTTTGAGTACTGCTCTTTCAAGGCATTGGACACAGCTAACTATATAAAGCGAATCAGAAACAATGTTAACGGCCTCATTATTCCAATTTTCAAAGGCCCAAATCACAGCTTTCATTTCTAATGTCTGCAACGTATCTTTTGCCTCTCCAAAACTGGCATGCTTTTTCCACACTTTGTCTTGCTGCCAAGCGCAGGCAGCCTTTTTTGACTTTTTACTTGCGTCTGTAAATACTGTCTGCCCAGACACTGGACAGTCAGATCTCCAGGGTCTGTCCTCCAGACGCTGATGCTCCAATAAAGATAACACCGGTGCCATGGATAAGTATTGTGAACTTTACGATCATATCCAGCCGAAGCTATCTGTAAAGAAACAGAATGCCTAATTCCCCATTCAAGATACCAGTTAGCCAATGGTACTACAATTGCATATGGTTCATGTCCCCAGATTTCCAATATTGTCCCTCTGCCCTTCATAATCAAATGAGTAAAAAGTTCCAGTCAAGTGGTAGTAGTTCTAGGTTGTTTTACAGGTAAAAATACCCATTCCAAAATAATGAAAGGATTAGCCCAAGTTTTAACCCATTGACAAATCAAGGCGAAAGGATGCTTGACATAATTGTCATCTTCTTTGCTCTGATTGATGATCATCAATTCAACTGGAACATCCTTGATCAGACAATGTGCATGCAATGTAGCAACCTTTGTGGCAATGTGATCCAAGGCCTGCTGCTGATTTTATCCAGGGTCCAGCGTTCAACTGCCTGAGTTGAGGTACCTAGTAAATATATTAATGGTTCAAGTTCTTCGTTAGTTATCCCACAAATAGTTCTAATCCATTGAATATCCCCACTAACTTCTGGACATCACAGACAGTTTTAATCTCGGTGGTAATGGTGAGTTTCTATGGTTTCACTACAGACTGATTAATCTGCCACCCAAGATATTTCCAAGGAGCAGAAGATTGCACCTTATCAGGAGCAATTTTTAAACCCCTTTCCTCTAGCAAAACTGTCATGGTTTTTAGAACAGTTACAGAGTCTAATTGCTTTCCAGCAACTAATATCATCCATGTAGTGATATGTTGTGGTGTGTTGCAATATCCTGTTTTACCTTCTCCCTTCCCCCTCGCCCCTCGCTGAGTGTGCCCTGTCAATCAGGCTAACATACCAGCAAGGCGTCATGTGATAGGTGTCCCTAGTCCCTTGAGACCCTGCCCCTTCACCTGGTTGGTGGCTCACCTGTCCCCTCCCCTTCCCCTGCCCTGAGTTTAAAATGTTAATGAGACCATGCGGCCCCCATTCTGTTAGCAGCAGTGGCCCAGTGCAGACACCTCTGTACCAATGGAGTAAACATCTGGCAACCTTCTAGCAGAATCCACTCTCTTTCTCTCCACTATCGCCAGAAGCTCTCTCTCCTGAGGAGAACGGAGTCCTGTCTTGTGCCCCGCTGCACTCTGCCGCCAGCCAAGGTATCTCTGGGGTAAAACACCACAGTGCTGTCTTTGGCCCAGCAGCGAGCGTCAGAACTGGCCTAGGCACCATCTAACTGGTTATATTGGGATTCTTATTCCAATATATTGGCGTCCCTGGGTGGGCTCGACTCTGCAGCCTGAAAACGGACTCGCAGTTCCTCAGAGAAGCTCTGGCAGCCGTGCATCCAGCTGAAAGGAGCCTGGCTTCAAGACTCCCAGCTAGAGACTTTGGGAATATTCCCAGAAAAAGTTTCGTGGACTGTTCGGTGCCTTCTGGAAAGCCCAGCTCTATTGTGGTGAGCAGATTTTCCAGAGGAAGAAAAGGGTAACTTCTCTTACACCCAGAGAGAGGTCCTTTTCCGGTGGAGACCTGCCTGCCTGTACCCAGCCTACAGCTTCCATTTCACGTGAGTATCTCTGCTTTCGGTAGAGCAGAAGCTCAAAACCAGACTCTGCCGCGAGTTCTGTTCCTTTTTGCCTTTGCATTTTTGGCTGCGCAACCCCACAGACGAGAATTCATAGCGTTCTAGTGTTAGCTTTCCTGCTGCGTGTTTCACTGTTTTTTAGAATTCGCGCCGGAGAGGGATCGCTCTCTGCCCTTTTCCCCCCCCCCGGCTCAGCAGCGTGCTCAGACACGTGTTAGGAGACTCTCTTTCTCTTTCTCTTTGCGGGGGAGGGGGGGGCTCTCTTTCCACGTGGCCGGGGGACCTGCAGGGTCGGGAGTGCTCTGCACACGCGGCGGCGTGGGGGGGGCGTCCCGGTTTCGGCTGCCACGTGGAGTGGCTGCTCTCTCTGCTCCGCGGGGGGGCTGCATTCCACCGCGGGGGAGGCTTTGTTTCTGCCTCGGCTCGGCAGGGCGTGCCCTGCTGCTGCTGCCCAGGAATTTTAAAAGCAGTATATACAGCTGCATTGTGAAGCTTTTGTCTGCTCGTTAGCGCTTTCTATCTGTGGTTTTTTTTAGAAATTGGTAGCTGATTTTAGCTTTGCTTTTGGTCAGGCGGGATTAAGTACTTTGCTTTTTACATCTAACATGAGTTCCAAACTTAGCATTGTACAAAGGGGAGTGTATTATAATATTGTTAGCATTTTAATCAAGAGTAATGTGAAATTCTCTAAAGGAAAATTGAAACAGTTTATAAGATGGCTTTTTCTGCAGTTCCCAAACATTTCCCCTGAAGAAATCCACAATATTCAATTCTGGGATAAAGTTGGGAATGAATTGATAACCTTAGGACAATCTGGCAAACCACCCTCAGCTAAATTTGTGTTCTGGAGTTTACAAATTCGAACAGCATTGCTCAAACAAAAGGAAATGGAGAAAAAGCCAAATGTAAAGTCATGTACCTCTGCTCTCCCTGTTCCTCCCTCTCCCTCTAAAACCCCTAAACCTCTTTCCCCAAAACTTGGTATTTTAAAGAGTGCAAACTCATTGGGAAGTCGGCTCCCAGAGTGTGCAAGAATACCCGAGTTGTTTTGTTCACAAAGCCCTGGCCAGGCTGCGTGTCTTTCCCAATCCCCTCCTCTAAAACCCCGAGCACGTGTTAGCTTTCCGGAGAGCAGTGATGTCCAAAATGGCCCCCAGTCCCTAGGGGGTGCACAAGATGGTGGGTGCCACGTGGCATCTTCCCAAACCTGGTCTTCTTCTTCCCAAAATCCTCTTAAGCATCCCAAAATTCCATCCCCATCCCCCTCTCCTCCTGTTCCTCGTGACACCTTCCCCCCTCCCCCCGCCTTTCGCCTTTCCTGCCAGCCCCTTGACCCCGCCCCTTGTTCCCTCGGTTTCCCCGCCCCTTGGCGGCTCCCTTTCCCCGCCCCCTCACCGGGTTCCCACAGTGGGGACACACCCACTGCCTGTCCCCAAACCTGTAGCTGTGATCCCAATGCTTCTGATTCAAGGGATACAGAGCAGGGGACAGCAGACCCAATGCATGGTGTCATGCTGTCACTGGCTCCTGTTACGTTTCAGCCTGCAGCTCAAGCAGGAGCAGCCCCAACTGCTAATTAGAGTTCTTTTGGACGACAATTGATTAAAGAGATCTGTAAATCTCATAAAGAATATGGTCCACACAGTCCATATTTCCGTGGCCTTTTAAATTCTGAATTAAGTAGGACTGTTGTGGTTCCACATGATTTAAAACAAATTTTTTCATATCTCATGACATCCACGGAATTCAAATTATGGGAATCAGCATTGAAACAACTGCTAAAAAATGCTCTCCCAGGCTTACAGGCTGATCCAAACACAGCAAAAGACAACAATGGTAACCCTATCACCATGGAGCACCTCTGTGGTGAGGGTCAATGGTCTTCTCCCTCAGTCCAAGCTGCTGCAATTCCTGCAGAAACACTTGAGAAAGTAAAAGAAGCAGCTGAAAAAGCATTCTTTTCCCTCCAACCTGAGGGGCCTTTTGAGCCCTATAGTAAAATCAAACAACTACCATCAGAGTCTTTTTTGAAATTTGTAGAAAGGCTAACTAGAGCCATTGAAATACAGGTTAAAAAGGAAAATGCTAGGGAAGCAATTTTAGAGGAAATAGCGTTTACAAATGCAAATGAACAGTGTCGAGCAGCAATCCTGAGCCTTCCTATGGAACCTTCCCCTACATTAAAAGATATGCTTCTAGTCTGTAACAGGAAAGTGCCTCTGATGAGTGTGGCTGAAGACACCAGACCAAAGCTGCTGCCAAGACCACCCCAGCGTGTCGCTGTTGCCAGCCCTTCATCCTTTCCCTCAGCACAGCAGTACCCTGGGCAGCAGCGGAGACCGGCAATGGTTGAGCCCACTAAACCATGCCTGCTTTGTAATAAGCTAGGACACTGGAGTAACCAGTGCCCCCTGAAAAAGGAATTTGATGAATTTAGAAATGGCAGGGGAGGAGAACTACAAGCCCTCCCTGGGGGTCAACAACAAAAAAACGAAGAATAAAGCGCCAGCCTGCCAGGCATGCAGACATAAAAGGAGCAGGCCAAGAGAATAAGGGTAGCAAAATAAATCAAGCGCGCAATAATATTAACATTTGTGTAAGTGAAGCAGGTGCTTCAAAGACCAAGTCTGCTAGTCCACTGTTGAAAGTGAAACAAAATAACCTTTGTTATGATTTAAGTGATTCTGTATTAACCGCATCTTCTGTCAATGAGCCTTACAGGTTGCAGCTGACAGAGTCACTCCACCTGAAGGACACTGACTGGCATATTGTCTCTGTAAATCCTGAACAGAAAGGTACTTGGAACCAAATTCGTTGTAAGTACATCATCACTGGGGACAAAAACACACCACAAGAGATCGAAATCGCTCCAGGAGTGACAACATCAGATCCCAAGCAATTTGTTCTCAGCCTGCACTGTTTCCACCCACCCCTGTTTCTTCCTAAGGGACAAATTGTTGCTCAAGCTATCCCTGTGCCATCTTTACCTGAAAATGTCGATAAACAAGGGCCCACAGTCGCCCGGGTCCAAGTTATTGGGACAGATAAACCCAAATTGTGGTGCAATGTCAGTGGGGGTGGGGAGTCTAAACGCATTGAGATGCTTGTAGACACAGGTGCAGACTGCACAGTGATTCCAGTACAAGACTGGCCAGCACACTGGCCTTTACAAAATGTTGCTGGTCACCTTCGAGGTGTAGGAGGTCTGCAATTGGCAAGGCAATCCAAAAGCATTATTCAATTCGAGGGTCCAAACGGACAATTGGCAAATATCCGTCCATTTGTGTTAGATTATTCAGAACCTTTGTTAGGGAGAGATTTAATGGCCCAGTGGGGTGTCACAATTAATATTCCAGACTCTCCACAGCATTTTTGTGCAGCAGTCATTAAACAGCAGCGCCCCACCCAAAAACTTAAGTGGAAAACAGACGAACCAGTTGATGTGAAACAGTGGCCACTCAGTAAACAAAAAATAAAGGTGCTTGAGGAACTAGTACAAGAGCAACTAAGAAAGGGCCACATTGTGGAGACCATGTCCCCATGGAACTCTCCAGTGTTTGTCATCCAAAAAGCTGACAAAAAGAGGTGGCGACTCTGTCCGGTTTATCTCGGCTGTTTGAGGGGCCTGGGAAGGCCTGAGGGTGGCCTTGGGGCACCACGCGTGTTTAAGGACGAGAAGAGGCTTCAGTTCTTCTTTCTGGTTTTATGTTTATTAATTGTTTATCTAAAAGATGTTCTTTCAGCCTAACAAAGATCCGCTCAGCAGTCAGCCATGGGCACACACTGTCTCTGCCCTCCGGGCAGGCACCTATCTTTATACCCATTGTGACGTACACAATATTTATCATTTTTCCCCAATACCATCTATTCTTATAACTCGGTGTACTCTTAGTAATAACCAATCCAAAAATGCCACCGTGGCCAAAGAAGATGGAGGAGAGGAGGAAGAAGAAGGAGGACAGGACACACCCCAATTCCTCCATCTTACTCCTCCAAACCCCCCTGTACATAAATCCTAAACCCTGTTTCTCTATCTCTAATTAACTAATCCCTTCACCATTCACCCGGTGAAGCCCTCATCCTTGTCGTCTCCTGTGCAGGGTAAAAGTCCAGCTACCAGACACTTCTGGCAACATTCCAGGACTCCCGAGACCCCCAAGCTGGTCTCGGAGGCTCAGCATCTCAGGACTGAGATCTTGAGATCCGACATCTCCCCCTTCTGTTTGTCCCAAGAAACCCTCTTTTACAATCCGATTCATGGCATCTGGGACGACATGGATGAGGACTAGGAAAGCTATTACAATATAAAATCCTAAACTATTAAAACATAAAATCCTACCCTTAAAATTCTTCTCCAAATGGGAGAAATGTCAAAGAGATCTGCCCTTAAAATTCCTCTCCAAATGGGAGAAATGTCAAAGAAATCTGCCCTTAAAATTCCTCTCCAAATGGGAGAAATGTCAAAGAAATCTACCAGCTGATCAATATATGATCCTTTGTCAGTTTTCCCCTGTAATAGGTAAATTTATCCCATTGCCTATTGCAATTCAAGATCCCAAGGAGAAAACCCCCCAGAGTCTTTCGTTCTTATACAGAAATATTCAAGACCCCAAAGGGAAAACCCCCCCAGAGTCTTTCGTTTCTCTTGTTTCTCTTCTGAGTTGTCCTTTGCAGTCTGAGTCTCGACTTTTGTCTGAGTATTCGTTTCTTCTTATATCTTGTTGAGGAAAAGGCATGTCGTGCACTTCGGTCATTCCCCCACGAGTGGCGCTGTCACCGGCCTCCGTGGCTGGGAGCCATGAACACGGCTGCCTCTCATTCAGCCGATTGTTGCTGTTTGCAAGCCTACTTGAGACCGGGGTTACCTGTTTTTTGATTCAACTGACAATAGGGTTAAAAAACACACGCCTCCCCGGGAGGGGAGAGGCTTGGGACCCCGAGGGTTTTTACCAAAGGCACCAAGTCTGGAGAGGGCCCCTCCTCGCCTGAGACGTCACCGTGGGTCTGGCCCGCCCCCGCCCGCGCTCGGCGCATGCGTGCTTTCCGAGCCGCCCTCTGTCTCTCCCGAGGTAATTTTTTCCTCTCCCTTTTTATTCCGCCTCTGAATTTTCCCCCCTCGGTCTGCCCCTGACTCTGTCTCCTCCTCCTCCTGTGTGTGGCTGTGTGTGTGTGGCCCTTCGTCAGTGTGTGCCGGCCGCCCCCGCCGGCACCCGCACCCGCTGCGACTCGCACCGGGTTTTTTGCGTCACAACCGCGCGCCTCCTGCGTCTCACGGCAGCCTTTCTGGGATTGTGCAATTTCCCCTAATTTCGCTGCATGGGTCAGACGCCCTGGCGTTGGTTTGTGATTCTGCCCCGGGTTCTTGCGAGTTTTGTCTGCCGCGCGCGTTTCTGCTACCTTGCCGGCCCCCGGGGCCGCTGCACCCCCCGGCCCTGAGCTTAGCAAAGCCGTATCTGAACACGCGTCTCTTGTTTTTTCTTTACCCGCGCTCCCCGCCTGCTCCGCCGCGAGAAAGCGCCTCCCCCGGTCCCCCCTCTCCCCCCCCCTGCTCCTGGCCCTCCATGCTCTCTGGGCTTTCAGGACGCTTTTTGGGAGTTTCCCAGGGTTTCTGGGTTTTGGGACCGGGTATTTTAATAATATTTCTCGCTCTCTTTCCTCGAGAGCCCTTCCCCCCTGGCTTCTTAAGGCCAGAGCTAATCTTTTCCGGAGTCTTGCTCCCCCCCTCTTTTGAGGGCCCCCCCCCCCAGATGTCTGCTGCGTCTGGAGGTTTTCCTTCCTGGCCTTTTAAGGCCAGAGATAATTTTTTTTTGTGTATGTTTGTGTCACACCTTATAAGGCGGACAAAATTTCCCGTTGTTCCTGGGAAGGTGTGCCCCCCATGTTCTTATTTTCAGGCTTTCTTACCAAGTCTCTCGTCAGAGCAGTCTGGAAGTCTCGGTCTCTGTCCAGCAGATCACGAGAGGTGGTCCCAGGGCGCCTTCTGGTTCCAGTCCGGGCTGTTCTGCTACGAATTGTCTTCGGCAGAAACTGAAAGGTGGAATTCTCAGTGACTGCTGTTTTTTGCAGGCTCTGTTGGCTTTTTTTTTCTCTTCTTCTCTCTTTTTTTTTTCTTCTTTTCAGGCTTCTTTCCTCAGGAGTTATCAGTGCTCTCCTGGGACCTCGTCTAAGATCGGAGCTGTTCCCTTCGGTCTTCTGGTCTTCAGGGCTTTGAGGTTGCCCCCCCCCGAAAGGTTTTGTGGTGGTTCGAGCTCACCCAGTGGAAGCCAAATGTCCGGTTTATCTCCCCGAAAGGTTTTGTGGTGGTCTCGAGTCCGTCCAGGGACGCCAAGTGTCCGGTTTATCTCGGCTGTTTGAGGGGCCTGGGAAGGCCTGAGGGTGGCCTTGGGGCACCACGCGTGTTTAAGGACGAGAAGAGGCTTCAGTTCTTCTTTCTGGTTTTATGTTTATTAATTGTTTATCTAAAAGATGTTCTTTCAGCCTAACAAAGATCCGCTCAGCAGTCAGCCATGGGCACACACTGTCTCTGCCCTCCGGGCAGGCACCTATCTTTATACCCATTGTGACGTACACAATATTTATCATTTTTCCCCAATACCATCTATTCTTATAACTCGGTGTACTCTTAGTAATAACCAATCCAAAAATGCCACCGTGGCCAAAGAAGATGGAGGAGAGGAGGAAGAAGAAGGAGGACAGGACACACCCCAATTCCTCCATCTTACTCCTCCAAACCCCCCTGTACATAAATCCTAAACCCTGTTTCTCTATCTCTAATTAACTAATCCCTTCACCATTCACCCGGTGAAGCCCTCATCCTTGTCGTCTCCTGTGCAGGGTAAAAGTCCAGCTACCAGACACTTCTGGCAACATTCCAGGACTCCCGAGACCCCCAAGCTGGTCTCGGAGGCTCAGCATCTCAGGACTGAGATCTTGAGATCCGACACGACTCCTCTGTGACCTCCGACAAATTAATAATGTAATTGAAGATATGGGTTCTCCCCAACCTGGTATGCCATCCCCAACAATGCTTCCTCAAGATTGGAAATTAGCTGTTATTGATATTAAAGATTGTTTTTTCCAAATCCCATTGCACCCTGACGATGCACCGCGTTTGGCATTCTCTGTCCCTTCTATCAATTCAGAAGCTCCTATGAAAAGGTACCATTGGACCGTTCTTCCTCAGGGCCTAAAGGTATCTCCAGCTATCTGCCAGTGGTATGTCTCTTCCCTGCTTTCCCCAGTGCGTGCAGCCGCAGAGAAGGCCATCATCTATCATTATATGGATGATATCCTTGTGTGTGCCCCCAATGATGATTTACTAACACATGCGCTTGACCTAACGATCGATGCATTGATTGTTGCAGGGTTCGAGCTCCAGGAACAGAAAATTCAAACGATGCCACCTTGGAAGTATTTGGGCTTAGAAATTGGAAATAGGACCATTGTTCCTCAAAAACTAGAAATCAATCCAAGGATCAAGACCCTTGCGGATGTCCACAAGTTGTGTGGGTCTTTGAATTGGGTAAGACCATGGCTTGGTCTGACTAATGAAGACCTTGCCCCTCTTTTCAATTTATTGAAAGGGGGAGAGGACCCAGGTGCTCCTAGGTCTATTACCCCAGAGGCACGGAAAGCTCTAGAAAAGGTTCAGATTGCAATGTCCACAAGACAGGCCCACCGATGCCGGCCTGACCTGCCATTCAAATTTATCATCCTAGGTAAGTTGCCACACCTCCATGGAATTATTTTCCAGTGGGAGGAAAAACAAACACCTAAGGCAAAGGACACACCAAAAAAGGACCGGGACCAGAGGGACTCTCTCTTGATCATAGAATGGGTTTTCCTCAGTCACAAAAGGTCCAAGAGACTGACAAAGCCTCAGGAGCTGATAGCAGAACGAATCCGGAAAGCAAGGACCCGGATCAGGGAGTTAGCAGGATGTGATTTTAAGTGCATTCATATTCCAGTTGAGTTAAAATCAGGTCAAAATACTATGAAAATACTGGAACAATTGTTTCAAGAAAATGAAGTGTTGCAGTTTGCTCTGGATTCCTACTCAGGACAATTTTCGGTAGCACGGCCCGCTTGCAAATTGTTTGAACAAGATGTTCAATTTACTTTAAAATTAAGAACTGCTCTAAGTAGGAGACCTTTAAAAAGGGCTCTAACTGTCTTTACAGATGCGTCCGGGAGGTCACAAAAGTCTGTTATGACTTGGAAAGATCCTCAAACCCAGCAGTGGGAGACGGACATTGCTGAGGTGGAAGGTTCACCTCAGGTTGCTGAATTGGCTGTGGTTGTTAGGGCTTTTGAAAGGTTCTCAGAACCATTTAATCTGATTACAGACTCTGCATACGTGGCAGGAGTAGTATCCAGAGCAGATCAAGCAATACTGCAAGATGTATCTAACATCGCACTTTTTGAATTGCTTTCCAAATTGGTAAAGTTAGTCACTCACCGAGAGCAACCCTTTTATGTGATGCATGTCAGGTCACACACTGACTTGCCAGGGTTTATCGCTGAAGGCAACAGAAGGGCAGATGCTCTTGCTGCGCCTGCAGTGATGGCCACTCTCCCAAATGTTTTTGAACAGGCAAAAATCAGCCACCAGCTTTTCCACCAAAATGCACCTGGCCTGGTTCGCCAGTTTAACATCACTCGAGAACAGGCCAAAGCGATTGTGGCCACGTGCCCAAATTGCCAACAACATGCACTCCCTACAGTGAGTACAGGAGCAAACCCAAGGGGACTGAACAGTTGTGAACTGTGGCAAACAGATGTAACACACATACAGGCTTTTGGACGGCAGAAATATGTTCATGTTAGTGTAGATACCTTTTCTGGAGCGGTCTATGCTTCTGCCCACACAGGAGAATCATCTATTGATGCTATTAAGCACCTCTTACAGGCTTTTTCTTTCATGGGCATCCCCAAGGAGCTGAAAACTGATAATGGGCCTGCTTATAAATCCAAGGAATTCGGGAGCTTCCTGCAGCAATGGGGAGTAGAGCACAAAACTGGCATCCCCTACTCCCCTACAGGTCAAGCCATTGTAGAAAGAACTCACCGTGATATTAAAAGGGTCCTGGACCAGCAACAACAGGTTCTGAAGGTAGAACCTCCCCACATCCGGTTATCCAGGGCACTATTCACAATCAATTTTCTGAATTGTTCTTTTGACAGCCTGAACCCACCCATCCTACGCCACTTTGGGGGGAACAGTCAGAGGTTGATGAAAGAAAAACCTCCAGTTTTAGTAAAGGACCCTGAGACTTGGAAAATGGTGGGACCTTACAAATTGGTTACTTGGGGACGTGGATACGCCTGTGTATCCACCCCCTCTGGTTTAAGGTGGGTTCCTTCCAAATGGGTAAAGCCCTATGTTCCCAAAGTCTCAGAGAAATATGCAGAAGCGCCCCAGGTTGCTCACGCTGCCTGGAGAAGAAAACGCCGCGCACGTTCTCTGGAGGAAATTCCATTTAAGCCTCCTATCTGGAATAGTTTGTAATATATGTCTGTCTCAAGTTCCTTGTACCAGTTTAGATCCCACTGTTCGTGTGAAGCCTCGAGATGCCATGAGACCGAGCCTGCTTCTCGTCCTACTTGTGATCATCCCACCTGCGATCTCCTACCGCAGCCCAAACCACATATGGACTACCTTGACAAAGGCTCTCAGACAGCAACAGAGAAACTGACAACGGGCTGAATGGACTTTTCAATAGCTGGGGACTCTCGGGCTGGTTGGGATCTATTCTGAAAACTGTAATTTTAGTGCTGTTTATTTTAGTTGTAGTTATTGTAGTTTTTAGCATTGTTTTTGGAGTAATCAGACGCATGGTTCTCAAGTTGATCTCAAGCTCATCTCCCCCTCCTGAGGTCTACCATTTGGAAGCCCTCAGTGCTCCAGTGGATGACCTAGAGGCCTCAGTGGAAAACACTGACCCTCCTGTAGAAGAAGAACCGATTTACCAACCATGGTTTGGCAATCATTCTGCACCATAAACACAGTCCTCTTCTTTTTAAACAAAACTAGGGGGAGATGTTGTGGTGTGTTGCAATATCCTGTTTTACCTTCTCCCTTCCCCCTCGCCCCTCGCTGAGTGTGCCCTGTCAATCAGGCTAACATACCAGCAAGGCGTCGTGTGATAGGTGTCCCTAGTCCCTTGAGACCCTGCCCCTTCACCTGGTTGGTGGCTCACCTGTCCCCTCCCCTTCCCCTGCCCTGAGTTTAAAATGTTAATGAGACCATGCGGCCCCCATTCTGTTAGCAGCAGTGGCCCAGTGCAGACACCTCTGTACCAATGGAATAAACATCTGGCAACCTTCTAGCAGAATCCACTCTCTTTCTCTCCACTATCGCCAGAAGCTCTCTCTCCTGAGGAGAACGGAGTCCTGTCTTGTGCCCCGCTGCACTCTGCCGCCAGCCAAGGTATCTCTGGGGTAAAACATCACAGTGCTGTCTTTGGCCCAGCAGCGAGCGTCAGAACTGGCCTAGGCACCATCAAACTGGTTATATTGGGATTCTTATTCCAATAGTGATAGATGATATACTCAGGGAATTGCTGCTGAACAGGTTCTAATGCTCAAGCAACATAAATTTGTCACATCATAGGGAAGTTTTTCTTGCCTTGTGGCAAACAAACCCATTCATACCTTTTGTAGGGTTCTGCCTTATTGATAGATGGAACAGAAAAGGCAAAATGACTTGTGTCATGTGGATGTAAGGGAATGGTGGAAAAACAATCTTTGAGATCAATGATCAGTAGATTCCATGACTCAGGTATCATAGTAGGAGATGGAAGACCAGGTTGTAAGGCAGCCGTCCTTAGCATGACTGCATTAACAGTGCGTCAGTCATGGAGCAACCTCCATTTCCCACTCTTTTTCAGGATGGCAAAAATTGGAGTGTTCCAAGGGCTAGTGGATGGCTTTATGTGCCCTTCCTCAAGCTGTTCTTGCACTAATTGTTGAATTATGGGCAGCTTTTCCTTTGACAGCGGCCCCTGATCAATCCACACAGGTGTATCAGTAGTCCAGCTAATTTTGAGGATCGGCTGCCCCTCAGTGGCTGCTGCTAAAAAGGCTGTGTAACAATGGTAGCTTTTAGTTGACTTAACAGATCCCTACCTAGCAAACCTAGTAAAGTACCAGGAGTTTGCATGACATAAGGCCTTGTAGACATATTCACTCCATCAGGGAAAGGAAAAGTAATTACTTCCCTGCTCATCTGAGTTGCCTGAGTCCCTCCAATACCTGCAATGCCTAAAGTAGGATCTACCAATGCCCAATTTTTTGGCCATATTGTGTTTGAAATGATGGTTACATCTGCTCCAGTGTCATTTATGACTTTCTTAGTAATATAATCACTCTTAGGATGTGTCAGGGTTACCTGTTTGTCTAGTTTACCTCTTGAGATGTCCATGGCCCAATATACTTCTGGTTTACCTGTGGAACCAAAGCTTCCTGTTCCCCATTCCTTGTAGCCTGTACAGGGGACACAAGACTTAAAAGGAACAAGCTGAGCAATTTGTGAACCTTTGGGAATAGATGCAGGAGGGAAAAATGTTCGAACCATAATTTTAACAACCCCTTGATAGTCTGAATCAATAACCCCAGGAATTACATCCAATCCCTTTTTACTGGCAGATGATCTCCCTAACAGAAAGGCACTAAGCCCATCCCCCAAGGGTCCTTTTACACTGGTATCTATCAGGTGAACAGCAGAGTCCGTGATGATCACATCTGATGCAGTTCCCACATCCACTCTGGTGCTTCCAGTAGTCGACGATCTGAGTGAGTAAAGTCCTCCTCCTCCTCCTCCGTGGGAGGCTCAGCTATCCAGGAAGCTCTCCGTACTTTTTTCTTGATGCCCGGAGAGAAGGCGTTCCAAGACCCATTTCCCTGGAACCAACATTCTTTAGTATTGTGGTTATCTTTTTTGCAGATAGAACAAATTTTTTTTTTTCATAGTTGCAGAGTGACACTGACTGCTAACATGTCCGATTTTACCACATCCAAAGCACTTTATATTCTTTCCTTCGGCTCTCTTTTGCAGTTTAGAAAGTAATGGTTTTACTGCATCCTGTACTGCAGCAGCTCCATAGGCTGCTTTTTCTCTCTCTGTAGTTCTAGCCATAAGTTCCAGCATTTCTGTAACATCAGCTCCCTTCCCTAATGTTTCAAAAATCTGCCAATTTTTATCATTAGCATTGTCAAAACCAAACATATTAAACAATCTTACCTTTGTGTCTGAATCCAAATCAGGATGATCATAGATAGCTTCATGCAATCTGTCTACAAATTTATCAAAGTCCTCATTCATTCCTTGGCGAATCTGTGTAAAAGACTTAGTACATAACCCATCTGGAAGTGCAAGGATAGCATTATATGCTAGTTGTTGGCTCATCTGTAAGACTTGATCAATGCTCCTAGCCTGGGCAGTGGCAGTAGCCCAGGCCCTCTTGCCAAGTAACTGTTGCGCTGTTAAACCATACAGAGGATCACCCTGCACTCTAGGTCTTGCTGCTTCTTGAGCACACTTTTCCTCCCAGCTTTTATGAAACATCACCTGCTGATGGGGTGACATTATAAGTCTTACTATGGTATACACATCAGTTGGAATTAATGTGTTAGATGTAAAAATATACTGCAGAAGTGACTGTTGGGATTTTAAACCAAATTGTGAAATTGCAGCTCTTAACCTTTCTAAAATCTTCCAATCGAAATGTTCCCAAACTCTACCTGCAGCATTAGTTACTACAGGAAAAGCCTCTAGATCATTTGAGAGAAAAGTCACTTCTACAATAGCTTCTGTAGTAACTCCCTTCCACTTTCGTTTCTGAGCTCCTTCTATTTCAGGGTCACATTCCAACTCTAATTCCACATTTTTTACAGCATGAGAGGGAGGATTTCATTTAACTGGTTCAAATACTCAGAGACAAACTAAGAGGGTGGTCACTGCTTTCCTGGTTGCCTGTCTGAACCTACTATCATTGGCAAGTCCATTTTCTCAAAAGAATAGTCTCTTTTGGGGACAACTGAATCCTTTTGTTGAATTACCAATTTTTGCAAATTGTCCACTAAAGATTTTAAATCCTCTTCAATAGGAGTATTATTCATAATAACATCTCTTTCCTTATCCTTTTCACTTACAGCATGTTTAGTTTCTAAGTTGCTGTTATCAACAGTTTGTTCACTCTGAGTACAACTGTCCTTTGTTCTGCAGCCTAACCCCCCTCGAAGAGGCAGCAGCTTCCTCATTCCCGCTCTGAGCTGGAGGAGCAGTCGGTGTAATGCTTGATTCTGAGCTGAGGGTTTGTGGGCTGCATGAGGGAATATCTAAGGTGGTAGAAAACAGTTACTGAACTGAAGTTGCCAGAAGTGCCTGAGGCTGTTCTGACTCAGAGGCAATGGCTGCACACGCCGAAGCAGCAGCTTTCCTCTCTGCCTTTAAGGTTTGCAACGCCTCTATGACAGTTTTCCACAAAGTAGCATATTTAGACACCTCTTTTGCCTCACTCCCACCAGATGCAGTACAGTCCCACAACATCCGCCCCACAGCTTCCCATGTCGAAATCTCAAAAGCAACCTGTGCTCCTGCTATGAGATTATGGTCCCAAGCCCAGTGCAATAGTCCGTTCAAAATGGAAGCATCATACTTTTGTTCTCTCTTGGAGAAGATGTGTTGGAGGAGTTTCTGAACACCTTCCCTTTCCTGTTCAGACCCCATCTCCTCCCTGGCTGCTCACCTTGATTAGGGCGAGATTCAAGTCGTCTACGACTGGAGCTCCAGTAACCCTTTCCTCTCACCAGGGCTATGAGGATACTTTTGACCGGCTTCTCTGCTCCTCGAGGGTTGGCTCCGATCCTCTGCACATCAGCCAAATTGCCAACCTCAAGCCCCTTTAGTGCAACGACATTGGGCCTGCCCCTGTTCTCCACCAGAAATGCGGGGTGTGGAGGTTCAGGGACATCACACCATAACTAATATGATACAGTGAAGCCAAATTTATTATCCCTAAAAAGACTATATTTATAATAAATCTCTACTGTCCATACGTCTCTGGCTAATACATGATTGGTTAATCCTAGCTGTTCCCATGTCTAAATTAGAATGCTGATTAGATCACCTAATTTTTCACGTGTCTTGCTGTGATCATCTGGCCCACCCATGACTCACTTTTTCTTTGCTTTCCCAAGCTTGCTGAGAAACTTGCTGAGTCCTGATGACTCTTCTTCTTCTATCTTTTTCAAGGATATACCGACCCCATTTCTGAATATGTCCATTAATCATTGTTTGTGAACGTGTCCATTGTCCATTAGTACAAGCAGGCTGGATTGTGCTTTGGCTGAATGTGGCCATTGTCTACCAAGAACTCCTCAACCTGCAAAAAACTCTCAACATCTTCCAGCTTGCAAATCCAGCCCTTTGAAAGGGTTTTAATAAGGGACACAAGTAATAATACAAATAGGATTAATTTTAAACTGTTACCCTTCATTCTCTGGGGTAGATTCTTCTATTCTATGCAATGGAACACATCTTAAATTAGACTGCAAGTAGTGAGTCTGAAGCCTGCAGTAACAGAAAAAAACAAAGCCAGCCAGATTTCCTTACAAAAACGGAAAGACATAATAAATAATAAATGTGTTTTTCTCTTGAAAACATTTTTCAGGTAAACATAACATGTATAAGACATGGCAAATTCACACTATGTTAGTGTTTTAAAAATGGGCAAGCAGGGGTTATTTTTTGAGGAATGTCACTGTTGAGTCAGGAACGGATAAATGAGTGACACACTCCATGCGTTTTCAGAAGGCATAAAAGCTTACTTTATTACAACCTCCCTATATTTATAACCAACATCATTCACCCAGAACCTGATTGGTTCATAATAATACCTGTCACCCATTGGTTAATTAGGAACCACCCTTTGGTAAACCATCTTATGAGAAACAACTGTTGTTCAAAACACCAGCTGCAAGATTGTTTTAATCCTTACTCTCAGCTTTCTCAAAGCTCCCCAGAACAATTCCTGGGAAAGTTTATCTGGCTTTCTCTCTCTGACCAGTCTGTCAGTATCCACAGAGGAAAGGTTAATTCTACTACCAAATTAACTAGTTGAAGATATATTGAACTTGGTATTTAAAACCTGTCCATGGGGCCTGCCATGGTTCTTTGCCAGCTCCTCGTGGCCTGCAAGGAGCAACTGAAGAGCAAGAGCTGGCACGGAGGAGGCAGGACACGTGGGTGCAGAGGAGATGAAGCACTTGAGGACAGCTTTTTGTTGTGCTAGTGTCCTGGTTTAGGGAAAATTTGTTAAAGAATCTGCAAAGGAGGGCCCCTCCAGAAAGCAAAACCCACACGGCCCCTCCCCCCCAACTGGTTCGGGAAAAAATTCCTTGGAGAGAGGTGGAAAGAACCTGTTTATTTGACTGGCCCAGCACCCCCAGCACACAAAATGAACAATACCTGATGACACTGCTCTGAGAAAGATGACAAAATCAGAAAGTCTCTTTCGGGGGTGGTTGCTTTTCTCTCAGTCCCTCCGGCGCTGGGGCAGCTGCTGCAGGCAAACCTTCGGTGTTCCCGGGTCCCAGTCCGGAGCAGGTTCGAGATGGTCACAGAAACAGGAGAGGAGAAACAATCCAGGAAGGAATGTGGACTGTTTAGCTAGAACTAGCTAATAAGCAGAGGCCGAAGCAGAGCAGAAGCAAGAGCAGAAAAGGGAGCAAGCAAAGCAGCAAGCTGAAGCAAGAAGTGAAAAAACAGCCCTTTGTGCTGCTCGTCTCTGGGTCCCTGATAAGAAAAACCCAAACAAAACTTCCACTCTTCAGAGCCAGTCTTAAAGGCACAGAACAGATGAATGGGGATACAAGCATCATAACGTCACCCCAGGACAGCTAGTTAGGACTTTTTGAATAAAAACTCTATTAAACCTCAACTCCCTTGCAAGTTTCCCTTTTCTCCTGGTGTGATTCAGATGCCTGGAGCAATGTGAGGGGGAGCGGTCCCAGCCTGGCTGAGAGCTGAGCCCCAGCAGAGCCTTGGCAGAGCCCAGAGTAGCCTCAACACCCACAGAGCCTGGCAGAAAGGAGGCACTTGGAGCAGGAAGTGCAGCCCGGCCTTGGTGCCTCTTTCTGGGACAGGACTCATCACCCCATCCCCAAGCCAAACTGGGCATAGGTTGCTCCAGAGGGGAATTGTGGCCCTGCTGTGAAATGCACAACCAGGGGGAATTTGGCCATCCCAAGTCTCCACAGGAGCAGAGGAGGGAGAATAGTGGAGCGATGGTGTCACTTCTGAGGATGTCTGCCCTTCTCCCTAGTCCTCTTCTGTCTCCTGGGGGAGCTCGGAGTGCTGCACCCCTGTGGGCAGAGAGCTGAGCTGCTCCACAGGCTGTGGACATCCTTTAAATAATACAACAGCTGAAAAATCTTTCCAGTGTGTGAGCAGCTTCAGTTCAGAAACATGTTTTTGTTTATAATAATAGATTAGTACTAAATAAATAAATAAATAAATAAATAAATAAAATAGATTTCATTTGTAATCCAGATGTATTTCATACTTTTCCAAGGTTCTGGTCCCCTTCCTCCAGGGTAATTTCCTTTACTCACTCACTTTCTAATAGTTAGAAGGAAGTTAAGCACACAGGAAAAGGCAACAGCTCCTGTTTCGAAGGGAAGCAGCCACCATCCAGTGAACTTCAGTTCTTGCCAGGCATGTGTATGCATTTGAAGGGTGAGTAGGTGTTGGGGACAGAGATCTCGCACAAATTCTAAGGCTGTGAGAAATCCAGAAGGGGCAAAGTATCCTTCTGGGTCAACTCCTACTGAAATTACATTACCCCACACCCTCAAAATGGGCGGGTAGGGCTGGGCTCTGGAAGGGTTCAGTTTTAAGTGCTTTGTGCTCCCTGGCATCTAAGTGATCATATGAATTCTTGTACCGATTGATTGGGGTATGCCTGCTGAATGAGGAGGGGGAATCTCGGGAGACAGGAAAGTCTCTTCTTCTCCTTTCTCCCTCCAGAACCCCCTCTTCAAAGAGAAATGCCTCTGCTGGGTTACATGGGACCACTTCCATCAGCCCAGTGTCTAACTCACTGCGTGGTCTGTGAGACCCAAACCCAGAGAAGTCCCAGTATCAGTCACCATATGGTTCCCACACAGCAGGAGAAAGCACTGCTCAGAGCGGGGCTGGTGATCTGTCCTGATTCCATCCATGCCATTCCTCTCAGCCACCGATACTAAAAGGATCCCAGGAAACCCACTGTGCTCTACCACATCCCAACAACACTCCCTGCTGTAGCCTTAGTGATGCTGGATAACCTCGTCAATGAGGAGCTCTGTCTGGTGATGGAATGTTTGGATGGAGGCCCTTCACAGGAGGTTGTGGGGCTAAATGAGAGATGGCAGTTGTCAGTCAGGAGGGCAGGGACCCCCTTGTGAGTCCATTGGCTTTGGCACTCTCAGCCTACTCTTCCCCAAGTTCCTGGTTTCTGTACATTTACAGTAGAGAACCTTGCTTGTTTTTAGAACTAGAACAAAGATCCCAGATGGAACAAGTCTTGCTGGTTTTAGTCAGAAGCATCAATGACCAAAGGTCATGTTTCCTTTGGTTTGGGCACATCTTTTTTCCTTCTCAGTGTTCAGGCTGGGTTGTGGGGTATCCTCGTTTGCTGCATTTTCTGAGTTCCTCTTGGAGCCTTTGAGCAATAGATTGTGCCCTCTGAGGATTCTTTGTGCTCCTTGGTGACACAGGGGATACTTCCAGGTAGTTTTTGGGTGAGCTGCTGCTGTGATGTCATGGGAATATTGCCATGTCCTTGTGGTGTTCCCATGGCTGTGGGGCACAGAAGCCTCAGTATCCAGAGTGGCTCTGGGCACCTGCTCATTGCCGGAGGATCCTCCTGCCCGAGGCATTTTCAGCAGCCAGCCCAGCCCTGATGGGTGTCCTTGCAGGGGTACAGTCTGCAGACATGTGCAGCACAACCAAAATTATACAGCAAGTGGTTGCTGCAGTTTGCACTCTGTACTCTGTGGCTTCTTATGGATATTTTTTAACCCATTTGGCACCTAAGTCAAAGTTTTCCCCAGGTGCACCATACCCTGGTTTGGAGTTGCTGTGTGCCTGTCATGGTTTGAGCCTGGCACAGAGCCAGTGCCCCCATGAAAATGCCCTCACCCTGGTGTTTGCTGTGAGATGTGACCAGGAATAAGCAAAACAGGCTCCAGCTTAAACATAAAGAACACTTTATTACCTAAACTACAGGAAAATAGGGAAAAACTATAAGGAAAAGGAAAAAAAAAAATTAATTGAAAACCTTACAAAAAAACCACTTTCCTCCTCCCCACTACCTGAATTTCCCAATCCGATACATTCTCCCAAATCACCAACTGCCCAGCCTGGCACCACACTTTAGTATACTCAAACTTCAGTTCATGAAGAGGAGAGGAGTCCTTCTTGTTCCATAGGCTTCCCCTGGAAACACGCTGAAACCTCTGTGCTTCCAATGTCACTCGGCACCGCCCGGAAAAGTCCTTTTGCCGCTTGTGACATCTTCCTTCCATGCCCAGTGCTCTCACCACCGTGCATGGACCAGAGCTGCTTTTAGGGTTGTCTTTTAAGGATGCCTTGTCTCACTCCAAAAAGGCACAGTCTCTGCTTTGGGACATCTGTCCCCCCAATATTTTTCCAACCCCCTGGGGCCGAGGGGTCCCCACGATGAACCCTCCTGGTTCTGAGGCACTGCTTCCCCCTAAGTGCAGTCTCTGTGTCACAGGAACAAACTGAGTCCATGGCCACAAGAAAAGTCCAGCCAAAAGGCCACTCCAAGCATCTCTCTCTTCACTCAGCCAGTCTTCTCTACGTCCTTCGGGCCAGGTCCTTGTTTCATCTTATCTCTTATCTCCCTTCTTAGTTAGCTCCGAGGAGGATCAGCATTCTTGCAAGGCCCCAATCATGAAAGAAAGGGGTTAAAAATTTCAGTCTCTGCCTGTCTCAGAACGACGATACTCCCACACGCGCTGCTGCTGCGGCCGGCCGGGCTGCACCCTTCTCCCCCCTTTCTCCTCCTGGGCCGGCTGCTATCACATTCCGTCTCGCCAACTCTCCCTCCTGGGGGGGGGGGGGAATGTCTGCCCGATGTCTCTTGGGGCTGCTCCACCCTTCCATCCTTGAGGGCCTTCTCACCCCCATCTCTGTCCAGGCCCCGGGCCTACCGCATGGCTGCTCCTCCCCCGCCCAGCAGCAGCGGCTGGACAGGGGAGGGAGATCTGACCTCTTCTCCTCAACGTCCCAAGAGAGCTTCCCAGGGCCGAAGCTCTGCTTTTTAACCCCTGTGTATTCTCGGAGGTGTGTCCAAACCCCACTGGCTACATCAGGTGTCAGTATCAAACTCCGAACATCCATTGGTTTGACCACAGCATCCCAGAATTCCCACTTCTTCCTGGTCAAACCACCACAGTGCCTTCTGTTCTTCCTTTGGAATGAAGTTGATTTTGAAACAAAGTTGCCATTAAGATGCCAACAGCTTCTTAAACAAGGGGTTGTTTCCAGCCAGCAGGGTGTGCACAGCATTTGGAATGTAGCCTGGGGAGGTTCTGTTCCCCAAGCAGCGAGTGGTAGTGGAGCCTGGAACTCCCTCTGTTTGCTGGTCCATTCAAAAACTGGACACAGCCTAGTGTTTTGTGCTGTTCTCTTGCTTGCGGTGTGATCCAAAAGGACTGTGGCTCCAGGAGGGATATTGTGAAAGCAAAATGCTCTCTCTTCATGTTGACTTGTTCTATGGGATTTTCCACCATAGGCAAGTTTTTTTCCTAACAGCATCTGATTCATGTTCCCTCTCTTGTTGCAGGTCACCTCACACATGGATACTGAGAAGCTCCTTCTTCAGTGAGCAGGAAAGGAACCTTTGGTGTTCAGAATTGTGCAGCAAGTTTTGAGCATGGCCTGTTGCAGCAGAGGGCCTGCCTGGGAGGCTGAGAGAAAGTTCTGTCAGTGTCATTGCAGCAGTAGAAGCAAAGGGATCCCTGGCTGTTTTCTCCTTTTCTGTTTAAGAGCTTTTGAATCCAGCATGAACAAACCCTTTTCCATACAGCATATGGCTTTTCAGCATCCTTAAAGCAGGGTGAGTGAATTTGGGTTGGATGAGTGGGGTCTTCTGGTCCCACTGCCACCCATGAATTGACAGTCCATGGATAGCAAAACTCTATTCACTGTGAAAGGGTCCTGTGGATGAATGGGACCAAGAGCTTGATACACTCCTGCCTCAAAACCCAACAGATTTAGGGCCTCTTCAGGGACCAATGTCTAGTCCCAAGAAGCTCTTTTATTGGTTAAGCCATATAAGGGTTGGGCTATGATGGAAAAATCAGTAGTGTGCCTCCTTCAAAACACCAATAATCCTAAAGCAAGCTGGAGCTCCTTTGTGGTTCCAGGAATTTTCATGTCACCCAGGATAGCTGGTGTGTCAGTGGGAATGCCCAGAGCTCCTCCCCTGCACCATGTACTGCAACCCCTGCATTTCCTTGTCATCCCATCCCATCCCATCCCATCCCATCCCATCCCATCCCATCCCATCCCATCCCTTGAGTTGTTACACCCACCTTGCTCTGCGTTGCCTTTCACTGCCTACCTCCCCTCCCCCTTACTTCGCCTTGCAGACCCATCCATTGCCTTGCCTATCCCTTCCACTCCCCTCCCCTGCCTTGCCTACCTCACTTGCTTTATCCCTGCTGACTTTCTTGTCTTGCCTACTTTTAGGATGTTGGGAGACTCAAGACAGACTATGGACTTTGGACCTGGTTAACATAAGGGATTTGATAACAGGATGCCTTGGCAAGAGCAAAAAGAACTTTGAAAATTAGACCTAGATTGCAAGAAGATTAAATCAGACAGGTTTACCAGAAAAAGAAAATCTCATTAATCTCTGCAAGCAAGAGATGTTGTTATATGCATAAGTTTGTGTATATGATTTTAACCTAAAATCACTGTAGTACACATTACTAGTCTCCCTGAAATAAGTGTTTGTATCCCACAATGAAATCAGATTCTAACTATTACAGCGACCTGATAAGGTCTCCAGGGTGAGAGAAGGACGAGAATCTTAGTTCATGATCAGAAGACTGGATTTATTGATATATGATATATAATACATTATAACTATACTAAAAAGAATACAGAGAGAAGTCGCAGAGGCTGCTAAACTAAGAATAGCATAGAAAAGAATGAATAACAAATTTCTGTGTCCAGGAAATCTGTCCCCGAGCTTGTTCCTGTGATTGGCCCTTAATTGTAAACATGGGACATGAGCCAATCACAAGGGCACCTGCTACATTTCACAGCAGCCGGTAACAATTGTTTACATTCTTCTTCTGGGGCCTCAGCTTCCCAGAAAATGAACAAGGATTCATCTTGAACAAAGAAAGGATTTCTATGAAAAAATGTCTGCGACATCTGACCACTGAGTCAGTCTCCTCATCTCTCTCCATCGCCGACAGCCTACCCCTTTCTCTCCTTGCCTGGTCTACCCATACCTGGCCTGGCCTTGCCTTCCTCTCCCCTGCCTTGTCGTGGCTTGTACACACCTCCCTTGCCTTGCCTACCCCTCTCTTGCCTACTTTCTTTGCCTGGCCCTGCCTGCCCCTCGCTCCCCTTTCCTTGCACTGCCTCCCCCCATCCCTTGCCTTGCCTGCCCCTCCCTCCCTCCAATGGATAACTGTGAAAGTTGTGGTGCCTTGTTCCTGGAGTTCCCACATGGGATTGATGAGTTAGAATGGTGAATCAGCTGATGGGCTTTTTCCTGCTTCCAGATTTATCTCTGCTGTTGCTAAACTGCCTTTTTCCCTTGCTTTCCATATAAGACATCTCCTTTTTCAGGGATGTGCACTTCTTGTTCAGACTGTGTAGATTGCAAGGACTGTTTGACCTCAAAGGAATGTCTCTCCATTTGATTCTGTTTTCATTTACAAGTAACCTGGGAGCAAGACTCAGCTGTAGTCTTTCAATTAGGTGATTTAGCTGTGCACATTGATCTCCATGCCACTGTTTTCTTCTTTGAGCTACCTTGTCCTTGAGGAACTATAGCTGGTTATTGAATACATGGACAGAGGCACTTTTAGAGGATGAAGGAGAGATGGCATCTGTCAGCTGGGTGGTGAGGAATCCCTCTGGTGCTTCCCATGCCCTGGACAAAGTGGTCCTGGTAAAGACGTGATAAGAACAAAACAAAAAAAACCCCTTATCTGCCTTCATGTAGAGAGATGCTGCTCTAATTGTGTTGGATTAGCACCTCTTCCTCTTGGCCACACCATGTTCTGTTATACTTACCATTCCCCAAGACAAGAAATCTCTTGGAGCCATTTCCTTTCTTTGTGTGATGAATTCAGATCTTTGGTTTTCGCCCTCATATTTTTTGTTCCTCTATTAGAGCCTGCAGGCCCTGGACTTCCTTTATTCCAACCAGGTCATCCACAGGGATGTCAAAAGATCCAGCATCCTGCTGGGCATGGATGGATCTGTCAGGTTGGGTGGGTGGTTTTGGTCAGGGGCGGCTTTCCTGGGCTATGGGGTCTGGGACTGCTGCTGCATGGTGCCAGTTCCCCAGGAGTGGTGCTTGTGGGAGTGCACGGAGCCCTGCTGAGGGCTGAGAGCATTTGCCCCGTGCTGAGAGGGCCAGAGAGGAACAGGGTGTCAGGAGGGACTTTGGCTTGTGTGTGTCCCTTCCAGGGGGACAGAGTTCTAATTGAAAACTTCCAATGAATAAATGAAAGCCACTGCATGAAACTTGAGGGTTTCTTTAGGGGGCCACTTCCCATTTCCATCTTTCCTTGGCTACAGCTGTGCGGAAAGAGAGCACAGCCACTTTTCCAGCAGCATTCCACAGCACATTGTCAGTCTGAGAGTGAGGAATTATTGTGCTTGGTTTCCTCATTCCAGCTGCCTTTAGCAGGATTTGATTTTCTCCTCAGCTGATTTTGGCCTCTGCGCCCAGCTCAACCCTGAGCAGGATGAACAGAGCTCGATGGTGGGGACTACTCACAGGATGGCCCCAGCTGGGAGGAGTGGTTCTCATGGCCCCAAGGTGGACATTTGGTCACTTGGGATGGTGGCAATAGAGAAGGTAGAGGAGAACCTCCTTACTTTAAGGGAACTCGGGCCACAACAAGAAGAGAATTTCAGAGTGTTTGCATAGGCCTGAGTGCACAGAGGCATTGTGCCTTGGGACAAGCACCTGGATGTTTATCCACATCATTGAAGGGAATCCCCAAAGACTCAGGCCTTGACCCAGATTAATACTTCCCATTCTCCAGCAACCATTTGCTTTAGGTTTTAAGTTGTTGCATCTCTTCTGTCTGCGAGGATGACCTGAAAACATGAAGCCAGCATATCAGATCTAATCTGATCTTGCAGAAAATCCAACCCCCAAATCAACACCCAAACCCAACAACATTTCTGAAAGAGTTTTGGAAACAGATGTCATGAACCTCCCAATTCTTCTCATTGGGAAACTTGTCCAAATAATGAAAATTATTTTCTAAAGTCCACATGGTCAAACATATTTCTTTCCTAGTCCAAACCACTTTCTCCATGTCACCAAGCTTGAGCTTTCAGCAATCCAAACCTCCCATTTCTTGCCTGGCAGTTTGTAGGATGTTTGTAGGATGATGGAGCTGTGATTAATGCACCTGAGTGTCTCCTCAGTTGAATTCATTGAATGAATGAATGAATCTTATGAATCTCCAGTCCTGGTTCTTTTCAGATAAACACTAAGTAAAATTCCTAGAACAGGAACAGGAGGGGACCTCTAAAGGTCATCTAGACCAACAGCCCCACAGTGAGCAGGAAAATCCTCAAGCAGATCTGGTTGCTCCAAGCTTTTTCCGACCTGAGTTCAGATGTGTCCAGGGATGGGGCATTCACCATGTCTTGGGGAAGTACCCATATTTCCCCAGTCCCCTTGAAAACAGTCTCTTAGACCCAGTGTGTTGAGTTTAAAGCCGTTTCCCCTTGTCCCATTGCAACAGGACCTGTTACAAAAGCTTTGTGCCCAAGTTTCTGAGAAGGCCCCTTGAAGTGTTTACAGATTGCAATAAGCTCTCCCTGAAGACTTCTCACACTGAACAAGCCCAGCTCCCTCAGCTGTCCCTCAGAGAAGATGTGTTCCACCATCCAATCATTCCTGTGGCCCTGTTTTGTCCTTTTGGAGTTCATTCAGTTTTATGGGTGGCAAGAGAACTGCTGTAGAATGATACTGGGTATGGAAGCCTGAAATGGTTTTGGGGGGCAAGGAACTCAATGAAACCAGTCCCAGCAGGGTGCTCATAGCATAGGTTATGGGAAAGAAGGAACCATGGTGGACTCACTGTGAGCATCAGAGGGGCCCTGGCTTATTCCTCCTGCCCCACTCTAGCAGGTTTCCTCATTTTTAAAGATTTATGTCACTGAATCACAGGCAACCAAGGACAGCAAGACCTATCCATCCGGGCAGCATTCCTCTTGGAAGAGCACTTGCATGTATGGAATTTTGAAAGTGTGGTTCCAATTACAGCCAAGAATGCCTGGATGAGAAGGACAAGTCTTGTCCACAGGAAGGAAAGCACAGAGCCCCAGTGTTTCAGGGGCAGATGAGTGCTGGCCCTCAAAAGACCAAAGCCAGCCAGACTTGTCTTTATGTCAGCATTCATCAGGAAGCAATCTTCGGATATACAAAATTTTGGATCTAGAATCCCAGTTTTAGCCATGGGCACCTGGAGGAGAATGACAGTTCTTTTCCACAGGAAAGAAAAGCAAAACATCCTAGTGTTTAAAGGGAAGAAGAGAGGTTGCCATGAGGCCACAGCCAGCCCAACCTGCCTATCCTGGCAGCTTTTGTCTGGAAGCAACCCTTGGATAGATAGAATTTTGGCACTGGAATCCCAATTTCTGCCATGGGTATCTGAACAAGAACAACAGTTCTTTTCTATAGTCAGAAAAGCATGGAGCCCCAGTGTTTCAAAGGCAGATGAGAGTCAGCCCTTGGGAAGCCAAGAGCAACCAAAGCTTTGCAGTCATGGCAGCTTCTCTCTGGGAGTATCCTTGGACACAGGGAGTTCCAGAGACAGACTCTCAATTTCAGCTGTGGGTCCCTGGATATGAAAGACAGTTTTTTCCATAGGAAGAAAAGCACAGAGCCCCAGAGTTTCGAAGGCAAATGAGAGGTGGCCCCCAGGAGGTAAAGCCAGCCAGACCTGTTCCATGTTTCCTTGGTCCCACAAGGCCCTGCAGTGTCACACTGTTCACCTTGATTCAATGCAATGCCACAGTATCACTATGGTCCACTTGGTTCCACAAGGTTCCATAGTGTCACAATGGCCCCTTGATGATACAAGGCCACAATGGTCTCAATAGGAAAGAAACTACAAAGCCCCAGAGTTTCAGAGTCAGATAGGAAAGAAAAGCATGAAGTTCAAGTGTTTTAGGGGAGATGAGAGGTGGCTCCCATGAGACCAAGGCCAGCCAGATCCATCTGTCGTGGCAAGCTTGTCAAGGAGCAACCCTTGGATATACGGAACATTTAATGTGGAATCCCAATTTTGGCCATTTGTGCCCAGACAAGAGGGATGGTTTTTTTGCATGAAAAGGAAAGCATGGAGCCGCAGTGTTTGAAAGGCACATGAGAACCAGCCCTCAGGAGGCCAAGGCCAGCCAGACTTATCAGTAATGGTAGATTTTCTGTGAAAGCAACCCTTGCATATAGAGAGAATTTTGGAGGTGGAATCCAAATGTCTGCCATGGGTGGCTGGACAGGAGAGATGAGTGTTTTCCATAGCAGAAAAAGCATGGAGTCCCAGTGTTTCAAAGGCAGATGGGAGCTGGACGTCAGGAAGTCAAGAGCAGCCAGACTTGTCAGTCATGGCAGCTTTTGTCTGGTAGCTATCCTGCTGACACAGGCTAACTGCTTGAAGATGACCACAGCTAGTCCAAGCTCCTGGCCCATGCCAAGAGTGGCTGCCCCCCACCCACCCTAAAGCAGGGCTGCTTTAGTCTCAGAGGCAGCAAAGCTGCTCTGTGCAGCTGCTGTTAGAATCCAGAGTCGAGGAGCCCAGAGTGAAGGAAAAGAGAGGGATCACTTGTGTAGATTCTCAAGAGGCTTTAATCTGAGAGGGTCCAGGGACAAGTGACAGGGTTCCAACAGGGTAACAGCGTCTTAAGTATGGGGGAGGGAACATGGGGAGGATACAAACTTAAACCACAAATGGTGAGACGCTTGGGGAGGGGTGCAAGGTGGGTTATACATCTTGACATTTAATGGGAGACAACAAGGGAGCAGGACAAGCAGTCTAATAGATATTCAGAGGATACAGGATGGACACAGAAGTTTCTGGAAACAAAGGTGGAGTTTCTGTGACAGACAAGGGAGGAGGGCACGGTCTCCCTGAGTGGCAGGGAAGAATCTGCAATATGGGATAGGTCTTCAGGTAGATGGACAAGGGAATAGGTGGACACATTTCAGGGACAAGCCAATATGCATGGGGGACAACTGGAACAAACCACTTTGAATTTATAATACCACAACTTCATAACAAAGAAACTCACTACCACATCCTATGATATTCAGAATTTTGGAGGTGAATTCCCAATTTTTTGCCATGGGCACCTGGAGAAGGATAGTTCTTTTCTGTAGGAGGGAAAGCATGGAGCCCCAGTGCATCAGGGTCAGAAAAGATGTGGCCTGTGGGATGTGAAGATCAGCTGGAACTGTAATGCAGCCCCCCAAGAGAGCAAGCCACCCAGATGTGTTCTTGGTTCCCTTGGTTTCATGGGGCCCTGTAGTGTCAACATGCCTTTTGATTCCATTAAGCCCTGAAGTGTCACAATGGCCCTTTGGTTTTTTGAGGCCCTGAAGTGTCTTATGACATGATTCCATGAGGCCCTGCAGTATCCCAATGACTTCTTCGTTCCACTACGTCCACACTGTCACAATTGTTCCTTTGGTTCCACGAGCTTCTCTAGGGTCACAATGGCCCCTTTTTTCCATGAGGTTGCATAGTGTCACAATAGTCTTGGTTCCATAAGGCCCTGCAGTGCTTTGATATTGTCATTGTTATCTGGTGCTGTCAGGGAGGCTCCAGCATTTGCAGCAGCTGAGTCAGGCACTGCCCTTTGGATTCCTGCCAGGCAGGTGTTTCCATGGGAATGGGGTGTCCAAGGTTCCCTGTTGTAGGGTATAGGGTTATTATCATTAAAGTTGCTAAGGCTTATGTTCACTAGAAGGCCCTATGGAAAAGGCACACCTGCAGGCTGGACAGCTGAAGTCAGTTGAGAGATGAGAGGCAGTTATGAGTGAGGAGAGAGTCAGCTGGAAGTGAAATTGTGATTAGCTGGAGGAACACATGGACAGTGTATGAGCAGGAAGGTGATTGGATGGTGGGGCCCATGGACAGCAGCATGGCAGATTAGCCAGCCGATGGGTGCCTTCTTTCTGTTATGTTCCATTAAGTCTCACTCTGGTTTCAGTTATGCCAGGTTTAAATTAAAGGTATTAAAAGGGGCCCATTTTTAGAAAGAAGCTATTTCCTTTGGATGCATAAGGAGGTCCGTGTTGCTTTGTTCCCCACTGCTACACCCTGTGAGCTATGCGGCTGTGGGCAAAGCAGTCCATGGGAAAGGAGAATGAGCGGAGCCCCCTCTCAGATACCATCAAGGGCACACCCAGGGATTGCCTTGCTGTGTCCTTCCAGGCTCTGAGCTACCCTCCTGGGTGCCAGAGCCTCTGGGAGTTCCCTGAATGTCCCATGAGGAAGTGCAAAACTGCCACAACTGAGGAAATGCTGTTGGGCTTGCCAAGGGAACCGTGAGTGGCCTTGGCAGAAGAGGGATGCTGAGACCTTGCTCAGAGACCTTTAGAGAGAGTGAGACATTCAGTGATCCCTCTTGCTCTGGTTTATCCCAGGGTGCCACTAGAGTATAATTGTGCTCTAATTCCAGCCAAAGGTCCAAACCCAGGGCAGTTGGGAACAAGCCCATCCAGCCCCTCACCTTGCCCTAAGCCACAGGGCCTCTCACATCTCTCAGTGGCAAACTCTGAGTGCAGCAGAAATGCTAGGGATTTCTGAACTCAGAGAGCCAGAAAAGATGTGAGGGCAGGAAAAAAATACCTTATATCTCTTCTCTGACATCCCTGTCCTGTAGACCTGAGGGAGCAGATGGTTAAAAGCTTTTCTGCGTTAGGAGTGATTCCACAGAAAAATCTTGACTATCCAGCCTTGTTCCTCTGCCACATGGCCACAAACCCAGGGCAGTGGAGTGGGGATGTTACAACTTACTTTATAAGTTTTTTGACCAATCACACAAAGCAAAAGCATATTGACAGTAGTTCCATCCAGTCACTATAAGCACATGTACCTTCGGTTAAAACAATGCTTGCTTATTTTGAATACAATACCTGCTTGTAAGCCTTAAAACACAATGGACAGAGCTCCGTTATTAAGCATAAAACATACTAATATCTTGCTAGATAAGCTTTTCTTCAGCTTAGGGAGTTATTCTAGACAAGCGTTAATACACAGACCGTTGTTCTAGTGGTCCTTACTTTTCTACTTCTCAGATAATTTTTCTGCTGATTTATTTTACGACTAGTGCTTAGCTCTAATCACAGTTCTGCTGTCTCTGGGGACAGCCTTTTGCAGCTTTCTCAAAACCCTCTGATTTTATGGATTCCCACAAAGGGCTGTCATATTTGACTGTTCAAACAGCCCTAAGCCTGTTTATTTACTAAGGCTGTGTCTTGGTTTGAAAAGACAGGTGTCTGTTAAGGAAGGCAGAAGTGTCCCCTGAAATGGGAAATGTAAACTCCCTCCCTACGAATTATTATAATTTTGAAATTAAGGGGCTTTCAGGCAAAGGTATGGGAGTAGAAAGAACAGTTCCTTATTAGGGAAAAAAATAAAAATATTTTAAAAATGCAGTAATACAAAAGACTGACAGAGTCAGAATATGACCTGACACCCTGTGAGTCAGGGTGTTAGTAGCAGTCCCATTAAATGGTGGCTGCAGTCCTTCTGGAGTGACAGATGTTGTTCTGTTGAAGCATTGATCCTGTAAAAGGGTGTCGTTTTCCTCTGGAGATCCAGTGGTGGTGTAGATGGGCCTGGTCTTCCCCTGGGAATCCAGTGGAAAAGGCTGCTTCTAGTGTTCCAAATCTCAGAGTCTATCCAGGTAGGAATACTTGGCTCCTCCCCCTGGGTGAAGCATTTCACAATAGGATGCTGTGATTTTATCAGACATGCAGTGAGACTCAATGGCCATTAACAGAAGACATCTTCCCAGAGGGAGAATTGGTTGTGAAAGAGGTAAACTGCCCAATTACAAGAAGAAAACTACCCCACCTCTAATAGATAGGAAATAGAATACACATCCCTAAACCACATCTTAAACCCCCAGACAGGATTTTCTTGAAATCAGAATTCTTCATTATGCCAATACCTTGTTTTAACAGGCAGGTGGGCTCTCTTCTCTCCTGACAAGAATAACAGACCTCCTGTCTTATCTACCAAGCCTCTGTCCAGGCTAGGTGTCCATGCATGGACAGTTGCTGCCTTCCAGACATCCAGAAGGGCTCAGAAGGTTGGTTTTGCTTTGTGTTTATCTGCCAGCATGCTGGAGAATGCAGCAGCCAGGGTGTGTTCAAGTTATCTTGTGTGTACTGGGATTTGTGAGGAAACTAATGATCTGTCTGGGTTTTTACAGGCATTAGCAGAAGTAAAGCACCAAGGCTGACCTTACTCAAGGAATGAGTTTTTGTAACTTTTCTTCCTCATCCCAGTTCAGGTAAGGGTGTTTCTAAAGAAAAGTGACTCCCAAACAACAACCAGACCAGCAGTACAGAGGTACTGGGGCAGTTTCCTAAACTATTAGGAGGTTTTGAGGTTTCAGACTTAGCAAATAACTGGAAGAACTTGCCTGAGAACACATAAACATCACACTTCTATTATGTGAAGTGTAAATTTCTTGCCATATAACTTCTGTCTGAAGTGTTTGAGCTTGGAGATTTAACGAGCCAAGGCTAAAGGCCACCAAGGTGGCTGTTGCAACCTTGCGGTCCTGTGTTATCGTGGCTGCTCCATGGGCTATGAGTTTTCCTGAAGATATTCATGATGCTTTTCTTGTTACAAGCTGTTTCTCACCTCACCTCAGTGCAGACCTTGAAGCCCAGGGCCCAAAGGCCGTTATATGAGCTGTGTTGGTGGGGTTGACTCGCTCTGGCACATTTGATAGCAACTGTTAGTTGTCTGTCTTACCTGTTCTGTGCTGTGTAAGCCATCAGCTCTGCAAATTTCTGGAACAACAAAATTTGGAGATGGGATGACCTCAGCTCTTTTCAATTCTCCATTTCCCTCCTTTGGGGGAAAGCTTGGTCCCTCCACTAAATTTTCCTATACTGGCTCCAGTATTCAGTGACTCAAGCACAGGGTTTTCGTTGTTTCTCTTGGGAGCCTGTCAGACTGCTCACCATGAGATGCTTTCCTGAGCCTCAGCCTGATGTGTTCTGCTCCTTGATTCCAGCCTTGAACTGTGTTGTAGTGTGTTTTTATACTTTGTAATACTTTGTAATAGTTTTGTTTTTGTATCCCCGCATTTTTCCCAAATGGTTTACCCTAGATTGTACCCCCTCCCTCTACCTGTGTAATCCCTCTCCCTGGATGAGATCATCCCCAAATCCCTACCCTGGCTCTCTGTCAATCACTAAGCATCCCATCCCCTCCTTCTAGAACTTTTGGTCCAGGATGTCAAGTGATTAGCTGGAGGCTAGGGGTCAACCCCCCAAGTGTTACTCCATATGCTGTTCTAAATGTCCATTTCCCAGTATCCATACCTTAATTTTTCTTATTGGTTAGTAAAATGTTATCTACTTTAGGTTTCCACCGCCCTTTAAATGTAACCTTGGCACATCTTCCGGGGCTCTCAGCAGGAGGCCCCTTAAGGTGCAGGAGCTCCCAGGAGCTCCAAATAAAACCTTGGATTAACCCCTGCTAAGAGTCGGTCCCTTATCTTCTACCGATGCCTCTGGTGTCTCTCCTGCTGCAAAGGCACCAGCCCAGGTGCCCTCAGCACCCTCGGGGCACAGAGAGCATCTCCCCGCTGTGGCCGTGCCGGGGCTGGCCAGGGTTCCTGAGAGGCTCCCAGAGAGACAGAGACAGACCTGGAAGAGTGGTCAGCAAAAAGCTGTAGGGGGTTAATGCTAATCAAATTAAGTACTTGAGTACTGGTTAACCGTTTCTGGGTTACTTTGGTTCATGTTCTGAATAAAAAGGCTTGAAAGGAGAATGTCATAGTCACTTGAAGGCTGACAAGTGTGAGCACAGAGGTCCTAGGACTTAAAGGATAGGGGAAGGTTGTAACTGTAGAATATAAACATTCCTTCCGTGATGATCTTTTCAGCTGAAATGCTGAACTACATGGTCAACTAGATGTGGCAATTGCTGGTTTTATTTTAGGTTTTGCTTGTGCCTAGAATTGAGTCAAGAAGCTTGATTTTTCTTAAAAAGCGGAAGATTTTTCCAAGGATTACTTTCTCTGTTATCCTGTCTGTGCTGCCAAAGCTGCATAATCAGTAGCTTGACTGTAATGCTGAAGTAATTAATAAAATATCATCTGCAAAATAGAGCAGTCATGACAGGATAAAGCCATTTTCCATGAAAGATGAGTGGGATCAGACCCTGGATACTCTCAAATGTATCCCGCACTGAGCATGATGTCAAAAAGTTAAGATTTCAGCTGAGGGTTAGAAGCAATTCATACTGATCAGAATGTAAGTTAGATAGGTAGATGATAGGTTAATGATTATTAGATGCTTAAGCGAGAGCTGATTGTTATATTGTTTGCTATTATGAACTTGTTTGTAGAAGGAAGTGGAGGAAGTGAACTGTTATAAGAACATATTGAAACCAGGAAAACAATGGTTAGCACCTGGGCTTGATGTCAATCAATCATGAAGCAGTGAAGTGGTATGCAGAATAAATGGACTCCACAACTTGATGTAGTTATGAAGGGGGTATGTATGTCAGCACCTGGCACAAGCGAGATAGTTCTCATGAAAACTTGTGCCCTGAGCCCTGGTCTGAGCCACGTCTTCATTCACAAAGGTGTTCCATATACATTACATTGCACAACCTTCCCATGCATATTCAACCCCTGGCCCCACCTGCTGCTGGCAACTATATACATTCATGAACGAGACGGGGCACTCTGAACCAGTGTCGTGAGCTATTTATTCAGCACATCAGTCTCAGTACATTGTTAGGACAATGGAGACAGATTATGTTAACAGCTCTCTGATCCAAAGGAAATGCTAAGGGGGTGTTACATTACAGCATAGCATAAAGCCATCTCAGCTTAGGTTTCAGTTAATCACACATAGAACAAAACATATTGATAAAAATTCTATCTAATCATATGAAACACACGTAATGGTAGTTAACACAATGGCTCGTTCATAAGAGACCAAGCACAGAGACTCATTCATACTAACTTTCTAAAGATATACATTAAATAACCTTGTTGCAATCTATGAAGACACATTACAAAAGTCTATTGTGCTATTTCTCACGTCTGCTCTACTGCTTAGAAAAGTTTTCACTGTATTAGCAATGTTCACAAATCTGCTCTCAGAGGCCTGCCTTTTTAACCACTTTCTCAAAACCCTCTAATTTTAATCCCAGAAATTCCCCCTCTCTGTTGACTCAGAAAGAAACTTTCGTTTTCTTGTCGTTTACTACTTGCATTTCATAGCTCTACTGTAAAATTTCTGCTTATTATCTTCTGGAGACCTATTCGCACTGATCTTAAGCATTGCTATGTTATAGCACAGCAACTTAATGCTGTGAAGGCTCAGTCATTGAAAGAGATATGAATCACGTTTGACCATAGTTACAAGTTCAAAAAACTCTGTTCGATTTCTCAAAACCTTCTAATTTTATGAATCCCAGCACCACCTGTCCTCGCCTCGCATGGTAATTAGATCCGTGCCCTTCTGAACACGCATTGTTTGCTGTGGTGGTCACACGGGGGGTCTTTCAGTGGTCTCTGAAGCTGAAGGCTGTGGTCTTCCTCATGATTGAACTTTTGAACTTTTCTCCTTTGTGCATGTGCTTTGGTCCCTTGGTGCTTATCTGAGTATGTCTATCGATTTTGATCTCCTTGTAGCCAGAGGAGCCCCTTTATCTGGGTTTCTTGCATTCCTTGATCTTCTCCTGGTATTGTTCTTTATCGCAGGAAGCTTCAGAAATTTGCATTTTCCTATATCCTTTGTACCATGGCAGAGGTTTCTTAAGTTAAAGGTTAAAATTCAACACACAATTCTACAAGCTAAAATTTAAATTCTTAATTCATATTGCTAACTTAAGTGAACCCCCAAAACCTCAATTTCAGCAGGGGACCTTGGATCATGCCAGAGGGTCCCAGAGATCTGATGAAGATGTTGTTGACTTCATCCCTGGGACCACTAACCCAATTCAAGACCACTGACCTAATTCAAGAGAAGAATTGCACATGTGTGAAGGACTAATAACCTCATTTTAATACAGAGGATGGGAGATGCTGGGGTTATGCATATATATTGTAGGTAAGATCTTGGGAAATAAATAGAGGACAAAGAACCTTGTACAGTGTGGTCACGCCTTTTGGGATGACTCCCCTGCCACCCACTGGTGTTAATAAGCTTTCTAACTTAGACTAGTTAAATAATCTTTGTCCATGATCTTTGGCTTTAATGACTCAAGACAAGAAGGGAGAATTAAATTCCAAAGTGTGTCCATGCAGGGGACAAAACTAGAAGAAAATCCAGTGTACACCACCGAGAATTCTGGAAATATTTTGGACAGGATGGAAAGCTGGTAGAGGTTAAGAAGTCTGTGGTAGGGTAATTGTCTCAATTTGAAAGACAGGTGTCTGTGAGGGAAGGTAGAAGCCTCTCTGGGAATGGAGAATGTAAACCCCCTCCCTCCAAATTACTGTAAGTTTGAAATTAAGGGGCTCTCAGGCAAAGATATGGAATAGGAATTACAGTTCTTTACTAGTATGCATAACAAGGCAAACGAAACAACAACTATGGCATTAACAACAAACAGAACCAGGGACCCGGTAACAGTCTTCTTGATTGCAGGCACTTCCCCCTTTGGTGCAGTTACCATCACAGCTGGCAGAAGTAAGCAAAAATCCCGGGATCATGGGCAAGGTGTATCAGAAGTTTCACGGTAGCTGGAACTGTGGGGACATGCTGGCAAAGCAGCCAGCTGCGGGTTACAGCGTGGAGAAAGCCAGAGCAGTACCAAACAAAACAGCAGGGGTGGGACAGCGGGGGCCCGGCTCGAGCAGGGCAGGGAGAGGCGAAGTTCAGGATTCCCAGGGCACATGAGCAGATGGTGATCGGTCCCTCAGGGCTGAGCTCCAGCGGTGCTGGTGAAGTCTCCTCACAGTATGTGACAGCCTGGCTGTCCTCCTCCGATGCCAAAGAGCAAGAGAGAGCGAGGCTGCCTCCCAACCGTCTTTTTTACTGGCCCCCCATTCTCATGGTATCTCTGTCCTCCCCCGAGAGAAACTCCCAAAAAAACAGAGGAGTTCTTCCTCCCTCTCAGCACCCAGCTATCAGCGCTTCTTGGCAACTCAGAGGGAAAAAAATACCACAAGTAACAAGGAAAGGAAAGGAAAGAAAAAAAAAAAAAAGAAAAAAAAAAAAACTCAACCCCAAACAGTGATACCTTGTGGGATGGGAAGCTCTGGGCTTTTTTGTTGAATTGCTTGGGAAGCTGGTTCATGGACTATATTAAATGAGCAGTGGGCTCTTCAAACTTGGGTAGAGAAAAGGACTGAGCAGGCACAGGGAAGGGTGTTGCCCTTGCACCTCTGCCAGGGGAGTGGAGGGAGGTTACTTGATGCTTCCTTACAGCCTCACACCACACACCTGTCCTGCCAACCGCTGTGTGCACAGGGAGGAAGAGCTGCTTCCTTGGCGAGAAGTTTTCAGTGCTCTGACTGGCTGTGGCAAGGGGAGGGAAAAGCCCAAGAGTGCAACAAAGGGTAACAGAGAACCAGCCTCTGCAGCCTGACTCACAGCCATCTGCAGCCATCCCTGCACAGCTTCCCTCTGTCTTCCAAGAATGTTTAATAATGCAGCACACATAGCTGAGATCACCCTTCTGGCAAGTGCCTGCTGTGGTGTGAGACCAGACATCTGGCACCATTGCATCCACTATAGTCTCCAAGGCAATAATTTCTCCTTGCTCTTTGGAAGCTCTGTGTTCCTAAAGAAGCTGTCATCCTTCTTGATGTAAATGCAGCAGGTGTGAAAGGCTTTATCTGTGCTAACAAGCTCTAGATCGGGTGGCTGCTGCTCCAAGGAGCAGTGCTGCCTGCTCCTTGTATTGCCTGCTGAAGATATGCTGCCGGTCCATTCCTCATGTCCCAAAGCCTCTCCTGCTTGTTCCTATGCCTGTGTGCTGTGTCTGTAGCCAGCTGTTCTGCCAGGGGGATCACTGGAGATCTCCGCTGAGGTGAGGTATTCAGGAAGAATTAATTCCAGAGGAGGTACTTGCCAGCCCTGAAGCACTTTGTAGCACTAAAATGCTCACAGTAAGCAAACAATTTAGCAATGCCCCAGAGTTGTTTCTCTGGGCTTCTCTTGAGCAGTTGGCATTTTCTTACAAATGGGGTTGTATTTTGGGGCAATGTCAGAGGAAAACTCCCTATGCTGTTTATGTAGAAGAACCCCCTGTTAGGTTTTACCTGGACCTAAGACCAGCTCTAAGTGCTTGAAAGCAGCAATTTACTGAATATTCCTGATTGTGGGGTCACTGATGTACAGTGAGGGACTCCCATCTCCTGGAAGAAAGCCAAAATTGCTCTTCTGGCACAGCTGAGCCATCTGACAGCTGGAGTGATAGTCTCAGCCCAAGCATTTAATGTTCCCTGTTGTTGCCATGATATTTTCTGAAAAATCCCTTCACCAGGATTTTTCTCCTGAGAAGCTGAGAAGCCTCAGAAAAGAAATGTAAACAATAATTATCTGATTGCTTGGAATGTGGTCTGGAGGTTGCTTACCAATAGGTGCATCTTTGATTGGTTCCATGTGAATTGTTTTTCATTAATGACCAATCCCAGGCCAGCTGTGTCAGGACTCTGGTCAGTCACAAGTTTTTATTATTCATTCTTTTTCCACCCTTCTGTCTGTATCCTTTCTCTTTCTTTAACATAGTTTTAGTATATGATTTTCTTTTAGTATAATATCATAATATAATAAATCAACCTTCTGAGAACTTGGAATCAAATTCTCATCTCTCACCTCATCCTGGGAACCTCACAACACAAGACCCTGAGGGTAACATTGTGCTGCTGATTTATAGGAGTTGCTACAGTCACATCTGTCCCTTGCTGTGAGCCCTCTGAGGGAAAATGATGTAGTAGGTGCAAACTCAGCTTCATAATGGAAATTATTTGTTTGTCTGCTTCATATTGAGTGACAGCTGCTGCAAACTTGCTCCCCTGCAGTTCTCTTGCTGCAATTTTGTCTGTGCTCCCAAACATGGGTAGACTCTCCCCTCTGCTCCCTCAGGCTTGGGTTTCTGCCGAGTTATCTGTCAACTGCACCAGCTAATTGCTGGCAAGTATTGGATCAGGTGCTTTACAGGAACTCTGGCAGCTGCCATGGCTGTAAATAGTGGCTGGCTGATGTTTCCCAAGGGCTGGAGGGGAGAAAAGGTGTTTCCCACTGACTATTGGGGTGATGCTGTAGCACTTGGGAGGCAGCAGCAGGTTTGCCCTGTTACTCCAGGATGTGGGCCTGGGAGGACTTGCCCTTGCAGGCTGTGTAGCCCCAGTTTAGAAGCAGACTGGAGTCATTGGGCAGAAAAATGAAGTGAGGCTGAGTCATTTAGCAATTAGTGAGCCTTCAGCCCTGGTAAGAATCTGAGTAACTGAGAGGCAGAGTCTGCCTAGTGATTGCTGCTGAAGGATGTCATGGAGGCAGTCCACTTACAGTTCTGGCGGCTGTTCTGGGTTTAACATTTCCTTTTGTGTCCCCTGCTCATCTCCCCATCAGCAAGCTGGGGAATATGCATGGAAAACAAATCAGCAGCAGATAGTAGCATGTGAAGTGATTCTTCTGCTGGCACAGGTGGGACATTGGGCAATAACACCCGTGGTGATTTAAAGTCCAAAGATAATGTGTTGCTTGCTTGCTTGCAAGCCCTAAAATGGTTTGGAGGAAGGAGGTGAGAACCTGAGCCAGTTGATTTGTGATGGATGTTGGATACTGTAGAGCTGGTTTAGGTTTTATGTACTTGATTTCTTCAGAACTCATGAGTAGAGGGGACAGGCCGCTGTTACTGGTGTGAGCTGCTGCTCTACTCGTGAGCAGGCACAGGTGTCTGTGTAAGAGGCTCTGATCT
Source organism: Zonotrichia albicollis (assembly GCF_047830755.1). Lineage (NCBI taxonomy): Eukaryota > Metazoa > Chordata > Aves > Passeriformes > Passerellidae > Zonotrichia > Zonotrichia albicollis. Next base: position 8,010,934 of record NC_133845.1, on the reverse strand, counting down.
CCGAGATAATACAGGCCCCAAAATGCCCGTAGAGGTTTTTTTCCCCCTCTTTAGCACTTTTCAGGCAACATGGAGGCTCCCCATCGCCACTGGACTGGCTGGAGGCCTGTGCTGGATAAGGAAGTGAAAGCTCCCCTAAACCTTGCTCAGCTGCAGGAGTGAGCAAGACCTGCTGATGGATGTGAGGATAACACAATCCAGGATGGTAGTGAGCGCTGGTCTTGGGAGCACTAAGGAGATCTGCTGGTGTAACGGCCGCAAGAGAATGGAGGAACTAGGGACTCACAGTGAGAATCGATGCTTGGGGTCAGCCAAGAATGCCAGGAGGCAGGGAAATGGGAATTAGTCAAGCAGGAAGAGAGCCAATCCTCTTTGATGCCAAGAGGACCTTCTAAGCACCCAAAATTGCTGTGGGTGTGGAGATGCCTGGAGTAGCCTGTGGCTTCCAAAAGAGAAGGGTGAAGCAGGACGGTCTGTGCAGCTCAGGGTGCTGGGGCAACCCCCCAGCCTGGACTTGTCACTGCCCACACCCATGGAAGCATCTGAACTGCCCCAGCTAGCGGTTGTGAAAGGCTCTCCAAGCAATCATGTGAAATGTTTTCCTTTGATTCATCAGCTGTAATTCCTCCTGGAGACATGCTTTTCTCATGGCTTGCCTCCTGTAAGTCAGCTGTTCCCACTCAGGAGCTGAACTCTGGGCAGCCTTGCCTGGGTTCCTTTTCAAGGAATGCAGCCTTTCCTTTCACCCAAGCATTTGAGTGCACATAACACTCTGCTCTCTCTCTTCCCTGACCCTGTTCTTTGTGTTCCTAGGCTGAGGTTTCCCCTGATGAATTTATTTGGCTCCCTGATCTCTTTACTTTTCTTACAGGTTCTAAGAAGATGGGTACAATGAGACAAAAATGTCAACCCCTTGTATTTTGTGCAGGGGGACAAGCCAGCGCTGTTGCTGGATTACACAAACCCCTGGCATTGCCACCATTTGATGGGACTCTTGAGTTTCCTGTTCCCAGTTCAGTGGTATTGTGCCCTGACCAGAACTGAGCACAAATTTGGGCTGGTTTGTGTTTCCAGAATCCTGAATTGTCAGAAATGTGCTGCATCAACATGAAATGCAGTTTTTGGAGTCTAAGGGGTTTCTTTGTCACATAGAACAAGTGAAGAAGTTTTCTCTGATGCCTGAATGTTGAGGCACAGGGGGGAAATCCAGGGAGTTGCTGATAGACTGATGAGGTAATGAAACTCAAGTGGACTGGTGGCTCTCAGCCAACTTGTGAACCTTTTCCTAAGGGATAGAACTTTTCAGGGTGATTCAAAACAGCTCTTCCCCCACAGAACCCCACTTGGGTACCCTGCAGGCAAGGCCAGTTGCTCTGAGCTGCCTGGCTCAGTTCTCCATCTTGCCTACACTTGTTTCCCTTCCCTCTCGTTCTTTCTTTCTCCTGTTGGCTCCCTTTCCTCTGGACTATAGCAGAGGGATCTGGGATTTGCAGCCTGTCCCTTCCCACTTGCCAAACCTCCTTCCTGGCAGTGCTGCTTCAGGAGTCCTTGTGCCTTAGCCAAGAGGGACATCTAGTGGGGTTGGAGCTCAGGGACCTGGGGCTTGTCAATATTTCTTGCATTTTTATTTATTAATTTGTAATCATTATGAAGGAGCAGGAACTGAGGTTTTATGTAGTCCTGGTGGCATGCTAGCAAGGTGGACCTTTGGTGGCCAGTTCATGGGCTGTTTCTCTCTTCTTACTTGCACATAGGGACGTGACTGTGGAATAGGGCTTTTATGGGAAGAAAGGTGCTGTGGTAGGTGTCACTGTGCTCAGTAAAACAAAACCTGTCTGAACACACTTCTTGGTGGATTTGGTTGCACAAGGTTCAAACTTTGACTTGGAAAATCATCTGATCTCTTCTTGCTTGGCCATGATCCTGCTGGTTGTGGCAGGAGCCCCAGACTGCATGTGGGCACAAGGGAGAGAGAGTAGACACTGGATCTGGTGTTCAGGTGATGGAACAGCCCACTGCAGATCCTGTTGGAGCAGGTGCTGGGGCCCAACTGCTGGCCTCTTCTCATTAACTGTTTTATCCTTTAGCATTCTGTTATTCCAGGCATCTTCTGGGGACCATAATCCATAACAACTCCTGTTTAGGGAAGCTTTTAGTGGGCCATGTGTCTGGGGAGCTTAACTGCAAACTGTGGGACACTGGAATGCAAAGATTTGTACTTTTATTTGCTCAGTGCTGCAAAAGTGCTGCTGATGCTCCCTGGGCAAGAGAATGACCACAGTAAATGCTTCCTTTTGTGTTGCTGTAGCACTGTGTAAGCACAGATCTCAGAATGTTCCTTAACTCTGCAGGGAGGGCTGAGGCACAAACCATGCTCCTATTGTTAGCGTTCAAAAACACATAATCACGGGGGATTATATGCGGTGCTTTTTTATTAAGAGCTCTGGGTGCCAGGGCAAATCTGACTCCGACCATACATCCGAAATGATCGTGTTTTTATATTCTATTGTTATATAACTTTCACGTTAATTATTAAACTTATATTGTTCTATTGTACACATAGATTTAGCCCCCCTCTGAATTTCCAACATAGTTTCTCATTATCCTTCTTATGGTTATATAATAATTATATTTAATTACTAAACAATCATCACATCTAACAATTATATAATTTATCATACTGCTTACGCAGGTGCAGTTGATCTGGGAAAACACAAAGCTTAACATTTTAGATTCTAATTTTTTCCAGGGCTCCACTATCACTATGAGCCCTCACAGCTGTTTCTTGTTAAGATTTCTCCCCAGACTCCTCATCTCTGTCCATACAGTGGCGCTGCTGTGCAGAACAGCAGTGAAGTGTTTTACTGGGAGAGGCTCAGCTTCCCCCTTAGCACTGAGAGTCTGTGCTGTAGGTTTCTGTTTCAGGAACACTGGCACAGAAGCTCAGGAAGAACCACACAGCCACAGTATTAGAAAATATCCCAGTTTATTGCAGCATCTCAGTTCTGAGAGTTTTACAAAACAATGTATTTACAGGTAAGGAAGGGACTAAGCTGGAGTGTGCTTTGCTGGGGCAGGAACAGACTACAGAGGAAAAAGGAAGAAAATCAGCACATTCACAAGTCACATTTTTCTTTACAAAAGTAAGACAGGTATAAGGCTGGTGTGCACAGCTCATTGGTGTTGTCCTTGTGGGGAGCACTCCAAGAAAAATTCAGTGCAGCCCTTGTGCTCTTCACAGTGATTCCAGGCACCTGGGGCTCAGCAGAAACTCTATCAGCTCAGCTCAGTATGATGTTAAGGCACAATGCAGTGATGCCAATGGCTCTGGGTCTCCACATGTGCCAGCAGCTCTGCCTTTGGCTTCTCTCATAGCGAGTGATAGTGTTTGAGCAATGCCCATGGCTTTCTTTGGGGTGAGTGATGGCTTTGAGCTCTGCCTGTGGCTTCCCTCAGGGTGAGTGGTGGTGTTTCAGCCCAACATCTCTCTTTCAGGCCCCCAATCCTGGACTTGGCCAAGCCAGAAGCAGAGCTGGACAGAGGACAGAAGGAGGAGACCATGGTGTGGGACAAGGGAGGCATTCCAAAGGGAATCTCCCCAAAACTATGGTAAGACCTCCATTATGGCTGAACACCAGAGAAAGGATATGGACGGCTGTTTGAAAACAAATGCACCACTTAGAATATATGCTGAAACCTTGTTTTTGAACTTGTCCAATAAAGTTTGCCTCTAAACACAAACTGTCTTTTTTTTGATTAGATTTTTTTAAAAAGTTTATTACTATATGAAATCTTGAATGATGGCTCATTCAAATTGTTCATGGGAGCTGCACTAGCTTACCCCCCCAAGGGAAACTTCTCCAAATACGGATTTCTCAGACTAAGGCGTAAACCCAACCATCAGCTCTGGTTGCACATGGAGTCCCAGGCGCTCACAGCGAGGTAGAGGGAGGGTTGAAGTTCACAGTAGAGGCTGTGCATGGCTGGCACTGCCAAGTGTCTTCAGCCAGCGCTGTCCAAGAGGTGTCCAGGCAGGGATCCATCCCTAGAGGCCTGTGTGCTCCTGGATCCAGTCTCGCAAGCTCGTGAGCCGGCTGTACACCCCAGGTTTGTTCCTCTGGGCACAGCCATCGCCCCAGCTCACCACGCCAGCCAGGAACATCCGACTGCTGGGCTCCACACTGACCAGGGGCCCCCCAGAGTCTCCCTGCACAGAACCACACAGGAGCATAAGCACCAGCCCCATAGATCACTCTCGTGCACAGTGTTAAAGTCACTCACAAAAACTGAGCAAGAAATAATCACTAAATCTCTGTCTAAGTCAGCTGTCATTACAATTTTTTGGCCATTTCCTGAAACAAATATTTAAGCACGGCAGTAAGAGCCACAGTGCCAGAACAAAGAGCTATAAAATACCAGTCAAGCAGCCTGGCTTGCTAAGACTCTGAATAAAAGCCAGAAATTGGAGTATGGCTGTATATCGTATCTGGTGAGATGGAGTCTGGGCTATAGTTTTTGAGCTGTAAGTCATGCATCAACATAACTTGCTGCTGGTGCCCATTGTAATCTGTTCATTTTCTGAATCCAGGAGAATTCCCATAGATTTGTGTTATGTTAAAAATGTAAATATAAGTGGAAGCACATGAGCAAAGGACTGTCTCCCTGCCTAATAACCAATAACCAGCACTAAATCCAGGTGCTGCCTTACCTGGCAGGCATCCACACCACCGGTCAGGATCCCCACACACATCATGCGTGGTGTCAGCTGGTCTGTCAGGAGCTGGTTACACACAGTCTGGTTGATGAGCCGGATCTCTGCCTTCTGCAGGATGGAGGCTCCTGTGCCTGCCAAGATGGAAGAGCATCATTAGTAAAAATACACATTTTTTAACAGCTCCCTGTTTTTCCCTCAAGAAACACAGAAATCATAGACTTGTAAAATTTCAGAATGGTTTGAATTTGAAGAGAACTAAAGTCTGTCTTGTTCCATCCTGTGCCACAAGTAGGGACAGTTTCCACTACACCAGATTGCTCCAAGCCCTGTCCAATATGGCCTAGAATGCTTGCAGGGATGTGGCAGCCACAGCTTCTCCTGGCAACCTGTTTAAAATACATCAGTGCAGCACCAAATCACATGCCAGTGCTCACCTCCTTCTGCAGTTGCTCCCCATCCAGTCACCCACAGGTCCTTGCCCACAGGGAAGTTGTGGGTGGCATCGGGCAGGCAAATGGGCTGGACGACAGCTGTGAAGGTGACAGGGCTCTGCAGCTCCAGCACAGCAATGTCATAGTCGTAGGTGTAGTCATTGAAGAAGGGGTGGGAGATGATGCGCTTGATTTTGCGGGTTTGCACATTGGGGCCACTCCGGTCACCTTGGTCAGTCAGCCCCAGGTAGGCTGTCCATAGGCTGGGATCTGAATACCTGCACAGGGGCCATGAAATACAGGGTGAGACCTCAGCTTGGAGACAGCACTGCTCACTACTTTAAACAGTTTCCTTGAGGAATGCCTCTCAGAGTCAGTGTTGGAATATTGTGGTTTTGGTCGCCACAATATAAGAATATTAAACCATTAGAGAGTTTCCAAAGAAGGGCAACAAAGACGGTGAAGGGCCTTGAGGGGAAGCCATATAAGAAACAGCTGAGAGCACTTGGTCTGTTCAGCCTGGAGGAGACTGAGGGGAGACGTCATTGCAGTTACAACTTTCTGTGTGAGGGAGAGAAGAGGGGTAAACTCTGATATCTGTTCTGTGGTGCTCAGTGACAGGACCAGAGGAAACAGCCCGAAATTGTGCCGGGGAGGTTTAAGTTGGGTATCAGGAAAAGGCTCTTTTCTCCAGAGAGTGGTCAGGTACTGGAACAGACCACTGCTTGATGCAGGGCAGTGGCCACAGCATAAAGCCTGACTGAGCTCAAGAAGCATTTGGATGATACTCTCGGGCACATGGTGTGACTCTTGGGGATGGTGCTATGCAGGGACAGGAGCTGAACTCAGTGATCCTTGACGGTTTCTTCCAACTCAGCTTATTCTGTGATTCTGTGAAATACCTGGAAGCACAGGGATATGAGGCCAGTACCTGATGCCCTGCAGTGGCAGGAAGCAGTGTGCTGCCGACACCAGCCAGCTTGCTGACACCAGCGAGGCCCCACAGATGTGGCCCTGGCCCTTGACGTGCAGGCTGACCTGCCAGGGCCACTCTCCCACGTCCGAGTTCTGCCCACCAACGATCCGCGACTTCCTGATGTAGGAGCGGAGACCACAGTCTAGGGCAGAGAAGGAGAACAGGGGCTTGGTTTCTCCTGTTCTCATCCCACGCCTCCCCTCTGTTCCTCCAGGACATCTGACAGCACAAATACCCTGTTTACACATGTCAGGAAGGGTTGATGTTCTCTGCACAGATGCTAAATTAGCTACAACATTTACTGGCCAACTCTGTAAAGGGGAGATAAGCCCCTGTATTACCCATCTAAGCCTTCCTGAATAACACAGACACCCCACAGGCCGCTAAAGAACGTGGCTTGGATATTTCCATATCAAGCTCCTGTACAGAAACACACAGGGGCTCTCTCTGCCACACTGGGGTGTTTCTCTGAGAGACCCAGCCCAGAGTCCCATGTCTCCCCTATTCCTGAGGCACTCACTGCAGTTGTCCTCATCAGAATGATCCTCACAGTCCTGCTCCCCATCACACTCGGGGTTCTGTTTGCTGATGCAGTGTCCACTGCGGCACTTGTACGTGTACTCCTTGCAGGGGACCGTGGTCTGGCCTGCTGCAGGCAGGATGGAGGCACAGGGGTTAGTCCCAGTTCTGGGGAGGTCACATCAAGTCCACCTCTTCTGCCCAACCCCAGAGCATTTACACCCCATGCAAGCACACACATGAGGGTGCCCAGCCCCAAGGAATTCCATCAGAGGCTGCGTTTGCTGGCAGTCACCCTCCAGCTGACCCTCACCTGTGCTGCAGCTGCCCTCATCGCTCCCGTCCCCACAGTCGTCCTTGCCATCACATTTCTGTGTGCTGGGGACACACTTCCCGTTGTCGCACTTGAAGCTGTCAGCTGGGCAGCCTGGGGACAGAGAGCAGCTCCTGAGGGCTGGGCATGAATAGTGCAGCACCTCAGCACATGGCTGTGCCCAGCTCCTCTCCCCGAGACAAGTAAAGCCTCTGCAGCTCCAAAATACTGTGTCTCCAATCTCTTCTCCAAACTGCACACCACCACGCAGTTATTCAGCCCTTTCTATTCCTACAGCTCTGCTCATCCTTCTTTCCTCTGAGCTCTCATTCACCTGTATCAGGTGAGCACTCATCATGCCTGGGTTTTTTTGCCTGCTCATTTCCAGCACAGCACTTCCCTCCACCCCACAAGCCTCCATCACCCTAGTCGCCCCCTGTGTGCCTGCTTGAGCCCTCAGCCCTTTGTGCCTGCAGGGTGAGTCACTCACTGCACTGTAGCTCATCGCTGTTGTCACCACAGTCGTTCACGTTGTCACAGACCCAGAACCTGGGCTTGCACCAGCCATTCTGGCACTTGAACTGCTGCTCCGTACAGGCTGGAAGAGCAGAGTAAGAATCACAGGATCATTTAGGTTGGAACAGACCTCCAAGACCATCAAGTCCTACCTGAGACCAATCACCACTTTGTCAACCAGACCAGAGCACCGAGTGCCATGTCCACTCATTCCCTGGACACCTCCAGGGATGGGGACTCCTCTTGGAAAGCTGTTCTAATGCTAGAAATTAGGGGAGAGGCTGCAAAGGCACCTGTGAAGTCACCAGCAATCCACCCACCATGGCAGCTCTCCCAGTGGGTGTGCAAGCACTTGGGAACCCCAGAAACCAGCTCGGGACTGTGCACATGTACATAAATACACTACACACTCAGTACATCACAGTATTGCCACTTCTCTGGAGAACAAAGCCATTTGGAGCTGTTGTGTCTGAGGTAGTGGAGGCTGAAGCTGACATCATAACAGCAGGACAGCCAGAGGCAATACTGAAGGAAAGCAATTGCTGCAAGCAGTGGGAAAGCACCTGAGAAACCAGGATCATGGGGCAGCAGCACATCCTTCCCCAGAAAACTGCCCCTTCCAAACCAGGGCACCCCGTCTTCTCTAATAAACTGCAGACCCTGGACAATAACATTAACTATAGGACAGGTGTGCTAATCCAAGAGGAAAACCTGTTACACAAAGAAACAACTCCTGTGTGTCCCATGGGTTTTCCAGATGAGCTCTGCAAAGCCTGCCCAGTTGAGTAATGAAATGTGTCCCTCCACACCACTCAGCTCAGCCAAACCCACAATCAGCAGGATTACACAGAAAAACACATTCCCAGCTGGAAAGAGAGTGCGATGCCACTGGGAGAGGGCTGGATTAGCAGGAGCCCACAGCTCTTAGGCTGAGAAAGGATCCCCAATTGTGCACCGAGTCTCACTCCAGTCTGGAGGAGGGCAGCAGTGCTGGTTCCAGCCAGCACTGAGTCACATTACCCAGAACAAGCCTAACCACCCCATGGTCAGGCACCATGGCCTTTCCATGCTGTGCCAAAGAGAAACCAAAGGCTAGACTTACTGCAGGACCTCTCATCACTGCCGTCCACGCAGTCCAGCCACCCATCGCAGCGCATGCTCCTGTCGATGCAGCGGCCAGTATTGCAAGTGAACTTACCAGGGCAGGCTGAGAGGGAGAAAGGGACAAAACCACACATGAGCCCTCTTGGTGTCCCCTCTACATCCCTTCTGCAGAGTTTCCTATGCCTGCTTACAGCAGAACACAACAGGAAGATCAGGAGGTTTTCAGGAAAGCAAGGCATGCTGCTATGCCCCTATGGAAAAGGCTGCTTCCCAGTTTACAGGGCAGTGTAAACACAGAGGAGGGACAGCTCCACATCTCAGGGAAATGACTTTCCCCTCCCCAGCCCCAGGGTTTCAACTCACGGTCACTGGAGTCGTAGGACAGGAATTCTGCAGAGAAGCCTGTGTCTGTGTAGGACTGGTCCGAGTGGAACCGGAGCTCGATTTTGTTGGTGGTACTGGCCACCACAAACTGGGAGCGCTCCCCACAGTACCTGCAGGGAGAGAGCAAACAGGAGTCAAAAGGCTCGAGGTCAGCACCAAGAAAACCTCCTTCTATCCCTGATCTCCCTCCACACTCGGGAAGCTGAGAGGGCAGGAGAGCAGGGAGCAGGTCTGATCCCAGCACAGACTGCTGGGCCTCAGGGTCCGAATTCTGCTGCTGCTGGCAGAAGGTTTGGGCCAGTTGTAAACACCAACTTGTGACTTTAGGAATGACTGGGAACAAGTTCTTCCACATCCTTGCCTGCCCTACAATGTGTCTGATCTCAGATACACTGGACTCAGGCAGGATCCCATCTCACCATGGGCAGACTGGATCACGTACGTGAACAGCACTGCAGAGGCAGGTGCTGACTTTGATACCCTCTCTCTGAGGCAGGGTCAGCTCCCTTGTCCAAAACACTGTGAAACAAGATTAATCACCTGCCTCTGAGATTCTGAGTTTTCTCTCTGGCCCAGCTTATATCAGGCTGAGGAATGCATCTAGAAATGCATCACAGGACATGAGTGCCCTGAGAATGGAGAGCTGCTCGTTCAAGCAAACCTACCCCAGATGTTCCTGCCTTCCCACACATGAGCTATGTGCTGTGATGCTCCATAGCATCTGAGGGGTGGTTCAGCTGCAGCACACCACAGTACCAAGTGTGGGACTCCCCACTCATCACGGGGCAGTCCTGGGCTGAGGCAGCTGTGGGGTTTTCAGGGTCTCCCCCGAAAATGACTGCTGTGGGCCTCCCGAACAGAGAAGTCCAGTTAAGCACAACCTGTCCAGACCCCTCAGGCAGGCTCCAGGGCCGCAGGCAGTCTTAGCAAGCTCAGCTCTTAAGTGAGCCCAGCTCTTTAGTGATTTTCAGCTCATTAGTGATTTTCAGCTCTTTTGCTTGTTAAGTGCCTTTGGCAGATGCAGGGAGAGAGAGGAGAAGCTCTGTGTGAGGTTCCACAGAGATGTCTTTATTGGTATCTTCTGGAAAGGGTCTCAGTGACAGCTCTTCTGCCAAATTGGGCAAAAGTAGGGGTTTATATAGGGTACAGGAGTTTTAGGAAACAGTCCAATAGTAAAGGTCGAGGCAAAAGTGACCTATAGTCTTACACAGAGATAACAAGGGTCTGAAGGAAGAGGGGCTTCTTTTGGTCCAGTCATCATGACTAGGCATTTTCTGTCTTAGCAGGTCCTGTGCCTGCTACACTGGGCACCCTCCTGCCTCCTCCCAGCCCTCAGAGCACCAGCACACTTGTTCCCACAGCAGATTAAGGAAAGCACCAGTTAGTGTGTAAGTAAATGAAGCCACTCCATGGGTTCAGCCACCCAACACCCACCTTGTGCCGTTGATCTGCACATAGTCTTTGGTGCAGGAGCTGACTGGGATCCCAGGCTCCAGCACAAAGAACATGTTGAAACGCACCTTCACATTCTTTCTAGAGGGAACCTGCAAAAGGAAGCACGTCAGTGGGATATTCCTTTCTGGAGCAAGAAAAAAGGAATAATTTCACAGGAAGAGGGTTGTGCTTGAGGGAGGACAGAAGATAACTAAAAAGGGGAAATCAGTTTTCCAGCAGGAAAGAAACAGCTTCATAAAAGTCCCTGAGTCACCCTGGCTCCAGAATCCCCAGTGTAACAGGCATACAGAGGGGTGGAAGCCAGACCTGTGGTCAACAGTCAGTAACTGGCATGTCCCAAAGCCCACACTCTCATCCTTCTTGCATGAAGTTACAGGATTTTTCATGGTCTTCTGTGGGGTTCAGGCCTCTTACAACCTCTTCTGCCTTTGCCTCCAGTTCCTAAAGGCTCCCTCAATCATGCCAGACTTGGAGCCTCTGGGCCCCAGTTGCTGTGAGCTCCCTTGCATCATGTCCTGTATGAGCAGGGTCATTTGACAGACTTGTTAAGGGAAAGAGAGGGCCCATCTCACCTCAATGTTCCAGACACAGTCCATGTCTGGGGGGTAGTGTGCTGGGTAATAGGGAGTTGTGAAGGTGCCACTGTCTCCCTTCAGGGTCTCACCACAGGCTAAAATCAAGCAGGAAGGTAACAACAAATTAGAGATTTAGATGTGGTTTTTCCAAGCCTCACTCAGCTGGCTGTCATTGGAGGCAGTGGCAACAGTCTCTAGCATGGTTAAGTCACTCTCTGGAGAGAGCAGCTTTGCTCCAAGGCTTGAGAGAACCCAGGAGATCAATTAGGTGCTTCCATCAATCTGCATATCTAATCCAACATAATTCTCATTTTTGCCTCCTTGGGGAACATCCTTACTGCAGTCAAGAACACCGTAGGCAAGGCAAGCACCAGCTTCCAGGTGCTCCAGCCCTGGAAACATCCCTGGCAAACTGACCCCAACCACAGCCACCTCCCTGTTCAGCTGCCCGTGGCAGGGAGACATGGGGAAACAGGCCAAGGCCTCTGCTCACCTTTCATCTTTGGAAGCTGGAAGAACTCAGCCTTAAAGCCAGGGAATCGTCCCTCCTTGTTGGTAACCAATGTGACTAGCATGACGTTCTGGGAGGAGAGGAAGGTCAGGTTGTAGGATGGGGCATAATTCCCACAAAGTCTAGGAAGCAAAGGACAGAATTTGTAAGGCACTACTGCACAGGGAGCCTCAAGCAGCACAGCTCAGCTCTGAGCAGATCTCAGGATCACCCCAGACTTGGTGCCATACAGGAACACCCACCTAACCAAGGCATGGGGCTCCACGGGGCTCAGAGAGTCATACACCTTGATGTAGTCACTGTCATCTCTGCATGGCTCCAGCTCCAAGGTCTTGAAGGTGAGACTGATGCTGGAACTGGCATCTGCCCTCAATGCCCAGTAGCAGAGGGCATTGTTGGGGTATGGGCTGTTGGGGAAGCCTGGCGTGGTGAAACTGGTGACCTCCCCTTCCTTGGCGTGAAGGGAGAACATGCAGCTGTCTGCCCAGAGAGTAGAGAACAGTTAACAAGGCAAAGAAGCCTTGCCCTGCCTTTCCCTGGGATGCAGAGAGTAATTCCTGCAGGCTATCCCAGGGCAGATACCTCTTCCTGGATAACAGCAAGGCCTATGCCACAGTCTGTTTAACCCCAAAACAGCTCTAAGAATCACACTGGGGTCTGCCTTGCATGCACAGAACCTCTCTCCAAACCCTTCCCCATCCTGCAAGAGAAACACCACCCTAAAGACACCACTGAGATGGAAGAAGAACTGTACTTACTGTCCCGGGCAGAGTGAGCTATGCTGGGGTCCACAGCTGCAGAAAAAACAGAGCTGACATCACCCTTTGGGCTATGGGAAATCCCTGGGCACAAAGCCAAGGTTGTTCCTCAGACTGTCATTGATCTGGCCTCACTTGTGGAACCTCTCCCTGCAAACTGGCAGGAGAGCTCTTTCCTGGCCTCTGGGAGCTGAGGGAGCAAACTTTCCCTCTGCAGAGGGAGAACTCATCCTTGTCCCTCTTCCCTGGGCTCAGAGGAGAACACAGAGCATTTCAGCAAAGGGGAACAGGCCCATGCAGTCCCCTTTAGACTCTACATCCCGTTAAGCTGTGCTGTGACATCCAAGCCCTTACACCACCCTCAGGGCTGGCTTTCTCATGAGAGGGCTGACCAGCACCTTCTCCTTCCAGAGAAATATCCCACCTGATCCCATGCAGAGGCCCAGGGACAGCGGGACCGATACTCACGGAAAGCAATGACTGACTCCACCTTCAGCATGGGGTTTCTCAGGCGCGGGTTCCACCTCTGCACCAGGCTCTGCTTGTCAGCCATCGCCCTGTCCAGGCTCTCTTCCCGGTATTTGGGCACAAGGAATTCTGACCAGTAGTAGGCAATGACACTGCCTTCACTGTGGAAAGGGTAATTGTGGGATGAGGGCAAGGACAGACATGGGAGGACTCAAATACCACTAGAAGGGGTCAAACTACTTGATTAGCCAGTTTTGGAGTCTGGCCACAGGGAAGGGAGAGTTTCATTACAAGTTAAGCAAACAGCAAAGGCCCCTGCCAGCCTGAGCAGTCTCTCTCAGTGCTGCCAGGCACCACCCACTGCAGTTCACTTGATTTTTCCCAAGACATCTGGCAGAAAACCAAATGTATTTTCAGGTCACTTTTTACTGCTCACCCTTTCCTGTGCCATTCAGGGTGATTACGGGGGTACTTCTATCCCAGCATCCTGGGAAGGAGGGTAAATGGCTGATGTGATATCCTGGCGTCCTAGATGGGGCTCAGGCAGTGCCTAACACTCACCTGAAGGCAGTGATTATTGTCTCTTTGTGATAAGGACCAATATCAGCATGATTCTTGTAGATCTCCTCCACCTGAAAGGGTTAAAAAGAGGTGTTCAGCATGTCTAGAAGTGAGGAAAAGGGAAAGGCTGAAGACAGAGCTTCAAGCCTGCAAAGGAAAACCAGGGCACATCCCTGGCATCCCTGTGTGCAGGAATCTGCAGAGCCAAAGAAAGAAAGAAGGAGAGTTGAGAGCCCCAGAAGAGCACAGAGCTGCCCATCACAGCCTGTTCTGACTCAGCTCACCCACTCTTCCCTGGGGAAGGTGAATCCCCAAGTCTGAGGGAAGAGGCACAGCTTCAGCCTCTTTTAGACACCCTTTTAGCTCAGTTCCTGGCCCTGACTCATCCAGTGATTCTGGGACGTGCCCTGGCAGCTCCTATGGCACCAGGAGATACCATGGCACTGGGCTGGAGCTGGGATGTCAAGATCCAGTTCCAAAGAAGGTCCCTGCCCCCAGCCAGTGTGACACAGTTGTGACACAGTGAGCAGGGAAAGCTCCAAGGAATCTTACATGGCATATCCCCATGGCCATGGGGCAAGAGGAAAATTCCTTGCTTGTAGAAAGAGGGAGGCAAGAAATCTCTTACCGTGCTCTTCACCTTCTTGGCCAGCATACTGAACTCTGGAGAGCTGGAGTTCTCATAGGCGTCCAGGAATTCCCAGTTCAGAACCCGCAAGTGGCCATTGAAAACCTTCCGGACAGGTGTGTTCCTATCTGGAAGGGAACAGTTCAGGGTCAGGAAGGGCAGTCAGAGCTGGGACTGGTGCCACAGCAGATCCCCAGTGACAGCAATTGGGGCAGGGAGGTGAAAATGGTGTCTTCAGAGCTTGAGAGGGCACATGTGAGCAACACCGGGTAACAAAGCTTTTCCATGTGGAGGGATATGTTCCCAGGGTGTTACCCTACATGTCACCACCCACCAGACGTCACACTCACATTTGAAGTGCCAAAACAGGAGGCCAGTGGTGAGGGAGACAAGCAGAAAAACAATGATCAGGACAGTGATGACCACCTGCCGCTTTGGGCCGCGCTTCTCCATCTTCTTGGAGTTCATGGCAGGGAGGAACTCCACCCCTTCATCCAGGTTGTTCATGTCCTGGGAGAGGAGGGAAGGCAGGACAGTGAGAAAGCTGTTCTCAAAGCCTGGCTTGGGGAGGTCCAGCCACAGAGCAGCCTGAAGCAGGTCTGGGGACGAGGAATGCGGCGGCACTGAGAGCAAACCTCAGTGTTGGCAGCTCCACAGCCATGGCAGGACAAACCCTGAAGGTTTCTTCTTTGCTTTTCTGCACACACCTAATTCCTTTCTGGGCCTAATTTAAAGTCATGACTTCAAGCACACTCAGGGGCAAGTCCACACAACCTCCTGTGACCATGGCAGGTCACAAGCCCACAAGCTCCAAGATCTGCCTCAGCAGATGAAACTGCAGAGAAAAATTCACCCCCACAAAGTGCTCGCGTTGTGCAGGTGTGTCACCCAGAGCTCATGGGGCACAGCATGCTATAAATAGCATTTCCCTAATAGAAGAAATCAAGCTGCTTCCTTCCTTTAGAGCTTTTTCACAGCTCTCTGTCATGCCTCCTGAACCAGCAGCACTCCTGTGTTTCTGCTTGGAATCTCTCATCCAGCAAAAATACTTGCTAAAAGAATTAAACCAAAATATTAAGAAAAACACACAAAACATCCCCACAACCCACGAGCAGCCATGCTCCCGGGACAAGACGTGGAAGAGAGGAATGAGGAATGACACAGCTCTTGCTGTCATCATAATGGGCTGAGTGAGGAAGTGGAAGATGCGTTGAAGCATCGAGCTCTGTATCAGCTGTAAAACCTGAGCTCTATATCAGCTGTAAAACCATTGGTATCCCAAGGTTTCAGTTTCTCTCACCTTCTGTTCTGTTCCTCCATCCTTGTCCTGCTTGTGCATCTGTACCTCTCACCTGGGGGGGAGCTGGGGGGAAGGTTTGGACAGCTACAGACCTAGATGTTTTTCAAGGATCCCACACAGCATCCTTGGCACTGTTGGACATTGTGGGGGCCCAGATCCACAACGACCCTGGCACCTCCTCTCCTGCCAGCACAGCCAGTGGTGTGGCCAGAGCTCACCACATCTGCTTCTGATCTGTGCCTCCCTTGGGAAGGAAGGGCTCTGCACGTGCTGCAATGGCCCAAAACAGGAGGATCCTTCACCTTTCTGCTCACCACCTTCCCATTTTCTCCTCAGCAGGCATTCAGCAGCTTCCTGGGCTCTGGAACCTCAGCATGGACACCACGGCACAAAGTGCCAGCTCACACAAATATGTGGCATTTCCATGTGCCCCATGCTCCAGAAGGGTAAAGCTGTCTCCACAAACAGAGGGTCAGGCTCTGCCTGTCCTCTCTCAGCCCAGGGCTCACACAAACCTACTCCAACAGCTTGGGTTAATTTGAAGCAAATGTCACAAGCCCCTAAATTAAGGAAAAATATGTACAAGGGGGATATAGCTTGATAGAACACAAGGGAATGGCTTTGAAACGAAAAGATAGCAGGGTTTGACAGGATACTGGAAAGAAATTCTTCCCTCTGAGGGTGGTGAGGCCTTGGCATAGGTTGCCCAGAGAACCTGTGGCTGCCTCATCCCTGGCAATGTCCAAGGCCAGATTGGACAGGGCTTGGAGCAGCCTGGTCTAGTAGAAGGCATCCCTGCCCATGGCAGGGCAGTGGGACTGGATGGGCTTTAAGGTCCCTTCCAATCCAAACCACTCTGGGATTCTATGAAAAACAACTAGCAAATGGGATCCTGCTAACATAGGGATCTCTGAGCCTGCTGTACAGACATAAGGAAAACGCCATCTTCACTGCATTTCCTCACTGAACTTCCAGCAGGTACTTCATCTTATCTTTCCTCAGCCTTGCCTGGCAGGAAAGCCCAGCTCCCACTTGAACCATTCCCCCACTTCTTTTGCCCTTTTCTTCACCCAATGCCTGTGCTCTCCTCCCACCCTCCACACCCCATTGCAGCCTCTCTTCCTTGCAGTATTTGCCCAGGGCCCTTCAGAACAGAAAGGGAAGTGGCAGGCACCTTACTCCGAGTTGTTGTCAAGGACTCTAAGTTTAATCCTCTGCAAACACCAGAAGACCACCAAGACCAGAGCAGCTCGCCAGTTTTCACATCACCTGCTCTCAGAATCCTCTCAGTTTATTATTTGGAGGTTCAGGGAAGGAGCCTTCATTCATTTTTGAGCTTTACTGCCTAAGGCTAGACAGAAAGAACTGTTTCTATCCCCAAAATCCACCCACCTCCAAAATAAAGAGACCTAGCAGGGCTACAGAGGACAATGCCATGGGGAATGCTCTGAATCCTGTTTGGCTTCTGATCATACAGGAAAAGCTTGAAGGAAAGGAAAGGAAACTTTGAAGCAGATGGCACACAAAATAAATCTTAAATACACAGAGACATCCTAAATCAAGAAATTCTTCAATCAAAGTCAAGACTACCTGGAATTTGACACACAGTCTTCCAAACTAGCTCCTACCAGTTTTCCAGTCATGAAATAAATCCCCCCAAAACCTGGTAAAGAAAAGAAACTGGCCACAAAGCTTGCAAACACATCCTCTCTCCCTCCACAGGGCTGTTTACAATGCAGAGCCTTCTCAGGACTTCCAAGCCATTGCTGCTGTTTATCAACATCTGCAGGAGTCTATGGCAAGAAGACATTCTCAGGCACTTAAATGATCTATCAGTTTCCTCAGACTTCCTGGAGCCAGCGAGGAAGAACTGCAAAGAAAACCAATTTTCCACAAGAAAACTCTTCAGCTGAGTTCATACACTTCCGTTTCACCAAACTGCCAGGATAAAATAAGAGTCAGCAGCAAGCAGGAGCTCCTGCTGTATGACACTGCACAACAATGTGGCTGATGCATTTTAACATCCCCTTTAAGCTAAAGATTGTGTCCTTGCAGAGAGAAAACTCTCCCAGGGAGAAAAATCATTGCTGTGATTCAATCAGAAGGCAAACAGAGCCCCCCTCTGCCTCCAGCACACACAGGCAAATGCACTGCTCCTGGGAGCAAGGAAATTAGACAGGAAAACTCACCATGCATTCTCTTTAGGCAATTTCCCTGCTTTCCTTGGAAAAAAAAATAGTATGAAAAAGCTAAACCTGGGAGTTTACAGTCCACCTTCGTCAGTTTTTCTTGCTCCAAAGCTGAGCCAGCAGCAACACAGAAACTTCTGGGAAGGTTACTTTTGTTTTTCCACCAGTACAAGGTGCACAAGCAGCCACTGACACTGCTACTTGCCAGAAGTTATCCCGTGACTACAAGCAGATAGGAGGCATGATCCAAAGAGGTTTCCCTCCCTACTCACCCTCTGTGCTGTATTCCAGCTCTCATCCTCTTCCATTCCCATACCCTATGAATGCCATTATATTCCTCAGCCAACACACACACTTGTGTGAAGAGCCCTCACCCATCACAGCCTGGGTAAGGAACAGCCATTCCTGCAAACTCTTCCCAATACCCAGTGAAGAATCTGAAGCCTCTCCCAAGCACTGGAATGATGAATCAGGGCACGCAGAAGGTGAGGCCCTGTGTCCTGAACTCTAAGAGGCTGAAACCTCCCTGCCCACGCTCTGCACAAAAACCACCAGTTTGACCTGAGGATGAGACTAGCCTGTGTCCCACAAGTGCAGCTCAGCCTCTGCCCCCCTCACTCCCTGTGCTCCACATGCCCTTTGCGCCCAACACATGGAAGGAAAAGTACCCTGTCACCATTCTCTAAGCTAGACGGAAACCAGACAAAATCACATGCAAGACAGGCTCAAAGATTATGGTTAAATCAAGAAAAAGACAACTGCAATGTAATCTCCTTTAGCTGATGGCTGCTGCACATTTCCCTCGCGTGCTCTGAACAGTGGCAGCTCTAAACTAGAGAGGAGCTGACACATACTGGGCTCACCTTCTCCATGGTTCCTCCAGAAACCGTCTCTAGCCCCAAGTGACTCAAGGTCTGACTGTCTCACCCTTCTCAAGGAAACTGCTCCAATAAACATTATTAACAGAAAACCTCCCTTGATATTCTCTCTGCCTTAGTCACTGCAGCAGTTACTTCCTTCTGCTCCTCCTCACTCAGTCCTTGCCGGTACGGCCAGGCTCCCCACACAGGGAGTGTGACCCACACTGGTCACAGCACCAGCTGTGGCAGCAAAACCAATCCAGGGAAAAGTTCAGACAGGCACTGCCCCAGCTCTCTCATGCCTCAATTTCCCCTGGAGTACCAACTCCATGAAGAAATTTTGAAAAGAAGTGCACATAGATGGATTCATAGAGCGCTTGGAGGGCTCCTGCTCCTCGGCACAGTGTTTGAGCTCAGTCCTGGGGAGAGCAGACCTCCTACTCCTCCTTCTCTAAGCCACACAATGTATTTTTAGACAGTGACTGTGTTCAGTCAAACTGGACAAACCAGATGCAGAAGTGACTAATTCTGTCAGCAGGAAATTCAGCTGGCACAAGGGGGTGGTGGGAACCAGCTCTGCACTGGAGATCTTATGGGAAAGCAGAGAGATTCTCCTGCAGTGGGGGATCATGGAAAGGCTGGGATACGCCATGGAATATGGCTCTCCAGCATGATGTGTGCAAAGCAGGGGTCCCACTGGGATCAGCATCCCCCAATGAGGCTGGTTTCTGCCTTTTTGGCACTCCCGGATGGCGATGTGTCCCAGGCACCAACCCCCTTACTGTTCCCCTCTCCTCCAAAACAGCTGATCAATCTCTCTCTCAGTTTCTGCATCTGTTTACAGGATTTTGACCCACAGGACTGGGCTCCTGGCCATTAGTTTCACCTGTCCTTTATGAACACCAGATAATTTGTTCATCCAGCACCAGACATGAGATTTACCAACTTCCTTTGACTTTCCCAACTCCAGACTCTGCAGGTCTGCCACAAGACTGCTCAGGGCCAAAGCTGCCCAGATCATACAAGGTAAGAGCAAGTGTGCAAACAAATAAAATCTCACAGCAAAAAAAGGTCACTGTTTGACACCAATGTACACAACCAAGAAAAGGAACCCATAAAATGCCAAGCTGGAGGAGGCATAGGGAGGTCAGAGATGAAGCGGAGTCATTGGACAGCATGGTTAGACTCTTGAGGGTAATTACAACTTGCAGATCCCAGCCTGTGTATCCAAGAGGCAATTCCCACCTCCTCTTTTGTAGCCACACCTGCCTCGGGTGGTGTTCAATAAAAACTAAAACAAATACCACATGAGAAACGAGAAGAATGAAACCTGTTGACCGGGCCACAATCTCAGGACATAGCCAGCAAGGCAGTTCAGAGCTCAGGAGACCAACACGGTGGGGTTGTGTGGCAAAAAGTTGTATTTTCAAAAGCTGAGAATTCCTGGATCATGTTGAAAGCCCACACCAGCTTTGTGGTGCCAGTATGAGGGAAAACAGCCTGTTACCCATCAGAAAAAGTAAAACAAATGTAAACCGCATGTGCAACTCACTTCACCCAAGTAGCTCAAGTACAGCTACAGCATCCTTAAATCAACTCCCTCACCAACTTTTTTGCAAACCCAAATAACTCCTCTGGAAAAAGATCTGATAAGAATCATCTTCTCACTTCTCACTCTTGATAAGAAATAGATGGAAACAGCACACGTGGGAAGCGAAGTTTATATAAGGCGTATTCATGCTGTGCCACCCCACCACAGGCAGCAAAGCACCGAAGAAACTTTGCCAGTGCATTATTTTTTGTCTTCAGTTCTGTATTAAGGGCAATGAAGCTATAAAATGATGACATCAAAACTAGAAAGGGAATATGGGGCAAGAGCTCAAGGACAGAGTCCTCTAGACTGTGCACCTTCCAGGCGCAGAGGGCAGGTGCAATAGCAAAAGATACAGGTCACACACACCTATTTCACATACCAAGTTTGAGCTTAACCCTCTACAGCAGATTGTCTTGTGATCACTCTGAGTCATATGAGAAAACAAATTCCTTTAGGTTTATTATAGAAGAAACTAATGTTAATTTTTGCAGAGATAGCATAGGCTTGGCTTGCTGTCCTGTCCAGGCTGATCAGTGCAGCTCTGTCCTGCATCACAGCAGCTCAGAAAAAGCTACCATGCTTCTGTTTTTCTGTGGTACTAGAGGATTTTACACTTAAATCTTAGCAACTCTTGGGGAGAAGCTGGGAATAAAGGTACTCTACAGCCCTGATCTGTGTACCTATGGGCCATGAAATTCCTCCTTGCAACACACAGATGTCCCAAGAGCGGCAGAGAAACATGCCACAGATGCAAACAGCTCATTTAAATCACTTGTATGTCTTTCCTGGTACAGACAGAACTGTCTGGAAAACAGAACTGCCTCCAGCAGCTTAACCAAAGCAGCTGAGCCCCAGACCTCAGCCTCCACAATCCTTGTGACACTTTACTCATTCCTGAAGTTCTGAGGTGGATCGGGATCATGGGTCTCCGATGTTTGAAGCCAACAGCAAAGAAAACATGAGCACCTCCAACCAGGAAATTCTCCGTCTGCCAAACCCATCCCTGTTGGCTGCTCCCTCCGCATCCCAGCCCATGGCCCGGATATTGCAGGGCAAATTATTTCCCAGTCTGTCCCCAGCGGCCTTTGGATGGAAATGATACATTCTACTCTGGGCAAGGGGAGAGAGAACCTTTGTACCGATACCTTCCCCAGAGCCAGGCCCTCAAAACACTCTCACTGCTCCCTCAAGGGTTTTACAGAGTGATCTTTCATTTGCTGAGCAAAGGTCTGGCCTCAGCCCTTTTCTCATTGTGTCTTCCTTATCCCTGTTTGCTTTTGGCACCAACAGCAGCCAAACTGGCCCAAGCAGCAGCTCACCTGCCAGCCACTACCCCAAGGAAACACTCTGCACCTTTCCAAGGAAGAGTAGCAGCTTCTCCTCAGCCCAAGAACTACAGCAGCTCCTTTACCAGCACAGGAGGAGACACAAGATGTTGCAAAACCACTAATTTCCTCCACTCTCATGTTTATAAGGGGCCAAGTCCAACAACAGTCCATGGGTGACAAAATCCTTGGGTTGTTTCCTGCCAGGAGAGGCAAGTACTGTCTTCAGGGAAGCTGCTCTGGATCAGATCTGTCCCTCTTAAACTGACACAGGGGGAAAACTGATCCAGAACCAGGGAAGGGATTCGCTTGAGCCCTCAGTCCTGCATAAAGACAAATCAGAGCACAAAGCTATCTTCTGCCAGGAGAACAAGCCAGGCAGGGAAGACCATGTCCCACAGGTGCCACCCCAGCCTGTGGGACAAGGAGCCACCCCAGGGACAAGGAGCTTGAGCTGAACTGCTTCAGCGAGAGCATCTCCTTCGCACTCCCAGTCACGGAACACACCGGACAGTGAGATAGGAGGCAAGGGAAAATTTCTTGCTGCAGGCCAGCTTTTTGATCAGTGCCAGAACCAGCAGCTCCTATGTTGCTGCGAGATAATAACTACTAAAGCCAGGCCTCAGAGACAGACACCACACAGCCTGCTGGTAAGGTGGAAAATGCTGTTGTCCTGCTTTAACCCAAAACCCTGGGTTTGGAAGAGCTCTGTGGCACAGAACAGGCTCTGGAGGTGCAACCCAAACTCAGCCATCCCTGCCCGACCCTCAGCCAGGAAGATCTACACAAGAAGCTCACTCAAGTCTCAGAACACACTGATTAAGCAGCGGTTAATTAATGAAGCCCCACAGCCCTCCCTTTACAACGCTTGAACAGGTTTAGTTGGATCTGTTGCTAAACAACCGAGAGCCAGGCACTGCACACAGCTTGCTAGCATGGAGTTTACCTTTACTCACAACCCCACTGTCTTTAGCTGAAGCTGAAACCAAAAGCCCCGGAGCGACGGCAGCACCAACACCGAGGAGATCCAAAGCCGGCACTGACAGGCGATCTCCACTTCCCCAAAGCTGGTTTTTTTCTGCTCTGCTGAGCTCAGCAACGTCCCCCACACAAGTTCTCCTGACCTTACCCAAGGGTGAGCTGGAATCCCCCCTTCCTGAGGGATCCAGAGCAGCCCTGAACCCACCAGGCTCGAAGGAACCAGACGAGCAGAGGGCGAGGCATCTCGGCCCACGGCTGGCAGGTGCTGTGGGAGCTCCCCTGCCCAGGTGTGCCCTCACCTGCAGCTGGGTGCTGTACCGCACGCCGGCCCCGCTGGCCGGGGGGCTTCGCTCCATGGCCGGGGCAGTGCGGCGCGGCTCAGGCCGCCATGGCGCGGTGGCTGCGGCCTGGGCGCCGGGCCCGGCTCCTCCTCCCGGCGCTCCCGCAGGTGCGGGCAGCCGGAAACGCCCGCAGGTGCTGGGCCGCTCCCGCCTCGCCTCTCCACAGAAATACGGGAAAACACCGTGCCCAAAAGCCCCGCATCAGCTCTGCAACATCCAAGAGATCCTTCAGCCACAAGCTTTGCTTTAGCAAATGAAACCAGAAAAATCTTGTCTTCTAAGAGAGGCTGCCCTGCAATCGGTAGGAGGGCTGGCTGGCATGCAGAGATGCACGGTTCCTAAAGAAAAGCTTTGTGTATCCAGGGTCTCATCCCTCCTCCGGTGACAGCATTATCATGCTATGAAGCCCTGCTGCAAAGAGGGCACTCTCAGCACTAACAGATAGTTTACCCCAGGGACAAGATTCATGCTCCCAAAAACATTTGGTTCACTCAGAAGCAAAATATTACCTTTCCTCAGCCTGAAATCTGCCCTCAGCAAGGCTACATCAGTGTAGGAATGAGCTTTCTCTTGGCTAACAGAGATCAGATGCAACGTGAACAACACGGCAGTGCTGCAGAAACTGCTGTGCACCCAAACGTGGCACTCAGGGGATGCTCACATAGCAACAGCCCCTGGGGCCTGTGTGGTTTAATATTAAACAGAGAGGGAAAGGAGGAACTGGGGTTCTGAGAAAACTCTAATGCAGGTTTAAAAGAATTTATAACACTGAAAGCTGCATTCAATCTTACTTCACGATTTACCCTTTCTTGAAAAGATGATTCATACACACACATTGCAATATTTAGGTTTCTCACATTCAAGAGCAAGTCAGGATTAAAACAGCTAGATCAAACTCACTCTTTCACATAAAAGTTCTTCCTTTCTCCATCTTACATGTGCCAATCCGTATGAATATGCAATATGCCCATTCAAAATTGAACTGGCCACCCCATGCTGAGCCACACTTTTTACACCAATTGCATCCTGCCCTGAAACTGAATTTTTTAAACACTTGACCACTTAAAACTGCCCAAAACTCTTGTTCTGGTACAACAAGAGTTGCTGATCACACGCAGAAAATACCTTGCTGAGTCTCCTTTGTTTCCCCTTGCTCTACATGGTCTCCTGCGGAGCAGAAGTTTTGCAGGCTTTTTGCAGGTGGTTTTTTTGGGAAAAAATAGAGAAGGAGTGAGGTCTCTGAGCCTGCTATGGTGTAGAAACACATAAACCACCGCCTTCCCTGCCCCCTCAGCAGCTGCCAGAATCCAACCCACCGCAGAACACGGCACAGGAGGCAGCATCCCCGAATTTAAGGTAGTCCTTTTGAAAAGGTGCCGTGTTAGTCAGGCTGATGTCAGGAGCTCTCAGCGCTCCTGCTGATGCCCAGCCCTGCCCAGCGCTGTATTACAGCCACTCCCTTACCTGCCTGGCTGCAGTCTGTCTTAACACCCCCGTGAAACAGCATATTTTGGGTACAAAGCAGCTGCTCCCAGCTGAACTACTGCTCCTACATTCTACACATTCTTCCTGTTTGGCGCATCCACTGATCTCCTCCAGGCTGATGGCAAGCAAACACCCCTGCATCAGGAATGTAGATGATGAGGGCAAAATGTGAAGATCCACAATCCCTGGTTCGACACCGAGCTGTGAATGCTCACTGTTTCCTGCCATTCAAGCCACTGACATTTTACAAACTACTTCACGAGCCCTCTTTGAACAAGGGGACACAGTCACCGTGGGGAAAGCCAGCAAGCAATATATGTGCAAAATGTAAATATTATATAGCTGGGAGGTGGCTAGTTCGAGGCCTCAATACCAGGGATTCCGGTTTTTCTGTTGCTGGAGTACAGGGATTTCCTTCGTGGCTCTGCTGCAGCCATTACCGAGTCACAGTGGTGGGAGCAAGTCGCCTCCTGGGCAGAGTACAACCCCAAAACATACAATAACAATTCCCAACCTGTCTGCCACGTGCTTTTTTTAGTGAGAGACTTCCATGTCTGACTGAAAGACGCTGAGCGCAGCCGAGGCACGGTGAAAACGCAATAAAGCATAAAGTTCTAGGCACTCACCTTCATGCAATGGCAGCAGCCACCCGCAAAGCTTCTGTTTGCTCCCGCTGGAACCAGTTCATCCAATAAAAGCTGTCACCTCCTCCTCCTCCTCGCGTTGTCTCAATGTAGCCGCAACAGCATCTTGAGAGCAGAGACGAGGTTTGGGAGGAAGGCGAGCCCTGAAATCTGAGAACCAAGTCCGGCTTGGTCAGAATCTGTGCGAGTTGCAAGAGCTAAATCGCCCTGAGCTCGAACCCCAGACAAGGATCAGCTGCAGGAGCAGCAAACTCTGTCGGGGCAGGCAGGATCCTTCCGCATCAGCTCCCAGCCCTAGGAATGCCATGCACGTGAAGGAGGGGAAGAACTGCTTACAGAAGGAATGAAGGCCGGCTGCCGGCGGGAGAGGAGTCTTCTGGTGGAGGTGGTTGCCAGGAATTCTAGCAAAGGAGCACCATCCATCCACACCAGCGACGGGCCAGATTCACTCAGGGACAAAGGCTTTTCCTTCCCGTAGTATGGCTCAATGATTGTACTCTCAGCGCGACTCCCAAATTCAAATTTCAGCGACAGTGCCCTCCCACCCAGATTCCTGCCAGGCAACCCTGAAACCACCCCATCTCACAGCTCAATCCGGTCCGGCAACTTCTAAAGCATTACAAAAGACTGGGAGAGAGATAAAACTCACAGGGTGTCCTGTTACTTTGCATTCCAAAGAGTAAATAAAAGGCTGATTCAGTGGGAGGAGAGGAAAACGTCATCCAGCAGCGCTGTGCTTTCCAGCTGAACAGGCAGCCCCCAGAGCAAGGGCTGGGTACCGCTGGGGATGGGCACAGCCACCTTGGGCTGATCCAGCCTCTCTATCTGCAACGCAAGGGAGTAATTACTGACTGTGGAGAATGGGAGCTGGAAAGGTGTAGCAAGTTGCTCTCAATTGGCTACATGCTGCTCTGGGGCAGAACAGGGAGGTGGCACTCCCCTTCCCAAAGCTGTTCAAGGGTTACTGTGTCATTTGGATGGAAACTTCTCCTTTGATCTCAAATGCTTCTCTCACGAGCTCAGGAATGAGAGCCCTGCTCCCAAAACATGATTTTGGCAGAGATCAGAAGTAGCTTTGCCCTCCTGAGATCGTGAAAGCTGGCCAGAACTAAAGGGGCCTAGTGCCCTGCTCCATCTCAGGGATGTCATGGGCATAAGGGCAGCCTCCAACACAGCCCAGACAGCTCCTAGAATCGCATCCAAAATCCAGGAGGGTAATTTCCCGTGCCTCTGCTTCTGGTGCCAGCCACGGGGCTCCCAAAGGAATACAAAGCACTAGGGAACACTAGGATGTAACCTTGCTGCCGGGACTATAAAGACAGCTAGGTCTCCTTGAGCTCTTCAACGCTAGAAAGCAGAGAAACTCTTCTGTGAGCTCTGAATCAGCAGCAGCAGTGTTTGCCAGCCAAACTGTGAACGCAAGAGTGGACAGGCCTGACCGCCTGGTTTCTGGCACCGTGTGTTTTGAAACCACTGGGCACGCCCAAGGCTCCAAGTCAGGTAAAGTTTGTCTTCTAACGAGCTGCAAATGTGTAAACTGAGGCCTTGACTTAGCTTAAAGCAGAGCGCCCTTTCACCCTCCCCCAGATCTCTTTGACTCACCTCAACACAAGCTGAAAATTAAGAATACAATAAATCCTGTCAACCAGCCTAATTCAGCTTTGTAATTATAATTACAAAGGACTCATCCCTCCGACTGGGGGCTCTCCTGGTCACAACTGCCTGAAAACAGACTAAACTTTCCTGTTGCCCTTCAAAGGAACAGGGTGCTAATTTTCTGCCAAAAAATACTTAGGGCTTTTTGGGAAATACCCAGCTTTGCACATTAACACCTTCCCTCCTCTCAGCTGTCCTAGCAGAGGCTGGAACAACAGCCCAGCTAAGTTTAGGATTTTTGGTAAAGTACAGAGGCTGCATATGACATTGCAATTATAAAAGTGACAGGACAGATAACAACCTTTGCACCAGCACCTTCACAGCCATTTCAGGGGCCATCCTAAGTTGGAAGCCACTTGTAAGCCCCCCTCAGTACAGGAGCACTGGCAGACCCAAAAGCTCAGCTTACCAAGTTACTGATTGTCATTAAGGTACTCAGGACATTCTTAGCCAGTGAAACAGAACTTACTTCCTTACACAAACAAAGGGAGTGCAAAGGGAGGTCAGTCATTCATAAAGCCGCAGTGACTAGAGGGCTTGTGACTGTCTCATATCCATAATTTCACTGTGTAACTGAGTACACAAGAATAATTCTCACCACAGGCTGACTTACAAGAACTCTCCTTAAGCAGTTTAAAAGCCCTCAGTGCATATTCCTTTTGCTTTTTTTTTTTAGTAATCCAGCATACTTTTATATATATATAAGCATATTTTTGTATGCATGTCAAGCAGCCATTGCTTCCCCAAGCACAAACCAAAAAGCTTCCATACATTGCTTCAGAATAACAAATAAAAACATTAAAGCCACTTGCCACGTTTCCAAAAAATGCCAGCACCTTGCAGGTCGCTGTTAACTCTTCAAGCAGTGTCAGCACGGGGGAGAGCATCCTGACCTGCAGCAGGTTTGCTCTTCTTTTCTTTCTCTGCTCTACTTTCCAGGCCCTGATGGCCTTGCTGTGTGTCAGCACAGCCACTTACTGATGCTCCTCTGGGATTTGGCTGGCACCTTCTCTAAGTGTCATTGCAAAACCTCGTGGTTCTAGAGCTCTGAAGGACCAGCATGTTTCTGCTTCAAGGATCTTGCATTTGGCAGCTGACTTATTCTGCTCCAGGTGCAAACTGCAGGACAGTGAGAAAAAGTAACATTAGGAGGTATGGGTGCAAGGCTCACCAAATTGGTTTGGCGAACACTTCCAGACATAAAGAAACAAATTCCTTCTTAAAATACTGACCTCTGATTGAGTTTCAGTATTCAGGCCTCAATGCAGGATGCCGTGTACAAGATTAATCCAGGTCCGAATGAACTAATCCACATTGAATGGGTAACTTGGCATAACCTGTGTCATCACCTGTGTCATCCCTAAATTAAATCATCAATAGCTCAAATTTGCACTACTCATGCAGAATTTCTTTAATAGTCCACAAAACCAAATGGCTCTATCCAGGGGGTGATTCACCATACAGGAACAGGAGAGAGGTCAAATAAATTGTTCCTCTGGAGGGATCAGCAGCTGCAAATGCAGTCTTGTGGTGAGAAATTCAGATTTATTTATTGAGAAATTCAAAGGACAAGAAAGATGATTCCAGTTTTCCACCTCTGGATCTACACACATCTGGTCTATCCACATAACTAGGTTCCAATAAATCTCAGATTGAGATGAGTCAGTTGCAAAGGGGTTAAGTACAGGATTAAACAATTTTTCTACCAAAGCATGTTTCCAGCATGGACCCAGCAGCACATTCTCCCTTCCCCACAGCTCGAAACTGCTGTGTTTAGTGTTTAGGCTATAGGGCAAAGTCTGAATTCCAGAATGCCATCCTACAGGATGAACAGCACCCAGCCAGAAAGGTCCTGAGTTCGGGCACTATGTACCCAACTTGTGGCAGGCACAAGAATTGGGTCTATTGTGAGGTGGTTCAGGTTTGCCATGTGACAAACAAGTAACAAGGTTTTTGCATTTACTAAAAACAATGCTAGGATTTTCAAAGGTATTGGAAAAATGAAGATCAACTGTTAAAACATGTCCAGTTAATGACTCTTTTGACAGGAACACCTGAGGTGAGCTCACAGGGTTATGAGGGCATCCTACTGAATTATATAAATACAGATTTCCCCCATGATTTAAATAAAACAAAACCGTTGTTAAAATAAAGTTTAGAAAGGTTTTAAATGGCTAGTGGCTGTTTGTGTAGCCTGCTCAGTTTTTTAAAGCAGGTTTTACACAATATTCTCTTTGTGGAAATAAACTCCTAATCCACAGCTTTTAGGAGATAAACAAGGCTCTTTGATAACTAGTGAGCATCTCAATGTGACAAAAACAGGCTGAACTTATTTTTTAAACTAGAAAAGGTATTGACAAAGATTCATCAGGCTGAATGGCCCTTTAGTTCCAGGCAGGACAGGTGGAAAATGGGTAATGTCAGTATAAATACTTTCTCTAGGCCCTCTTCCCCTGCATGCTGCCCTAGCAGCTCTTACTGCAGGACTCCTCCAGAACAGCTTTCAGGCTGCAGAGCAAGAGGATGTGGGAGCATACACCACCTGGAACACAGTCTAGTTTGTAGATACCCTCCCCCAGTCTCAGCACACCCTCAAAACCACAGGAGCCCTTCTCTGCCCTTCTGCCTCATATAGTTCAAAGTTACTTATTAAAAACAAGGGCTCTTGACTTGCAGTAGCTTAGGGGTTATTTTTCAACCAGAGTGGAGCAGCTCATCAGACAGGTGGTAGCTGAATCACAACAGGCTGTCCTTTGTTTGTGAAAGCTAGGATAAACACTTCCTACCCAAGCCAGCACATGGCCATTCAAAATCAGAAGCCCATTCAGTATCTGATGCTCTTTTCTCCCAAAATCAGACTTCAAAATAAAAGAGCATAAACCTAAGAGAAGCAACAGGGAGGCAAATGTTGCTCAAAAGTAGGACGGTGTTTAACAGCAAGACACTTAAAACCAGCAGCAACCACCTGAGACACACTAAGCTTCTCGGATTAGATGCAGGTTTCTTGTTTTCTTAAGCTTAATACTTCCAAAGCCTCCTGTGTCCAGCAAGAAAGTAATGAGGATTGACAGAAATTAAAGGGTCTTCACAATGTAACCATCTTTAGCACTTGATTGTAGGTTATTTAATAATTTATTAATTATGAAGAGAACACAGCAGGATTATCTTGATTATGTTTTGAATTTAAAAGGCTCTTTCACATAAGCAATAGCAGGAAATTGCTCGTTGCCTGCTTAATTTAGTCTTTTAACTTCACAACCTAAAGGACTTTGGAATGTCCTCACCTCCCTCCCACACCACAGTCCTTCTGCTGGCTCCTGACTGATAAATGTGGAAAACACGTACCAAACATGGCAAAGCAGGACAGAAAACCTTTATCACTCCATACTGTGAAGCATTTGGACCATAATTCAAGCACTTGCTTTCAAATGCTGAACTGATGTGTCCTGCTAACTCAGCATTTATATCCAGTCACTTCTTCTCTTACTGAAATAGCTGTTTTCTTTCAAAGTGGGAAGTGGGTTAGATGTAGTACAGAAAGATCCACAGCCCCAGCCTGAAGCCCAGCAAAACAGTAACACACACAGAGCTCCAACCACAACAGTCCCGAACTGTACATTTTGGTTCTTTAAGCATATTATATTCTATTATATATAATTTGGAGCAAATCACATCTTAAAAAAAAAAACCTACAAAAAAAGACCAGGTTAAAAAGAACCATCTTATCAAGAAGATGGACAGGTTATTAGAAGATGGACAGCCCTTGGCCAGCTGGACAATGACTGTACACAAAACACGCTGTAGAGAACCAAAAGGATATGGCAGAGATCTATAAGGCTTTCTACACTTTTATTCTTCTCCTGGTCCAGCACATCTTTTGATCTCATTAAGCTTCAAGGTAATGTCAGAACAGTCACAACTTCATCTCCAGTATGTGCAAAAGTCAAAAATATTTACATAGACAGATAAAACTACAAAAGTAAAACCAAAACTAACAGCCAGGGTCATGGGTTAAAGTATTTCTTCAGAACCCAAGAGACAACAGTTTGGGTGTATTTGAAAACATATTCTACAAGGTACAGTTTGTTTCCACTGATAAAAAGGTTTCTTTGTTGAAGAAAACTAAAAGAGGATTGTTCTTGTGAACATCACCCTTTTCCTTTCCACTACAGTCCCATTTGCTGACAGACTTGTTCACACAGTGACTTTCTGTCTCTCATCTCCCTCTCCCCCATGCTCACTCTTACAGCAAAAAAACCACTTTGACTCTCACCCTGTCTTTGACAGTAAATTGACATGGATGTAAGTTACAATAACTCCGCTGTCAAAGACACCATCCTGAGTCACTAGGTAACAGTGGTGACAGCACGACTCCAGTGAAAGCAGACATCTTTTCCATGACTTTGAAAAGCCACTGAATAACCCCTTCCAAGCAACCTTCCCTGCTTAATAAAGATCCAGGATAACTGCTTTGTGTACAACTGAAAATGCAGAGGAACTGTATTTGCCAAAAGTCCTTTGGATGAAAAAAGAACAAAAAACAGCAAGACGTTTCTTAAAACAACAATTCCACAGAACCTGGATTTTCACGTCTGAACTGAAACATTTTGTTTTGCAGGTACAGCATGTTTTTTTCTGTGGAATTTCTACCCAGACATGGCAGTGCTGACCCTGGAGAAGCAAGGGCAGAACCCAGTCCAATTCCAAGCCATGGCTCGGGTTAGGCAGCCTCAGGTGTTTGGTTGGATGGAGGATGACAATAGGCTCAGGGAAGTCCTTAGAAAGTGATCCATGTTAAAACCATTGGTCACAGCTGATCCTGAGTCTGCTTTGGAGATGGAGCTGTTGTCACAACCACAGTGGACACTGCTTTAGTTGAGCCAGAGACTGTTCCTTGCTGGAGATGGGAGGCTGGAACTGTTTGAATTCGCACCTGTGTGAAATGGAAAGAAATAACTCATCTCAAGAACAACCTGGTGACACAATGACTGCACCTGCACTGTGCTCTGGTAATGTACCTGCTTCTGCAGCCAACAAAAACTCAGTGACTAGAACAACACCAAGCACCAAAAACACTGCCAGAACAGAATATGTCATAAGAAGATTATTCCACCCACTGCCCATGAGAGATGGTGACAGGAGATTTCCAGATTAGAGAGGAAGGCCTAAAAACTAGTTTGAATAAAAACCTGTATGTCAGCTGCTTTTACACATTTTCAGAAGAAGGACTTGGATCCATTTGATACCTCACTTCTACAGACTTGTTAATATCAGCTGTTGATGCAGATTAATGATTTGGAATTATGGAACACTAAATTTCCAGACAGAAAGATGGGTATGCAAATCAGTTATGTGATTTCTTCAAGAAAAAGTGACCCACAAAAGCTAAAGTACAAAGCACTACAAAGACTGCTGCATGTGTAGAAAAATCCTGACAGGACCTTTGGTTTTACATTCATTATACTGGCAGTGCTTCAAAAACATTTAAAAACTTTATTTGGATGGAGAGAACATAAAGGTGATGACAGATTCCATGTGCTTAATGCAGACACTACAACCCCATGTATCCAGTGTAATGTCCTAATGGAGATGTTAAGTCATTAAAAAGCAAATAGAATGATCATTCCGGGTGCCCTTACCTGTGTGGCTTGGCCTTGCTGCTGCAGCTGCTGTAGTTGCTGTGCAGTCAGAAAACTCACAGGCTTGTTCCCAGCAATCAGTTTAGTCCCTGCTGGCATTGTAGTCAGAATGATATTTCTGCCTAATCCACTGATGCTAAGGAATAATAATTGTTGAAAGGTTAGTAAACAGCACAGCAGGCTCAATCTTTCCAACTCCAAACCATTCTTCAATTGCTAGTAGATTATAGTTCTACCACATGTACTAACCATTTTAAGTAGTGGGGTTTTTTTCCCCCCCATAGAACTGGCAAATACACTAGTGACAACTTTATGTCAGTTTTTATAAATATGACAGAGAATTAATTTAGCACACAAATCACACCCATTAACTCTGGACCATGCACACACTGGGTTAGCCTGATCAGACCTGAACACTTCACAACGCAGAAAACAGCTGAGCACTTGAAATATTAACTAAGGGAGACACTATCAGAATTTATGGAAGAATAAACAAAAAGCCTTCAATATCTGAATGCCAGAAGAATTCTCACTAAGGCAGTTAACTTCTCTTGAATGGAGAGATAGCCTCAGATTACAGATATTTTTCAGTGTGTTAATTCTTGCTCAAACACACAGAACTAATTGAACAGCTGGTTTCAAGGCACAGAATGTTTTTTCTTTGTATTTGCTAGAATCTGCACCTCAAAAATAAATAACTAAAAATTACAATCTCATTGCAGACACCATATCCACTCAGTTTCTTGCAGCTGATGGACCTGTTAACAGACTGCAATCCTATTCCAGCCTCTGTCTGCTCTTCCAGTCTCTCTCTTCTGCTCCCCAGAAACCCACTGAACACAGACCTTCCTCAGCCAATTTCTAAAGCAGAACTATGAGATGCAAAGCACTCACTTGGCGCCAATGTTGCCCTTGATGATGGGGGCAGTGACCACGCTCTTGCCCTTCACTGGCTGGCTGATCACTGACAGGGGTACTGTGATCCGTGCTGGAAGTTTGCCCTGGGGAATGGGAAGAACACATGAGGAGCCATGGAGAGCTCAGCAGAGAAACTGGTTGACAACATCTGCTTTGTGAAAGTCCTGTGAGCAGAAACTGGCAGCAGTTTTGCTGATGAAATTTGTGCTCCAGTTCAGGCTTCTTAAAATTCATGTCCCTCTCATTCACTACACAGCTGTCTGAACCCTGAAAATCCACATCATCTTTGCACCACAGGATCCATGATTTTTATCCTTAGGAAACAACGATAGTGTCATTTAGCTTATGTAACCACAATACAGTTTATGGTGCCTTTAGATTAGGTCATTAAAACAGCATTCAAGGATGAAATCAGTAAAAAAGTTAAATAATAAGCACTTCTAGTTCTGAGTGTTCTATGACACCATTCCAAGGGAAATTATTGCCAGGGTGTGGGGCAAGACACAGAGCTGCATGAGGCAGGACTTCAGATATGCAAAGTTTATTTCATTCACTTGCAAAAGGACATAAGGGAAGTATCTGACTTTTGGGGGGCATTTAGCTGCAATTTGAACACCATGAAATGAGTTGCAGACCCATACCCAGAATACATTGTGGCTTCCTCATCATTGGAACTGTTCAAGGCAAAGTTGGATGAGGCTTGGAGCAACCTGATCTAGTGGAAGGCGTCCCTGCCCATGGCAGGGGATGGGACTGAATGAACTTTAACGTCCTTTACAACCTAAAATTTAGAACCTAAATAAAACCATTGCATGACTGCCACATTAATTTGAGTCTCTGTGGATGCAAAGAGCAGTTTTCAGCCATAAAACACCAGTGTATTTGGCAGCCCCCTTCTTTACCCACCCCCAGTGAGAGCTCAGCATTACTCACTGCCTGGGATGTAGATACCACTGTGGTGCTGACGGGCACCTGCCGCACAGCCGTGGCTCCTGTACCAATGGTGATGGGGGTTCCTGCAGTTCCTGAGGCCACGGCAACTGCTTTGGACACTGTGGCACTCATGGTGGGTAAGGAGGTGTGGCCTGTGCCAGCAATGCTCACTGCCGAGGACGAGGGCACCTGCTTAGCATGAGTGGCTACCGTGATGGTCTGCCCAGCTTTGGGGGGTATCACACCCAGCCCCTGCACAATTCTGATAGTGGCAGCTGGCTTGGCCTCCGTGGATGCCACCGTGGTTATGGCTTTGCTCTTCTGATCTGCCACAGTCATGCCCAGGGCAGGCATCAGGCGGAAAGCAGAACTTGTTGGCTCTGCAGTCTTTAAGTCAGGAGTCACTTTAACCACAGTGCCTCCGGCTGGGCTGGAAGAGGCAGGAGACACTGTGCTTGTCTTGGCTGGAGACTCAGCAGTCTGGACAGGGTTGGATGTCACGTGCAAAGTCGCAGAGATGCCTTTCCCACCAGCACTGCTTCCCGCAGCTGCTGTGAAGAGGTCCTGAGTCAGTTTGACAGTAGTGACTTGAGACTTGGCCAGGGTGGCCATCATATCTGGAGTGATGCGCAGCACTGTTTGTCCCTTTGCGTCCGTGGTGATGGAGGATGGGGGCAGGCGCAACACATCCTTCCCTTGGATCCGAAAATTGGTTGCTGTGAGTGGAATGCCACTTCCAGCCTGGGTCTTCACACCAAGCTGTCCTGTAATAGCCACCTGGGAGAGATCAGAGAAATGGCTCTGTCAAACTGGGAAAAGGTCCAAGGCACACTCAAAGCAGAACTTCCCAACAGGATGATGTTTGCTCCCACTAGAATGCAAGTGGAATAAGACCAGCACTCAGTACACTACTGGAAATAGTTCTGGTTGTTTATCAGATGGCATTCCCAATCCCATCTGAAATAGGAAATACTTGTGGGGTTAGTTTCTTTTCCAAACAAAATGAAGGAGAGATCACAAAAGAACCTGCACTAACACATCTTTCACCTGTACGTGAAAACAGGTCTCAAACACACAAAACTAGCAACTGTGTCAGCCCGCACAGTCCATCAACTTACACAGCATTACAGCTCTCAGATGTTTACATCTGCACAACAGGAAACAATCCGTTTCTCTCCCTCCCTCTCACCTGCTTGATGATGTTCTGGCCAGCCATGTTCTGAATGATAGTGGTGGAGGAGGTGCTGGCAGCAGAACTGCCTGGAGAGCTGGTCACTGGCTTCACAGCAGGGCTGGGCACTGCAGGCAGCCCCGTCACAGTGATACCTGCCTGGCTGGCCATGGAGCTTCCTGCTCTTGGCACCTGCACAGGGCTACTTTGAGCTTTTACAGGCAGAGTCATCACAGCCTACAGAAGAGAGGAGGAAGACTATGAGCAGACTACTACAGTAGGAACAGTCTAGTGATTCTTCTTTGTATTGTGTTAGCTTGCGAGTTCAGGGAAGTTCACAAGAATTCCCTTGCAAGGATTCCAACTGCTTGGAACTGTAGTGAGGTGGACGTCAGTCTCTTTTTCCAGGTAACAAATGACAAGACAAGAGGAATTGGCCTAGGGTTGCACCAGGGAGGTTAAGTTGGACATTAGGAAATTTCTTTTCACAGAAAGGGTGGTGAAGCATTGGAACGGACTGCCCAGGGCAGTGGTGGAGTCACCATCCCTGGAAGCGTTCAAAAAAATGTGTGGATGATGCACTTAAGGATAT
Source organism: Zonotrichia albicollis (assembly GCF_047830755.1). Classification (NCBI taxonomy): domain Eukaryota; kingdom Metazoa; phylum Chordata; class Aves; order Passeriformes; family Passerellidae; genus Zonotrichia; species Zonotrichia albicollis. The sequence continues at coordinate 7,975,393 of NC_133845.1, read as the reverse complement.
GGTTTAGTAGTGAACATGGCAGTGTTGCTGCTGTGTTCATGGCTGGACTTGATGATCTTGACAGTGTTTTCTAGGCTTAACGATTCTGTGATTCTAAGTTCTATGGACTTTTTATGTAATGCACAATTTAATGATGCCAGGTAAATATGTGAAAAACAGAGCACTGAACAGTATTGCATATGTAAAACTGTTTCTGTGCTCTTGACTGCAGTTAGTGCATGCTTCAAATGAGGACAGAATGCCTGCGCATCACACAAAAACACTGCAAGTCAGATCAGATGTCAAGATACTCTACCTCTTCCAACTCACCTGAGGGAGCACTTTGGTTTGTGTGGCTGTAGCTGGAACACGGATTTGAGGCACTGACGTGGGCTGCTGCTGCTGCTGCTGCTGCTGCTGGGTGACCACTGGGGCTTGCTGGGACACAGTTGGGAGGCTGGATTGGGCAGTGACCACACGGACCTGTGGCAGGCCTGAGGAGCTGCTGTGACTGACCACACAAGGGGTGGGCGCTGGCCCTGGCTGTGCCTGTGAGCTCTGAGCTGGGGACAGCAATGTCCCCAGCTGGGGCATGGTGGGAGAAGACACCAGAAGAACGCTATGGAAAGATAGAGCCAATAGGTCAGCAAATATGTAGGAAATTCACACAATCAGAGAATCACTGAGGTTGCAAAAGACCTCTGAGATCATCGAGTCCAACCTGTGACTGATCCCCACCTTGTCATCCAGCCCAGAACACTGAGTGCCATGTCCACTCGTTCCTTGGTCTCCTCCAGGGATGGAGACTCTACCACCTCCCTGGGCAACCTCTTTCAATGTCTAATTACGCTTTGTGAAGAAATTCCTCCTGATGCCCAACCTGAACTTCCCCTGGCACAGCTTGAGACTATGCCCTCTTACCATGCTGCTATTTTCCTGGGTGAAGAGTCCAACTCTCACCAGCCTCCAACCCCCTTTCAGGGAGTTGCAGAGAGTGGTATGGTCACCCCTGAGCCTCCTCTTCTCCAGGCTAAATAATCCCAACTCCCTCACTAGCGAATTATACAAATTATTGGAAAACAGCCAGCAGCATTCCCAAGTGACATAGGGGACAGGAGCAGTACCTCTGGCTGGGTTTTGCTGGCTCTGACCCAGCACCAGATACACTCTTGCTGACTGCCGACACCGGTGGGGGTGAGATGGGTGTTGCTGGCAATGCAGGGGCAGTTGGTGTCACGGGAGTCACAGGAGTTGGTGGCATGCTGGAGTCACTGAGGCTCAGCTGACTAGGATCTGCTGTGCTGGTGGGGAGGGCTTTCACAGTACCCTCCTTACTACTCGACTTCTACAAAGAAACCACATTCAGCATCACAAAATCTGGGGTTAATTGCTGCACCTTACAGTAGGCTGAGCACTGCAGCCTGAGTTCTATATGGTGGTGAATGATGCTCTGCTGTTAAATCCTGAAATCCAACATGACTGACTGTCTGCCTTTCCCCAGCGGCAACCCTGGACGAATTGGTGTGTTTGGTTGCTCTTGCTCTCAAGGAAAAGTGCACCTCAGTTGTGACAAATGTTCAGAACACGCAGATTTCCACCTTGGTTAATGTGCCAATAGACAAGTACTTCAGAAATATTTAATATCAGACATCCAAACCCTGAGGGCTTCAGCAGAGCAAGGGGGAGAACAGACGTGTTCCACACACTCTGTTACAAATTAACCTCAAAACTAGACCTGAAAGACCATCCCTTTGATAGGGAGCACAAATGAGAGGACAACAGTGGAAGCTGTGTGGAGGAAAAGTTCTCTCTCTCCCTGTTCATTCTGTGCACTGACATTCATATACCTCATGAATTACTAACTCAAACATGGTAATTTTCATCACCTGCTATGGATGCAGAATTTATGGATTAAATTAAGACTAATTTCCTTCTCAATCCCAAAACCAGCTGTGCAACCCTGAGCAAAGAAATCTACCATTTTAGCTGGAGGTTTTGGCTTCTGAAGAGCTTTCTTGGCCTTTGCTGCAGCAGCTTGAGCATGATGGATCCGTTCTGCAAGGACGAATTAATGGTTAGAGCTCCTGAACACAAGCAGACAGATTTAAGGAAGAGGCTAAGTAAAAGGGGCAGATTCTTCTTCAGACAAGGAATTAAACACACAGTCATGTAACGGTGCAAAGAAAAACATCTAGAAAATTAGCCAAAAATGTTGAAAATAAGACACATAAAAACATATATCTGCAGTTATTGCACATGGGATGGTATTTTTCTGATAAATGCTTCAAAGTGACACACTGCTCTCTAAGACTGGGTTTAAGTGCTGAAGGACTAACATAAGCAATTTGACTAGGGAAAAAAGCTCGACTGACAAATCAGTGTTCATTATCCATCTTTAAAAACATTTTTAATTTTTAAGATCACCAACTCAGGCTTACCAAACTCTTCCTCGCTCCTGTCCCGGTGCAGGTAAATCCACAACTTCCGCCCAATATCGTATTTCACACAGGGATCTTTCTCATAATGCAATCGGTCCAGAGCACCACTAACAACAGTGTTAACCTGCAGTTCAGAATTCATAGATTATAAGATATCCTTTGCTGGACTAGCTAAAACTGATGAACAGCAACATGATCCTATTTGGTATAAAATCTGAGTAAGCTGCAAGCAATCTCCACCTGAGGGAGAAGTGACTGAGGGAAGATATTGCATCACAGGATGGTGTTTGCCACCTTGGGTTACATGGAGCTTCCACCAAATCTCTGAAAATTGACTGTTCCTCAATCTAAAATGTGAGCAGCTCCATGACAGTGTTAACACTATGGCTTTTCCAGCTGGCTTTTCATCATCCAAAGTTGGTGCAGATTTGCAGCAGCTCATCATAGTAGTACACAGCTCCCTTTTGCATAAAAACAGCAGCATAAAAACTATTGGGCCTTTGCCACTGAATACTGCCTGGCACCATGCAGTGTATTTTTATGAGAATCTGAGGCCAGACAAGACATCCAACTTACCTGAGCACTTGTAACATCTGGAGCTAGGAACTGGGAATCTTTGAGCAGCTCACAGATTTCAGCTCGAGTTCCCTCTCCATTAGGAAGGCGAGCAGCAGCATCACGAACTGAAACAAAAAAACAGAGCTTAAACTTCCAGCTGTAACTGGACAGCAGTACTCAGGTACTTCATCAGATAAATTTTGGGACTGCTCTATTACCCTTGCTCTCACAGTGTCTACTTGCTTACTAAAATCTAGCCCCAAAAATCCCTCAAAAATACGAGGAGAGATTATAAAGGATCATTTTAAAGTATATCAACTGTGCCAACTTTGTGCTAATAGTGATGAACTTGGGTACCAGCATTCAACCCCAATGCAGATTTCTGAAATCATTGTTTTAGGGGTCAGAGGAATGTTTTTCTTCTTTATAGAAGTTTTTCTGCCATGACCTTACCAAGAGATAAAATGGTGACATATGCTGGTCTGTCTGAGCGCAGGAGAGAATGTTCCCGGGCTTTGTTTAAGGAGGTTTCCTTGTCAAACACTCCCTTCACAGGACCAACAACCGACTCAAAGCCATGCATCCGGAAGGTGAAGGCTTTGTGGGGCTGGCTGTAACGGTAACGCTCCTGGAGGTGAACACAAGAGCACTGACTTTACCAGGAAATATACAGCAAAGCCTCATGTCATATTACCAAGTAAGTTGTCATCATTCTCTAGAGAAAGCCTTTTTAAACTAAAGGCTCAAATACTGCTATACAGACTTATTTTGGATCAAGAAAATCACAAACTATTTCATGCAAAGTACAATGCTCCACTTAAGCAAGTTGTGCAGGTGCAACGCATTCACTGTCAAGCACCTGCACAGACTAGAGAGGTGCCAGAAATACAAGAGATACTCCTTCTGTCCCCTTCCCCTTCCTCCCTTTATCTGGCTAAAGAGAGATTTCCAAAATTTAACTTATAAATTCTGTCCTGTAGACAGCACTTGGAGAGAAGGGAGAAGAATCCCTGTCATGTGTTTGCCCTCTAATTCCCACTTGCATCTACTACAGATAAGATAACTAAGTGGATGGTTGCACTTACTGACACTTATTTTTGGTTTGCACACATACATGGCCAAAAAATAAAGAGGTAAGTGGGAGATGGTGGGATGGCAAAGGAGACAGCGGGGTTGGCACAACCAACTGACACTATCAATTCCGTTAATTTTATCCAATTAGTTTTTACCAAATTAATTTTACCCACTGGAATACCCACTGGAAATACTGATGATTTTGAAACAAGGCTATGTCATTAGCAAGTTTTATGCAAGGCCAAGATACTGACTTCAAGGCAGAAGTAACATATCAATCCTTCACATGAACTACATTTGTGTACAGTATAAAATGGCGGTCCTACACAAATTCTCCTGATTTAGTGGCCAACTGTTTTAACAAGTGCCTTTAAAATAAAGGGTCTCTTCTTACTTGCTCTTGAAACACCCGTTTCTCCTCTCCAGTGCTAGGCCGGACTACATAGTCAGTCCTTCTGAAACAAAGGCACCATCAGTTCTGAGCACAAGAAGCCCACAACAGTCCCAAATGATAAAACTCCTTATCCTTCTGCAAATTCTTCTGAACAAATCCTGAAAATATTTATGGTAACAAAAGCAAATCCTGCAGAAATCTTAAAGTATGCTATGTGCAGTACCTGAAGGCAAGCAAGGACTATAAATTATCTCATTAGTAAAACCTAAGCTAGACTGCAGCTTTGTTCTGATAATATATGTGAACTTGGATAAAATCAGTTGATTTCATGAAGTCCAGTTACTGCATTTATAAAATCAAACTATCAAATTTTCTCCTGCCCCATGATGTAAAATTGTTTTATTTTAAGATCCAGAGGCACAAGGCCCAAATCCCACAGATTCAGCAGCACTACAAAGGCTTTCAAGCAGTGTTGCACACTTACACTCTGGGCAGTGGCATGGCATCTGAGCTGTCTTCATTTTCCTATTGAGAAAGAAATGTCAATGTTGGGTAGAACTCAGTCAGGTTTCATCCTCCTAGAAGGTGATTTTTGTTTCACTCACTTTGAAAAAAGTCTGGTCTTTGGTCTCCAACCAGAGATGAAACAGTGCTGACAGTTCCTTCTCATGATCTTGGTAACTACCTAGTAAGAAATAATGAAAATGTAAAAATAGAACTCTTGTAATTGTTAGGAAGCCAGATGCTTGTAATTCCCAGTCCTCTCCTGTTCCCTTCTCTTCTCAATGCATAACCAGTCACAGATGTTCAAACTGCAATATTTGAACACCTCCAGGCTTAGGAAATGCTAAATCCCAGTGATTCCCAGGAAATGCTAAATCCCCAGTGATTTTGGTGGTACAAAAAAGATGGTGTTTCAACTCCTAACACAGAAGGCAAGATGTTGTTTGGGACACAGTCCCCTGTTCCCACTCTCCAAAGTAATCCCAGTTACTGAATCCATGAGCAAAAACACTGGCCTACGTAACCTCCACCATAAACTGTGAAAAGGATCAGAGGAAAAGCTTCCTGACTCCAAATCTCTGCCAGTTTAAGCCTGCAAATGTGATCACTAGAATCACCATAGTAAAGAATGAAAAATTCTGTGTAGTAACTAAAGGAATGAACATAAACACCGAACATCTGTAATTTAATCAGTATGAGCCTAAGCACACTGATCATTAAGTTGCTCTTTGGTTCCCAATTTTAAAAATGAGAATAGTATCAGTTTGCTCTACAGAGAAGCTTAATTCCTTTGCAGTTGTGATAATTACTAATTACTCTGAATCATCAGAAGGTATGCTCTACAGAAGAGAAAATAGGAAGGTGTTCAGACAAATTTGAAGGCTGACAAACATAGTTAAGTCCGCAAGAGAAAGAAATACAGCCCAGTGCCTTTGTTCATTTATGTTCTGTCTGCTGCTGATACTGATGTCTTGTGAACACCTCAAATCCAAAACATGTATTAGCTCAGCTAAAAGAAAAGAAAATGCCTAACCATGGAATTAACAGCTCTGTTTGTGTTTCTCTCCAGGCTGCAGAAAAATGAAAAGTAAAGTCCTGGAGAAAACAACAAACCTTTACTATAGTACATATCATAGAAGAACACAAGGTACTCACCAAGCAATTTCCACTGCTGAGTTTTCTCCTTGAATTCAACAAAAGGTGAGAAGCTGGAAGGAGCATCTACAATGACAAAGGTACGTGTCAGGGACATTATACCATTATCCAACCTCAAAATCATACTGTGGTTATGTGAAGTTAAAGACTCACACTGACAGACAGAGCATTTTAAATGATGATGTAAGTGCATCTCTAAATTTATCCTTGCCCTTGGGAAGGGGATAGGATCCCTTTATCACCTTGGGAAGGTCAGCATCTCAAGAGTATAAGGGCAAGCACAAAGAAAGAACAGAACAGAACAGGATAATGAGCCTTCCAACAACAGGCTGTCAGCTAAGAGCCTCTTCCTGCTGTTCACCATGTTCAGACCCGTTATTTAGTGCACCGGGATGAGAAAATGCCGGCTGAGCACTTTATCTTCAAGCTGAAGAGGAAAAAGAAATATGAGGCCCCAGGGACTGTTATTGTACAGTGAAAATTCATGGACTCATGGGAAGAGAACTTGAGATTTACAGTATCCACCAGCACTATGGACAATATGCTGCAAGGCCACCACAAGGACACCATTCTGTCTCTACCTTTAAAATGTCTCACTAAGCAAATCAGAACCACAGAATAATTCAGTTTGAAAGGAATGGCTGAAACTCAACTGGCCCAAGCCCAAGATGGGTAAACCTCATGTTTCAGTGGATTGCTCAGGGCATCATCTAGCTTGATTTTTATTATCTCCAAACACAACTAGAACTTCACACTGTGGGGGAAGAGACTAATTCTTTCCTGCTTCAAATACCCTGCCTGAAGCCATGATCAGAACATGAGAAACTGTCTAGAGGCAATTTCACAGACATTTTCACATACTTGGGAATCATGCTGGGTCTTATGTACTATCCACATGCAAAACAAGTCGACCACAACCAAGGCATGTCAACCAAACAGCCTATCACAGAAATACTGCAAGCAATACAAGGATTTCTTGTAGTGGTGAATGAGAAGTTGATTTGAGCTACAATGCAAACCAGCACTAACTAGAACAGAGAAAAAGCACAATTAGTATTTTTAACATCTCTTCTTACCTCTGCTATCACCTGCCAAATACTGCAAGGCAGGTAAAACCAATTCAGACCAATTAGGGGCAAAGGAGAACCAGTTATTTAGTGCACTGGCATGAGAAGATTGCCAATCCAGAACTTTATCTTCAAGCTGAAAAAGAAAGATAATTATTTTATTAATGATCTCACAAGTTTAAACTATGACTGTCTTCACTGAAAACAAACCAGCTGAACACATGCAGGGGACAAAAAGGTTTTTATGTACGTGAAATAATCACCTGACTTTTTCAAGTAACACAGCACCAAAGAAGGGGAAAACACTTCCCGATCTCTGCCCTTAATATAGAAAATATATCAAACCATGTTCTATAGAATGGGTATGGAAAAACTCACAGATTCAATTGACTAAACTCATGAAACATGTTAAAACCAGAAAGTGGTAGCACTCCCACAGGGTTTAATTTCCTTAATATGTAATCTAAGTCTTATTATAATTTACAGCAAAGTAAGTCTGGAGAAAAGTCACTATTACAAAGCTGTAAGCTCCTCTATTCTTTGCTTCCTGCAAAGATTCCTAGTAAGTGGGTGGTTCCTTACCACAGAGAGAATAGCAGGTCCTTCCAGAAAGAGTATCTCCAAAAGAAGGAAAAAGAAGCTGGATGATATTTCATTTACTTCAAGGCATGGCTTCATATCTTCAAGAGGTCTTCAAAAGAAAGAGAACGCAGAGTAAATCCTCTGAGTAAATATTCACCTCCATATACAAAGAGGAACACCACGTATTTCACACATCCCAAACTGCATGAAAATGCAGCCAGAAACAGTCCCACAAAAATGTGAGCTGAAACATGTTGCTTTTTCCACCCATGTTAGGTGTTCAAGGCCCTCTGGAACACTTACTCCTCTTTGACAGATGACAGAGGGAGTGGGGAAAAATCCTGAGACATTGATGGGAGTCCATCTGCATTGCCAAGAGAGTCAGCCAAATCTTCCACCTCAGATTTAATAATCTTTGGCTTCTTTTTTTTCTTATCTTCCTTGTCCTTCACCTTTTTCTTGAGGGTTGCGAGGTCAAATAAGGCTTCAGATATGATAGAAGTTAAAAAGAATACTTAGCTTCTTACTATATCTTAATGAAAGTCATAAACTATTTAAGTATGTATCTAGAAATGTATGTTGTATGCACTCTTTCACACATCAACCATTCCACTTTTCCAGCTGCTGTAATAAATCTTCACTTTTCCCCTCAACAGAAAACCTCTAGTTTTTAAATCAACATATATGAAATAAAAAAGCAAAGGATCCACTGACTTGCTAAGGAACCTTTCCTGCCAGCGTTCACTCGAGTCATGATGTCCTCAAGGGTCAGGTCTGTCGTGACTAGATCCGGGTGATCCTACACAGGAAAATAGTACAGAAATTAAACTGAGAAAGGACAAAGTCTTAAGACAGCCATAACGTGAAGAAGTGCCCAAGTACTAAAATGCACCAAACTCAACCAGGATCAGCTTATTAAATTATTTACTGCAATAAAAGTTGGGAAGTCTTCTAACCCTGAAAACCAAAACTTTGTCCCTCCAAAACACATAACACATAAAATTATAAAATCCTTCTATCGAGGTGAACATGGCCAGAAGCTGCATCTCTACACTGACAATGGAACCCAGGTTACAACAACGAGCTAATGGGTAGGTGCACACAAAAAATAGCAATCATTTTGTCACCCAGAAGTACCCTGATCTTTATGGCTAGGAGATAAAAACATCCAAGTTAAAATGTAGTCCCACCCCCCAAGACTTTTTGACATCTTACAGGCTGACGTTTTCGTTTCTCGTGGTGCTTCTTCAACATCATCTTTAAATCACTTTCTCCAAGTTCTATCTTGTCTGCAATGAAAATAATCATTTGCAGTTTTCCTCTATTGTTACCTTCCACACTTCTTAGAATGCCATTTTCTATCCATTTACACTTCCAGCAATCTCCAAATTTCAGTAACAAATTTCTCCATATATGAATTTCCTTCATTCATTCATCCATTCATTTCAGTGCTTCATTCAGTCCTCAGACTTCACTGCTGATGCAAGCATGGAAAAGAAGCCAGAACCAGCTTGAACAGTTTGAAAAATTTATTACAGTCACTATAGGAGGAATTCTCAAGTATTTTGAACTGGACTATGCTAATGCTTCAACATCTAAAATATAACAGAGGAATCAGTAATATTACAGAAACTATGATTCTTGTGTTCAAATACTGGCCTTGCAAGAAGAAAAAGATTAAACTGGGAAAAGAGTCAACTATTTTGAAGACTGCAAAAATGAAGCATCACATGATTTCCCATCGAGCAATAGATTTTAAAGATGATTTCCTGCAAGGTCTCAAGGTAATTCTCTCCCCTCTAGCCATACTGACCCCCTTTGTTTGGTTCTCACCTGCAGTTTTCATGTCCAAGGTTGACAACGTGGGGATCACTCTCAGGGGAACTGGTGGACTTGAACAACGTGCTGGAGAGCGTGGAGGCCAAGAGATTAGATCTAAAATAGAGGTATAAATTTACTTCTGCAAGATCCGACACCAATCTGCTGAACTATTACCATGTGTTCATTAGATCCCAGCCAGTGGAAGTAGAGCCCAGAATCAAAAATGTGTCTTTTTCCATTCACACCTGGAGTCTTCAGTTCAGCCCAGGACATTACCTTCTTCATCAGAAGACAAGGCAGTGTCTCCACACTCCTCTTTCACTTCCCTCAGGATCTTCAAGTAGCGCCGATGTGTCCGTCTGTCTCGTTCTTCCGAGTCGTATGTTGGTGGGAAGTGCTTTCTCCTTAGAGTCATGTCAGGGCCTCCTTTCCTGGCTAATTCCAGCAAGTGCTGAAAGGAAAGATTCATGTGACATTAGCTATGTCAGCTACAGTGCTGTAAGCCAGGACAGGTAAGCCCAGCTCAGATAACTTCCAGCAAGGTTACCATGAGGTGCCATCAGCACCTCAGATCTGTACAAGGGGAACCTTAGGAAGAATCAGTATCTGCCACACACAGGATTTTAAACCTAGCATTTTAGACCATCGTTTAAAGGGGAGAAAAAAAAACCAGGTGAAATTTCTACACCTTCTTCTCCACACGTAACACTACGTGTCATTTTATGCGAACTGTTGAGAAGAACTTAAATTGGTGTGAGGTGTAGTTTCCACACAAGTATGTAACAATGTATCCTTTGAAAAAACCATTTTACTTCTCATGGCTACAGAGGAAACAACTTCCTATGTATTCCATATTGTTGTCCAATTAAGTTGTGGATGCCCCATCCTTAGAAGTGGTCAAGGCTAGGAGCAACCCGGTCTAATGAAAGGTGTCCTTGCCCATGGCAGGGGATTGGAATGAGATGAGCTTCAAGGTTTCTTCCAACCCAAATCATTCTGGGATTCTCTATTTTCCACAACATTGTAGGCCATTTTATAAAAACAGATTTTCTTCTTCATCCCTACATACCAAATGTTTCAATGTCTAAGTGTAATGAAAATAAATGAGCAATAAACACATTTCAGTTGGCAAAAATTTGCTCACAGCAGAGGAAGACTTTACCAGGGATTTGCAGGAATGAGAATCAGAGGTTTGGATGCACATATTTTCTAACTGTAGTTGCTTCAGAAATGGTAAACAAACAAAGGTAGAATGACTTGTTAAGAAAATAATAAGTTGCAAAGGTGCAAATGCAGGAAATGGGAACAAGGTGGGCATGAAAAGAAGACAGGTCACACAAGTGAGAGCTATGAGAGTTACACAGCCTGAAATACAGCAACGAGTCTATATGGCCCACTGGAAAATCCAGAAGCATTACTCATTCAGTTCATTAGAGGAAAGACCTCAGAGAACTGTGACTGCACCAAGACACTTTTAATAAAGACAAGTTATCCATCCCAGAGCACGCTCACATTGCGGGAAGCGAGGATCTGCTTGAGCAGCCTGTAGAAGTACTGCTGCTGGGCACTCAGGTAGCGCTTGTACTGCGACTTGTAACAGAGCTGCCGGTACTTCACCACCTCGGGATTGAAGTGTCCATCTGTAACAAAGACAAAACACACACTGGGTTTTCAACTGCTAGCTGAGATCTTGCCCCAAACCTGCAGGGAAGCTCACGAGGCTGACTGACCCCGGAAGAGTTTCTGGGCGATGTGCAGCGGGTTCCCAAACCGAAAGTTCTCCCCACTGAACAGCGCTGAGATGAGTTTGTTCTGATGCTCTCGGTTGTTCTCAGGGAAGTGAGGCAGAAACTTTTTTAGGTGCTCTTGCTGCTCATCTGTCAGGACCTCCTGCCATGTTGACAAGCTGACAACCTCAAAGAAGATCTCAGGCTAAAGAAAGCAAGAAACAACAGTGAAGAAAATGCAGCCACGTTTTTGACAATTTTCTAGCCCTTGATGCTTTTTAAGGGACACCAGTCATGAGACACTGTTTTATAAGACACAGGAAACAATAGAGCATAAAAATGAAAGGTCAAGAAATTGATACTACTAACAAGAAAAAAAAAATCAAAGCTTGCAACAATCTTCTTATTGGCAATTTAAAAATAATAAGAATGTAACAGAATTGATTTAAAAGATATTGTCCCGAGATTAATCAAACACTCGACACTTTTCCCAAGGCAGTCAAAAACACCTCCCCTTTCCAGTTTGCTCCATAAGCCCCAAAAAAAGGAGTTAAACACATTGCTTATATAGAGGCTATGATAAGGTGAAGTGTCTCAGCACTACTCACATCCTCCAGGAGGTCCTCAGGCAGACTGACCCGACTGGTGCCCAGCATGCAGTCCTCCATAATCCGTGTGCAACTGCCCTCCAGCTCCAGGGGGTCTGTGAGCATGTGATCCAGGGACTCCATCCTCAAGCCCTCCTGCTCCTGGAAAACGACAGCAAAACCCTCAAAAACCAAAAATCCCAAACCCAGATACATCCATCCTGATGTGAGGAATGATGGAGGACCCACCTTTGATCAATGATTGTTTAAATGGTAGCTATGGAGTGGGCCTTCAATATCTGTGTGTGTATATATATATGTGTGTGTGTGTATGTATGTATACACACACATACATATGTATACACATCAAACCCATACATACACACGCACATATATATATAAAACACACATGGAGAAGCATGGTCATGCCAATGGAGAAGTGCTTTTCCAGACAGGTAGACTGGGAAGTACAGCTGACCCATCACACTTTCCTTCCCACCAGCAGGAACCCTTTTCAACACTGTTAAACAGACATCTAAGACTACATTTCAATCCAAAAGGCGGTTTTAGGGTGCAGAAGCGAAGGTCAGGTCTAAGGTGGGGTTTGCCTCAGGCTGAAGGTGTGACAGGGCCAGGAGCCCCGTCCCCTCCGGCGCGACACAGCCGGACCGCTCTGAGATGAGAAGAAACGCATAAAACACCCGAAATAAAGAAAAGGGGAATAAAACCACGCAATGAAACGGGTGGGACAGCGAAGAAAACAAGAAAACAGGTTTATTTCATACCCCTCACGCGGCCCGGCTGAAGGCGGAAGGCGGCGGCGCTGCCGCGCCTGCGCAAACGCCCCGCCCTGCCGAACTGCGCATGCGCGCGGCCCCGGAGTCACGACAGGCCGCGACAGTGCAGTGGCCTACCAGAGGACAAGTGTGGAAGTTCCCCTGAAAATACGGTAGTTGTGGAATGCTGAAGCCACCTATCAGTGGCAGATTTATACGTCTTGACTGCAGTCCTGTGCAGTGGATTAGCCATTGAGATGCTGTGGTAATATTACAATGAAGTGTTGAAAGGCTGAATATTTTGAATTTTAATGCAAATTTTCATACAGCAAACGGAGGTTCTTACTGTCTCTCCGTGCCTTTACCCACTGCCAGCCCCCTCCAAGGACGCACATTAACAATTTCCAGAATAACACTCATTTAATAAAATCTCGACGGGGTAAGGTGCAGGATTGCAGGTGACAGTAAGGCAATGTACTCACAAACTCTAATCTGTGCCACAACTGGGCACACGAGAAATCAGAGTGCATGTCTTACCCAATGAGCAAAAGACAGATTCAGTGCAGAACTTACGATGGACTCTTCCCTAACTTCTCCCTGGTTTTTTTTCTTTCTTTACATTTAGGTGGAGCTTGAGTGACTCTTAGTGAGTGATTGGAGTGGATATTTCAGGATAGTACCTGAAACCACCTGGGATGGGGACAGGAGTTGCTCCTAAAGGGATTTTGCCATGGTTTGCTGATTCAACGGACATCATTCTCACCTCCCAGTTTTCAGATGCTGTGCGGCTGATCAGCTAGAAAGAACTTTTAAACTTTTACCTTTAAATTTAAAAATAGTTTTTAAAATTCCATATTTTGCAAGGGTTTCAACAGAGACACAGGGGCCCCACGCCAGTCCACTCTCCACTTATCCTCCCTTGGACTGTGTTGTGGGAGGTCAGAAATTCTGTGATCCATCCAGAGAGCAGCAAATGTATTTTCCCCTCTAACCGCTATACTGTTACCATCCCAACTATCCACACTCCACCTCACTCAGCCTCCACTGAACACCTTAGCCCAATGAACAGATTGGTCATTGCGAGTGATTTAAAAAAAAAAAGAGAAACATTTATTATTTTCAGGTTGGTTTGGTTTGTTTTTTTTTTATACCTGCCAGGCTGCACAAGACTCTGAACACAACAACAGTCACCAAATGTACAATAAACATACACAGTTAAATAAGAGATGGGGCCCGAGCAGTCCAAGAGGTGCAAGATCAGGGTGCGCAGGCTGGGATTGTTCTCGTTTTCCTCCAGAAAAATACAGAATCTGACCCAGAATGCCTCCAAGGGACAGTATCCAAGGGACAGTATCTCCAAACAAAACACAGACCTTCCAGGCAACTGAGAGGACTCTGGATTTACACTTCTGTGGGATACAACTTAGAGAGATCTTTGGGTTGCTCTGGTTTACAAACAATAATAATACATCCCATTCCTTCTGCACTGCAGAAATGGAGAAAAAAAATCCGTGCAACCTTTGCCATCTGTGCAATCACTGTAGTTCCTTATTTTGGAAAGAAATTCTGTGGTACTTCCATTTCCAGACTTGCTTCTTTCACAGGCAATTCATTCAACTCATGACACTAGGAATTACTTCACCTGGAGTCAGGCCAATAGCCCGAGGGTGCTGCTGCTGCTGCAGGGCAGAGAAACTTTGATGAGGAAATATTTGAGTTCAAAAAGGCTGTTTTAAAATGGTTTTCTGTTTTAAATAGCTTTCGCTTTTAAATAACTGGTAAAACTGTCCTCATTCATGGACCATTCCAACAAAGGTGAATAGACCAAAGTAGTTTTTAAACCCCCCATGTGCAAGATCAATAATGTGAACATATCTGATGTTTGTCTAATGTCAAACTTTTAAGATTCTTAAAATTGCTCCCACAGTCCTCCAGTATCCCAGTCTTCCATTTCCAAGTCTGCTATTTTCCTACTACTTGTTACTAAATTAGCAGCAGCCTGAAAAAAGCTATGACAAAATTCTCCCTACTCTCTTCCCACATAAACAACATTGCAAGACTCAACATTGTAATTCCAAAGTCCTCAGCAACATGAATTCAAGTTACTGGGCATTGTGGTTTTTTCTCCACATTGCCACAGTGGCTGGGCTGCCAAATAGACAGAACGTAAGGTCACTCACTCACTGCACTTGACCAAATGGGAGCTCTGCTTCATGTCAATTCTACCCTGCTCATCAGTGCCTCAGTATGGTGGTACAGCAAGAGAAGAGAAATCTTAGGAAAAAAAGTAACCCACATTTTGGCAAGTCACTTACTGGCTGGCCAGTATTGGCCAGCTGATTTATCTCAATACTATTTCCATGCCACATTAACAGACACATTAATTACCAAAGCCATGCCTGCTAAAAGGCTTTGCCCACAAGGAACCAGATTTGCTCTTGTGCAGCCTGAGTGTGGAGTTCCCTCATGCCAAAGAGCTTTAACTCCATAAAACCTGATACCACAATGTGTAGTGCTTACTGACATGGGTAATCCACATCTGAATCCATGGGAATATCTATGAAAGAGTCCCATAATCACACTCAGTGCAGTACAAGAGAAAACAAATCAAAAAAAACTTCTCAAGTTCTTCTGTCTCAACGACATCTAAGACACAGCATCCTTCTTTGTGTCTGTTTTATAAATAAATGTATCCTGATATGCACAGATGAGTTTTCCAGCAAAGAATGGAAATTCAGACATACACAGTATATCCCACCAGGAGTCAATGGAGTTGTAGTCATGTTTTTGCAACCACCAGAATGCCTTAAACAACCAAGACAACCTGTGAAGAACTATGTAAGGAAAAACCTATTACATGGCCTTAAAAGATAAACCTTCTCTTTCCCTTTCTCCTGGTCCCTAAATGCAACGTGAATTCTGTATGTAGACCAGGTTCATCACATCTGGCAACCCTCATGGATGGCTTTCCATGTTCCATAAATAGTGGTCCACTAGCATGTTTCTTGTATGTTTCCCGAGTCCATGGTTGGTTTTTTTCTGGAACTGTCGAAAGGAATTACAGTACATTGTTAACAAGGTTATTTGGAAAAAAAAAAAAAGAAACCAACTCTCCATCCAGTCTTGAAGAGGAGAAATATGTTTACTTTGAGGTGGCCACAGAGATAGTGACCCTGTCCCTTCAGAGGAGTGCTCGTATCCTCGTTTTCTCCTTGTACAACTATCTTAGATCACAGCAGAAGCTACTGTGCAGGTTTAGCTGAGCTGCTTGCCTTTTTTTTTGTTTTGTTTTTTTGTTTATAGGCAAAAAAGCAATTTTCCCTGCAAACACTGGAGGGAAAAGAAGTAACAGTGGCTCTGTACTACCCTTAGGTGCTCCTAGGACTTCAGTCAGTTTGTTCCAAACAACATGGGTTTAAGACTGTGCTTTTCTCGCTTTCTGAAACTGCTGGGTAAAACAGGGCAGGGCAGACAGCACGTAAACAGTTCTGGAGGGCTGGAATAATAATTTAATGGACTGCTTCGGCACATCTTCACAGCTTCATTGTTCAATCCATCCCCATAAAGGGACACCACGAACCACTGCTTGGCTGCTGCTGCTCCTTTCTGCAGGCAGTCTGCTCATATGGCCCAGGGACACTCCCCTTCACCTTGGCTGCTAGAAGCCACAGGAAGCAGTTCTGCCATATTCTAACAACTTACATGATGCTCTCCTCTTTAATGGCTCCTGTTAAAAATATACATACAACAATCTGCCAGGAAGCCTTCAGTTAGGCAGGCTTTCTGCCAAACAGCTGAAATAATATTGTTTGCTGGACACACTTCCAAAAAGGAAAAAAACGGGTCAGCAGACATGCCAAAAATAAAGTCCAGGGCCAGCAGAGGTTTCACTTCTCTTGTCCTTTTTCTTAAAAGCTGCATAAAAAGCATCCCAGAAGGATTCTGAGGGTATTTCATGGTCACTGTGAATTAAACCCTCTTAAAGCATTAACAAGAGCTCCAAGATTTTAGTAGAAGGTAAGTGAGCATATATATTAAAACATACAGAGCCCCAGGGTACCCCCACATCTGGGCTGTCAGGGAGGTGACAAGGACAAGCAAATGGCACCATGAGGCTCTTTCACTCATGCTCTGCTGAGAAAGTCCTGGTTTTGGAGATGTGCACTTCACTCCCGCCACTCTCATTGGTGGTGGTTGTGATGATGTACTGGGTGGTTTGCTGCTGGTTGCTCGTCTGGGATTCCAAGGGATCCGTGTGGGCTGTGGGCTGGGAAATGCCCACCTGAACCTCACTGGAGAGTGAAGAGTTTTGTTTACCATCCAGATCAGGCTGACCTTCAGATATCACGTAGTGAGTCTGCATGGGGAATATAGAAAATAACTAATAAACACTGTATCTTTTGTAACTTTTCTAATAGTCCGCCCACAGACATATTGGTGTGAACAAAGAACTTATTTAATAAGCTCTATTTCATTTAAATGTATTTGACAGCAACATAACACCTGTCTTTTGATTTGAAGGACATTTGACTTACTTGGCTTTTGGTTAATTTACAAATGATTAAACTCATTACACAATTAGATATTCACTACAGAATAAAATAGCAATTTTCAATTGCACTATTCTGAAAGGTTTTTCTCCTGTATTCCACATGTTGTAGCAGAGATTGCATTCCCAGTGACTAAGATCAACACAAGCCAATGACTTGTCTCCTTATGCTGGATTGCTTACAAGGAATAGCAGGAACTCTTCTTATTTTTTAATCTTACATATAACAGAAAGCTACTGAAATGTTTCCAGAAGCTGTTCTGAAATTTGGTTTAATGGATACAGCTTAATCATCAATATTTTTAAGACTAAGCAGTACCACTAAATAATTTTGTTCTGCAAATGTGATTAAGTGAAGATGTTAAACTGAAAGGAGTCACACGTACAAGAGCCAGATAGCATGAACCTTGTAAATGGTTACAATGCAGACTATACTGGGCAGTATGCATCTCTTTAGGTACCTCCTTTAGGTACTCTGTGTCCCAGTCATGATTTTGGCATTCCTTAAGTCTTCAAGCTGAAGAGCTTTATGCTTGGTAATATTCTGGATGAAAAAAAGGCCATGATGATTTTCCTTACCTGAGTAACTGCTTTTACTTGCCCTGTGTTGACAGTGGTGACTGGGGTACCCACAGCAGTCTCTGTGATCACATACTGCCCTTGGGGGATGGTCATCATCTGAATCTCTGATGCTAAAAAGTTGCAAATTGGATAATCAAGACCTTTAGTCAAACTCAAAGACAACCTTCAAAGATCATATCTTATGTCAGAAAGATTTTAAGTCTGTACAGTGGGTATTGAATAGAATTCAGGTGATATAAGGCCTTGTAGAACCCTACAGGCCTCAGCAGAATTTTGCCAGTTAACACCAGATAGAGATTTGGCAATTCATGCAGAGAAAACACATCCTGTTCTCACTCAAATCATCACAGAATTACCATCCAGAACTGCATGAACATGAGAAATCATCTTCATGTCACGCTTCTTCTCCACACAATTCTTTCAAGCATGCATCCAAATTTGAACAAGTAGCTATCCAACACATGGATTCTTGCTGTATGCAAGTTTCTTGGAATAAAGGAGCCCAGTGTGCCTGCCCAAACTATGTACTGGATCAGTATGGATGATAGTGGAAGAGCTGGTACAACCATTTACATTTGTCTGAAGCGTTATCTTCTTGATATCTATGAATATTAACCACAAAGCTGAATGAACTCTGAAAACACTGTCCCATTTGGTAGCTGGAGACATGGGGCACTTGTTAGTCAGACACACTTGCCAGACAAGTAGTTAGAGCTACTGCTGACACTTACAGTAGCTCCGGAATGAGTTCCAGTTGCTGGGGAGATATGTGTGCTGGACTGAGGAGCCTTGCTGCTGCTGGAGGGCTTGGTTTGGTGTCGATGTAGTTGTCTGTATCTGTGAGGGGCTGAGCTCCTGCTGAGGTTGTTGCGAGGAGGGACTCAAAGGCTGACCCCCAGCCTACAGGAAAACAAAGTGCAAGTGTTCTTGGTGTAGTAAGGATTGCACAGCTCTATGCTGTCACAAACATGGCCTTCTCATTAAAGGAAAACACAGGATGGGTTCCAGAGCATATCGAACACAAGAACTGAACTCTCTCTCCTCCAGCTTGCTTCACTCTATGGTAAATAAGCTCAGACCAGGAAACTGAAATAGTGATATTGTTGCTTGCCAAAGTGAGTCTGTGGCAGAGACCTGAGATTAGAGGCTAAATTCAACCCAAGAGCATGAAGAACTGCACTTCAAATCTTTGAGGAATGCCAGTTTCCACTTGCATCTTCCAACTGACAAACTTAATTTAGCTGCAAGTATGTCTGTTTCCAATCATTTATCTGTTCTTTGTACATATTGTTGAGAGGAAAAAATACTCCACACCAAAAAACCCATAAACAAATACCAAAACAAACCCACAACAAAACACCCCCATACACCTTGAGACATCTGGGCACTGCTTGATGACCTCAATACAACAGTAATTTCATGTGTGGTCCTTTAAATGAAAAAGAAAACACTATTCCCTGCATCAGCACATGCAATATGCCAGCTGAGCAGGCTGGTAGGGAAAGCATTTTCTGATGAGAAGAGGGAAATACCTGTGATGATGACTGAGTTGCTGGTGATGGCTCTGTGACCTGGATGTGCTGCACCTGGATGGCATGTTGAGTGTATGTCTGGGGGTCATGGAGCTGCCCAACATCCACTGTGGAGTGCTGGGACTGGTGAGGTGAGGTAGCCTGGGGAAAAAATTAAACAGAATTCTTTACCTCAAATTCTTTACAAAAGCAGCCATGCAAACCTCTTTTGGGACACAAAGTCTGGAATAATGAAGGAGGAGCCTTCGTGGAGCACACCTGTTGAGCCTTGTTGAGTTTCTTTGCACCCCGGGAGATAAGGTACATTTAATAGATGTAATGGCACAGAGATGTTCTATCTCACTGATACCAATGGAAAGGACTTGCCTAACATCATTCAAGCTGTTTGTGGCAGTGGCTGGACTAAACCAAAGGGGCTCAAAAGCCAGGATTAGTATTAACCCTTTCTCTGTAAGCATCTCTCTGTACAACATATACATACTCAAGATTTGCATATCCAATTCTGTAGTTTGACACAGATCTGCATCAATACAAGTGCTCAGAGGTTTTTAAAGGTTTTTCTGAACAACACTTGCTAATGATACCAATTGCAGTAATTGAATTACAAATTTTGGATATTTATAAAATTAAGATCTTGCTAATATTTCCTGCAGGAATCAATGGTCATGCTCTTGGATTGTTACAACAGCCACAGTCACTATCAACTGGGGCCACTGTTTAGGCCTTTATTAACCAAATTCATAATCTGATTTGATAACATGGAATTTCAGATTAAAATATAAACACATGGTAGTTTCAGCTTCCTCCAGTGGGTAACAGATTTCTTACAACTGCTTGAGATATTTTCCTCAGACCAGTTACTCTAGTTACACTCTTGGTTTCATTTTTAGGAGGTTGATGAGCATTAACAGAATGAATATGCTAATAGATGCTATGAAAGGAACAAGCAACCACTCTCTGCACTCCCAAATTTTGGCTCTGACTAATTGAGGACAAGGAAGTACAAATCACTCTTGAACTGCAGAAAATGGGTCGCCCACTGATCCACCTTTCCAGTAGCTGGAAAACATTCCTAGAGCAGACTTGAGCAAAGCTGCCCAGATGGGTAGAACTACGTTTGGACAGCGTCGATGTGTCTCCAGCAAGCTGACCAAGGCTGGCAGGACTATTTACGCCCAGTACAAGTGCTTATGAAGGGAACTCTATGCCTTATCAGTTGATTTATCTGTAAAAAGTAGCTACAGCACTTTTTGTAACTACTCCTTACCACACTTTTGTGTGCTAGAGCCCCATGAACACACAGGCTTGGGAGGGAAGAAATCAAAAGCACAGCAAGATCCCCACCAGGTTACTCACCTGGGCCACTTGAACAACCTGCAGCTGTATGTGCTGAGGCTGCTGCAAGCCCGTTGTGGATTGAGACACAGGGATGTACTGGATGCGCTGGTAATCTCCCTGGGGAGTCCGGTAATCTGTAGTGAGGGTCTGCGATATCTCTGTCATTGCTTGGGTCAGTAAATCTGTTGTCTGAGCAGGGAGAGGGAGATACAGATCATCATCATACTGATGTACTTCTTCAGGGCTGTAGTTCTTTTATCTACATTTATGTGGATCTGGTCATTTTTTCACAAGAGCTTCATGTCCAGAGGTTGCGGTCATAAGTAGTCACCAGGGATCATCAACTAGAATTGCTGTCTTCTGTCTAAATCCTACTCTGGACTAGTAATGGCTAACTTAATATATCATAATAAAAATAATTATTTTCATCTTGTGACATACCAGTGTTCTGTTAAACAATGGAAGTCCTGTATTTGTGAAGAGCTAACTTGGTTTCCAAGTCAAAAAGTAATTTGTTGATATATTCCACCTTTCTTCCTCCCCTGTCAGAGTCACAACTGTATTTCTACTGTGTAAAGACATTAGTACATAACTTAATCAGGTTCATGAAGCCAACAGCATCCTGATTAAATCTCTCCATTTTCAAGCAAAACAGTCTTTTATCTAGTCAGTCTTTAGATAAGAAGTTTTAAACCGTGATCAATAGGACTTTTAAAACTACATAGTATCCCACAACACTGAAGGGCACATTTTCTAGTCTCAGCTTTCACTTCAGTGGCAGCTGATGTATTAACAGTGGAGAGAGATCAGCCACCGGAGATTCATCTTTCTCAGAGCTGTGCTGTCCAAAGGATTACAAAAAGACCTGACTCCCTGAACACAGTTTGATCCAGTCCCCAGTCACTGTTAAGCTTGTCCTCTTGATGCCAGGAACTGCATCTCTCACTTCATGAGAAAATTCCCAATGAAAATCCAGGAGATGTGTATCCCTGAGTTCATTATGTGGAGTCAGTAAGTCTGAATGAAAGAAGAAAATGGATTTGGGGATAAAAGACAAATCCCTAAAGCTCCAGAATGAAATGAACAGCTCCTGACACTGCAAAACGGGACCACACAGGTTTAAAACCAGAAGTGATCTCAAATAATGTCCTAATACAGGTTTAAAAGTAGTGTCTGCCAAATAAACAGGGTTACTAATACCAGAAGGCTCCTGTTCTGTGTGTTTCCCTGCACTGCCCTTGTGTGCCTCCAGTCCTTACCACAACAGTTTCTCCAGTCGTGCTGTCTGTGGTGAGAACAGCTGGTGTGGAACTGATGACGGCCGTCGCCAGCGGTGCATGGATCGTGTTTGGGAGCTGAGCAAACTCTGGGTGCTTCTTGCGGATGTGCTGCACCATCTTTGTCTGCAGAGAGAAGCAAAGGAGTGTTGGAAGGACGGTCAGTAACTCTGCTCAGGGCCACGTGAAATACAACAGCCTGGCCAAACACAGCTTTTATGTTTCTCTCAGTAAAACAGCCTCCAGATTGATACTATGAGATCCTCTGGTCAACAAAGTTGAAAACAAGAATCACAAACCTGCTGCTGATTAGAGGTGACACTGAAGTATTGTCCTCAGCAGGTTTTTACCCCAATATCGCCAAATGTTTTACGACTTTTTCCAAAGGTCATGTTTTCTGTGTTTTGTTTCCCTGCTCATCTCCCCTGCAACTATCAGAGAGCAGTTTTCAAGCCCTTCCATTCATGCTCATGCTCTGGTAACTTTTCAGCACAAACCCTCTATTCATGGAATCTTTTGGCCGTAAAACAACAGACTGTGCCTGCACTGTCAGCACACAGCACAAAACCAGCACCCTGACTGAGAAGAAGAGAGGTCTGCTTGTGGACAGACAGGTGACAGAGACCATGGCGAAACAGCATCCCCAGGGAGAGGCTGTCTGAGGCCGGAACCCCCCATACCTTACTGCTGTATTGCTTGGAACAGTGAGGGCAGCACACTGGAGGGGTGGCAATGGTGCCTGTCAGCTGTGTGTGGGTGCTTAGCATAGGATCTGGCTCTCCCGGTCCTGCAGGACGCAGTTTCCGGATGCTTGGAGGTAGCTCAGCACCAGGATGGTTTTTCAGGATGTGTGCTTTGCGTTTGCTGGCACTCTTGTACACCTGCAGGGCAAAGATCTGGATTAAAATGGTGCAACCCTGGTGTCTGCACAGGAAACAGATCCCAGTTATCTTGATCTGGAAGGTCTGCATGTTGCTTTAGAAAATACATTTAGTTAAATTCCCAAACAATTACAACAAAAGGCATGAACATACACCTTCCAGTGTTTCATCAACCTGTAAAAGCAACTGACTCCTTGTGTAGCAGAGAAGCCTTTTGAGAACATATTGCATGCCATAACCAAACACCAAAGCAGGACAAGGAGGTAAGAGGAAAATTCTTCTTGCCATATTTGAAGATCATATGCCCAATGTTAATTTGTTATGATGGTTGATGTCTCTATTTGACACAGAGCATCAAACTGTTTTAGTTTAGTGATCAACATACCTTTTAATTCTTTTTAGGCACATCAACAAACACTATCTCATAATTAAAACTATTTTTTTCCCCTCAAACAAAAGGAAAAAGAGGCATCACAGAAAGACATATTGGGGATAAAGACAGTCAAAAATACACTCCCTAGTAAATAAAGGTCCCCAGGCATAAAAGGCAAAGCAGAATAAAAGCAAGAACCCAAAGGTACTGCAGAAGCAGCTTCAGGCTCCACTGACCACTGGGACATGACCTAGTAAGCAGCTTACAATAAAAGATGTTAAAGACTAACTTTTAGAAACGCAAGAGTACTTACTGGCCAGGAATTATATGCAGAAGCATACTTAGTCCTGTGCAAACACAAGACTAAGAGTCAGTGACTGCCTGCAGGATAACAGTACTCAAGTTTTCCAATGCCAAATACAGCAGAAAGGGGAAAACTACAGCTTTCAATTAGCATTCCACTGCCTTGACCTAAGTGCATTTTGTAGTTTCTTTTTTTTTACAGTACTGCAGGAATGTTGATGGCAAGCACCTCAGAAAAGCTACAAACCCTGCCAGAGATTTCTACGCAGAGACAAACTGGTTGCATCCAGGACTGGGACTGAGCTATCCTCCGAGGGGTGACTTCCCACACACCTTATCGCAGTATTGACAGAAGTAATCTCTGTTGGGTTTTATGATGGGTAACGTGAGCTCTGGCACCTCTTCTATTTTCATGTCTGGATGTCTCTTTGATAAATGATTCACCTTAAGAGAAACAGAGGACAAGAACATATTACAGCTGAAAGCCGAACGATTGGTGCTTCTCCCAGACATGGGTAACAGCCAAACCAAAACTGAACAATGCAAGCCAGCAGCACTGGAAGCATGTGCTGCTGCAAGGGTTATTGTGCACTCATATTTAACTGCTCAAGGTAAATGTGGTCTTGCTAGGTCTTATTTACAGTTTCTCTAATCAAAATTAGATAGGAAGGGGTGAAATAGTTTGCCAGAACTGTCTTGTAGGTGATATCTGAGAGTGAGGTAGTGTGAAGGGCCTCTGGCCAAATCAGAACCCTCATGAAACCTTAGCAAACAATCTCTTGCTGCAGAACAGCCTTTATCCAGAGGCAGTGCCAAGACATGGCCAGCAGAGGACTTGGAGAAGGGGGAGAAACAAAAAACAGGAAAGACCGCCAGGAAAACAAGGTTTTAAGGCTGAACAAGGCAGTATTTTCAGCTCATGTCCTGTTAAATACAGTACACATCAGACAGCATTACTTAGTGTTGAAATATGGTACTGACAACCAGATGTACAGTGCAGGCAGTAAACATGTGCAAATTTGCTGAAGATGTAAAACACACAGGTTTAAAAAAAGATTGATCACCTCAACTCAGCTACAAAATTTGCCGAACTTTGTTTCATAGCATCCTGCCTGGATAAGACAGGCTTGGAGCACCCTGGTCTAGTAGAAAGTGTCCCTGCCCATGGCCAGTTGGTGGAATGAGATGAGTTTTACGGTCCCTTCCAGCCCAAACCATTTTA
This sequence comes from Zonotrichia albicollis, assembly GCF_047830755.1. Taxonomy (NCBI): domain Eukaryota; kingdom Metazoa; phylum Chordata; class Aves; order Passeriformes; family Passerellidae; genus Zonotrichia; species Zonotrichia albicollis. The sequence continues at coordinate 7,950,674 of NC_133845.1, read as the reverse complement.
TGATTCTTGTGTTCCAACACTGGAATTCCATCTTTATTCCTTACCCATTCATCAGAATAGAGTAGAGAGGCTGTAACAGCACCCAGGCACTCACCAACATGCCCCTGCGGCGGAAACCCATCATGCAGAGGCGGCACTTGAACATGAAGCTCTCATAGTCAGTGGACGCGATCCGGGGCTTGAAGGTTTTGGAGCGGCTGATCCGATCAGCCTTCTTGGCCTCCCTCTCTGGGTTGTGCATCCTCTGCATGTGCTCTCGCAGCTTGTCCTTCCTCTGGAAAGGAGAAATTGGGGGGAAAAATGTCAGCAACATCACAGAAACTGCCATACTGCCTGTTATACATAAGAGCCACAGTTTGAGTTGTTCAGGGATCTCTCTCCAGAGAGGGAAATTCTCCTCTCAGAAAAATGTGTTCCTTCACCCAGAAGTATCCAGTCCCTCAGTGTCCCATCACAAACTCAGTGACAGGGAGCAGGCTGCTGCCACCATTGTTTACCTGGCTCACAGTCTGCTCCATCTGTTCCAATGGGATTTGGAAAGGCATCTGGATGACATGTGCTGACAAGATGGATGCCATGGACACAGGCATCTCGGCCAGGAACATTATTAATCCACTGGCACCAGCAAGTTAACTGACAATGTATAAACAATGTAACCCAAACACCTGGTAATGGAGATGTATGATGTCCCAGTTCTTAATGAGCAGATAGAAAGTTCCTTTGCTATTAAATTATTAGGAATAAGATCTGTTTGAAATAAGATGCTGAGGTGACCTTGCCTCTTGTCCTTCAGAAATGGATGCCATAGCTCACACAGGATACCAAGAAATGCATGCAACTCACAGGCAAGTCTAGTGTGCTTACATGTGTTATTTTCTTTCACCTTTGAGAACATGAACTTATTTCCTTGAAGGAGGGTAAGGAATAATTTTTTTTGTACTACTAATGATCCAGCCAAGAGCCACCTTACCTTAAACTGCTTGCCACAGGTGGAGCACAGGAAGTCTTTGCGGTCCGAGTGCCGCAGCATGTGGAGTCGCAGCTTGTCGGGGCGGCAGAAAGCCTTGTCACACTCTGTACACTGGTAAATCTTCTCAGAATGGAAACTGCGCACATGTTTCTTGACCTAAAATGGCAGATCACAGAAAAATGAAGTTTATTCAAGAGAGAAGTGAGTTGTAACACACTAGGAAGCTGTTCGCAATGTGAAAGAGAAGGAAAAGGTTTTGAAGGTGTGTAATATACTTTGGTTTAAAAAGCATTTGATCAGAACAGTTGATATCTCAGCAATAGTTTCTATGAAATTGTAACATCTTTATTACTCATCTGGATGGGCGATTTGATTTCCTCAAGACTGAATCTTGAAGGCATCAGCTATTGCACAGTTGCACTTAATGGACAGCAAAAGTCCAAAATGCACCATTTGCACAGAATCGCCCTTGAGTAAACAAATTCATCTGAGGTTCATTATCTTCCTTTCATTTATAAGAAACCAAAACATAGGGACTAATTCCTTTCAATCAGACACAATGAGCTTGCAATTATAATTGGCAAAGAAGAAAAAAACTTATTCAGAACAACATTTGCACATCATTCCTGAATGGCAATTACTTCTTCATACTCAGGGACTATCCTTCACCTCTTCAGACATCTAGAGGGGTATTTTTTTCTTCCCCCCAATAATTAACTAATGAAGTTTGACATCTGAAATGAAAGCACTGTTCAAGAAATGGATCTCTAATTAAATCCTTACCGTCTTCTAATACTGATCATACAAGGAACAACTTGGCATCTCTACCTGTTCCACACAGAAGTATTTCAGTAGGCAGCAGTGACTAGTCTTAATTATCCACACAGCAAGAAGAGAAAAAAATTATTGTTAAATGTCAAAAATACAACCGAATAGCTGGAAAAAAAGCCATGGGACTTTCAGTCAGTTGCATGGGAAAGTTTACAGTGAATTAAGTTGCAGTACAGCATTTCTGAATCATCGACATTCTTCCTTGCTGAACATTTACAGAAGATAAAGGACTTCTTCCAGGATGGAATTATATTAGTGACATCACTTTCCCCCATCCTTTCCTCTTCAGTCTAGTGGGTAGTCTATCTGTTCCTATTACTGATCTAAACCGGATTTCTACATTTCAGTTTCACTCAGGCAGCTCAGTAAGACACATCAATTGCTTTGTCCCTAGGAAGGATAATGAATATTTGCACGGTCCATCTCAGTTTTTTCTTACTGGAAGTGGAAATAGAATCTTTAAATTCTACTAATGACCTTGTCCAAGTGCTCAGTATAGTGCAGAGTAGCCGCATTACTCACTGCTCCAGTGCAGTGTGCAGGGAAGGAGAATAAAGTGCCCAACTGAAGCTCAGGGGGGATGTCAGGAAGCAGAGTATCCTGATCTGTTCTGGCATTTCTTCGAGCTGTTCAAATGAATTACCCTGACAGAAAGTAGGCAAGGGATTAAAGATGTAAAACCCCTCATTTTTTTTGTTCAGAGTTTTAATGAAGAAGGGCAAGGTCTCTTCAAGTACAAGCTGAATACAAAAAAGACAATTCCTTTTTGTGCCACGGAGATATAGTAGTCAGGACCTCTGCTTCAGGAATTTCTTAGGAATAAGGCATCCACCCTTCTGCACTACAGTGCCTTCTAATGACAGACTGAAGCATCACATCTGATGATTTAGTGGACAGAGCACTTCAGTGTCATAAGACAATGTCTAGCAGTGGTTGGTCACTCTTCCATTTCAATTTCTGACTGAGGTGGACCCTGGCACCTTGTGAGAATGAACTGCTGTGCAGTTACACATGGAGAGCACTGAGAAACCTACAGCCTTTTTGAGAGACCCCCAAAGCAGTGCTTCAGATCAGTACAGCATCTCACCTGGATAAAATCTGGGAAGCGTTTCTTGCAGGTGGGGCAGGTGAAATAGCCATCATTGACATGGACGGCCACGTGATCCTTAAGGAGATCCAAGCGGTCAAAGGACTCGGGGCAGAAAATGCAGGAGTACGTTTTCTGGTCCATATGGAACTTCATGTGGCTCTCGAGGGCACCGCTGTTGATGAAGCCCTTGTTGCAGATGTCACAGGTCAAAGGGCAGTTCCCTTCCCGCCCATGGAACCGCAAGTGCTGGTCCAGCTTGTCCTTCTCCCGAAAGGCCTTCCCACACTGCAGGCATTTGAACGGGCGGAAGGATTTCCGGATGAACAGGTGCTGCAGAGCTGCATTCTGAAAGAAGCATCCAAGAGACCATTAGCTTTCCTTACCATGTATAGATTCCACATCCATATATATTCAGAATTAAATATACCAGATGATTAGTGAACCTAAACTTCAAGAAATTATTTTCCTTATATATAAGGAAATATATAAATCATATTTGGCCTCCAATTTACAGCAGGGGAGGCTGCGACAGGCAGAAGTCAGGAGAAACATCTGCAGCTACACCCTGAGCTAGGGGAACACAGTGCAGGAGTTTCCTCTACATCACTGATTTCTTCTGATTTAGCTGACTTTCTTTAAACATGCAATTTTTATGTAAAATAAAACAAAGTCCTCTCTGAAGCACAGACCTGGGCCCGAGAAAAGCTGCAATTCCAGCTGATTATTTGGCATCATGTCATAAGTTCAGCCACCACACAAAGGAATGGTGAGCCAGCACTGTGTGTTTCCCTCAGGAGCAGGGCTTATGAAATTCCACAGCCTTTTACAAGATCACCTTTTGCATCAAATATCACCAGAGAGATGTGCAGCAGTGGTTTAGCATTGTCTGGAGAACTTCCAGTGGAACATGCATTCAAGAAATGCCGGTCTGAACTTTTTTTACTATTGCCACAAAGAAGAACAGAGTTTCAAAACATGATGACAAAGGCAGAATGGCAGTCTCATCAGCAGCACATAAGACCTTGTGAGCAATTCTCCACTTCTACGGTGCACAATGTCTCCTCTCAGCCCCTATGTTTTTGGTGTGTGTTTGCCTTCACTCTGCCTCTTCTGTAACATTTAATGATCGTTCTCTGTTTTCTCTCCCTACCCTTCAGATAAATGTTATAGAGCCATCCCAGTCCTGACCCAGTACTCTCTGCTGAAGGAACAGATGCTGCTGGATGCACTGCCCATAGAAAGAGGGAAGGAGGTCCTGCACCTGCATTTCAATATTGGATGAGAACTTTCATGTTGGACAGTTGCAAAGTGGAAATTGAGTCCTATGAAATCCCCCAGCACACTGTCACCCATACTGCACTCCAAGTATACTGCAATGCTCCATTCTTCTGCAAGAAGTCTAAGCAATATCCACTCTTCTCTCAAATACTTCTATAAACCATTATTTATTGATGTCTTTTTTCACATTACACACAGAATCTATATCATGATAGTTAGAGAAATAATGTGGAAGAGCATAAGTTTAAGTTGCATATTAGGAAGAAATTCTCAGCTGGGAGGGTGTCGAGGCCCTGTCACTGGCTGCCCCATCCCTGGAAGCACTCAAGGCCATATGGGATGGAGCTTGGAGCAACCTGTCATAGTGGAAGGTGTCCCTGCCCATAGCAGAGGAGTGGAACTGGATGAGTTTTAAGGTTCCTCCCAGCCAAAACCACTCAGATTCCATTACAATATTGCTGACATTTCTGCGCACATGTGTTCCATATGACCCATTCATGAATTCTGCAAACAGATTTCCCAGGTTTCCTGTCTCCTTTGCTTGTGGGAATGTGGCAGGTGACACAACTGACATTTGCTGTGTCTCTTAAGTGCACACCAACAGCTGACACTGATTTAATAAAGGTATGAGCTCTTCTGCTGGAATGAGGGGACAGCTTGGGAATACTGTGAAATGCTGTGCTAAGAATTAAATTTATGAACCTCTAAGATCCTTTTTCACCATCTGAACTGTAGAGGGAAACCTAGACTTTCATTCCAGAAAAGAACAAGAGAGCAAATGTTTTGCTACCAAAAAAAATATTAACACTTTAATAGAGGAGCTCCAAATAGGGCTTCCCAAGAGCTGTCATCATCATTATTCGCCATTTTACAAGTGGAGACAATGGGAAACAGGGATCTGCTCTAAACCACACTGGGAATTGCAAAGACAGCCATGTGCTGTGCAAAATCTGATGTGCTGCTAGGAATTCAAAAGATATAACTGTCCCCTTAACCACAGGGAGATGCTAATAAAACATAGGTGAAAAGATGTATTTCAGTCCTGAACTGCACTATTGAGTTTTGATCATTGGTACCTCAGCAGATAGCTGACTGCTAATACAGCAGGCCAGACTCAACATAGCCCTGTTGTTATCTCAAGGGCTACAGAATGTGAAATGCTTTTTGCCTACGTAATCTATCAACTAGAAAAACAGAACCAAAGAACTAAGTGTTGTCTCATTAACTTGTTGTATTGATCCGGCACAAACAATTGAGCAAACAAATCTTCCAAAACTTTAACATTGATATTATGGCTCTTCATCCAAGAATTATTCCTATAAAATCCACCTTAAATCTACAAAGAACCGGCATGAAAAGAACTGGAGAAATGCAAATTGTTATTAAGGTAACACTTAGTTCTGGACACTGGTTACCTAAAGAAGAATGAATGTGACGATTTATGGTGCAGGATCAATCAGGGAAACACTGAACAGGAGTTGGACCAAACAACATGGAAGGCAGTGTTGATACGTACCATTGGATTAGATACAGGAGAAACCCAATGAAACAAAAACCCAAACCTACCTGCAGCTCCAGCTGAGCAGGCAGCATTGAGAGAGAAAAAAATACTTTTGTTATGCAATGGACTTGAGTAAACAGAAGCCTTGACTTCTGCAGGTCACTACAAGGGCTCTTCCAAATAGAGTTTACTGCTTTGAGGTTTTTGCCTCAGGAAACACTAAACAGATTTTCTAGGTTTAGTCTGTAGTTAGTAACTGGGGAGTTAAAAGGGCAAAGACAAAAACCACAGTTAATCTTGAAGGGGTTTTGTGACCTTTCCTGTTTTCCTAGGGCTCATTAACAGGGATGCAATGTGCACTGTAGAACATTTCATGAAAGCATTCATGAAAGAATGCTTTCAGCAGAAGGGAATAATTAGATCAAGATGACAACAGGATAGGGAGAAGGAGAGTAAAAAAGTTAAGGAGAAGGGACTTTTTCTAACCTCATTTTACTGGCTGTGCTCCTTTTTACACAAGTACTTGCATTTCTTTCACCATGAAGGAAGTAACTGTGCTTTCCAAGTCGTATTCCTATCCCTCCGGTTTCTGGCATTAGCACACAGACACCCTACATACTGCCCAGAACTGAACTAAAAACAAAGATTCATTTTGGCTGTGGACCACAGTGTTCTTCTAATTTTCTACAAGAGTTCTTGAAGGGTGCATGTATCTCTTTTCAATACTAAGGACCCCCCCAACTGCCATAGTTAAAGTCTGATCTCCAAGGAAATCCCACAGACTCTAAAGCAGAGGCTAAAAAATGAACTGATCCTATCAGGACTTGAACCCTAGGGCACGACAAATCAGTGCTTCCACCTAGCATGAAAACACTCTCAGAGCACCACTGTCTTAAGCCTTAGAAAAGCTGAAGTAATTCACAAAGAATGACTGTTTTTTTGAAAACTAAATCCTATCAAATTAATAAGGAAGAATAAGAGATACACAGGTTTCAGAATCATAACCAGAAGTCAGGACTTTTTACCTGTTCTTTGGAAGTGAATAATGTACCACATATCTAAAAACCAAATGTTTGCTTGCTTTTATTATGAAGTGCATGTTATTGTAGGCAGGTGCTGTGTGAGTGTTAAAAGGGTGATTTTTTAAAACATGATGCTGGCTGGTTTAGTCTTATCTCAAGTGCTCATTGCTCACAGTCTGATGCAATATGGAAAGGTCTGTGCAACCATCCATCTGCCATTCTGCCAGTGCTACTGGCTTGAAACATCTCCAGGACTCGGCTGAACAGGAGCTGCCAGATAAAGGGAAAGTTCGGAAGACTTGAGATACAAACATATCACTGAACCACCACTGCACTCCTCTAAGTCGTCATCCATTTGTGATGAATTTACAGAGAACAAAAGTGAAGTCACAAGACAAAGAAGTAACTTCAGAATTTCTGTCATTTTCTTCCTACATTAATTACTTCAGAGGATCCTAAGTTCACATCTTGGGTTCAAAAGTTCAGGGAAATGGGCAGTGCTTTCTTTTCTTTTCTGAGGATGCTGTACCACACTGTAAGCAGTACATCCCCATGCTCTGTCAAAACTTCAGCATCTCTCTCTGTACTCTATTATACACCATTCAAAATACATTCAATAAAAAATCCCACAAGATTTTAACATATGAAAATGAAATCGCTGGTAGAAACTTGTCATTCAGAGACTGCAAGCATTTTGTATGGTTAAAAACTGTGCAGTCTTAATGTGCCCAAGCCAAACTCTTCCTTCAAGACATGCCACAACATTTTTGGGGTAATACCACCATTGGTCTTGCATATATATTACTGTAAACTGCAAGTAAAATTTGGTTCAACATCTTCCTACACAGAATACTCAACTTCTTTCTAATCCTTCCTCATCCTCTAAAAATGACATCCCCTAAAAATGAACCCTGGCCCCACTGCAGCTGTTTCTTTCCTTAATCCAAAGTTAACACATGGAAGAAAAAGATTTTAAGCTAAATAAACTGATCTCCCAGTTACAAAGATTCAAGGATTTGAATTTGTGCTTGAATAATTTCCCACCCACACAGAGAAAAACCAGCTCAGCCAGTTGACATAGAGCTCAGGCTCAAAGTGTTCGCTTTTAACACAGGTTTTGCTCTCAAAGGAAGGGTTTTCCTCCCCAAAAAAGGACTTTATCACTAAGTAGCATCATCATCTAAGTGGATCCAAACTGATGTTGTGGTTCCTCTTTTGCAAATAATTGCTGGAGAGTTCTGAGAGACAGATGGTGCTGTGAGCAAGTCATTAGTATGTGCCACAGCACCAGGATCTGTCAGTTGTTTGAAGCACCCCTGCTTACCAGTTTGGATGGACTGTGTTTCCATGCAAGAATTACTGTGATGGAATTCAATCAGCTCCAGCTCCTGACCAGTTCTCACTAACACCTGTGAGATACTGTGCTACTGTTAGTGAGATACTCTCACTAACACCTATGAGTCCTTTATGTGAGATTTGTCTTCCTCTCAGTGCAAAGAAAACTGCTATGAATGAGATACTTTATTTGGGATTTGGAAATGGATCTGACAGTGAAAGGAGGACCAGCTGGCCCTGGCAGGCAGGCCTGGCATTCCCTGGGTTACAGTGGACATGATCCCTCATCCTCTGCGCTTACCCTGATGCGCTTTGCTCGCCTCATGTCATCTGCTGTCACGGAGCTCTGTGTGGACACCGTGCTCGCCTCGTGCTGTGGCTGTACATGGAGCACGTGGTTTTCCTGCTGCTCCAGCGCTCCCTGTGGCTCTGTTGGCACCGGAGTCTGCTCCTGCTGCTCCAGCCCATTCAGTGGGGCTTGTCCGGCCTCATCAAACTGCCCCTTGCTGGAAAAATGCAGCAAGTCCTGAAATCGCAAATCATACAACCAGTGATTATTCCCCCCACCCACTGAAAAACACTTTTGATAGTACTCAGCAGACAAGATTTGTACATATTTAATCAGAAACTATAAACAAAACAGCATAGTGTAGTGTCTATACTAACTCCTACAGTTCTCCTACTGTGTCCACTGCTGCTTTCGGCATAACCACCTTCACCTATGGCAGTGTCACCCAGAGCTCCAGGGAGGCAGTGCTGCAGGTGGGTGACTCTCCATGGACCATCCCTCTCTCTGCCCAGCCATGGTCATTATGCCTTCTTTCTCAGCATTCCTACTCACCCATTCAACTCAGCAACAATGATGCAGTAAATAATAAAATGGTATAAATAATAAAAGCTGCATACATTCTGGCAGCAAAACCAATCAGCATTATCTGGCTGATTAGCTGGATAACAGCCAACAGGGCTCTTCTGCACTCAGGACTATTTCTGCTGTAACCAAATAGACTAGTGCAGACCCAGGAAAAGAGAGAATTTCTGTCTCATGGAAACTGTTGTCACTTTGAAACACTTTGTGTCATTTTGCAGTGTCTCCTCCTTTCTAAAGAACTTTCTGGAGTGCCAAACTGGAGAGTGACAAACAAGGTGATCACACTGAGCACTGTGTGGTTTTCTTATCCAGTTTCAAGCTCTGCACACATCACTGCCATATATCACACAAAGCTGTTTTTCCTCCCTTTTTGCATTAGCATAAAAGAGAGGTGCTGTGAGCAGGAAGCACATGCCAAAAGTCTACATTCTTTCCCTGTGAGTTCCAATAACTCTTCTGGAGTGGAATTATCTTCTATTACATAAAAAAAAAACCCACACAGATCCTTATTTGACACCACATAATGCAACTGAAGAAACTTAAAAGCACAAGCTAAGAAACAGAACACCAGAATTAATTTTGAATTATGTCAGTTGAAGGCTGGTGGTGTCAAAACACAAAAGTGGGTGTGGGAGAAGAAAACCAAGGAATGAGGCCCTTACAGACTGTGAGTGCTTACCAGAAAGAGACCCTTAGTAAACAATACACAATCTCATTGTCCAGCCCAGGTCTGGGTGGCAAGTTTCCACCTTGCTGACACTCAGCTGTGTTCTCAGCATCCTGACTCTCCAGCTCCCAGGCAGAGCTTGTGCCCAGCTTTAGTGAGGTGAGCAGACCTCCAAGGGCTTAGGGCATCATCCTACCCCACTGCACAGGCACACATGAGCCAGCTCTGTGCCACGCTCCAAGCTGGCAGGACACAAGCTACCTCCAGTCCAGAGGCCACTCACACACTGGACTGTGCCCAGCAAGCGCCATCTCCCCAGAGTGAAGGGCTTGGAACCACCACTAGGTTTATTTGTCTAAATGAGGCTGGCATGTGTCATGTCAGCCTGTGGAGAGGGTGAGCTCACAACTACCTACACCTAGTGCAGCATTTAGGGCATTGCAGCAGGAATTCACAGGCAGAGTATAGATTCCTCCATCTGAGTCAGCACAGAGCCATGACCCAGTGAGGAGCCAGAGGAAAATTACCACTCCAAATATCAGCTTTCAGCTAAGTCATAAACCAGAACACTGATTCCTTTTGTCACTGCTCATAAAAGAACTTAGTGGTAACCTAAGCATGGTCACCATCAGAGAATTGAGTTTTTTACTTAAATGCATCATATTACATCCCTGCAGAATATAACCAACAGCTACAAGCAAAAGAACGTTTTGCAATAAGCCTGCCTACAGGAGGCCCTTCTGTTATTATTAAAACATCATGGAGAATCATATCTCAAACTGATTTAATTCTACCAGCAACAGTTTTAAGAGCAGGCTGATCAAACATTCCAGAAAGGACAAATAGAAGCCTAAACTACTATTACAGTTTTACTGTCTGAATTACAATTGTGAGGCTGCTAAACTGTCACAACAACTCAACCTCACTGCTAAGTGCTTTGAAGTGAAACTTGATGCAGAAATAGAAGTGATTTTACAGGTTTTATAGTAGGGAAGTAGTGTGCTCTCCTGGCAGAGAATTCCAGATAGAAACCAATAATTACTCATGTGTAAGTCCAAAGCACACCTTCAGTTTGCACTGATGCCCCGAATTCTTTTAGTCAAGAGTTTACATTCCATGTGCTATCTTTTCCCTCCATCTCCAAAAATATACCTGTGTTCCTTCTTCACATTTTTCACCATTTTCACTGGTTACTTCTATGCGCATGAATTTGGGAGGGCGCCCAGGGCGTCTGCCTGGTCCGAATCTCCTCTTCCCTCGCCCACGACCTCGGCCTCTGGTTCTGCAGAATACAGGAGTGCTCCAGGTTAAGATACAAAAAAAGACAAATTTGGATTCTCCACTGATTTTATGCTTTCTTTCTCAGCATTCCCACTCACCCATTCAACTCAGCAACAATGACGCAGTAAATAATAAAATACAGTAAATAATAAAAACTGAATAAATTCTGGCAGCAAAAACAATGGGTTTCTGCCTGGTATCTATTTATTTTGTGCTTTATGAGAAGCCAAGGTTCAGAATACATTAAAATTTCTGTCAGTAATCATGGGACCAAGAGGACTACTTGCTTCCATCCAGCCCTCTGCCATGGCAGACTTCTTCTAACACCCCAGTTTATGTTGTGCTGAGAAGCATTTTCAGCATGCTGGAACAAGTGCACAAGGACACCCATTTGAAATCTGAAGCCATAACATTCCTCCCCAAAAAGCACTCAGCTGTTGATGTCAGGCACTAAACAGAAGGGAACAATTTTGCGTCAAAAAAGCTAAACAAAACAGAGTCGCTACATTTCAGGAAAAAGAAGGCACCAATACCTTCTGCTCTGTGACAGGTGTTTGTAGATTCAGTTTTCAATAAGTCAGGATAAACTATCTTGCCAGTGAGTGGCACAATGAGACACTAGAAGCCTCGTTTTCCAAGCTCTGTTATTTCCGTATCTCTGAGAAACAGTATTTCAATACTGTGATGCTGAAGCATTACAAATATTTAAAGTCATTGTCAAAAGAAAAACAAAACAAAAAAAACTTTACTAATTTCAACAGACTATTTATTTCTCTCAAGCTACATGTTTCACTGAGTCTTAGACCAGTCAGCCACGATTTTCCATACTGGTGCTGACCTGATCTCTCCTGAGTTGGTCACTGAGATTTGCAGGACAAAGCCCCTCCTTTCTGCATGTTTGGGGAAGCACACAGTGATCCACAAGCAAAGCTAAGGCTGTCAGTACCTGCTGAAGAAGTCCAGCTTCTCGTCATGGGAGTTGAGGTGCTGCTGGAGCTGCTCCGAGCTCATGAAACGCCGATTGCACTCGTAACATGGCCAGTTCTTTTCCTGCTCCCTGAGCACTGTCGGAAATGTCAGTAACACCATTTCACTCATCACCTCATTTTTTTGCCCCTAGGCTCTCTATCCTCTGTGGGCCAGATTTCTCCCCTGAAGGTTAGACAGGCTGCAGAACACCCAGCCCTGCTCTGCTGGTCTTTGCTTTTATATTCTCTGTACTGTGCCAAGACCATAGCTCATCACAGACACACAAAGATCACTGGGGACAATTCTCATGGAATATCAACACTGTTAGATATTCAGGGGGATTCTGAAATTCACCCTTGTGTGGAAGAGCATCTACAGGATTGTGCCTCTGGTGTAAGTTAAGGGAAATCAAGGGAAATTTCTAAATCTAAAGCAGTCACACAGCAGACAGTGAGTACAGAAACAGATCTCTTCTTCGGAGGAAGTAACCTAAAACTTCCCAGAAACTGAATAAAAGGCTTAAATTAAGGTAATATTCTTATGAGAATAGTTATTGGAAATAAGCCCCAAAAACACAATAAAGATCTGGCTTAACCTTTCCTAACCTAGTAGAAATTTGGGAGCACTATACAGGCCATATACTTGAAAGTAAGGAGTGCAACTCGCAACCACCACCACACTGAAAGCAGAAGATCTCAAGTTACCCTTCCTTTCCTCCTCAGTTATGTCATGGATCTTCTGGTTCACAAACTCGGCATAGGAGGCAGCATACCACACCTGCAGCAGGAGCACAAGGTAACAGGACACTGAAGTGGAGCCAAAACTAATGGAATTTTGTTTTAAAATGGGTTTTAAGCAACACATTTATTTCAGCTGCCTCAAACACTAACTCTTATTTCTCTTTCCACACTCAATAATAAAGTCTGGTAAGATCAATGTGGCCCCACTGAGGAATGTAAGAGCTTTGCTCAGGAAGTACATCCATTTAATTTTAAGGTCTAGCTTCCTAACACAAATGTTTATCTCACACATGGCTTCCAGTAGCTCTAAAGGACGTACGTTTAATATCTCTTCAAACCCAGCTATATGACTGTGAAGGAAGGAGTCATCAGAGCACTGATACTTGTACCAAGAGGAATGGAAACATTATTAACTTGGGGGATTCCCCACTTCTTTCCTGCTCTCCTTACTTAGACAATAGGCAGCCATCACCGAAACGTGGTGGGATGACTCACATAACTGGAGCACTGCACTGGATGGATACAAGGTCTTCAGAAGAGATAGGAAAGGTAGAAGAAGAGGAAGGGTGGCCCTTTATATTAAGCAAACTTTTGATGCCATCGAAATTGAAACTAAGGAAGATGGAGTTGAATGTCTATGGGTAAGACTTAAGGGGAAGGCCACAAGGCTGACACCATACTGGGAGTCTGTTATCATCCACCTGACCAGGAAGAAGAAGTAGATGACTTATTCTATAAGCAGCTAGGTAATGTTTCAAGATCATCAGCCTTTGTTCTTGTGGGTGACTTCAACCTACCAGACATCTGCTGGGAACTTAATACAGCAATAAAGAGGCACTCCAGGAAATTCTTAGAATGTATGGAGAACAACTTTTTGTTGCAGCTGGTGGGCGAACCCACCAGGGGAGGGACTATGTTAGATCTGCTGTTTGCAAACAGAGATGGGCTGGTGGGAGATGTGGTAGTCAGAGGTTGCTTGGGGCAGAGTGATCACGAAATAATAGAGTTCTCAATATTTGGTAAAGTCAGGAAGAGCAGTAGTAAAACTCTTGCATTGGACTTTCGGAGGGCAGACTTTGGCCTGTTTAGGAGACTTATTCAGAGCATCCCTTGGGAAGCAGTCCTTAAAAACAAAGGAGTTCAGGAAGGGTGGGCATACCTCAAAACAGAGATCTTGAGGGCACAGGAACAGACTATCCCTGTGCGCCGAAAGATCAGTCAACGGGGTAAACGTCCAGCCTGGCTGGGAAAGGAGGTTTTGGAGGAACTTAAGAATATAAAGAGGATGTATCAGCGTTGGAAGAAGGGTCAGGCCTCTAAGGAAGTACTCAAGAAGGCGGCTAGAGCATGCAGAAAAAAAAATAGGGAGGCCAAAGCTCAGTTTGAACTTAGAATGGCAACTTCTGTAAAGGATTAGAAAAAATGTTTTTATAAATACATTAATGGTAGAAAGAAAGGTAAGACCAGCCTTTGTTCTTTATTGGACAAAGGAGGGAGCTTAGTATCTGCAGATGAGGAAAAGGCAGAAGTGCTTAATGCCTATTTTGCCTCAGTTTTTAGTGGGACGATGACTTGCCCTGACACCTGCCCGCCTGGGCTGGTTGATGGTGTCAGGGAGCAGAATGGTCCCCCCATTATCCAAGAGGAGGCTGTTATAGAAATACTGAAATGCTTGGATATTCATAAATCAATGGGACCAGACGGGATCCACCCCAGGGTAATGAGAGAGCTGGCAAATGAGCTTGCAAAGCCACTCTCCATCATTTACCAACAGTCCTGGCTCACTGGTGAGGTTCCGGATGACTGGAAGCTGGCCAATGTGATACCCATTTACAAAAAAGGTGCAAAGGAGGATCCTGTAATTATAGACCAGTTAGCCTGACCTCAGTACCTGGCAAAATAATGGAACAGTTTATATTAAGCACCATCACGCAAAATTTACAGGATGGCCAGGGTATCAGACCCAGCTAGCATGGGTTTAGGAGGGGTAGATCATGTTTGACCAACCTGGTCACCTTTTATGACCAGGTAACCCGCCTAGTGGATGCAGGGAAGGGTGTAGATGTTGTTTACTTGGATTTCAGCAAGGCCTTTGACACTGTCTGCCACAGCATACTCCTAGACAAGCTGGCAGCCCGTGGCTTGGACAGGAGCACTCTTTGCTGGGTTCAGAACTGGCTGCATGGCTGGGCCCAGAGAGTGATGGTGAATGGTGCTGCATCCAGCTGGTGGCCAGTCATCAGTGGTGTCCCTCAGGAGTCTGTGCTGGGGCCAGTTCTGTTTAATTTTTTTTTTTTCTGTTTAATATTTTTATTGATGACATGGATGAGGGTTTAGAGTCTTTTATCAGCAAATTTGCAGACGACACTAAGCTAGGAATGGGTGTTGATTTGTTAGAGGGACGTAGGGCTTTGCAGAAGGACTTGGAACGGTTGGATGGATGGGCAGAATCTAATGGGATGAAGTTCAATAAGTCCAAGTGCCGAGTCCTGCACTTTGGCCACAATAACCCCCTGCAACGATACAAGCTAGGAACGGTGTGGCTGGACAGTGTTCAGGTGGAAAGGGACCTGGAGGTGCTGGTTGACAGTCGGCTGAACATGAGCCAGCAGTGTGCCCAGGTGGCCAAGAAGGCCAATGGCATCCTGGCCTGGATCAGGAACGGTGTGGCCAGCAGGAGCAGGGAGGTCATTCTTCCCTTGCACTCAGCACTGGTGAGGCCTCACCTGGAGTATTGTGTCCAGTTCTGGGCCCCTCAGTTTAGGAGGGACGTTGAGATGCTTGAGCGAGTCCAAAGGAGAGCAACGAGGCTGGTGAGGGGCTTGGAGCACAAGCCATATGAGGAACGACTGAGGGAGCTGGGGCTGTTCGGCCTGGAGAAAAGGAGACTCAGGGGTGACCTTATCACTCTCTTCAACTTCCTGAAGGGTGGCTGTGGTGAGCTGGGGGTCGGTCTCCTTCTCCGGGCAACAACAGACAGAACAAGAGGACACAGTCTCAAGCTGCGCCAAGGGAGATACAGGCTAGAATTAAGGAGGAAGTATTTTACAGAGAGTGGTCAAATACTGGAATCATCTACCCAGCGAGGTGGTGGAGTCACCATCTCTCGATGTGTTTAAAAAAAGACTGGATGAGGCACTTGGTGCCATGATCTAGTTGAGGTGTTAGAGCATGAGTTGGACTCAATGATCTTACAGGTCTCTTCCAGACTAGAATTTCTGTGATTCTGCAGCACCATCCACATAGACTCATTTAAAATGCTTCTGAGCTTCAGAAGGATTGGAGCAATATGGTCATGCTTCCCAAAACAAAAATCTGCCAAGCTAGCATGATGGACCCACTTTTGTCATACAAGGAATTTAAGCCTTCAGTAAAGGCAACCACACGAGGCAGGGAGATAAAGTTTATAAAAGCCTAAAAGCAGATGCTCACATTTAGATGAGAATTCTTCCATCATTTCATTTGTTTTATGAAAAAGAGTGGATTTTAGAAAAGATTTCTCCAAGAAGGCATCAACAGATTTTCATCAGGAAAAACACAGACAAGTTTGAACTTGCAGTGGGCACAGGCAGAGGTGAGTAGGATTTCAAGGACTCTCCAGCAGGTGCATCACTCTGCAGGAATCGCACTAGCTGGACAAAGACAAAAACCTGGAGCTCCTGGACTACACACCTGGCAGGCAAATCAAAACTTCCCAACTTCAACTACTTTAATCTCTGGACAAAATGTGCATGAATGCCCTACATCCACTTGGGGAAGAAATCAGGACACTAAGCCTTTCAGTTAGCAAGCCATTTTACCCCAAAAGACACTACTAACATAAAGTAAGAAAAATGATGCTCCCACATGGAGGTCTGTACAGATTTAAAGTCTTATTTCAAATAGTTTTAAAAACTGTTGAGAAAATGGTATTTGAATACAGTTAAAATGGATTTGTAAGATTTCTAGTAATTCAGCTTAAAACATTAAGGACTGATTTCAGATAGTCCTGCTCTTAAAGGGTGTAAGTAGGCTTTTGCCATGATTCCTAAGTGCACTTACTAAACAGTTGGTTTTCCAGACAAATTGTTGAAATCTACGTTCAAGAAGAGATTTGAAGAACAACAAAATTTCCTGATATCAAATTTTTTTGGTCTCCCTCCCAGTGTACAGAAAATGTTGAAAATTAAGGCCATCTCAGCCAGCCACACTGCTTTGAGCTCAACATAATCAATAAATTTTCAGAGGGAACAAAAAGCAAACTACAGGAAAATCACAATATCCTTTATAATTTTTCACATGCAAAGTTTCAACAGCTCCAGGAAAGCCAGGTAAGAGGAGAGACCACATTCACTTAAGGCACCAGAAAACAAGCCAGGAACACACAGGACTAACTGGAAAGGGCATCCAGAATTAAAAAAATACAATTGCTGCAATAAAAATGAGATTGTGTCAGCAAAATATATGCTGTGTAAAGCATGACAGAGAGAGACAAATAATTTACCTATTTTTATTTTAAACTTCCTCATGAACCAAAGCTCATTAAAATGCATATGTTGGTGACTAACTACTTACTCACTTCAGTCATATTCAATTCAGGCCAGGCTTTTTTCAGAGGAAAAAAGTTCTAAAACTATTCACATCAGTAGTTTTTGGCACTTAATAGGCATCAACTTTTAAAGTACTATTTAACCAGTAGAAAAAGAGAATCCTGACACACAAGCAATGCCATACCTTGAGTTCCTGCTTGGGTTCCACATTTTTAATGGTGGTGTAATAAATGTGGTGGCCATACTGATAGGCCACTAGGTTCTGCTCCAGGTGATTTTGAGCTGGACGCACAAACATCATCCAGTTACAGAGAGCCTCACTGGACAGCTCAAACCACAAGTCCTCTTGCAAGTCTCTGTCTTTTCTGTCACCCTTATCAAGAGAAACCTGTAGCAAAATCCAATTACATGTGATTGTAACTGCCTGGCAGCACATTCAAAAGAATTTAACTTACTAAGGAAACTACAGTGCCCATGCAACTGTTACATTAAGGGAGCAATGAAGACATAGCTCATTTTCTCTTTACTAACAGAGATCCAGAAACAAGCAGAAACATATTTAGCAACAAGTAAAGATTAACTAGGGAGGCACAATGGATCCTTCCAAGGTTTTCAGGGACAAGAATCATTTATTAAAGGGGTCAGGCACAGTATGAACAAGTGACTATAACAAATGACACACAGGTAGCTGTAGCTTTAGTAGGCTACAGAAACATCAGTCAGAAGTTTCTAACTGGCAGACCCACTTTTCCTTTCATTTCTTGAGTCATGACACTGTCTCAAGCAGGAAACAGCTTTTTTTTTTAGCTCAACTTCTCTTGGTTGCTGGATCTGCCTATGGTCACAACTTGCTTGTCAGACACTGACTATCAGAGCCCTCCTAAGACTGTGGATCTAAACCCCAACAAATAAAGGACCAATTTTTCCTAGTGAAACCAGCATGGATAAATGGATAAAAGTCACTCAAATACATTTTACCTCATACAATTACTTGGCAAGAGGAAAGGCATAAAAATATCTCCTCACCTCTACATCTTATGAATAGAAAAGTAAGAAACACATTTTGAACTGAGGTTACAACATGGCATAAAAGAATGGCAGCAGAATTTCCTTAGAAGGGGCTGCTATTTTTATGTCCAGATGCTGCTTCAGCTCATGTGCGAGTGATTCACAGCCTTCCATGTTATGCACCCTATATATACATATATATAGCCTATCACCATAATGCCGGAACATTCACAGGGATTAGTGTGTCACCCTGAATAACAGAGCAAACTTGAAGCCAAAACAATCTGGGTATTTCTTAGTCACATTCAGAGATGGAAATAACAAAGTATCTATAGTGAATTAATGAAAGTAGAGTGACAAATTAATGAAAATCCAAGCTTAGGCACAAATTGATTTCCCCTTTTCTCACCCTTACCTTCAAATGGATATAGCAGTCTTTGAGCTCAGTCTGTCTGACCAGAGGTCCTTCCACAGGCCCAAACTGTGTTCGCTTTGGGATGCGCCTTTTGGAGAACACACCTCCCAAAAACCTGTCTATATAGAGCACCAGGGGAAGGCTGGCCCTCGCCCTGGTCAGCACAGGCCGGTTTGGGATGGGATGCAAAGGTCCATGTTTTGGACACACTGAGGGATGTGCGTTATTACACTCTTCACACCCTGCAACACAAAGGCAGAGAGGACATGACTTTCAGGCAGACACTCACACACCAGCTCAGAGACAGCCTTATCTCTTTCTAAACATCTTTGGCTCAGCTGTGGGAACACTTGTGCCAATAGTCTATATTTCAAAATATTAGACAGGCCAGTGTCCAGCAAAAAAGGAACAAATCAGCTCAGAGGACTTCACTAGAGACAGAATTTTGTCTTTTCAGTCAAGCAGCCCAATTTGAATTCACATTTCTCATTTCTCTGTGAATCAAAACTCACATTTACTCATTACTGCTAAAATCTGAATGGTTTTTGCCTCTCTTTACTAAAGGTCTAATGGAGACGGAAGAAAAGAAGGGGAGGCAGGTAGTACACTACATATGAGTGCACATGCTTACACAAATCATTGGGATCAAAGGGTCGAGGTGGATCTGGATCCCACTCATCCATGTCCGTGTCTTCCCCATCTTCATCCTCATCTTCATCCTCATCATCTTCCTCTTTTGTTTCTATCCTTTCCATTTGATTCTGCAGAGGTGCTAAAGAATCAGAACCATCCACAGCCTCCATAGGAGGTAACACTTGGTTATGCACCGGTAATGATGCCTGAGGAGAGAATTCACAATCAGTTCAAGCCGATTCAATAAGCAAACCATAAGGACAAGTAATGAAGGTCCTTGCTAGCCTACCCTTCCTGCTGCCTATGGTAATGGAGAGGAGGACAAGAGAAGGTGCTAAATGACTGCCAAAGGATGTTTTGCATGGCTGGCTGCTGCTGATGGCCTCACTGAAAACACCTGTATTACTCCCTGGCTATACCCTGCCAAGGACTCAGTTCTCAGAAAAAACTGAACTCAGAGAAGTTCTTGATCCTTGCAGAAAGTTTAAAACCAAGTCCAGGCTCTGTGGATATTACCTAGAGCCTAAAGCTGTATTTTAATTTCTTTTGTACAAGTAAGAGAATCCTGCACTTTGGCACACAATCTTCTCTTGACAATCCAACAAAACCAATCTCCAGAGTACAAAGGCAGAGGTCAAGAAGGGGTGAGGTAATGTGGAGACTGGATATAAAGCACAGGACATGAAGAACAGTTAAGGCCATTGCATACTTCCACTAATTTCCAAGTTTAGCCCTTTCCTTCCTTAAAAGAACTGCAACATTTGAAGTTTGGAGCATATTTCATCACCCACAAGGTTTCTCAGGTAGAGAACAAGAAATAGTACATGCAGCAGAGCTGCCTGAAAACACTGAAAACAGGAAACCCAGTGGAAGTTACTGCGACAGTCAGCACTACACCTACTGTTAACTTCACTTTTCAGCACTGACAGACTTTTAAAGTGGCTGCTCACAGAACCATCATTGAAACAGGTTTCTCTGTATATTAAATATATGATATCCTAAACACCCATACATTCCATGGCGAGACTAGGGAAGACAGTAAAATCTGCACTACACCTTTCTCAAACGTCCTCCCAGATCACTCAGCCACATTTCATCCCCAGAGATGATGGAGCAATGGAATCTACACTCGTACATGAAAAGGAAAGGGTGCCTGGCAACTTACTCTATCTGCTTGTGGCCCCTGCTCCAGAGCCACTGGCTGGGGGGGATCAGCAACGCTGCCGAGCACAGACAGGTTGGTGGGATTCATGCTCTGAGCAGCAGCAGGCAAGAGCACCGTTACCTAAAATCACAGGCACTCATTTTAGCACTGCAGCATTTCCATCAGTCACTTAACACGTGGGCAGGGCCCGGCATGCACAGCTCCCTTGAGCCCTGCACTCTACTCAAAAACTGCTGCATTCCCATCATTTTTGGGGTTCAAATAGGGATAATGGGCTTGGACAGAACCTGCAGCTTCTGCGGCAAAGGGAAAGACTTAAAATCTATAGACTTTGTAAATTCTAAATTACCTATTACCTATTTTTAAATTAAGGTCCCGGGTTCAATTGCACTAAAAACAGATGTTAGAAGCTCTTTAGCATTTGGTAAAACCAGTGATTTGGGGTCTCTTTTCCTCTATACCCAAATTTACTTTCATTTTCAAGGGAAAAGGTAAAGAAGGACTAAAAAACATTTCCTCATTTTTTGACTTTTTCTTTCTTCAACCAAACCTTGCTGATGGCTGAGAGGTTTAGAAGTAGATAAGCTTTAAGATCCCTTCCAATCCAAATAATTCGATGATTCTATGATCCAGGCCCCATAAAAACCAAGATGGTGTATTGACCTCATGAGATGATCAACCTCTCAAAAAAGAGGTTCCCAACAATTATTTTTCTTTACATTTGGTCAAACTATATATTTTTGTTTACATACTTTTTTTTGGTGCTGTAACAAGCAAATTAATGCATATTACATTGTTTTCATCCATTCAGCAAGAAAACAAAGCACAACTAAGGAATCACCTTATTTGTGCTTTGCTTTACTGCTGAATCCCTAGGAATCACCTTTCCTGCCTTTTGTTTCCTGCTTATCTATACAGGAATTTGCACCATTATTTCACGTGACTTTTCATCCTTCTCTACAGCTGATATCGTGTGGCGTCTAGTCTGTATCTCTGACTGCGAAGCAGCTTTTTTGCTAAAATCCAAGCTCTTGCCTCTCTGCAGAGTGCTTAATAAATATCAGATAAAACTGAGAACAGTGCATTGGGCCAGTAGCAAGGGAGCAGACAACAAAATTCATAATGTAAGCATTCGGTCTTAGTACTCCAAACTAGTTGCTTAGTTTAAAGAGGTATTAAGAGTATTTTATGAAACTCCTGAAAAACAACAGCAAAAAGACTTCAAGGAATGGTGCAACAGTGAGGATGAAACCACCATGACAGTCTGGTACTGACACTTCTGTAGCCAGTTGGCAACAAAGAGGCATCATTATTCCTCCAGTGTGCCAGCAAGGATAGGGTCATACAGATCTGGATCTATTTGTACCCCTATTAGCATTGCCTACTACTAATGACACCAAACATACCCTTACTTGCACTTCCATGTCAGGCACTGCATGGATTATGGGCATTATTTTTAAAAAACTCTCACTTGCTTTCTACAATAAAGTTTCTTCTGAAAGACAAGAGGAACTTTTATTATTATTTTATCATTAGTTGTCAGTTCAGGGATGTCCCACATGAAATGCTGCTGTAAAAACAGCTGCACAGGCAGAAGTTGATATAATGAGGGATCACCAAAAAATTAATATCTATGTTAGGACTGCTATCAGACTGTGTTGGAATGGAGGACAGGCTGAGGACAAGGCAAGTGCTTCTGGGATAATAACAGCAGATCACCTGTGTTGGAATTCCCATCTGCACGGTGTACAAATAATCTCTAATTAATCATACATTTGTTAAATGAGCTTTAAGACAATTAAATAAGAATTTCTCGCTTTTTAATGCAAGGAAATGGATGGAGCAAAAAATTCAAGAGCAAAACTCCAGAGAATAAGAAGAATGAGAAGACAGGCAACACCTTTATTGTGTTAGTCGTTGCTTTCCATCTGTGCCTCAACCATTTAGAAATTTTGTTTTCAGCACAGATTCAATCTCTCACTCTGCCCCAAGACTGTCAATAAACACACATTTTAATGATGGCTTTGGTGATGATTCAGAACTAGTACATCCATTCACACATGTCATTAAAGACCCACCAAGCAGTAATGATTTTAAGTCTATGACAAGCAGAGAATTCCAACCAGAGACCTGAAAGCACCTGTCTACAGCTGATTATCACAGCGCAGTCCCCAAAGATACCAGTAAGAGTTAATAACAACTTCCCCATCCATGATGGATGTAAAAAGAATAGGAAAAATCATCCTAACCTTATAAACACAGCCTGCAGTTTTATTTTTTTCCCAGCCCACCTCACACTGGCAAGCCCACCACCCCTGACAGGGGAGCCAGTCACTGAACTTCTTCAGGTTTCATACTTAATTTCCTGTGACATTTCTAGTAAATCTAGAATTTAATCTAATTTTTCTATCCCTCAAAAGCCTTCTGTGGACTCCAAGGCATTTGGATCAGAACCTGTAAGAGGACAACTAAAAATCCCACCTTTCCAAAATGACACATTCAGATGACATCAGCCACATCTGCTGCAGGGACACTGCTGAAAGATTTTTTCATGCTATCTGGGGCAGTAAATTAGAATTTTTGCTGAATATGAATTAAAGAGAATAAACTCAAAATAATTCTTAACTTTTACTGTCACTCATGCTCAAGGCAGTCATTGGCCTTGATCAGGATAAGAGTACAAGACTAAGATTGTCACTGGACAACTTCAAAAACAGCTCATTACCCTCCTGCATCACATGAATGTCCCTTTACCTTCCCTAACTGTTCCCTCACAATTTTAGGCCCAAAATGAATAATATCTCTTCCTTACCTGCTGGGTGGTAGCATCCTGTTGGACGTAAGCCACTTGGGACGGATCTGTAAACAGAGTCTAGACAGAGTGAAAAAGGCTTACCAAACCAGCCATGGGGGTTTTTACTCCCAACTCACACAAAAGTTACCCTGCCATTATGAAACAACCCACACTTGAGCCTTAGTCAACAGCTTCTAACCTGCCCATTACCACCGCAAACTACTTCAACTTATCCAAATAAACCTATATACATGGAAATTTAAAATTAGGTAATGCCCCATAAAGAGTTAATGTATTTATGTGGCACTTTGCATCTGTACAGCTAAAGTGTTTCACAGATTTTATTTTTTTTTATTTACCAAAATCACTTTGTCAGTTGTTGATTTGATAAAATCTGTAGGATGAAATTCAATAGCTCTATCTATGCCCTTAATGTGTAACACTTAAAAGCAGGATAGAAAGTAACTGTGAGCTTTTTCTTCCTGAAAATTTACAACTATCATGCACATCCTATACAGGAATTTGAGATGGCCAGGATGCTGTTTAATTTCAGAGAAGCCATGCCAACTTCAGTATTCTGCAAGAACAGCCCTGACAGAATCCCAGGAAATTCAAGACTAAGGATTGACTGAGGCCAGCCTGCCTTAGCCAAAACTTGAGATATCTGAGCTTGCAGCAGCCTGGCTACAATAAAATAAAGCATGATATAATACAAATTCCTTTAGCATTGTAATAATTTCATCTTAGATGCAGAAGAGTGTCTAAATACTACATATCTTTTGCGACAATGGCTGCATTTAGAGTTTTGGAGTTAGTTGGCCAGTAACTTCCTGATAGATATGCTCTCAGGACATCCCTTCACACAGAAGCTGGTTTTCTGGGACAGCTGACAGGTGCACAAGACACAATGTGCCATATGAGGCCCTGCCAGCACAACAGGGGTGCCAGGGACGTGCACTTTGCAGCACAGCTAATCTGCTCTGTCAGCAAAGATATTATAAAACACTCTGGACAAAGCGAGCCTGTTCCTTTTTAATCTGTCCATACAGAAGCAGAGATGCATAGCATATTGACCCCATACAAACATATGCTGCAAGGAATAAAGGCTGTTTGATAGGATTAAGCAGAAGAAAATTAATATAAAAGATCTATAAAATCAGCAACTCTGCAGAGACCACAAAATTACGTTGAATAAACAGAGATTCTCTGCAAAAAGACATGACTGTTATTGTAACTATCAATTATGACAACTGTACTACACAAAACAAAGACTCTTCCAGAAGGACTATAGATAGCTCTTAGCTTTTTACTGGATACAAGAGGCAGAACTTCTGGTGAATTATCCATGTTCTGGAAAACACCTTTGAGTAAATTATAATCTCATCCACCTTCAGTGAAATAGCCAGCATTTCATTAATCATAGCCTCACCATCCTTTGACAAGCAGATTTGCACATTAGACAAATGAACAGCATGAAGTCCCTGCTCAGCAGTGGGCAGAAAAAACTGCTGGGAGCGACTGCCTGCTATTTTCCAGTCATACCACTTGGCTGGTAACTGGCCTTCATCCCAAACAAGATTGTTGTGTTTTCTAGGTGCCAAAACCAGGGTGGGCTCAGAACCACACGTGCCTGCGTAGCTTCCACGGGGTGGATGTAAACCAGGGTGTGCTCCGAGGTGTCCACAGAGGTGTAGGAGGTGCCGTCAGCCGTGTAAACCACCTGCTGGGCAGGGCCGCGCTCCTGCTCGTCACTGTACATGATCTGGGCCACCGCTCCCCCCTCGGGGACAAAGTGCACCTGGGGAACAAACAGATCCTGGACTCGCACCAACACAGGCCAGTGGGACACAGCACCAGAGTCACGGGGTGCCTTGGAAAGCAGAGACAACTTGTGTCCCAACTCAGCTGAATGCAGTGAAAAACACAGATTTCAAATCTCACTCAATTATTCTATCAGTAGAAATCTGGACACAACTCCCATCAGTGTCTGGTTTTACTTTACTGCTACAAAGGGCACCCACCCATACTTAGTTCTTGCATGATGCTTCAGAAATTTGTAAGGGAACAAGTTCATATTTGATATTAAATGTATTGGGCTATTGTTTCCCTTTATGCTCATATCCCTTTCAGTAATTATTTCATTCAGCTAGTTCTGTAGCTGGAGGTAATTTCTGCTGTCTGATGAGAGGCTAATGGAATTTGTTAACTCTGATACGCCTCAAGATATAGCATTGCAGCTCTCAAAGTCAGCAGTAGGGCATATTAGACTGCTTCTCTGTGGTATGTATATGCAGCATCAGCAGAAAATTCAACTATTTAAACAGACAAACCTATACCTAAAAACATTAAGCACAGATTCCAAGGACTACTGGAACAAGTTATGTCTAGGGCTGAACTTTAAATCTAAACAAGTCAATTTTACCAGAACATTATTATCATAACTGATGATCATATAAAAATTATATATACATATATATACATATATACATATATACACATATATACATATATATATATAAATGAGCCAGAATACTGGATTCCAGTGAAAACAGGCTCTTGCCATCATTTACATGCTGAAAAGCATTTTCAGTGCATGGGAAAAATAGGACAGTGAGCAGGAAATCTAGTTTGAATACAAGTATTCATAGTCACATAAAATTCTTTCATATAAAATGATACCACAGTTATATATTTTATTTTGTTTCAGTTTTTAGCTTATGCTTCAGAAGACACCTGGTATTCCTCCATGGATGCTCAGTGTGGATTGTGTACAATAGATCTTCTCACAAACACTATAATTTCACATTTGGAAAGCTCTCTGCAAATACTCATTAAGCCTTAAAACCGCCATGTGCAAAAAGCAGCATGGTTATCCCACTGCAGAGAGAAGGGAACACAGGCCATTGAAAACTGCCTTTCTCTGCAAATTTTAAAGCTGGAAATTACTAAGAGACCAAATTTCTCAGCTTGTGGGTCAAATACCATGCAGCACCCTTTTTCTATCATATTTAAAAGAGTAAATCAATTTACAGAATTCTAGAAATTCCCAGCTGTGTTGTCTCAGGCAGAGGCAGAGGGTCAAGCTGTATACTGCAGAACCTGAAAGAATTAAAACTGCAGAATTAAAACTGCATTAGTCACTTACAATTAATATTTCTCCTTTCCTCACTATCCAGATGTCTGTCTGGAAAAAATTACTCGTATTACTTTCCCCATGGTCCACCCACAGTTCCATCTGATTCAAATGATGCCACCAAAATCGGCTGCCACAGAGCAAGATTTTGCTCATTACTCTGAACACCCTTTACTCTCCCACATGGTAATAAATGTATTTGGATACAAACTTCTACAGCCACTGCTTAGTTTTGTTCAGCTCATTTCAGAGCTCTGTGTCTTCACTGCTGCGGTTTGCACAGTTCAGTTTCTGAGGCTTTAACCCTAAATCCCCACAGAAATGTTTGTATTTCTGCTCAAACGAAAGCTGAGCTTCTAGACTCTAAATCAGGGCTGAATGGGAACTAACCCGCCCCACTAATCCCAATCCAGCCCAAGCAGAGGTGGAGCTCTGGCTAATCACCTGAGCAGTGTGCTGTTCCTGTCCTGCAGACTCAGTCCACACCTGAGGACTTTCCTCTTTCAAGTCCATCTCCTCCCTGCCTGTGTGCTCCATGAGGAGAAGGAGACCTACTGGAGTAATATCTGGCTGAAGGGATTCATCTGTTCATTGTGTTTCTGCTTCCAGAAGACAAGGTGATCTTCAGCAACATGGCTGTAAAAAACCAGAGAACAGAGGCATTAAAACCAGCATGACACATGGCATGGAGCTATGATGAATTTATTATTATCCAGTAACACAGACTAAAGCAGGTTTGGCTTTATTAACACCTCCTACAAGACCCAAATACCTTAAGTTATGGGAGCAAGGGAACAGAAATCTGATCTCACTGAGCATGGTCAAGTCCTACCATTTGCCACTTTCCATATCCCATTAATGAGGAAACAAATCAACCATTGCACCACTTGCACTGAAAGATTACACTGAATTCTTCCTTCATCTCTTTCCTTGGCCACAGGCCATCCACATCACCTTCTCCTTGTTGTCCTTCTGGCAGTTACAGGCCTAGAAATCAATATATAATGCAAAAAATGGACCTGAGGCTTCCAACAAGAAATCACTATGTTCACAGATGCATCACCAGTTCCTCAGTTTGCCTGAATGATGTTTAGTTTGATCACCAACAGGTTTTCCATGTACAGACAGATTTGACCTTGGACAAAACCCCAGTCCCAGGTTAGCAGAGTGTTACAAGAGCCAACTACTAAAAGGGAACAATGAAACTTCAACTCTCAAAGATCCCGACAAACTGCTTCCAAGCTTGGTTTTATTCACCTCTTGCAATTTTACTGGGGCCTCTCAATCTCCATGGTGATCCCAGAAGGGGAGTTTACAGCTCTGGCGATTGTTTGAGTCAGTGGTTCAGCACCCTCCCATTCTTCGTCTCTAATGTCGTATTAAATCATAGGCCAGGAATTAGCATGAGGCTGAGCCCATTTCATTTCTCAGCTACTCCAATTAACTTTATTTTATATCCAGTGCCTTGCTGGGCTGATCCAATGCCAGTACCCATCTGTGCACCAGGAAGGAAGCAGAAGGCTCCTTGCTGATGCTTTCATTCATTTGCATTTTAAATGCAAATTATTTTAGTCATAATTTATCCCTATAAATGCTAGCATTCGGCTTGTCATTGACAAACTGAAAAATAGATAAGGAGAGGTAAAAAAAGCAGCAGGCACTTTATAAATCCTCCTAATTCTGCCAGCAAGGATTAAGCTATGCAGACCTGAGCACCGACTGTTCCACTGGGCCTGGCCAGCACGGATAAATCATCAGGGCAGGGAAATCTCAGGCTAATGTCACTGAACTGTGCGGTGGAGCAAAGAAATCACATTACTTACATATACACAAAGAAAAACAGTGGGAAAGACATTTCTGGGCATTGCTAGACACCAAGTTTTGCTGTTACTGGTGACTGGAGTTAACGCTTGCTGTCTCATGCTGAGCAACCCAGCACATGGGACCCCCACAAAAGCAGACACTGAGGAAATGTTCTGACTTTCTCTTATATCTGAACATCTCCAGTTATGAGAATATAGGGACAGAAACCTCATCTCCATTAATACTGCTTGATACAAAACATCACCAAAAAGCACTTAGGAGAAAAATTAAAACAAAATCTATGTACCAGCATTCAATGCCTGAGCTTAGTATGAACAAATTAACTGCAGCAAACACGAGTGATAAAGACCAGCCTTGTCTTCAAAGTATGGAAGGTCAGGGCAATTTACAGATAAATATTATTTATTTATATATTCAAGTGCACACATGCTCTGATCTATAAATAAATACCATCCATCCCTACATAGAACCTTTCTCCCAGCTACTTGTTATGTTATTAAGGATTAAAAAGTTGGGAATTTCCCATATCTTATCCTACCTCATTCACTGATCTCCTTTACTCATTTTATCAGGTATAGGTTCTTTATTCAGAATATATAAATATATACATATAGCAGGTATATGATCGCCTCTACTCATGCGAAACATGGCAGCATTTATGTCAGTAACACACTGTGAACAACTTCTTTGCAAAATGTAACACCTATCCTGTTGCTATTTTTCAGCTGGTTTATCCACAACAGCTATTTTCCTAGACAGCCAGTATTAATCAACAGCCAATTCATGTAATTGCACTAACAGTAGCCAGTAGTTTAATCAATTACCTAACTGCTTAGAAAACTAAAAATAAAAAACAAACATTAGAAGTTTCAATTTGGGGTAGTTTGACTTTTTAAAACAAATACAATTATCCTGTTAAAAAGTAAGCAATTACATTACTACTAATTGAATTAAGAGAAAGGCTCAGTTCTGGCTAATTCCACATGGTGCAACCTGTAGCAGAATTTTTGGCTGACCTTCCCCACGAGCAGACAATGAAGGTCTGAAGGAAGATGCTGACTCACTCCTGCAGAGTCATTTTGGCACAGATAACTTACAACTTGAGTACAAAGGAGACTGAAGGGTTCAGGCAGGGTCTTTAAAAGACAAAACTGGGAATTAAGAATCATCTCTGAAAAAAGAAGTACCCAAAAAGTTGCAAAGGAAAGTAGAAGACAGTCATTTCATGGTTCTGATAGTTAGCACTAACTTATAATCTTGGGGGAAAATAAAGCAAGGCTGAACCAAATTCAGTGTCCCAGTGCTGCAGATTCTGTAAACAGTCCAGTTATTGCTATTCCTGACAGAAATGAAAATAAGAAACAGTGCAGCCCAGCCAATTGGGCAGCAATAAGGAACAATAGTAAGAACCACAGGCTTTGCTGATGTTTTCAACTTCTGTACTTCCAAGTTCATCCGAGGATTGATCTCTGGTATGCATTCCCTCAGTACATCTGTAATCCTGAAAACACACTGAAAAGCACATTTCCCTGGAAACATGGATGTGCTGAGAAAGAAGACAACGCAGGAGGAGACAGGCTGTGTCCCAGAGAGGTCACAGGGACCCAGAGGGGCAGGAGGCAGGAGCAAGCGTTGAAATTCAGCTGTGAAACAAGGCCAGGAGCTGGAAAAATCTTACCCAAAGTCACTGACAATAGAACTGCCACAAACACCAACACCTGAGCAAGTTTTCTGACACCAATGACAAGAAGACCAAACTAACAATGCTCACTGATCTTTCATAGGATGCTCCTCCTCATGAATCCTGCACAATCTTATTTCCTACCCTAGATACACTCCCTCAATAGCCATTACAGCCCTGACACTGACAGCCCACAGTGTCTTGAAATGTTTGAGACCATTTCCCTGAGATCTTCTCTCAGCTTTCGTAGTTTTTTAGCAGAAATAAATGTGAAACTTTGGACATAAGCATTGTCAAATCACTGGCATGCAGGGAGTGCTCTCTGCTTGCTCTCCACACTCTTTGCCCATGGATTATCTTTGGCAATTGTTGATTTTTCTCACTGTATTGAACACATCAGACATTTTCAGACAAGCTAAATAAACACCAAGACATGCACCTCAATGGGAAGCTCTGCTGCGTCAAAGGGATTACCATAAGAATCTGTGTAACAGAAATTGAAACTCAATTGCAGAAATCCTAAAAGAAGAAAAGATAATTAAAGATAAAAGGCATTGTAATAGGATGAACTCAGTTTTTTTCTCATTATTCAGAAAGTAGGCTACATTTTGTAAGAAAAATCCATGTAGAAGTTTAGTAAAACAGTAATCTAAACAGCTTGCTTAAACTCATGTTAAATTTACATGTTATGTATGTCACAACTATATTCTCTCCACTATAAGAGGCCTGGCTCAAATATAATTCAAAATTTTTTTCTAAGTTCTTACTTTTCTGGAAGTAGAGAGATTTGGTCATTATGAAGAGATTTAGAATTATGAAACATCACCCAATAATCACCCAAAATTCCACCAGCACCCCAATGTTTTCATACAATCCAAGGAGCATCACAAACATGAGCAATAAGCAATGCCAGTGGGAGCTGCTAAAGCATTTGCAGTGACTGCAGATGCAGCATTTTCCTCCCCAAATGACAGGCATGCCTCACCCTGCCTGTTCTGGGTGATGACACAAGCTGAAACAGTAACAGGCACAACTAAAGGGTACCAATATAGTGCAGTGGTGAGGCAGTGACAGCCCTGTGTCACTATATATTGTGTGAATCACGACACAACACGATTGAAGAACCAGCACAGATCCTCTGACTGAAATATCTCCTCTAGTGGAACCTTAGCTCATTCTGAGCTGCTCAAGTAAATTAACCATCCCTTCAGGATAACACAGGTTTGTCTCAGAACACCATTCACATTTACCTTCCTTTTCTCAACACCTTCTGGGACCTGTTGCTGTCACAGACCTACAGCCATCTCTCTTTAGGTTTTACACTTTACATCCAATCCAGAAAATGTCATTAATGACAAAATTTCTCCTCTGCTGCTCCTGATGCCTCAAAAGCATCTTGGTGTCATTGTCTGACAGTTCTTTTTTTTTTTTTTTTTAATCATGCCTAAAACCTCCTTTTGACCTTGGCAACTCTCTCCAACTCCTCCCTCCTGCTCCTGTGGGACGGTGTTTTCTCTGGAGCTGTATTATTAAATCAGCAGCTTCCCCATGAACTGCATTCAGTTCCAGAGGATGGGAAAGCACTGCTCAGAGGGGCAAAGCACCTCATTTGCCTACCCAACAGCAATGTCTTCGTTAGCTCTGCTGCCTCAGCATTAGACACCCTGAGCCGCCACAGCCCCAGGTGTGTCCCCTCACAGCTGCATGCATGATCCCCCCACCAACACTCAAGAGTGAACAGTGCTGTAAGAGAAAACCACTAACAGAAAAGTCACTGCTGCTTTGTGTTTGGTATCCAAGTGTTTTAAACACAAGTTAAACCCAGTGAACTCATCTAGGGCTTCAAAGGTAACCTCTGAAAGTCAGAAAGAAAACCCACAAAAAATTAGAATCAAAAAGAAATGTATTTTCTTGGCAAACTTGCTATTAAAGAATGGCAATTTCTTTCAATGCTATGACTACACAAGCATGTACAGAGACAAAATCTCTGGGGACTTCATCTGCAGCAACCTCTGTGAGGTTCACTAAGGGCATTCTGCTGAAAAATCCAAGCCAGTGGCTGCCAAACACTCATTTTTGCCCCTTCTCTGGGATGAGAAAGGGGCATATTAAAGCAGAGGAAGGGGAAAAGACCACCTCCCTGCTCAGGGAGGAATAAAGGCACTCAGTATCTCAAACGAGAATGCTCTTTACAATAATGGTGCATAAGCCAGCTAATGTGATTTACTCCCCAGTGTAAAAAAGCCTTGCCATAGCCTGAGGTTCCCTGCAGCAATAACAGCAGGGACTATTGGCTAAATCCTCCCGCGGCTGAGCTCACTGACAACTCTGTGTCACCCCAGCCATGGGCAAGGGCACCAAGATTGGTACAAAAGGAGTTTTAGGATTCTGAGCCTTCCTCCAGCTTTTAGTATGAAAATGATTTATGATGCTAAAAAGGAACATCACATTTGCCAGCAAAAAGCTTTACCCACACTTAATTATCCTAGTTTGCCTAGAAGGCAGAGCCAGTGCATTTCCTGAGATCCTTTAGCAGGAACATGCTTTCACTGCTGCAAGAAGGTTTCTAACCTCATTGAGGAGGACTGTTGTCACCTTTTCTGCATTCCCATTCATCACAGGCACATGCTGTTTCAAGGAGCTCTGGTCCTGGTGCATTTTGTGTGAACGGTATCAATCAGGTCACATAAAACTACATTTTTTATGTTTTACTGGAGAGTTAAAAATGGAAATCATACTAGGGCTGGGACAGCAAGAATTATTGATCTCCACAAAGGAAAAACTGGCTTCAATTTATTTTGTCATATAATAAATAGAAGAGCTCAGCCAAACACCAAGTTACTCTTTGCTGCCATTGTACATAATGAATCTATCTCCTTATGGCACATCCATCATCAAAGCAACAATGAGCTGGAAAAGATCTCTTAGACCAAGGCCAGACTGCTCGACATGGCAGTTCCAGCCCTTTTCCTAAAGGGACAGTGCCCAAGCACTGAGGGTGACAGCACAACAGCCTGATGTAACTATTCTCTCAGAACTTATCGGGTAAGTAGCTGAAGATCCACTTCTAACAGAGAACACAGGAGAGAATCCAGCCTGAGCACAGGTTAATATCCTCCTGGGAGCTACCTAGGCTGTGTTCAGATACCTACTCAGAGATGCTCCAAGGACATCTCTCTTGAGTCCTAATTTTTGTATAATAAAGTATTTCTCACACTGTCCTCTCTCTCAGTGGGCAAAGACTCAACTTCATTACTTTCTACATATGCAAATCTCTTCTTTAGTCACCTCTCTTCCCATTTGCTCAACATCTACATAGCCACTCCAGCAACTGATTTCTTCCTCCCACCCTCAGCTTCCCGAATCTCTGGCCATGTTCCTCATGTTCTTGTCTTCCCAATGTTTAATCCTCTGAGGTCCCTGTGATATCATGGTTGTTGAATCACATAGTGCAGTTTTTGGGCTCCAGCTGCTCGAGACAATGACCGTGCCTTCCTAAAGGACTTGGATTATAAATCACAAAGAGAGAAGTCTGATAAAGCAAGGAAATTGAATACATGCATTTAAAGTATAGGACGACACAAAAGGAAGAGAAATGTCTGTATCAGTGTCTTCTACAGTTCTGCCCACACAACCTTCAAGATGGCTCTATTAGGGGTTACTGAAAGAAAATAAACCATTCCCCTCCAGCTTCTTCCTGACAGTTTTTTGTCTTCCATCCCTTCTCCTCCTCCAGTAAACTCTTTCCAAAAGAGCTGTCAGTTGAAGGGGATTCTTTCCTTTCCTACAAGTGGGTGGTGCTTCCTCTCTCCTTCTCCCACCCCCCTGCACCTCTCCTCAAAATTTAAATCACCTGTCCAAAAATTCAAAAAAATAAACCTACTTTGTTTCTGCACATAAAAACACATACAAGATAGCTCCTTCAGAATAGCTGCTGCTCTGCACTACCCCAAAGAACCAATGGACTATCTGCACCTTCAAACAGGTGGGCACTGACATATAGAGCCATTTCAGGGCTACAATACAACAACTGCACGTTTGACTAGCAGGAGATAAAGGTGACAAACAGACCCAATCTCATGGTCAGGTCCAAACAAAATTCAGCATACAAAACCAACCCACTTAATCAGATACACTTCGAAATCCATTAATCCATTAGAATTCAGTGTACATAGCTGCCAGCAGTGCAGGTGGCCAGGAACACACTGGGAACAGCTGCTCACTACAGAGCAATTTACCCCAGGAGAGCTCATCCAAGGATTTTCTGCAAAGGATAGGATTAAGGGTGCCAGAAGAGAACAGACAATACCACAGACCCATTTCTCTCTAAAATCAAATTGTCAATTATTCTATCAGATAACAATAATAACAACTACTCCGATATTTTATCTTATAAAAAAATATAATAAAGCTGTCTCTTTTTGCACAAGAGAAGCATCCATGAAGCAAAAATGTCAAAAGCCATCACAATTTCAGAGAGAAGTTTTCCATTTAAGGACAGACTAGAGCAATACACACTCCTGTATTAGTTTTCCTAGAAATGAAGGCATTAGAAGGCTCAACACTGCCAATTATTTTATTGTATCCACAAAAGATGCAAAGAATCCTCTTGTAAAATCAGTTGGTGATTCATTAGCATCTCATCTTCTAACTGAACTATAAGAAAGAAAAAACTAAATTATTAAAAATCTGACAGAAGAAAGCAAAAGTTCAGTATAGTCTCTATTCCCACTGAAACTCACAGGGAAACATTGATAGGTATTTCACACACCCAGCTTTGCACTCTGATCATTCTTTAAAGGCCTGTAAGAACCGTAAATATATAACCATATAGTGATACACTAGATAGGATGCTGAGGTACAAAAAAGTGCATCACAAATACAGACCCTTCATTTCACTGTCAGGACTTTGACTACTGTCAGTAGCCTAAGGCAAATTTAAATTGCAATTTAGGGATCCTGTAAGAGCACTCCTCAGGCTCTGCAATGTCCAGCTGAGAGCTAAAAGGTGACCACACATAGCTCTTGTACAGGGAAATAACCCTAAAAAATGTGAATTATCCCTTTAGGATGAGTAATTCTGACACGCACAGCATCAGGACCTCATTCTTCCATTCCAACTCAACTATTTAACAAATTCACATAAACTCACTTTTAATGAGCTGGGGCACAGGAGGGGAAACAGGACAACTCAACACCAACACCCACAAAACAAGAGAGCCACCAGATCAAGTATCCACTTGCTACAACCATACCAAGACCACAGGAACCAGGTTTTTGGCACAAGACCACTGTCAGGAGACCCGTGACCCCACAGCTTCCACCTGCCTCAACTGCTGCTACTCGCACCAGGGCCTTCGTGAATGGAACTCCCTCAGGGCAGCGGGGAAGGGCCTAACTTCCCTCAACACCAAGCCTCAGGGCCACCCAGCCAGGAGCCTTGGCCTGTTGGGGCCACACAGATGCCCAACAGGCCCGCTGGGGCAAGAGACCCTCATGAGGGTGGAACGGGCAGAACGCAGCGCACCACGGCCCCTCACAGGGTCCACTGGGGGTCCTGCACCCACACCCCCGATAGAGTCGCCACGGCCACCAACAGCCAATCCGAAGACGGGGTGAGTCGCCCCCTCCCCTAACTAGGCCAATAGGAGGCAGGGGCGCGAGGCATGTGGCCAATC
Organism: Zonotrichia albicollis; assembly: GCF_047830755.1. NCBI lineage: Eukaryota > Metazoa > Chordata > Aves > Passeriformes > Passerellidae > Zonotrichia > Zonotrichia albicollis. The sequence goes on along the minus strand of NC_133845.1, from coordinate 7,915,259 downwards.
GGCAGGCGTGAGTGACCTCCCTCCCTCACACCGCCGGCTTCCCGCCGCCGCGCCCCCCCATCCGCCCCTGCCTAAGGGCAGCGGCGCCATCGGACCCTCGTGAGAGCGCCCGGCGGCCAGGCGGCCCCAACCATTGAACGCCGAGGAGGGACACGGGCGGGCGGCCAGGGCGGTCGCTGAGTGGACGGGACGGGCCGGGCCAGGGCCGGGCCCGTCGCCGAGGGAGGGGGAGCTGGACAGAGCGCGGTGCGAGCGGCCCAGAATTATGGCGAGAGATGAAAGACCCCCCCCACAATGCTGGGGAGGCAAAACATGGCTCCGGCACCCCCCCCACACCCCCCCACCGCTCAGGTGCCGAGGTCTGGACCGTACCACGTAGGGAGGGGGGAACAAGGGTGGGGGCACCCCCTTCTTCCCGTGTCCGGGGCGGGTGGGGGATCCCGACTAGGGTGGGGGGAAAGCGGACTGTACCTCTCCCGCGGGGTGTGGGGGGAAGGGAATGAGTACGCCCTACTTCCTCTTCCCCCCCCCCACTGGCGGGAGCGAACGGTTTATCCCGGCCCCGCACCGCCAGCTCTGGGCGCCATCTTGGGTGCGACTAAAACAACAAGTCTAAAACCCCCGGCGGGTCCCCGCGGCGTCCCCGGGCCGCGCTGCCCTCCCGGACCGTCCCATCGCGTTACCTGAGGGGGTCCCGTGCGGGCGCCGCGCCCCGGCCGCTGCCGCCGGCCCTGCAGCGGCCCCGAACCCCCCCACCTGTCCTCACCTCACAATGGTAGCTGCAGAGCGGGGGGGGGGAGGGGCGGGTGGCCGCCCGGGCCTCATTACCATAATCTGCCTGGCAACAAGCCGCGCCGTCGCGCGCTGATTGGCTGAAACTCCTCCGCCAGCCACGGTAGGGCACAGAATTCCCCAAGGAAAGGCTTGGAGCGCCCAGGTCAGGGGGCTGAGGCGCCGGGCGGGGGGGGGGGGGGGGGGGGGGGGCTGGGACGACGACGCACACCCCGATCCGTAGGGGGTGGCGGGGGGGGGGGGGGGGGGGGGGTCCTCTGCCCAGGTTTTCACTCTCACCTTCGGCTGCTGGCCGCCAATCAGAGCCCCTCTCTCATCCCCGCCAGGGGTATCTTCGCCAATCAGAGCGCGCTTTTCATCGCGGCGCTCCGCCCCCGCACTGGGGGTGTGGGCGCCGCCAGCAGGGCCCCCTGCTGTGGGGTGGCGCGGGGCACCGGGCGCCCCCTGGTGGCGGGAAGGGGCAGAACGGCGACACCTCCGACGTCCCTCACGCCGAATGTTCCCGGGCAGGTCGGGCCGGGCCCATTCCCCGCTCCCTTCTGGATAAGGAGGTGACTCCCAAACTTCTCGTGAAATCCCATCCGCAATGCTCTGCAGCCCCTTGGAGCATAATTACCTAAAATTGTGTCAAAACCAGTGGATTCCACTAGAATTTTACTTAAAGCTGAAACGTGAGCTATTAATATCTGTTGAAGGTCAACCCATGAGAAAATGCCCACTAAAGGGCTCCTCCTGCTTAAAACGTCCCTAAATAGTGCTGTAAAATTTTTCTTCATGGTACATGTGTCTGAGTCCTAAATGTCTGCTCAAAGAAGGATAATACTGTTGTTCAAAAATGTAACTTAATTGGTCATTCCAGTGTGGTTACTGCCATATTTGTGTTTAGTATTTATCTATTTGTATTATGGTGGCACGGAAAAGCATCCCTTTCTTATCACTCACTTGCCATTAGCACACACTCAGGTAGCTCTTTAACCAAGTAGCTCAGTAGATATTTAAGCCAGACAATCCCTGTGTTTAGGACCTTTTAGTTTTATTCTAAATGGCTTCATGGACTGTGTGGGACCACTGTGAAACCACTGCTCACTGCAGTGTGGGCAGCTACCGATCCCTCAATGGGCCATCTGTCCAGGAGGACAGATAGGGGAAATTTGGGTTAAATATTAATCATTACTTTTACAGAACTGGTTTTGCTCAGTCTCTGTGCTGGGAGACCAATGAGAGGGTCAGATCTTGGTGCCATTAAATGTAACTCTCCATTAGGTCTGTCTTTTTAAAGCCTGGACTAGTCTTTTAAATTAAGAGCTGCTGTTGTAAATTGAAATCATCCCCTGTTGTACTGACCCCCTTCCATGAGCAATCAAAATTTCAAAAACAGCCCACAGAGATACAAGTTTTCTAAATTGTGTTGATGAACTTGATATTAAAATGTTAGATATGGGTTTTACACCTCAAGTCAGTAGAATTAGCTTACTTTAGAAGTTTGTTCATTTTTTTCCCCCTAACTGTACTTCTTTACATCTCTGGGCAGTTATCTTAATTTAAATTGTGGGAGTCATGGAGCCAGTTTATTTCTTTGTCCCATAGAACCAGCTTCAATTTCATTATACTGTACTGAAACTTCAGGACAGCAAGGAAACACATAAAAGCAATCAAAACTGCTTTATTTCTTATAAATTTTAAAACCTGCATGTGTCACTTTTTTTGAAAAAAATCAAAGTGTATTTTTATTTAAGTTTTCCAATAGTCTCCCTAACATTTTTAAAGACTTGGTAGCTGTACCACAAGAGATGTAGCCCCATGGTGGAATACAGAACAGTGCCCTTTCCTGAAACAGGGCTCACATTGAAAGTTGTTCCACAGGTTATTTGTTTTTCCCTTTGGAGTCAAATTAATGCAAGTTTGCTGTGGATGCACCAAAGCTGCCAGATGCTGGTGTGATTCATACCCTGCAGTATCCGGCATCTGATGTAATGCCTATTGTAATTCCCACATTTGATGTGTTGTTTCTGATGCTCCAGCACAGGCTTTGTTTCCTCCACAGCCTTGTGCTGGCAGAGAGAGAGGCCTTCACATGAGGTTAATTTATTTATTTCTAATCTGCATAGTTCAAGGGCATGATATGAAATACCCCTCTTCACCTCCAGTCTGGAAGGTGCTGGAACCCTCCTGAAAATCCTGCTCAGCTCCCAGGCCATCAGATCCAAGTCCCAATGCCTGCATCATCTCATTTGGATGCTGCTGCTGCAGCAATTTCTCTCATCTGACAGAAACCAGTTCTGTCTCTTCCCTCTGGTGACTCCAGCATTCATTTCTCCACTAGTTCCTAGATGGAAGCAAGTGTACTGCCTGACTTCTCCCCCCTTTTCAGATTCCAGGTGGAAAAGCACACTGGAACTCCACCCCATTTAATTTACTCATGAATATCTTTCTGCCCTCTTTTCCTTGGATCTCCTCACCCCTTCTTTTCACCTAGAAAAGCCACTCCTAAGTCTCTGCCATAAAAAGAAGCCTCCCATCCCTGGACCCTACTCCCTAAAGCTGCTCCCCAAGCCTCTCTCAGACCCCTAGACAGGTTTCCTGTTTTTTTCCCATCCATATGGATATTTCAGGTTTTGTTTGGGTTATTGGATTTTTCTCCACGACATAATCCCATTTTGAGCAACATATAGATTAAATATGACAAAGAAAAATGCTCAAGTGCTCCAAACTCATTTGAGTTATAGAAGCAGCCACTGCCTTCCTGGTCCTGGTGACCTCCCCGTTTCATTCTGTGCATGACAAGTAGGTACTTAGGTCTAGATTCCTAAATTAAACTGCACATGGAATTGGGCTATGCTTTGTGGCACCCACTTCCCACCCTCATGTAAGTCAGCAGCTGGCTGTGATTTAAAACTCCAGTTGAGAAGATGGAAGAACTTTAGCCCTGTCCCTGTGTCTGTTACAACCAGCTAAATTATAATGCAACTGAAATGTAATTACTTTTCCATCCTGCACAGAGAATACAAAACATGAATTCACTAGTTTAGAGTAAGCCACAATAAATTTAATTAAAATGGCCTCATGTAAAACACATACAAGTACAATAAAGTTATTTTATTTTGGTTCTCAGGATCACTCCTCTCCCAAAAAATTTGTCTGTTTTTTAAACATGCTGAATTAATCCCTTTAACTGCAAGAAAAAAAATGACTAAAACAAGTTTGAGGGTGTTGTAATAGTACCTACACCAACTCAAAAATTTAAATTTTATATTAAATGAACAACATACCATTAGCTGAAGCGTTCACCTCATGCATTCACTATTGGTTCTCTTTTTGCCTGATTTGTACTCAACCAAGTGGCATTTCTCTTCCAATTGTTAATAATAAAGAGGCACAAAAATAAGTCAGGAAACAACTTGCATCATCACCCCGCCCCCAATCTCCCTGATTTTCACTGGTCATTTGGTAAAAGATACAGCAAGTTTTAGGAAAAGGCAGCTTTTCAGTTCATGAAAATCTTTTTAGCAAAGCTCTGCTGGGGTGTTGGGATAGGAAAAGTAAGTCCTGATGCCACAATGCCTGCAGAGAAAATATTTTGCCCCTCACACACCAACATCTCCCTGACTCCATTAGAACAATATTTATAAAGGCAGCTGCTGCTCCTGATGATGCCTTGACATCCCATGGTTTTAAGGAGACAAATCAACTGGGAGCTTGGCATATCATAGCTTTTGCTGCAAACTGTCTCTTTGCAAGATTCTGCAGGGTTAGAAAGGGATTTTTCCTTCTTGTGCTCAGCTGCTCCTGTGGAGGCCCAGCCTATGTCGTGGTTCTAGTCAGCCCAGTTTAGGCAAGTGCAGTAACTCCAGTGCAACCCAGTTCTTCTCTGCATTGCCAGAGATTCATTCTTGGAGCATTTCCCAGAAATCTGTGCTGGACAGATGTAGTTCACTTTCAAATCCAGGTCAGCTCCTTCTTTAGCTGGGATTACTGTTCATTTAGTGCACACATTTCTTCTCTGAGAAGGATCTTGGCTCCCATGATCCTGACAGCCGTAACTGCCAGCACCCACCCCTACCAGCTGATTTCCCACTGGAGTTGAGATGTCTCCATGACCCAGCCCTGGCTGTGTAGAAGCATTGTCATTAGTAGGAAATAATTTGTGCATCAACTGCAAAGTAAACACAGAGGATGTTTGGGTTTCCTTTCCATTAATCAGGCCAGAATGACTCTCCATGCTTTTTGATGTTTCTGAGTTCACTAGAAATCTAAATAAAGGTTTAATAGTCTCTATTAAAATTATTACTCTATTTAAAATTATAAAATAATTATTGAAATGATAGCGCATTATACAAGATTTCTAATTTTTCCAGAAGATTTGTCTCCAGCACTGGGAAAGGATTTGATCCAGCCTTTGACAACCTTTTTCAAAATGTGGCAATGACAGTCAGCCTTCTTCCACCTCTGTCAGGAAAGAAGGGATCTTCAGAGATCTTCCTCCTGCTCCTGCATACATTTGGTAGATTAATAAAAGGGGCAACATAAAAACACATTCAGTGATAACTTATGGTAGACGTTTAGACAACAGCCACATTTTCTTTTTAAAAATTGTATTTTGAGATTTAATTTAGTACATGTACTAACTCTAGACTCTTGTTTATCTTGGCTTTTTATAGAAGAGCTAAAAGTAAGTCTCCTAGCTGGGAAAACTCTGTATCCTTTTTCAGGATGTAAAAAGATAAAAATATTTTTCTGTCAGATGGTCAGTCCTTCTCCTTCTGCAGGAGTTAGAAATTAGAAGTCTGACCTTCTGATGGATGTAGGAGCTGGCAGAGAGTTTCCAAGCTACCAAATCCTCTCTGTCACAGACACCTCAGTATATAACTTGAGCAGGCTTTCCCTGATGAGAAACTGAGATGTTTATTCTTGCAGTTTTGAACAAGAAACTAAAAACATCACTGAAGACAAGTTGATTCTTTTTTCTAAAGTCTACTTCTACTTATTTCATGCCTTTTAAGTAGGGTCTTTATCCTTACCCGCAGTGTTTACTCTCCTGATGTGTTTATAGACAGCAATCACATCCTCACTGAGGTTTGTTTTGTCAGACTACACAAACCATGCTCCTTTTGTTTCCTGCTGTCTAGCACATTCCTCATTCCCAGCTGTCTACCCAGCCCTGCTGCTCTAGTGGGGCAACAGGGCTTTTACAGAGAAGATTTCATTACAGGTGATGCAGTTTTAGAAAGTGATTGATTTTTAAGGGCAAAAAACATCCCCTGGGATAGCCCCAGCTCTTATCTAAATGTCTGGATGTCCAAGCTTGTGGAAATACTCACCAGTTCCCATTCCATCCTTCAGCACCTATAGAAGATAACTAAGATTCATCTAGAGATGACATCTAGAGACCATTCAAAAATACAGATCAGCAGGCAAGTTCAAGAGGACAAGGCAGACCTGAGTCCAAAATTAGAATCAAATTTGCACGTCATGATGGAGGCTGGTAATGAAACTAGGACAAAATCCATTAGTAACTTACCTAATCTACAGCACTAGCACAGATTCAAGATCCATAGCCAGTTACAGTTGATACTAAGCTAAAACCCAAGACTCCTCTAGAATTACTCAGACAAGAAGCAATGGCCCTAAACTTGGCTTAAGTAGGACTCCTGGGCTTGGGGATGGGGGAATAGTCCCAGGTGAAGCTGTTTGGGATCAGGAGGATTTATGAGTTGCCTCTGAAGTCTAACTTAGTGGTATACTGCTGCTCAGGTGCTAAAGGTAGATCTTAGGCCTGATTTAGCCATGGGTTCTTAGAGAAGTCGGTTTGGCTTTTTTTTTTCATAAAGGTATAAATCGAGTCAGTCTTAAATCTAATATTTGTATTATTACCCTATTTGTTAACAGCTTATAGGACTGGCACACAAAAAAGGAAAATACAGTTGTGGTTGGCTTTTTTTTCCTTAATTTCAAGCCTTTACTTACTATGGTCTTAAGTTATTCTTTAATTTTTTATCATAACATTTTAAAAATTAGATCTTTGGAAAGAAAAACACTGCTGACATTTTCTTACAGCATTCTGAGATTTTAAGAAACCCCCCTTATGGCCTGTGGGTGGGGTTGTGTTGTCTGTCACCACTTGGGGATTGGGGTTTCCTGTGTGAGTTCTGACCCTGCAGCAGGTGCTGTCTGAGCAGACCCTAGGACTGCTGTCATTTTGGACTACATTCAAAGTATTTTTGCAGTGGGGTTCTTTGCAGTCAGATGTGTCCTTCAAGAGGGTAGTTGTCTGGGTAGAAGAGAAATGTTTGTTTAGTGAGTGATCAGTTCAAAAGGAGGGAATGTTTTCCAACTTAACTGAGTTGGAAGTTAAGTATATTCCACCCACACTGTAGACAGGTACATGAATAGCTTTGAAAACACCTGGGTTAGGAAAACAGGAGGAATCAAATGGAGCAAGTGCCAGGATTTTTCAGGGAGTTAAGGCTGCCTTATCTCTGAAGATGATAAAAACCAAATTGTATCATTCCAGACAGCCATTAAGATTGAAGCTGGGGCCTCTGCCTCGGTGCAGATGGCTACAAAAAGGAAACTTCTGTAGTCACACAGATAGGAAAAACAAAAGATTGTGCTGTTCAGGGGGAAAGCACAGAGCTGCCCAGAGCGGGGAATGCTGGCAGGGCTTCTGCTGTGCTTCAGTCAAACAACACTGGAGGAAGGATGCAGATACTGTAGTCTGGGAAGAAATAACAAATTTGCTTCCCCAAAATCTTTTAGTGAATAGAACATAACCTTTTGAACTAGTCTTTTTTCAGGAAATAATCCTCATTGTCAAAGTTCTGGTGATGTTATCCAGGTGCACCTAAATGTGATGTACTCCAGGTGTGCCCAGGCACCTGGCAAGCCTGACCCAAAACAAAGGTGCTTTTTTTCTAAGCAGCGGATTTACATGGTTAAGTTAGGACAGGACTTTGCATTTCTCTGTTATTATGGAATTGTTAAACTGTTGCTTTGAATTCCTGTAACTGCAGCCTGCACATAGTGGAAAAATTCCAGATTTGCTTGCCTGAACATGAGCCTGCATTTCACAATAAAAGATTTGCTGCAGTTCCAGCTGACAGTGCTAGTGTGTCCTGCATCATGTTGGGTTTGCTCTGCCTGCTCTGCCTTCATTTTGCAGGGATCCCCCTGGAGACTTGTTTCCAGAGTTTTGCTGTTAGAATAGAACTGGTATTTCCCAGGGCTCTTTAATCTGTTTGCTTGGGAAGACTGTCTCTAAAGCCAGTATACCCCACTGGGAGCTCAGGTAGGATCTGGACTCTTCAAGTTTATCAAAAGAGCCCAGACATTGAGCCCTGATTTCCAAAATGTGCTTAGTGAATTTGCCTGAATAGTAGAGCATGGTAATAGCAATGGCACTTCTCAAAGCAAATGTCGAGTATTTTTAATCAAGAAGCTTGGCAGCTGCAGGCCCAGTCCCTCAGAAGCTGATTTTTACACTGAAATGTCGTTGCCACTGTGGTAAGATTATCTTGAAAGTTATTCTTATAATTGCTGAGGTATTCAGGAAGGCAAAGAACAGGAACAGGCCTAAGATGACAAGGTCATTTTTCACTACTTGGATCAGCTTAATATGAGCTGAATTATTCTCTCTGGCAAGTTCTGTTTCACCCAAGAACACCCTAAAAGTTGAATGAGCTGCTTCACATCCTAGTGGTTCTCCTTAACCTCAAAATGTTGTAAATGCACAGAGAAGAGAAGCTGTGGCTGCCCCATCCCTGGAAGTGTTTATGGCCATGTTGGATGCTCCTTGTTGGAGCAACCTGGTCTAGTGGAAAGTCTCCCCCGCCCATGGAAGGGGTGGAATGAGATGGGCTTTGAGGTCCCTTCCCATCCAAACCATTCTGGGATTCTGTGATTTCCTGTATTCATCTTTGCACTGAATTCCACATCCTGGCTCCCCTTTTCTGCTCTTTCCTCATTAATTCCCTGCAGAACTTTTAGGAACTGTGCTGGTGATGCCTGTTTCTCTTTTTTTTCCCATCACTTACCTAGTTTTAGTTTTACCTGCTCACTTTCTCTTTCAGTGTAGAAAAAAGTATTTTAAAATCCTATTTAATTTAGTATAGAGCAACTGTAACACAGCAAAACCCCACAGAAGGTGTAACGAAGACTAAATGTCAATTCAATATTTCTGTGACACCTGCTGGGAATTTATCTCCTTTCAAAGCTTTTCTCCAGGTTTTATTTCACAGCTGACATGTTGGTTGATAACAGAAGTATGAAATAAAAAGGAATGAAAGAGCCCTCTGCTGTACAGAATGCTGACTTCTCTTGGCATGGAACACTCAATAGTGAATCATGCAATTGTTAAAAAGCTATTGACAAACATTGGAGTTGAAAGTGGCACAAAGACATCATGTGAAATATTTTTCCTTCCCTGACTTTAAAGAAACATCTTCCCAACAAAGACAACAACTTACCTAGCCATAAACTCATTTGAATCTTATTTTTCTTTGCTGTACTTCTTGGATTCTCCTTTGGTAAGAGATTTCCTGCCCCGTTCCAGATGCTGTTTCTATTCACAATGAAGTAACAGTCCTCTGTGAGTGATATCATAGTACCATACCACAGCCCTTATTGTGACTTCTCAAATTTACCACACCGAAATATGTTCGTTGTTGACTGTTTGGGGACTTTCAGACCTAGGGTTTGACTGAAGTCAGTCTAACAAAAACAAAAACAAAAACAAAAACAAAAAAAAAGAGAACAGAGCCTGGAGAAATTGGACAGTTTGCAATATGCAAGAAAAACATGGAAACAAAAAGAAGGGCAAAACCAAAATGTTTGACTATTTGATACGGTCTTGTACAGAAAGAGGGAAAGCTTGAAATAAGGCTTGTGTAAGTCATTGTTGGTTTTTAGGTGATACAAATATTTAATTACTGACCTTGCCAAGAGATCTACCCATGTGCTTTTTCTAGATGATGCAGCTGATGCTGGATCAGTACATGGTGTTGGCCAGGGGAACACCTGGCTTGGGGGCTGCTCCCCTTTTACCACCCCACATGTGCTTCCTGGCCACAGCTCTGCGCCCATGTGCCAAAGGAAGTGTATCCAAATACAAATAATTTCTAGATAATCACCCTGACCCCAGGTTTACACCTTTCTAAACAGAGACAAGGAGCTTTGCAGTTGCCTGCTATGATCTGTATTTTTTATCTCATGCTGATGCAGTTCCATCCTTTGCTGGGATAAGGTTTATGAAAACTGGTGGATGAGGTTTTGCCAGTGTCTGTGTGCATAGAAGTGATTCTTTTGAAGGGTTATGTACAGATATATGTTCCAGAAGACAGAACAAATAGAAGGAATCTGGTTGAGTTACTTGAGTTCTGATCATGCAAGGATTGGAGTACTCTGAATTTTAACTACAGATTACAGTACTTGCATCACCAAGTCCCTGTAAGGTTGCAGAGGTGTATCTGTGTGTTTATATGTGTTTAAGCATAAATTGATCTAAAGACATAATTATATATGCTTATTTTCTCCCCCGTTAGAAGTAAAATGGTAGCTGTGAGAAAGAAAGGGAGATGGAAGACTTTTGCAATTGGTTAGCAAACATTGATTTAACATCTTTGCTAAGCAGCTTTTTTTAAAATTGCTTTTTAGCCTTCTCAGTTGACAAAGAACTGGCAAATGGGCCTGTCATTTAGCTGTATTTTCAGTAAGTATGGAAAAGGTCTTGTTAGACATCTTAAGAGAAATGAGGGTGTTATTTATCATACCCAGCAAAATATTGATGTGTTTAAATATGCTGATCTATAAGATTTTAGAAAATAGAAAACATGGTCAAATTTTGTCCTTATTGTTGTCCACTGAGACTGTACCAAGTAGTACACTGAGGAAGAATTTAGCCAAAAGGAGTTTTGAGGGAAACTATTAAAATACAGGTAAATTAAGATGTCTGCTGACCCTAAGAATCTGCATTCATGTGGCAAAGGATTCATTTTCACACTGCAATGCTTTCTGATACATATTTTTGTATCATCATTTCCCATTTTAAATTAAGCTCTTAAATCCCAAAGGGGAATTAACTACCATCCATTTGCATTTTAAAGTGAAAACTCAAACCTCAATAGAGTGCTCTACTTAAGACTCCTTTTCTATAACTTAGCCAATGAGCTACATTTTGGTGGAGACCTTGGGGAGTCAACCAAGTGACTGGGACAAGGCAGGACGCCTAGAGTTAGAGGAAGCCTAGTAATTTGCTTCCAAAAACACGGAATACTCTGATATCAGTGTGAAGCTCTCCTTCAAATGGTGGTTTTCATTATTGTGGGGCAAAATGTCTTTTAATTTTGGGGGAGAAAAGAGATCTTCGAGCCTTGGCAAGCTTTGAGTGGCAAAAGACACAGGCTGTTCTCTCTCCTATGAGGGAAAATCATGGTAAAATAAAAGGAGCAAGTTCAAATTCAGCCTTTTGCAAGATATGGGAAAAGACTATTGGAAAGTTGCAGAGCAGAGACTTAGTTAAACATCTCTCAGGAGCTGACTCAGCTTCTGTGAAAATGTGATTCAGAAAGAGCCTGTTCTCCCCCTCAGGCCATGGGTTTGGGGTGGAAGTTGTAGGCGGCCCCCTCCTTCCCTTGGAGACACTGGGATTCAGCTTCTACTTACATGTCCTAGTTCTTTTCAGCTGTGTCCTGCCCTTTGCCTTTATTCAACTGACACTGACTTCAAATACATGTATTTCTGTATTTCTTATCACCAAGAGAACCTATGTTCAAACTTCTTGCTGCTTTAGGAGTTTAAAACCTGCCAAAGCACTGCTGCATTTCACTTCCTGTGGCCCTCCAAAGAACTCTGTTTCAAAGGTTATAAAAACCCCGGAGCACAATATGAAGCCTCTCTCTTGAATGAGTTTGTAAGTCAATAGTGCTGTAGAGCCCTGGGTGTATTTGGAGCATTGAAATAAAGAACTTGTAGAGCAAGGTCTGCAAATATGAATTCCTGTGACTGGGAATTCCTGTATCCCACTGATTTTCCTCTGACTATCAGTGGAAGACCAGGCTGCTGCTCAGAAAAGACCCTACAGCTCCTTCCCAATGTCGGGTCTGGTGATAGTGCTGGAGGCAAAGCTGCAGGTCCTGTGTCTCCAGGTGTGCATTTCGAGCACCGAAAGTCAATATTCATGTGTTGAAATAAGAAGGATGACTCGGTGTTTGAGAACTGTGAGGCCCCAATGATTGTAACAGGAAATGGCTTAATATTTGTTTAAATAGAATGATTCAAACTGCAGCCTTCTGTGCTGATACCAAATTAAAGTAAGGAGGGGATTTTTGAAGTTATTCTGCTTTTAAGTGCAAAAGGGAAAAAAAAGCACTTAAAGGTACCATGCAGCTGATGGAAAACTACAGTTCCCAGTAATTTGTATTATCAGACATGATGTGTCTTCTAGACATTTTAAATTCCTTATTGCCTGTTCCTTTGTCATAACTTCCTCATACACCCTGTTCTTGCAAACTGAGTAACTGCTCAAACAAGTGATTGGTGGTGAAATAAAAGGTGACTTTGGTGTGCCGTGAAACAGCTTGTTAGCACAGGCAATTTCATGATGCCTGATGGAACAGATGCTGAATCAGACCTGATTGCAGAGGGAGGAATCAATTTTTTGCTGTTGAATTACACTTATCTTCAAAGATGTAAATGATTCCACATTTATTCAGCAGGACAAGTCCTGAGGTTTTTATATTCCATGTTGTTCATTGCTGTGCCATTTGTTACGATGATTTGGCTTTTAATTTACCAATGAATACTGAATGAAGAATTAAATAATGAATCAGATGTCTTCTGTTACTTGCCAGGAACACAAGCCATTTTTATTTTCAATTTCAGGTTTCTTTTACAGTATAGGACAAAAATAAATTATAAGTGAAAAGAAGTTAAAATTATTCTTCTCAAGCAAGTCTCCTGTATCAATGCTTAATCCTTCCATTATGTCTGATGTCATTAATCATTCTACTGTAATATTTGACACAATCATTTGTGGGACAAATGAGGATCTAATATAAAAGCTGCAATAATACTGACTTATGTGGAACTGCAGCTAATTATAACATATTTGAATTTTCATCTTTCATTAAAGACCTCTGTAAAATGAACAACCTTTCACACTGCTGAAATGACTGATACAGGAAAGCTGAGGAGGGGTGAGGGAAGAAACATCCAAGGACAACAGGAGAAATCTCAGCACCGTAATGATAAACAACTCATCAGTTGTTGATGGATTCTTTTTAATTGTGGGCTTTTTCTCTTTCAGACGTCTTCTCTACCACAGCTGTGGGACTCAGCTTATTTAGGTTGGAATGGTTTGTTTGTCTTGATTCATGAACAACTGACTGCCATCTTCAGAGGTTAAACATCGCTTCAGTCTTCACGGAAGACTGAAAGAAGAGATAAAGGAGACTGGATGCCATTGCAGGAAGATACGTCTCACCGAGCAAGAGGATGAGAGTTCACTAAAGATTTTCTGCAAAGCAGCCTCTCCTTCCTCTCTCCCCACCATGTCTTCTCTGTGCCTTTACTTGTAGACCTCTAGAACCTCAATCTTTGAGTTCTCTCTTGAAGTGTCACATTCAATGTTTGTGTTCAGTTCCTTGGAGAAGCATCAGGTGTTGCTGCCAGTGCTCAAAGCCTCGGATCCATCTGTAGAGAGAAAATGAGCAGCATAAATTCCCAGTTTGTGTATTAGCTAAAAAGGTAGCTAGTCTCTGCTATTTCTGTATGTGGGATCCTCAGTCTGAATGTGGGCTCATTACTCTATTGAATTATATATCAGAAGTAATTTCTTTTCCTGGGAAGTGAATCCTACATACATGCAAATCTATTCCAAAATGAATTCCTCCCGTCTCTCAGATGTTGCTTTTGCCTTGGCTAGTCTTCAGAAAAACAAATTGTCCAATTAAATTCACCAATGGTTTTGCCCCCCATTTAGAAATGAGAGGAGGTCATAGATTTAGCACATTTTCTGGATGCTGAGATTCATATGCAGAATGTTGAAGGAGCAGCAGCTTTCCTTAGCAGCCACTCTCTTATGCTGCCCTTAAGCATCCTGGATTGATGCATTTTTCATTTTGCAATGCAACTGAACCTTTCTGTGCTGGTGCTTCAGCAAAGCTGTAATATCTCCAAACCTAAAAAAAGGTTAGGTTAATTTCAGTTACAGGAGTACTAATGCCAGGCTTGTTTCCTTAACAGTCTGTTACATGCAATAGGCAAGGACTGTGCTGTTTGAGGTGAATACAGCACAAACTCCTGTGCAGATCTGCCCACTTCAGACATGTCAGTGGAAGCCAGATGAATGACACTGTTTCAGGCATGGACCAGAGCAGTGGGAAAAAGGCTAGCAAGAGTTAAGGATTTATTGGAATAATGAAAAGTAGATTTTCTCCCTTCCCTGCCAATCCCTTTTAAAGAAGTCTCTGAGCAGAAACAAAGGCTTACTGTCCACCACCATTTACTATGTCACTTCTTTTCACAGATTTCTGTGCTGTTTTTGTCACGTCTGCAGTTATTCCATTTTCCCCTGTTATTCTCCATCCTTTCACTCTTCTGAACTTCACTGTATTCCTCTACAAATCACCTTTTTGTTTTTAAGCTCCTGTCTGCCTCTCAACGTTTCTGCATTTTTTGTTACCATATTTCTATGGAGCATCTTTGTTCTCACTGTATATCTTAAGCCCAGTTTCTTCAGCAGTTTCCTTCATCTCACTGCTGCTGGACTTCCTACATCTTGTCCCCACTGTGTCATTTTCAGTCACAAATGGAAGGCTGAGCTGCAAGGCTGCAAGAACCCTAGACTTCCACACAGAAGTGCTGTAGACAAATACAGATGCCCAATTCCCGATGAGGTTGGCAACCTTCTGATGTTATTTTTGAGTCTGGAGAAATATTATGTCCCACAGGCACTTAAATAGCTGGATGTTGGATCAAGTTTGAGTTGGCTAGTAACAGTTTTGCATTGCTTTCTGCCCCTTACACGGCCTTGATGATAGGTAGAGGTCTTGCCTGAAGGGCAGGATGGCTCCAGATGAGTTGGGGCAGTTAGGTGGGCATCATTTGTGCACTATATTTTTCCTAGAAGCACTGCTTAGTATTTCTTATATTGCTGAATTGTATTCAGCAGTAGTACAATTGGAGTATGATTATGATACTCCAATAATAAGCAGTAGGGAGTTCTTTACTTAATCCCACCATATTCTTTAGTTGTTTCTAACTTCAGTTTGCATTCTACCTCCTAAAATGCAGATTGACTCAGTTCTACCTCTGCAAGCTCTACCTTGCACATACCTGCCACACAGAACTAGTACAAATGATGCGATCCGCCTTTTAAATCTTCAATGAAGTTTAGCTGTACAGGATTACAATTCACTGGTTAGACTAATATTACACTTTAATTTCAGGAATTCAGGAGAATGGTGGGAATCTTCAAAGATTTCCTCACTTCTCCTGAACTTATTCTCCAGGTACTGAAAGGATCTCAATGCATAAGTTTTATACAGTTGCTGCTTTAATGAGAGAATTTAATGGTACCAGGTGCATTCCTTGATGACTTCTGTTTGCTCTTTTTATCATGAATTTAACATTATTCTTTCAGAGTACATTTTTGCAATCACAAATATGCTCTTTTTGTTTACACAATCATGGTCTTGCAAGTCAAAAGGGGCAGAGATGATCACTTGAAACATTTCTTACAGAATAAACGTTGGCAGCCAAAGGTGAGGATGAGATTCTCAGTGCTTCATTAGCCCAGATGTCCTGGAAAAGGGCACTAAGAGCTCCAGAACTTGGGTAAAACGCAATTCTTGGAAGTAAATGTAAGCTGTCGCCTACCTAACAGGTTTAACAGCAGGAGAGGTGTCTTAGGGAATGCTGCAGCCTTGGAGCATTGATTCAAATTGGTGCTGTTGTCACAGGCAACAGACAAGTACCAGTGCTCACCTGAAATAAACCTCTGCACTGAATTAAAACATGGCCATCATGCCACTATGCCTGCAGTGACCTGTGTGGACAGGTGGCTGAAAAAAGCCATCCCCAAATCCTTTTCATGCTAAAAGCCTTTGTGTTTTTTCCAACTGATGGAATTCCATTTGCATCTTACTGGAGGCTCTTATCTCAATCTCTCTCCCTGCCGTCCTGCAGTCATATGAATTTAGTTGCATGTAGAGCTCCTGATCATCACCAAGGAATGACCAAGGTCTGGGAGATAAAACCTTTTTTTCTGGGGACTTTTTGTCCTGGTAGGACTGTTCTCTCTGTATGAAGGGAAATGTGTTATTCTTCAAACTTTGATTTCTCACTTGCTTTTTAGGCAGTGAACTGAGCACTGATGGCCTTGGCTCTTGAAGAGGAATATCCTGTGTTTTAGCCTCACTGCAGGACTTCAGCTCTAACACCCTGGTGTATCTACAGTTCAGGACTAGGAGCAGGTGAGGATGCAGCTAAGTTTGTACCTCATACTTATCAGAGAGACTTCTCCAAGAGTCACTAGATTTGAAGTTTTTCAGAAAAACAAGGATCACACTGTTGGAGTCAGTGCTGTGAACATAAATTCTCACCAAGCACTATGTAAATATTAAAAGTAAATTAATTTATATAGCACTTTAAATACTATATAAATTCAACCTCGAATGAAAGTCCCATTCCAAAGATTTATAAAGAACTTGTACATTTTGGACTGGGGGAAAAAAACCCATCCCTCCTTTTTAAGTAAAGGGAAAAGCCTAACTCAGAATTGTCTTGTTATTTACTCCTGTATTCATATTGCACATTAAAATACTTACATAAAATGTGCCAGTTTTCAAAAGCAACTTGTTACTCTGTTTTTCAACTGAACTTGGCCAGACTAAAAAGAGAATTATATATGCCAGAGGACTGCAGTAAAAGAGATTTAAGGGTTTTCAAAGAGTGTAAGAAAGAGACTATAGTAAGTGACCAGTGGAACAATCAGC
The DNA here is from genome assembly GCF_047830755.1 of Zonotrichia albicollis. Lineage (NCBI taxonomy): Eukaryota > Metazoa > Chordata > Aves > Passeriformes > Passerellidae > Zonotrichia > Zonotrichia albicollis. The sequence goes on along the minus strand of NC_133845.1, from coordinate 7,898,478 downwards.
AATTTTAATTAAAACAGGGCTGCTTATTGATCTGTCATACAGATTTACCCCATCTGCAATATTTCAGCAATGTTCCTATTTCAGAAAACAGCACTTGTAAGAGCCAGTAAAGAATATGGAAGTTAAGAATGGAAATGTTTTGTAACTGGGACATTCTGTGCTGAGATCTTTTTCTATCCCATTTAAGCACCTCGCGAATCTTCACACAAAAATGAAAGCAAATGTATGGAATCTATAGGATAGTCTACCCTCGTCTAGTGGAAGGTGTCCCTGCCCATGGCATGGGTCTGGGACGAGATGAGCTTTTCCAACCCAAACCATTCTGTGATTTCCATGATATTGCTTTTCTAACTTAATGCCAATGGGCTCACTGCACGTCAGTGTGAAAAAAAATCCTTCAAGTCTAAAATATATTGGTATTTTTAAAGATCTTATGTTCTTGAAACAAGTGGGATCTCTAGCAGTTGTGTCTTCAAGGTGGTCATTTGTCATCCCTGAGCTGACTGACCTACATTTCCATTGGGAAAACCAAGGAAAGTACTAAAAAGGGACTAATAAATGCTCTGCACACATATGGAAGGTCTGTGGTATCAGCAACTGCACTTGGTAGATCTGCTTTTTTCCTGAAGAGTTTGCTTATTTTAAAATTCTAATTATTTTAAATTTCCATTTTTAAAGTAGCATGATGAAATTAAAATACCCTCAATGCAAATTTGGCACAAAAACCTGGTTTTAAAGCCAGAAATGTGTCCTGAAATAGCAGCACTAGCAGTGGCAGAACATCTGCACTGGAAGGAACTGCTCTTGTGCTCTGATTGAAAAGAAACACAAATTGAAGGTGGTGATGGTGATGTGTCTGTTTTTTAATTAAATGCATGTTATTTAAAGTTTATGGAGAGCTGTGCTGTGTTTACAGAGCAGCTTGTGTGGCAACACAGGTGATGTCTCCCAGGTCATGTCTGGTGAGCACCTGGTGTTGGCAGAAGGATGAAGCCATCAAGATTGTCATTCTTATCGTTCAACAGCTGTATTTTAAGAAAAAAAAAATAAAGAAGGACCTATGTGTTGAGTTTTATTATGAAACCCAAATGGCTGGGAACTTGATGCTTGCACATGGGTCGAGAGCTTTGAGAAATCGGGGATAGATGTAGAGACAGTTTTTTGAGTGGGAAACATCATTGTTTTATTTTCAGATGAGGAAAACGCCTCATTAGGCTTTTATTAGCCCAGAATGTTCCTGCTCACCGCAGTGGTGAGGTGGAGCGTTTAGCCTCCAAATGGCCATACAAACCACGGCCTTTTCCGGGGCTCGCTTTGCGCAGTTTTCCCTCAGGCCTGGTGTGGCAAGGCCCGACCAGGCCACGCCCCAGCCCTAACTGTCCCCCCACGGCTCCCGTCAGCGCCGGCCGCCATTTCCCGCCGGGGGGCGGCTCCACATGCCCTGCGCCTCGCCCCATTGGCTGGAAGCGTTGCGGAGGTGCGGCTAGCTGCCGCCTCTCGATTGGCGTGTGCGGCTGTCACTCTTGGCGGAGGCGGGGCGTGGCGAGGCGGGTCCCCGCAGGGGCGCTGCGGCCGCAGTTGCGCTCGGGCGGCGGCGGGTGATGGCGGCGGTGATGGGCTCTGCGATGTTGCCCCTCTTGGCGCTTCTCGGGCCCGCGGCCGCGCTCGCCGGATACATCGAGGTGTGTGAGGGGTGTGGGGGAGGGCTCCCCCGGGGTACGCGATGCATAGGCGGGAGGTAAGCGGGATTCGGGGTGTCTCGGCTGGTGTGGAGCCGCCTGGAGATTGTCCAGCGTCTTTGAGACCTTCCCGGGGTGGTGAGTTCGTATTTTACCGGTGTTTTCGCGAAAGCCGTGTCCCTCAGGCCGCTCATCTGGACGGGAAGCTCCGTCTCACCGGGATGCTTGGGGCTGTTTTTTTGGGGACGTGACCTCGGCATTCTTGGCACGGGAACAGGAGCGGCCAGCTCAGATGGGTCCAGAAGCATTGAAGACTGTTAGAGGGCTATTCCCTAGAGAAAAATCTCGGTTGAACGAATCCATTTGGTTGATGATGGATCCAAAATAAATCTTTGCGTTGGAACTGGTACCTCGGCATTCGGGGAAGATGCTTCAGCCAAGTGTAAAGGCTATGCATTTCAAATAGAAATGGCTTAGATGCCCATAGGAGTCTGTGTTTGTATGTGTGTGTATATATAAATACACACATGCGCACACATAAACGAGTATATATTAGTTTTGTGTGTACGAAACGCGTATTGTGTTTGCATATATGAAAATAACTGGACAGAGGAAATTCCAGCTTTTGCCTAAATCTAAGAGCTCAGTATAATCTAGCTCTCCAAACAACAAGATGAGTAGGAGAAAATCTTGTGAGTTTAAAAACTTGATACTATAACTTGTCTTATTAGAGGGAAGGAGAAAAACAAGGAGCTAAGTATGTGCTGAGCTTGAGAAATGGCACGTAAACAGAGTTTAATAATCTGAATGTTGTTTGGAAATGCAAAACAGCTGCATCAGTCTTGTGGAGGTTCTGGGTTATTTAGGGCTGGATAAAGAAAAGGCTGGTGGCTGTTTGTGAATGGCTTGATATGAGAGTTTACAGTAAATTTTAGCAGGCTTGGTTAAACAGAACATCTACCTCAGTGTGATGCAAAAATCTAATGCTCTAAGCTGGTGGTAATTCCTAACTGGCAGTAAACTTGGGTATTTTTAATATATGTTGTACGAAATTGGTCTGGTCTGAGATTTCTGCTTGTTTGGTTGCTATTGAGGAGTACTATTCCGCGTACTTTGTACCAGTCTTTCTGTTAAATTTCTGTAAATCAATGGGACATGGTTGATAACGATTTGTGGAACAACTCGTGGGGAGGTTGTCTTGCAGGAAGGATGGTGGAGCTGCTCTGAGGGCACGGAGCTAATGCCCAGATCAGGTTCCTTGGCATTGCCTTGGTGGCAGGGGACTGCCTGGTGCTGCATCCAATCTCCTGCACCTGTTTGGCAACTCCTCCAGCTGTAGGTCACTTCCTCTCTTACATCCGAGACAAATTTGGCTGCTATGCATATCCCTTCTGGAATCTGCTGCTCAGGGACATGTGCCATGAAAAATCAGCTTGGAAAACAAATCTAGCTGTCACTTTATTCCAAGGCCCATTGGTGTCTGTGTGATGAAACAGATCCCAAGTTTTGCCCGTCCCAGGACTGGCAGAGAGGGAGAGTGGCTGTGTCACACGTTGTCACTCCAGGAGGGGCCAGCAGTCCCAGAGAGGGGGTCACTGACCTTTTAGAGAAGGATTAAAATGAAAATGTTCCTGCAATTCAGTTTGCTTCCTCTGAAGGCATGATAGCCGCCTTCGTCTGCTGGCATAAAATGTCAACTCTGGTATTTTAATCCTTATTTTTGCTGCATTCTTTCCCATTGTCTTGTCGGTGGGGAACTGCAGCTCTCAAGTCTTTTATCGCTGTCAGATTTGCTCAAGAACCACTCTCGATGCAGAGCTTAGGAAGTAAATAGTTTTGTTCTGGGTTTTACACTGTGGTCATTACTGGATTTTACCAGCTAATGTGATGAAAAATATGCAAGCAGTTGGTTTTTGTAAATAATCAAGATGTCATTTGAAAGTTATGGAGAACATGTAACAATGTCTGCAGTTTTTAGTTCAGCTGGATTGGCATGGTCCCATTAGGTGGATTTTCTGTCTCTTGATTATCTTAGCTCCCATTCCCTGTCCCTGGAACACCCGGTAATCGTCTTATCAACTACAATCTGTTTTTCTTTCTGTGCAGGGCAGAGCAAGGGGAGTGGTAGTTTATTTTTTTCTCTTAAATTATTGTATCTGAACTCTTGACTAGGGCGTTCCCAAGGGTTGGTGCTGGTGACAGTCGGTCTCCCTTTCAGATCGTAGTGTGGGGATGGCTGATAACCTCTGACAGTCTCTCTTCCAAATGAATATTAGTAGAAGAGTTTAGAGAAACCATGGATCCCAGCAATTATTGTGTTTCTTTCCATAGCAGTATGTGTCTGAATTTTGCTTGTTTTGATTGTGAAGTCCCCAAGAAACTCAAACAGGACGCTGATGCCAACTGGAAAAAGAAAATAAATCTATGCTAATTAGATCTGTATTCCAATGATAAACTCCTTCTGCTGTGCCCTCAAGACCTTTGAAGGTGCAAAGTTTTTTTTTATTACTTGACTTTTTTGTGTAATCAAATTGAAGGCAATGCAGACTTGATATGGCTTTTTTTTTTTAATAATGTTTGGTATTTTTCCAAAGCTCTCTTGTATGCTTACATCTGTTACCTGCCTGCTCAAGTCACCAGGATTTGGGGGAGAGGGGAAAAAAAGGGTGTGTTTTGCAGCAGAATTTCATGCTATTATTTTTGTCTCGTATTGCTTAAATTCTCCTTGGCAAAAATATCAGCCTTGTGCCATTTCTGCAGACCTTGGGGACTTCTAATTGCCTGCGGCATCAAACAAAGAACTCCACCTAGGGAAATTTCCACTTCGGTGTTTGAATCCTGAGCAGAAGCAGCTCAGGAAAATTCCAGCCTTGAGCCTGTGGCCTTTAGTTTGCTCTCAGTTCCTAAAACTTTGCTTCTTGGTGTTAGGAAATACAGCTTCCTATGAAGGTGATAATATGCAGTGCCTCTTCTAAGCTTCAGTAAAAGCTCCTCTGGAACAAAGATATGGAAATAAATCTGATACTGCGGGGAGGCTCTGGATTTTCTGCTGCAGTGTAGGATGGCACGTGATGATAAGTGCTTCTTTTTGGAGGATGCCTTCAGCTCTCCTTGTTTCACCTGTGAAATAATCATCACCTCTATTAAATGTTATTTAGGCATTAATAGCTCTACCAGGGATTGAATGACTTTTTTGTTAAAGTGGTCGTTGCATCACCTGCAAGTAACTCAAAAACTGTTCTGTAGGTGGCTTTAGCTGTATTATAATTACACACTGCTTCTCCTCCAGCTCCTGGGAGTCCAGGGAAGGATTAGTGCAGTTCTTGGTGCTCTGCTCCAGTTGTGCTTCTCTCTAGATGTGCCTTGTAAAACTTCTGCCATTGCTTTTCCCTGTGTGTGTCTTGGAGGTGTACGGGCTCGATCTTGGGAAAATAAGTCACTTGATTGCAGCCTCTGCTTCTACACGAGTACTTAAACCAAGGCCTTGTTCCTCAGCTGAAAATTGAAGAGAAGTACACCATTCCCATCTATTTCTTGTTAGAAGGCAAAGCCTTTCCCTTTCTTTTTTTACACTTTGGCGTTTCAGACTCTGCTTTTAACTCCTCAGGCTTTCGAAATTGATGCAATCCCTGGGTCTCTTGTGCTTCTTCTGTGCAGTAAAACTTGGTGTCATTGTTTTTAGCTTCAGGCAGTCAGCGCCTCTGAAACTTGGTGTTAATTTAAGATGATACTTGCTCTTATTTGGAAGCCTTTCAATATTTACAATGGCCTAGAAACCCTTCTGGTAAGGCTCTTAATTCAGAATTGCACTTGAAAATGCAAGATTGACCCCTCCCCCCCTTTTTTTCCCCTCCAAACTGTTGTCTGCCCCCATTATAGGCATGTTATGCTTTCTCTACTTGCAGTGTGTTTATCACAGTGAAATGGCATCTCCTACCACAGGTTTTACTTGCTGGGTATCTTAAATGGAGTATTTAGGGCTTTGTGACTATGCATTAAGTATATTCATGTTATCGTTTGCTTTTGGGTAGTTCCCTTTTCACCTTTTTCCTATAGGTGCCAGTAAGTCTCAGGTTTGTGGGGAGAAATGGGTTGACAACATTGTGCATAAAAATTTACAATTTTTCCATACGTAAATGTATACTTATTATGTGCTTACTAGTGTGAGTTACAAAGTAGTTAAGAAGGAAGATGTCAGTTAATTGTCAGGTTCTTTTTATTGTGAATTATCCAAAATGACTTGTTTTTTCTGGTTTGGAAAGGTTGATGGCTCCTCCTCAGATACAATAGGATCGAGATAATTTTAGCCTGTTAATACTGTTACTTGTATGGGGCAAGTGACTGGTGTTGTTGGAGCAGCACTCTCACTCCTGAGGGGCAGTGCACAGGGAAAAGTGCATTTTGGGATGCATAATTTGACTGGGGTTGTCTTTGAGACTAGTTTCCCAACATGAGATTTGACTTTTTTCATTTATGAATTTCTGCAGCTGTAAGCAGGGAGATATATATGCATGCACACACACACATTTCACATGGAGATCTAGCTTGTGAATGACAGTGTTTTTTTTTTAACTTGTTCAGCACTAGATTTACTACTTCCACCTCCGTCTGCCTTCTCAGTTTCTCAGTTGGAGTTAAATATATATTTGTGATTGCGTGTTCTCTAAGCTATGCTACCTTATGGGAGGACATGGAAAACCTACATACCAAAGAATACAGAAGTGCAATCTACCTTTTAGCCTGGCTTTTAAATGTCCATTGGTTCTAATGCTTGCCCTGAAGGATTGATGTTTAAAACGCAAAATTCTGTCTTTATGTGCATTTGTAAGAGTTTTAAGTTACAACCTAAGATGAATGATCGAAACACCAATGTTCTGCAAATGATGTTAAACTAATCTCCCTGGCAGCCAAACCCAGCCTGCTTGGCTTTATGTAATCAGGTGTCCACCTGATCAGGAGCACATGTGGCTAAGCTGCTTACCAGCTTTTCATTTGGAGGTATTACAGGGATGTTTTGTATACAGCCAGCGGGGAAAAGGATGTACTCCTTATTCTTGAAAGATCAACCTGTAGATGTACTAAATTGAGTTCTAACTCCATGTTGTCATGTTTGCCTGCTGTGGTAATGCTCTTGTGCAAATGAATGTATTGCAGATCTTCATTTTAGTTTATTTTTTCAATAGCCTCCTAGTCACTCTTAACTACTATGCCCAGTCAAATGCTGCTGATCTCTGCGGTATTTGGTGATTTATTTCACTTTCCATTTTCGCTGGTGACAATGGGAAGTGAAATCACATGTTGGCACTCTGTTTCCTGAGGAAAACTCACTGCTGGGTGAGGCATAGTAGAGAACAAAAGGCTTTCTGGACTACAGGCAAGCTTGGTTCATGTGCATTTCATCTGATATAGAGATTTCTTCTGGCGAGACTGGCCCACTGGTCTGTGAGGACTGGTGCAGCTGGACTATCCTGATGTTGGAGTGTTTACTGCAAGGATAGTGGCTTCACTTGAGCTGTTTTTTTCCTGATGATTTGTTTCTCAAAATGACTCTGTTGGGCTGTGCAGTAACATCTGTTAGCAGTGGTTTGAGGGAATTCTTAGTTTTCAACCTGCAGATCAGTGGCTGCTTAGAGAGTTCAGTCTAAGCTTCTTCTCCAAGGCTGTCTTGGGGGGTTCCTCCTCTAAACCTTCAAAAGTCTCACCAGTTATTTCTAGCGCTGGGATTTCCTGCACAGGTGAGCTGTGGGGTAGAATGCTGTGGCTAGACGAGGCCTTCAGTTGATGAAGCAGGGTCTGAAGTTATTCCATGCAGTATGTGAGCTTCAGAGAAGCTTATGGAGGAGACGAGTCAATAATTGTTTGGCTTGGATGGCTTCACTGTGCTTTGAGACTAACGGAAGATCATTATCAAAGGATGACTTTAAGCTCAAGTTTTTCAAACTATTAAATATGAAGGGCATTAAAATTGTCAGTATAACTTAGATGCAGCCTGAAAAAAACCCCAACAAAATCCACAGAAGGTGGGAGCTGTGCCTTGGTTCCCACTTGTGCTGGAGAAAGTTTGGGGTAAGGCACTGAGTCATTGGTGTGTTACAGCTGTTGGCAGCGTCACCGACCTGTGGTACCGTGCCGAGGTGCAGCAGATGATAAACGTGCCTCAGCAGTCACATCCCAGGCTCTGGCTCTGTGACAGGGATGCATTTAGGTAATTTCATACAGTAAGCTTCTCTCTAACAAAATCACAGCAGTGCAAAGTGTATTTTGATCCAGGTCAAGGACAGGGACAGGCAGACACTCACAGGCACACTGAGCTGGCTGAGGCCATGCTTTACTTGACTATAACAGCAGGTGATATTCAATGAAATTTCCATTTAAAAGTAGCTAATTGTCATCTCCTTATGGATGACTTCATGTTTAAATAAATGCAGTGTTTAACGTTGAAAGTTCCTGTTCTCATTTAGGTCTCTTTTCCTCCAACAAATATTTTCAGGTTATGTTATATTTTCAAATGTGTGAGCTGTTCTGAGGTGAGGGTCAGGGGGTTGGTTTCTTTCAATTCTTGCATTAGTGAGAATTTTATTATTTTATTAATGCTCTACTGTAGTAGAGCTTGCGTTTTCTCATGAAGATGTTGTGTTTGGGTTCTTGAACGCAACACTATAAAGCTCTAAATGAAGCCAGTGAGGTGAACTCAAAAATCTTCATCTAGTGATGATGTTGCAGAGATGAAACAGAGGTTTAGCAAACTACTTGGTATTTTCCACGAGTTGCCTTATGCTAGTTTCAGTACTGAGATGCTTAAATCAAAAGCCAAACATTAGCATTTTTGATCTTTGGGGGTTTCTTTAAAGGCTCTTATGTTATTTTTAGCTCCAGCTTCCTGCCAAAAGCTTTGTTCCTTTTTTTTGGATTTTGTGTTGATGAATCCCACTAGTTATGATGTCATTCCATGGTGTGAAATGACAGCAACAAAAAGAAAAATCTTAACCCATACCATCTGTTACAGTAAATATTATGTACTCCCATTAGATTCCAAGCGGATTTGGATTGCATATTTACAAGAGAAGCTGGTCTCTGCTTAGACTTATGGTACCCTCTAGCATAAAGCCTTTAATCACCAAATTCTCTATATGGTTTTGGATTTGACATGACACATTGCAGGTCTAAGTTTAGTTGGTTTTTTTATCAGTGTTTAATCTTCTGTTATTCATATCAGGCCTAGTAACTTGCCAGAAATTATCCTAGAGGAATCTGCATGAATTAGGATAATTCACTAATACCAAGCATTGGTTGACTTCTTACAGTGGTCATCTTACAGTAATTGTGGCCTGAAGTAGAGAGAGGCAGATTTGCTTTAAGCTCATAAGTATTCTTCTCAAAGATTAAATGCAGAACGTTGATTCAAACCTGTGGTTAGTGCTCCCCGAGAGTGTATTGGCATTTGCATGTGTCTTTCCCTGCATAATTTATCAAAGCCCTCACTGAAGAAATTGAATTTGATAGGTGTTTTATTTTATGCTGCAAGATCACAAACTTGTTTAGAAACGCTAAAGAAGAATGAAATGGTGTCAGGATCCAAGCAGAGCACGGAGTTTGCCTTAGCAGCCGTGTTCAAAGATGAATTCTGAAATGCAGGGTACAGCAGTGCTTGTGCATGAACTGAGATGTGCTGCCTGCCAGGGAAAAAGGAAACTGAGAAATTGTTGAGGGTGCATGTTATCGTGGAAACTGGTTATTACTCTTGAATGGAGCAGGATGCTCTCAACTCCCATTTGGATTTGGGATGAGATTTAAGTGCCTCCACGTAGTTTGAGTTGCAGGGTTTCAATAACCACTTCATTTCCAGAGGCTTTAAGTAAAGCCTCAGTGCTGGAAATGTCAGGCAGTGGAGAAGGTTTTCCCTTGGTAACCAGCCAAAAAAATGGAGATTTTGCATTTGCAGTGTATTGATGTATTAGAACTCAGCCTTTGGGCATGGATGGACGTGATGCTGTGGCTTACCTGGGCAAGACCCAGATCCCAGGGCTTGCTGGGGGAATTCTTGAGGAGGTCACAGGATGCAGTTGTGGTGCTTCTTTGAGTGTGGGAAGTTTGGGCTTGGGACAGAGCATTGTGTCATTGCAAGAGACACTGGGGAAAGAAGGGGGGACAGAAACATGTTCCTGCCCCTGTCACTCCTGATAAATGCTGTCTTGTTCAAATTGCATCAATATTTGCCCTGCAACAAAGGCAGGCAGTATGTGGATGTCCTGTTAAGGGCACAACCACTTTCTCGGGAGCAGTTTTCCAATAGCTGAGGCAGAGATGGATGACCTCCCAGAGCAAAGGCTGGATGGGGTGGAAGGATTTGCGCTGCTTTATCCCTGCATTGTCTTACAGCTGTCTTTGTGGGCTGGATCACAGCTTGTCACCTGTTCTCTCCCTCTCCTCCTGCCTATGTGCTTATGCACTTTTTGTCTTTTTTTCATGGTACACACATTTGAGTTTGTGAATAAGAACTTGCACTAATCACAGGAGCTGAAACTTATTACCGGTGTTTGAATCCATAGTGCTGTGTTTTATGCATAGTGTTTTTAAATAATCCTTAATTTCAAATCCTTATGTCTTGCTGCAGAGTATATCTTTGTTTCTCAGGTTGGGAGACCAAGAAATAAACATAAACCAGCTGATCTCTCCCTGCACAACAGGTCCTTCCCTTTGCATCCTGGCTGCCAGGTAGAGGAACTAGAAGAGCTGGATTCCTCACATAGTAGGGCTCTTAAATAGCAGGAAATCTTTGCTAAAATGTAAAATCCACAGTAGAGACAAAAGGGATTTTGCAGTTGAGGCTGAAATTTCTGGGTTTGGATAGATTTGTTGCGCTCAATTCTACTGAGCAAGCTTTTGCAACTTGCTTCACATGGGACTTAGCGTGATGAGGAGAATACTTTTCAAAATATAACTCTGAGAGGCTTTCCACAGAGCATCTACAGCATGTTAATTCCCTCTTTCACTGCAGGGCCCTGAGTAGAATGCAGTATTGTAATCCTTTGGTAATAGATACTGATGGATTTCAGGAGCAGTGCTGTTCTGAAATGGCCACTGTCATACTTTTAGTGGTGTGTGTGCAAACTGCTATACTTGGTACTCCAAGGAAGAATATTATGGAGACACCCAGGAAAATTTTTGGCTGCAAGCTTCCTGTGTGCTGTAGCAGAGACATGAGGAGCACTGTTTTCCAAGACCCTAAATGGCCTTTTGCTCCAGGCAAAAGCAAAGATGATTTTACTTCATTTGCTTTGCTGTCCTTGATTTCAGTTTGGCTTTTTGAGCTTTATACCATTGTCTTTAAAGATGTTTGCAAAAATGTGAATCATTATTCCTCATTATCTGAGTGGCTGATAGCATTACTCATAATTTTCTGTTTTATTTATTAGGCTGTGATTCTTACATTTATTTTTATCTTATAACTGGGGGCATAACAAACATCTAGCCACAGCTGGCAGCAGCATTAACTAAGATAGGTTTAATGTGCTAAACTTTCAGCAGCTCTTCCCCTGGTGTTGACTTGGAGATGCACTGCCTCTGAAAGTCCTTTGTCTTTTTTAAGAGGATGTTGCTGACCTGCTCTAAGCTGTTTCTCATTCATAAAAGAGGGCTGATTTTTACTGTTTATAACAGCAAGCTTTAGATACACCAGATCAAGCAGAGATTTCTTTTTGGTTTATAGTATTTGCCTTGGAATGACTGCTCTGCCTTGAAGTGGCTCTTCAGGTCTCTGAGCAGCATCCGTTTCACAATCTCTACCTTCAACGTGTCCAGGATGATGCTCTTCACTGATGAAGGGAATTAAAATAGTCATTAAGCTGCTGAATACACCAAATGTCCTGTTAAGTACAAAATAAAGATAGTGAACATGCTGGAATGATACAGTCTGTTGGAATGCATCAGGATGGGAACATCTTTAACTTGAGCCAGACTTGAAATGCTTGTATCACAGAAAGATGAAACCAGGGCTTAGTTTGCATATGGAAACTCTTGGCCTAGTGCTGTCTGTAGAGACACTTTCTTGCTCTCATTTTTCTCTGCTGTGTTTAAGTGAATAGTTGGTCCTGTCTGCCCCACCTTGACTCCTGAGTGCCACTTAAAATGGTGTGCTTGGCACTATTGTTGGGATGCTTCCTGCAGTGAATTAACTTTGGGAACAACCCAAAGCAGAGGACTGTTCTTATTTATTTCCACCTCTCTTGGTTAATATTCAGAGCCTTTAATTGACAGGTATAACTTTGAAAATACAGACAGCCTCTAATGCAATTGTATGACTGTGACTGAATAGTTGATCTACTTGCCTTTGTTGTCCAGGCTGTAGAGTTGCCATGTGGCCTTGGCACCCACAAATCCATTTTGTGCTGGTTGCCAAACCTGTTTTCCCCCTTTCAACAGGTACTACAGCGACATACAACAGTTCTCAGTGCAATATTCTCAGAATGTTCCCAGCCTCGTAACACAAATCCATGTAGTACTGGTCCCACTGCTGTCCAGGCTGGTTGGGAATTGTGCAGGGAGAGGCAGCCTCCAGGATAATTAAAGCATGGAACTTAGTTGGGCTCTCAATGAATTTTTTTTTTGTAAGATATCCAAAGTAATTATATTAGAATGAGATATGCTTCTGGCTGTCTCGTGCTATTGCGTATCAGGCTATAATTTTAGTATAGCTTTCTTGTGTGCTGCTCCCTTATGATTTGAGACATCTGAGTGGATTCTGTGGGGCTAATCAGCATCAGGGATTTGCCAGATTCCGGCTGAGTTAATATTTGCAGCTGAGATGTGTGCATAGTTGGGTTTCTGAATTTAAGAAACACCTCACTGGGCCATGTCTGAAGTCAACCAGTGAAACATAAAACCACCATTCCCCAGGGTTAGAACTGTATGCAACATTTTCATCCTTTGACTTTGAGAAAGCACTACTGAAATGACTCCGCCCATGGCTAGGAAAATGGTGGTGGCCAATTGCATCAATAGGCAGATCAATCTACCCTCCAACCACCGTGATCAGATTTGCATGTTAAGTCGACATTTCAATCACTGTCCTTATCTGCTTGTGGGGTCAAGGAAAGCAAAACTTGTTTAGAAGGCTGACCATTTACTTCTTTCTCATTCAAGCGTGTCTTCCAAGAGCATCTGAGCAGGAGAAAGAAAAGCATCTCTAAGTAAAAGTCAATAGTCACTTCTTTCCCTGCCTAATAGCCTTTTCCAAGCAGGAAGATAAAGAATTGTTTGGAATGCATCTGTTCAAAATGATGTATCTTGACACTTTTCTTTACAGTTCCTCCAGCTGCTCTTTATACCAAAAAAAAAAAAGTTGCTGTGATGGACAGCCCGGGAAAAGGGTTTAAAAATCCAAATAAAAATACTAGTACATTCAGAGACCTTGAAGAGGAATATCAGTTGAAGTAATGGAAATTCTCGGTGGATAGTGCCTCTTCAAGGCATAACAAGGTGGTCTAAAACTGTTCTGCCTGCTCTTTTTCAGGGAGTGATTTCCCTTGCTGTTGCAGAACAGGCAGTTTTTGCTTCCACCTTTGGAGTAAAGCTTTCAGCACCTGATTGTTTTGTGCTTAGAAGCCCTCAGTGAAGTGTCAAATTACTTAAAACTCATCAAGAATCTGCCCATCAGCTGGGTGCAGCTGCAGCATGTGAATTCTTCCACTAATCTTCTGGTCAATTGCATTTTAGCTAAGCCGACAGAAAAGAATAGTGTTCTCTTCCCTACCTTGAAATTTTTTCAAAAAATGAATAAAGAAACGTCAAGGAAATAATTATCAGTGTACAGAGAGTTCATGCTTCCCACTGAAACCTGAGAGAGATTATTAACAAGTTAAAATCTCATTTTATCAAAGATAAAAGTCACCTCTCCCATTTTATTTCCTTGCAGTGCTATACAATCTGATACAGCTCAATAGGGTGAAGAGGTATAAAATTCAGTGTAAGAAATTCAGGTGTTCAACATACAAAGCCAGGTAAATATTCTGCAGTGATAGCCTTGAAATATTAGAGGTTCTAGGCTTGCTTCTGTGGAGCTAGTTTTACTTTCTGGATCAGCAAAATCAGTAATGGGCATTTCAGCCAGCTTGAGTCTGTTCTATAAATTACCACTTAATTTTCTAATAGCATTAGGCAGCTGTTGTAAGTGGAGCTCTGCTGCTTCCTGTGAAGGAGCTGGTTAATATGTCCATTAGAGCTTTTGTGCAGGGCTAGCTGTGGGGTGGTGCTGTGACTGTTAAACCCCGGCTGATGAATTAATGCTTTAGAAATAAAATGCTGCTAAATTACTAAGGATTGCTTTTAAAGAGTGGAAGAAATGGAAATACATTAAGCCATTGCTGAGGTCCTTTACTTTCTGTGACCCTGCTCCTGACAAATTTTGGGGGTACTTCAAAAGGCTTTTTGTCATTTGACTTCTCATGTGTCAGTGCTCAATCCAGGTGTCTGAGTTCTAGAGAATGGATGGAAGTCTACTTTTCATCCTCTGCTTTGGAAGAAGGTGAATTGGAACATTCAAGCCTGAATTCTGCTGATAGTCACAGGATCTTTTGAGGACTGGTTGGCTGTGTGTGTAAGCTTAAAAACGAACAAATAAAGCTTTTGCCCTCAGACTCTTGGAAGTAAGAAATGTTGCTCTGAGCCTTCTTCCAGCACTCCAGCCTCGTCCATACTTAGCCAGGGTGGTGCTTGCCATTCTTCATTCTACCCTTGCTTGAGGGCTTGCTCACTCACCTTCAGTTTGCTGGCAGTAGTGGAAGGCTGCTGGCAGCCTTTTACCACTCTTATTGCTGGGATAAGAAATAGCTGCAGTGAGGAAAATGAAAGACTCTTTTGGTGACAGTTTGAGATGGTTTTGCTAAATTAATTCTCTAGCCTTTTTTTAAAAATATTTTTTAGTGGAGTGGTAGGAACTGTTCCTAATCAGCAGCTAACTGTAAACTAAACTTTCTTGGCGCAGTGTTCACATTGAAGTTTTCTTTAAGGAAAAAGCTGTTGTTTACCAGACCTGAATAAACTTACAGAGCCAATATAGGAATCTCTTTAAAGCACTGATTTCTGCATACCTGGACATTAAAGGTTCTTAAAATATTTTGTTTTGTATGTGAGCAGTCATGTAAGCTGCTGTCTGAAAGATGCTCCATAACAACTCTGAGTAAATAACAGGAGGAGGTGTATGGGAAAATGGTTTTGGTTTAAAATTCCAATTTCCAATATTTTTAAATAGATTTACTAAGAGCCAGAGTTGCTACCTGTTCTCAGTAACAGATACTTACTACTGACTGTTTTCATAGGCTTGAAATTTGTAGAAGTAACCTGTACTTTTGGGTAGACTTAAAATTTAAAGTGTAAAAGTGTCCTAAGTTTTTATTCTGGAAACAACAAGGGTATTCCATAATTTTTTGCTAACTTGTTAATTTTGTTCTGGATCAGCATAAGCTTGGCAGAGCTCAGGGAGCACCAGCAAGGATAAAAGCAGCCCTATATTTTAGTGGTTTCGGTTTTCAAATGATGGTCATTAGCATGGTTTGGAAAGCCAAGACTTAAAAACTTCATGGTTTCCTCTGCAGATTTGAAGTTTCATCTGAATTGTTTGGAGGACAGAATTACCAATTAATTGTGTTGAGTTCTGGGTTTTTTTAACAGAAGATTGTGAATTTAGAGGTGGAAAGCATTAGGCATGACCCGCAGAGCCCCAGCTTGGTCAGGGAGCCTGTGTGCTGTTGGGAAGTTGCTTTGTAGCCTAATTGCAGGACTTGAAAATTCGAAGTATTTTATCATATTCAGAAACACATGCAGTCTGTGCGCATAAATAATCAATCTGTGATGCTGAAAAACATCTCTTAGGGGGTGGATACTTGAACCAAACTCAGACTGCACTGCAAACTGCATTCCTGCTTGTTATCCTTCTTTATCCTTATTTTGTTTTTTTTTTTTTTCCCCTCAGGAATTTTTCCTTGCCACTTCAAATTCTCTGTTAAAATACACCCTTCAGTTTCCTGCTTGCCTTTTGGATCATTGTGTTTTAGATAGAAATGCAGCCTTTTTATCTGGAGTCAGCCGAGTGGTTTGATGAGTAGATGGAGTGAGAAGCCACAGGTTCATGCAGTGGCCCTTTTGCACAACTCCCAGTGAGCTTCACAAGATCTGTAAAACAAATGTTTGTGCTGTTTTGAGGAAGGAATTTTGGTTTGTCCCCTCCTGGAATGCTAAATCACTTTGAGTCAGTAGTAAGGGATTTATTTTTCTCTGCCTGATGTTAAAAAATTATTCTGTCTCCTTTCTGCCAGATTTGGCCACTAGGGAAGTTAGTGGAGAACTCGTGTGGGTGTGTGACTTGGATTAGTTTTAGTCCAGGAGTTACTTTTGCCTTGAACAAATTGCTTTGAAATTATGAAAGATTTTCTGAATGTACTTTCCTGTGTATTATGGAATCTGTATCCTGGTAACTACAGTGATTATATTCCCAAACTCTTGCAGAGCTCAAGTGCCTTAAGATGGCTCGAACTCTCCTATCAAACCATGGAGAAGTTACAAAATAGCATCTCTCAGTACTCCTCCACATGTGCTCCTCTCAGTGATGCCTTTGTGGTATCGGCAGTATGGTTCATATTAATAATCAGTTCAGAAATGAAAGACCTGAGAGTTAAATTTTTCAAACACTGTTAAGCCATAGCTGCTGTCCTTAGGCTTCAGTTTGGATCTCCGTTCTGATAGTCCAGGAAGGCAAAACTGCCCTGTGGCCATTTCTTCGGTAGAATATTAGCGAATGTGAAAACATTAACTTGCACTCAAGTTTTTGCTTGCTGACTAACAAACAAGACGCCTTGGGTCTCTGTGCCTCAAATGCCCAAATAATTAATGTGAGAAAGCAGTAATTAGTCGGGCCATGCAAGACAGAGTGATGACACAGATTGGAGCTAGGAGAGTGCATTAAACCGAGCTGAGCCTGCTGCTGGGTGACATTAGGCAAGTCTCTTGACTTTGTGCCTCAGTTTAGCCCAGTGATAAATAGGCCTGGCTCTCTGTGCTGGGACAGGACTTGGGGTGGTGCCACAAAAAGGGGACTTTGAAATAGTGCTGTGGCAGTGTTCTGCTGTGAGGGGAGGGAGGTGGCCGTGAGGGTGTCTATCTGACACAGCTTGGAAATTGTCCCTTACGTCCTTGTGACACGTGGAAGATGACCTGGCTGATTAAACCTATTTGGACCTACCTGTGAGCAGTGTGAGGATTATCAGTGTTTGTGCTTTCCTGTTCTCTTGCCCTTATTTTTAAGGAGGCTTTGTGTTAAACAGTTCTAGTCCCAGCCACTATTCCCAAGCTGTACTTTTCAAGCTTGAGGCCCTGAAATTGATCTTTTTCAAAGGACACAGTTCTGGGTACAGCAACATTTGTTCAGGAAATGTTCCAGTGCAGTTGTTATGAACTTTGTCTCTCCAGGGATAGAAAAGAGGATGCCAAAGGCAACTGTTACACAAGCAACTTCAGGAAGCTGAGGAAGTGCTGAGTTGTGGCTTTCCTGCATTTGATCACCTCTTCCCCAGCTTAGCACTGCCTGCAGTGTGGCACTCCCTATTGAATACAGCAGTTCACAATGTCTCACATGCAAATTATGTGCTCTTTTACTCATATAGGCCCTTATGGAGCATGATAAACCAGAGGGGGAGGGGGAAATAACCTCATACCTCCTAAGCACAAATTCCAAGGGCAAAATAGCTGCCTATGAGTCAAGGGTACTTAGAAATCTCCCCTTTTCCTTGTGGAAAGGGAGTGGAATGTGCAAGGCAGTAAGGAATGCTTCAGGCTGCAGTAGGTTTTTAATCCTACGGTTGCTGTTGGCACACATGGATTATTGTCACTGAACTTCTGAGTGTTCAACGCTTCATGTCAGCCATAAACACAGGCATCTAAACATAAACTGCACCCCAGCTACCACTGCAGCTCCTGCCTTGGCTCCCAGTTCTCTGCTGGTGCAGACTCCTCCACCACAAGTGTCAATAAAGGACAAGCAGATGAGAACTCCACCCTTTCCAGCAAGTTACAGCAAGCCAAAGACTGCTTTAGTGAGATTTCTGCCATTTAAATTCAATAGCAAACCCAGGCTGGTATTATCAGCTCACACCAGATCTGCCTGCAGACAGTAATTCTTCCTGTCTTGGACCCCTGCCCATGTGCATTATTGTAATTATCAGCAATTTAAAAAAAAATAAAGCAATAAAGCTAGGATGAGCTGCTAGTCTGTAGATTTACTGCCTGCTGTGTCAGGCATTCATTCCCCTTCCTGGGTTCAAGCCACCTATCTGCTGAATAAAAGCAGGAAGAGGAGCTAAGGAAAACAATGCATGAACACCGTTTGAAGCATGAATTGAGACCTCTGCTTGCATTTACAAGTTATCAATCCAAAACCAGGGCAATTTTAAGTATTCTGTCCAGAAGTTCTTGTGTGTAAAGTTCTTCTGCCAACTTCCCTCACTTTTTAGTTGAAGTGTTGGTTTCCTGAATACTGACTTACCATTAATTCCCAGGTGGGATTCATGGCAATGAATGTTAGATTTAAGGACTCTGTTGCACATTGTAATCCAGGAGGGCTGGGTTTTACAATGCCAGCCCAGCTGTTCTCCTTCCAGTAGCTTCGCTTTGTGACTTTGGCTCTTCTTAATTTCCATTTTCAAGGGCTGGCCTCTTCTTGGGGAAAGAAAAAGGCCTATGGACATCAGCTGGAAGCAACCCTCTTATGGGGGATTCAATTGAAGCAGTTTGAATCCCTGCACAAACATTCACACCAATTTTTCAGTCAGGCAAAATGTTAGAATCCTCACACATTCAAAAGCAGCTGCTGTGGAGGGTTTTGTTCAGAGGAAGGCTGGTAAGGTAACAGGGCTCATTTTTGTGTCAAAGGAACTGTTAGAATTCCTCAGTGGTCTTGAAAGGGTTCAATTTATATCCTCAATATCTGTGAGTATTGTGCCTGCATAGGGAGATTTGCAGAGTTGCTCAGATAGGGTATGAAATATAATTTAAAAAAAAAACAACAGAAAGATTCAATTTAAGGTGGGCAGCATGATTTATCTGAATAAGGACAGTGCTGAGCAGCGTGTTCGTGTTCCAAAGTCCCTCAGGTTGTGGTTCACGTGGACCATGATTTAGTAACCAGTGTTGCTTTTGAGGGCCTTAGCCTAATTAAAAATAAACAGCGCAAGTAATCTAAGTAATCTTTCCAAGTGCTGCCCTGCTTTTTTTTTTTTTTTTGTCAGTGTAGCAACAACTGGTTGTGAAATACGTGTAACTCTCAGGAGCAGGAATTCTGCTCTGACCTGTAGAGAATCCTACAAAGGGCCCTGCCTTGTCAGTTAAGGCAGGGTATGCCCTCAGCAGCCAGTTCTCTGCCCACCAAGTCAATGCAATTCCCTATTGGAGCTTTCCTCAGCAGCTCATAAATTCTAGCGGCTGGAGTTTCAGTCTTAGAACAGCTTAATCTTCCACGGTTTTATGCAGAGAGCTACTCTTGTGTTGCTGCAGAGGTAGCCTGATGGAAGGCATGTGTGGTGTGGATTCCCCTCACAGGCACTCCATGCTTCTCAAGCTCCCATCCACTGTGGTTTTGTTGGAATTCTGATCAGATGGATGAGGCTCTGGTCATGTTTGACCTCACTGAAAATGCAGAGTTCAGTTAAATATGATATTTTGCAGATACCTTTGTGCTTTTCAAGAAAGCTCTCCAGAAGTAATTTCTGTGAATTATAATTATCAGCTTCTCTTCACACGAGAAAAGTTCCAATCACCCTTCAATCCTCAAGTCCCCATCAGCATGCCAGAAGGTTTTCCAGAATAGTATTCCATAGGGAGCTGTATGGACACCATATGAAATAAGTTATGTTGTGATGATGTTTAACAGATCCTGGCAATAAAAGGCAAGGGATATGGATGTCATTTTCATGTTTGTCTTTAAAAACCAGAACTGCAGTGTCCTGCTTGTGTTCCAGGGGTAGATGTAAAATTATCTTATTAAAGTCTCTAACCTTGTGTCCCTCCTTTGCGATGGGGGATGCTTGCAGGAAGAGCAGATATGACCCTTTTTAGCACCTGGAGCCCTGGCCTCCAGGTGGGTCTGCTCACACATCAAACCGTTGTCACAAGCTGAAGAGGCTGCTAGTAAATAAAAGCCAGGATACTCGGGCAGACACTTTGATCAGAGAAAAGGAAGATTTAGAGGCTTGAATTCCAGTGTTTCAAGGCCATAAATTGGGCAATGGCTGGCAGGGTGAGGAATTTAACTGACATTAACTGGCCAGAGATTTATGTGTTTATGAAATAAAGAATGTATTTCGTCTTGGAAAGCAAACTGGATTACAGAATTATGCCAAAAGGCGGAGCCCAGTTTCTCCCAAGACATCTTGTAAATGCAAGTTCAAGTGAAGAAGGTAATGGCTTATGGAACAGTCTTTTCCCAAGTAACATTTGTCTTGCTCTCGCTCATGTTACGTATAGGCATTAACAGGATAATAGCTACTAAAATAATGCTCAGCAAGGACGTATACAACTGGGTGAACTTTCTTCCATCCTGTGTATGTTGTCCCTCCTGCTCTGTCAGGCTGCTTATTTAAGGGATTGAGTAGCTGCTTGCCTGTACTAAAAGAAGCAGCTGCTTCCATTTATGGCTGGGAAATTCCCAGAGAAAAATGTGCTGTCAGTTTGTTCATCCCTTTGCAATGTGCAATGGGTGAATTCTCTGAAGTACTAAAGAGCTTAACTAAGGACATGGCTTTATCCCAAGCTCCATGCCTGTTTACATGTTTTGCAGCCTTCCTTTTGCAGAGTGATGCTTGAGTGTAGCCTGAGGGATCTGCATCGAGTTTTCATACACTGAAGGCAATTGTGGGAAACATCAGAAAGTTACTTGGTTCCAAAAGGTGATCTTTTTCCCTGTTTAAGTGTCAGTGTTAAAGGTGTGGCCTCCGTGAAGCTTGGAGGTGCTGTATTCTCTCATTACAGCTAAAATGAGATTAAAGTACTAAATTAAAAAACTTGTATGATTGAGGCCTGGAGTGGATTGCCAGTGGAGGAAAAATTGAAGCCCATTGCACAAAAATCTTGCCTTGCAAGTCCTGGGGTTAAAGAATCAACTCATGTATCTCAAACTTCATTAACTTGCCCAACAGCACAATTCAGGAGAAGATTTCTGCCAGTTGATTAAAAGTGATGAAATCAAGCAAGTAATTAGTGTAGTTTGGTCAGCTGTGAATTGGGGCTTAACATGCTCTGGTAGCTATGGCAACAGCACTCGACTGATATGCAAGCTGTGTGAGCAATCCAAGAAGGAGGAATGATACCTTTGCAGGGAGCAAGCTGGAGAGGCAGCAAAAACAAACACTGCTTCGAATCAGTATGTAAATAGCGGGTGGTCATGCTTTCAGGAGGTTGGTATGTGTTTGAACAGGAGTTTTGCTCATACAAGAAGTGTGATGAGTGGATTACTTATGGACTGCTTCTGCCTCTCGTTGATCCTGCACCTCTCCTGCTCACAAAGTTCCTTTCTTGCTGCAGACTTCTCTTAAGTTAAGCAAACTTAACTTCTGTTAAGTTTGCTTTGAAGGAGTCAGATTTCAGGCATCAGCAGTGCCATCACAGCACATACATTTATTCTCTTTTGATGCCCTGTATTCTTACAAGGATTAATGCTTCCTGGGTTCTTGATCTTGCATTTCTTTTCAGTTTTTTTCCAGGGGTGGAACTTGGATGTGCTTGCGATGTTGCCATCAACCAAAATTGTTTTGAGGATGGTTTCCTGCGTGTTAGGTCCTGTGGTCACTGGAGAATGATTGTTGGTACCAAAGTGTTGTTTGGAGTGAGATAAAAATGGCCTCTTAAAAAATTTGTGTGTGTTTAGGGAGTTCTGAAGGATCATTCTACATTTGCTTCTTTCTTCTGAAAAGACATCAGGGAGGAGGATGGTGCGAGACCCGTTGCAGGTTCTGGTGTGTGCACTTTTAAGATGTTTATTAAAGACTTGATTTCTGCAAGAACCAAGTTACTGCACCATATTCCCAACCCCAGTCTATCCCTCAGAGTTCCTCCTGTAGCTGGAGGTACAGGACTACGTGACTCTTTTTTTCTTTAGGACAGAGAGTACGACAAACGTACCCATAGTAAACTTGAAATTATATGTGAATTTGGCAGCATTTTGATACTGGAACATCAATGCTGCTATCTCTTACATGTAGTTTGGTATTTTATTACTTTGTGGTCTGTGCTAAAACATGTTGTCATGAGCATCTGTTGGTTGGGAGGGTCGTATACACTTGTATAAGACTGTTTTTCTTAAATGATGCATGGGTGAATAGTACTTAAAACTCAGGGGGTCAGTTTTCTTCAGTTAATACTTGAATTTATGCTTTTGTGCCTCAGATTGGTTTTCTCCCCCAAGCACTAATCTTCTGTTCAGCACTAAACAATCCTTGACTTCCTGAGTGTTGAAATGTCTTATCTCTAGGCAGAGAGATAAGAAGAGGGGGAAAAATATAATCGTTATAAAAAGAGTTATTCTTTTTCCTAATATTCTGTTACTAAGAGCCGTAAAAAGAAGTTGTCCAGTTGAATTCTACTCTTTACTCCTTTATTTATTTTAAACATAACAGCTGTTGATATGAGTTGATGGAGGTCTGCAGGCTGTAGGGAGTGTACAGTGCCCACAGTAATTCATACATTTTTCTGTTCACAAAAAGTTCAATATGAAGGCAGGACTGGTAGCCTGGGGTTGTGTTACCTGCCAGGAAAAGCAGCTTAAGGCCAGTAGACTTGCATTGCTGTTTCTATCTGGAGAAGTTGAAATGGATTCCATTCCACTAAATACCTTAAAGAGCTTTGGAGTTCATTTGGTTTTTTGCCTTATGCCCCTTTCTGTTTTACAGCAGCTAGTAGTTTTTTAAGGAGAGCATGTTCAGCTCCCAGCAGTCCACTTAGTCTTCTCAGAAAAAAAAAAAAGTCTGCAATTTAATTTACTCTTCTTTTCCTCTTTCAATCAGCCAGCAGGATTTCAGAGAAAGGGGTCTGGCCTTGTTTTCATTATCAGTCTGCAGTTTGACCCAGATGTGGGCCTGGACTGTAAGGTTCCTGTCTGTTGGTGCAGTCTGGGAAGTGCACAGAAGACACGTGTGAAGCAGCTCCCCAAAAGAGTGCACTGAATGGGATACAAGGCTTTGAGGAGCTGGTTGTCACAGCTGTTTTTTTCTGATTCAGTAGAAATTATCTTTATTTGCATGTTTGAGCAAAAAAATAAAAAAGCAGGATTCTTGCAGTGAGACAGTTACTTTATTAGTGGTAGTAATACCTGTGTGTTGTGTATAACTTCACAGAGGTCCTTCTGCCAGAAGTTATTAGTATTAGTTATTTGGTAAGTTTTTCAGAATCTGTTTTAGTCCATGTGGGTGGAGTCTTTTAGGGGGAATTACTCTTGGTTTTGCTAAGTTGTTGTTTCAGTTATAAAAAACAGGATTTGGGGAAACAAATGCTTTGCTCGTGAAAATTTGTGATGGACTCACCATCTCAAGGAATGTTGTTACAAAATAGTTTGCAAGACTCCGCTGATATTCAGGATCAAGCAGGAACTGTCTAAGAAGATGCCAGAGGGTTTCTGGTTCTTTGAGTTATTGATCAGATAATACAATCAAGGTGTTCTGTTTTGGTTTGTCTTCCCAGGCCCTTGCAGCCAATGCTGGGACGGGGTTTGCAGTGGCAGAACCTCAAATTGCCATGTTCTGTGGGAAGCTAAATATGCATGTGAACATCCAGACTGGGAAATGGGAACCTGACACTTCTGGGACCAAGAGCTGCTTTGGAAGAAAGGAGGAGATTCTGCAATACTGCCAGGAGGTGAGACTTTTTGTGT
The DNA here is from genome assembly GCF_047830755.1 of Zonotrichia albicollis. Classification (NCBI taxonomy): domain Eukaryota; kingdom Metazoa; phylum Chordata; class Aves; order Passeriformes; family Passerellidae; genus Zonotrichia; species Zonotrichia albicollis. The sequence continues at coordinate 7,874,892 of NC_133845.1, read as the reverse complement.
GATCCTGAATCTTCACTGCTGTGAAGGAATTGGATTCCAATTTAGCTGCTCAGTAGCAAATTAACCCTGTAGGAGATGCGCTTGCTTTTGCCTAGTCCAATTCTCTGCACTATCCTGCTGTGTTGTTGTCCAGGAAGAGCAGGGAGGACACTGCAGCGGGGTTTAGAAGCTACCTCCCATCAGCTCCTACTGCCACAGAAGGTCCTTGGTCTGTTCAGTCAGAGGTACCTTCATGTGTTTGCAGGGCTTTACTCCAGTGTTCTTCCCCTGAGCTGGTTAACCAGTATCTGCTCTCTGTTGCGTAAAATGGAACCTGACACCTATTTTAGTTAGAATGCAGCGATGCTGTTTTAGTGACATGCTGAGATCAGGCAGAATCTTAAAAAAATATTTTAATCGAATTTTGTCAGTATTTTTAAGCTATTTAGACTTTATTGAAAAAGATGTAATCATCTTCTAGTGTGTTCAAGATATACTGTACCATACTGGTCTTGTCCAGTGTCTTTAATTGCTCCTCTGAGGTGACAGATATGTAAAATACCACAAGGAATATATTTTTATTAATGGGAAAGCAACAGTGTCTGGACTGGAAAACTTTTTAAACTGTTTTACAAGGCTGATATAACTGGGGCTGCATTTTTTTCATGTGGTAGAAGCCTATATATAAGTCAGTGTCTGGACTTGAGAACTTGACCAGGGTATAAGGATCAAATTCATACATCATAAATGGACCAGGCATGAGGAAACCTGAGGAGGTGGGTGCATATTTTGACAAGTGATGAGAGAGTCTGAAGATGGTACTAAACCTTTTTGTTGGTGATTGCTGTTCCAGGGGTATTGTACTGCTCCAGAAAGAATTAAACAGCTACAGCTCCTCCAAACCCAAATACCCAAATACTCCTCCTCCACTGCTGTGCCAATCCAGACCTCTCAGCTTAGTGCCAGTGAGGACTCTTGCCCTGACCTGGCTTTCTCCTGCCTCAAGGCAGTGGCATATCTATTTCTGAAGCCCTGTGTGACAGACAGCTGGAGCTTTTTTATGTCTCTAGCTGTCCTGAGCTTGATCCAGAGCAGAGTTGTGTGTCCACGTGCAAACTCCAGCTTGTTCCTAAGTTGGAGTTGTTCTTGTGTAGAGAATCAGCCTTACTACTCTGGTAGGAGCTGCTCTGCACATTCTCTGTCCTTTCTGGAGAGAAACCTCTCTGTCTGTGCTGTTCCCAGATGTACCCAGACCTTCAGATCACCAACGTGGTAGAAGCCAACCAGCCCGTCAGCATTGACAGCTGGTGCAAGCGTGGGAAGAAGCAGTGCAAGGACCACACTCACATCGTTGTGCCCTACAAGTGCCTGGGTGAGTGTGTGCTTGTGGGTGTGCTGTGCCTTCCTGTGGGAGAAGCAAGGGGCTGCCTCCTGGATTCTTACAGAGAGAGCAGCTCAGTTTGTTAGACTTGTGGAAATGACAACCTGATACAAGACAGCTTTCACTGTTTTTCTTTCTGACATGTTTTTTTTCCCACAAGATGGAACTCTGCCTTTCTGGAGCAGATCGACAGCTTGGTAACAGCTGTGGTAGAATAATGGTGCCTGGCATGAGAAACAAATCCCCATTCTCTCTGCAAACGCCATAAAAACCTGAAGACTGTTGTATCTGAGTACCACAAAAACACTGGGATTTAATACTTTGATCCTATTTTTGTGAAGCTTTAATATTTTGTTGCCTTGGAGACTTAAATGCTCTGTGTGCTCAGGCTTCCTGCTTGGTCTTGGCAAGAGATCTCTATTTTATTTCAATGGCTATATTTAAACTTAGCTGTTTCAAAGAGGCTCTTCTTCTTACAGCTGTATCTCCTTTCCCCATTTTGAACCGTGAAAGAATATGAGATAAACTGTGATGGATTTCATGGTGCTTTCCAGAATGTCCCCACCCCCTGGAATCAGGCAACATGTTTTTACTGGTTAACTTGTGACTTTTGACCTGTGGGTTGTGTGTGACACTGCACTGCCCCACTGCACTGTGTGTTCTTAGGAGTGAGCTTAGTCTCAGCTGGCTTTATTTCAGTTATCCACTGGAAAAGACTTGTAAGAGGTCTTGGGAGAGACCTCCTACTGAATGCTCCCAACTGATTGCTGGGAGCATTGAGTAGGAACCAGTTTTCATAATTTGTGTCCATATCTCAGCTTACCATGTGATTTGACAAGGGATAATACCAGCAAAGCAGCAGAACCATGTGTGTGCTTTGTCCTTTATGTAATGCCTTCCATGAGACCGTCATAAAGCACTTCATTAAACATAGAATTTATTGTGGACACATCCTGAGAGAAAGGTGCTTGTCTTTATAGATGTGGAAATTCAGGTTTGGGAAACAACCAAGCCAAACTGGATCATGAGGATCTCCTTATGATCATCTCTTGATCATAAGGAGAACTTCTGATGGAAATAAGGTTGAAAGCAAGATCCCTGGATTTATAAGGAGTCATCTCTTTTAGAAATAATTGTTCCCCTAGGCTATTCTCCAGCTAAAAAATAAGCTGATTTTACTGATGCTGCCCTAAAATTTGATTAGCGTTAAACTATTCAGGTTTTTCATTAATATATTGCACAGTGTTCATGATTTTCAGGCCCTAGCCTGTGAGGCAGCCTTGGTTTTCAGATCTGAGTTGCAAGTCTGGAGGCCATATGACTATAAAATCTCTATCTTCAGCACTCCACAAATTGCTTCTTGTAAATGGATGATGCATTTCTCTGGGATTATAGTCAAACTGTGGGATTTTGTTCCCTTTCTTAGTTGTGTTTTCCTTGATGCATTAATACACAGGAGACCTTGAGGTAGGACCCTGTCACCATACCCTGTTTAATCTTCCCTGCCCCTACCCCAACAAGGAAAACTACTTTGTGTTTGAAAAGTGAAGAGAAGAACCCAGAATCAGCATCCCTTGGTTTTAAAGTTTGCTCAGTTTTACTTTTCTTACCAGAAGCATTTAAACTTTTCCTGACAGAGTAAGAAAAAAAATCTAACTAGCCTGTTTTGAGGTGAGAAAATGGGGAAAATACAATCTCTCTTTTAGTTTAAAATATAAGTAATTGCAAAGGTCATTTGATTTCAATGTCTTCAATTATCAGGTAATCTATCTCTAAACTATTTAACTTCTCTGTACTTTGTAAATGTATCCATGATCATTTAATATCAACAGTAAGGATCTGCAAAAAAATTGGTCATGCAAACAATATTTAAAATATATTTTGTAAAGATGGTGTGAAAGATTGGTTTGACAAAGAATTCTGCTTTGTGGAAAAGTCTTCTCCAAAAGTCTTTTCCTGTGAGCAAAGGTCTTAAAAGCTTTTCTCCAATTTTAACAAATGTTGCTGCTCCTAATACTGCTGGTCACGTGTGCAGGGAATGCTGCTTTAAAACACTTGAGCTGAAGATCTTTTCCTGGTCTTCTCAGAGTATCTAGCTCTCTCCTTATTTTAAAATTAATGAATGCAGCATTTGAATCTGCAAGAAAGAAAAACCTTGGCTTGGAGCAAATTTCATGTTTGGATTCCAGTGGCAGTGTTTGCTGGGACTTCTTGGGTAAGAACTGGACATTATCCTCAATTGCTTCTGATCCGTAATTCATGTGTGTTGGTACCAGGCTGAATGATGATAGAAATTTAGGCTAAATAGCTTTAAGTCCAAAAAGTAGAGTCTGTACAGCAGACAGATTCTCTCTCTCCCATTTTCCCCTAAAGCAAAAATCTGGGTTTGGCCCAAGGATTGTACCAAAGCTTCCTCATGCTAGTGGGGTTGAGGTTATCTAGATACTGGAATGCAATGTATTTGCTGACTCTGGTTGTACTCTGATATTTAGCCTGTATAGTTTTTATTTTCCAGCTCTCTGTGTTTTGGTTGGGGCAGTGAATGTGCTGTGGTTGATCTTGAATTGAATCATCTGGGAAAAAAAAAAGAAAAGCAAACAAGACTTGCTCAAATACTGAAAACATAGATAACACTCTCAGCATATAAAATTTTCCAGGTTGTTACAGCAGCAGACAGCATGAAGGAACTTTGGTATGATGCAGCTCATTTGAAAATAGGTGATTTGGTAGTTTGAAACTTCTTAGTGCAGACACAGTCTTCTCAAAGATTTGAGTGAAATCTCTTCAGCCAGTCCTTTCGTGGAAGAACAACTATTGATTAAGTTGTGCTGAAAACTCTGCATTCAGCTTTCGGGGTCTCTTTCAAGAGAATCACCCCATGCTCATCATTTTACATTGGACTCTCTCAGGCTCTATTTTTCTTTAGATTCTTAGAAATAATTTTTACAGCTGGTGTGATTGTCTCCTTTAAGTATATACCAAACCCCCAAGGCACATTGTTGTGGTTTAACGTATTTAAGGAAAAATCCATGACCTGTGGAAGTGATTCCCTGTAAAGACCTTGGCAGCTTCCTTCAGACCTGATGGAATCAATCAGCTGGCTGGCTTTGAATATTGACACCCTGTCAAACCACTTAAGAGAGCTGAACGTGCCTTTGCGGAATCACATTTAAAAATGAACAAACCCTGGGAAAAACTCTTTTTTCTGGCTTTTGAACAGGTAACTGGACCTGCACCAGACCAGGCCCTGACCCGCTGTGGTGCTGGGCTGGGCCCTGCTCTGCTGCAGCGCTGGCCGGGCTTGCTGTGCTGCGCAGCCTGGCTGGCTCAGCCTGGGGCTCGGCTCAGATTGTGCCATGCTGAGTTCAGGCACGGCTGATGGGCCAGGCCGGCTCCCTTTGGCTCCGGCTGAGGGCTGCCGAGCCGTTCCGCCGGCACCGTGGAAAATCTCATGGCTGAGAGCAGAGGCAGCCCTGCAGCCCCGGGGCTGGCATTGACCGTGTGGGGGCCAGGAACCAGGTGTGCAGCCAGAGCGGCCCTGCCCCGCAGAGATCACGGGGCCGTCCGCAGGCCCGGACGAGATATTAACTCTTCTCGGTGCGCAGGTGAAACTTGCAGACACCAATCCTCTCTTGAGTGAGAGAAAAGGAAAGGGTGAGGACACGTAAAGGAAACAACAAGGTCAGTGAAGAAAGAGTCAAATCCCAGATGGGAGGAGAATGAGGAGGTGCCTTAGTCTTGGGCTAAAATTCTCTTGTAAGGCTATGGTGAAGGTATAATTGATACACCAGAGTTTTGGTTTTTTTCCCCCTGTAACTCATGGAATGCACTGGGGTGATCTGGGTAGCGTTCTAACCGTGACTATGAGCAGAGGCACCTGTGTTGAAGCAAGCAGATGTTGAAGTAGCTGTGATCCAATGAGAAGCTTGAAGAGAGAGAAATGAGAGAGGTGAAAAACCTCACCCCAGGGATGGAAGAAGAAAACCTCTGTTCCCAGAGATAAAAGAAGAGAACTTTTGTTTCTGTACTAGAACAGCTCATCCCTAAAATTGCACCCTAACAAGCTGAAATGGCCCATGGTGGTGGTTGTGGGAAAGCTACCAAAATGTGGTAGGGGCTTCACGATTGCAGATTTCTGGGAAGGGGCTAATGATGAAAATTAAAACCACAAGAAAACTGTTTCTTGTGGAAAAGTCTCCATGGCATGGCAGGAGAGACTCGTCTCCCTAAGTAGACTAAAGAAAGATTATTTTAAAAGTGGTAAACTGACTGAAAATACCAAATTTACCTCTTTATGTTGTCAGTGGGGAAAAGAAAAGTTGCAGGAGCAGAGAAGTGTTTTGAAGGTTTATTTTGATTTTTTAAATTATTTTTTGTTTTAACTCTGTTAATAAAGTTTCTTTGAAAGTTCTGAGCCTGCTTTGCTCTCCTTGTAATCTCTATTTTCAAAGCAGAAAATGAGTAATTCTGGTGGATGTGCTGGTATTTGACCTGCACTAGACCCCATTAAAAGGTGCATTGGCCAAGAAACTTGGCTTGTCAAACAAAAATGGCTACACTTAAGCTGGTATTTCTGCCTGGTTCAACTGAAACTACTAAGACATGCGCAGAATGCGCTTTGGGGGATTTCTGGGAGGCTTTATTAGCTGATGCATGTGAACTGTGACCATTGTGTTTTTCAGTGGGTGAGTTTGTAAGTGATGTCCTGTTGGTGCCTGAGAAGTGCCGGTTCTTCCACAAGGAGCGCATGGATGTGTGTGAAAGCCACCAGCACTGGCACACTGTGGCAAAGGAGGTAATGGAGCCGCTGGGACAGGAGTGTTTATTCTGGGTCTGTCCACTTGGATGTTTGTAGTGTTGGAGCATAGCAGTGTTTCTCTCTGTATTGCTGTTCCCATGTTCTAGTCAGTGAACTGAGGCTGACAGCAAGGAAATGAAAATTTAAAAGTACTCAAGTGACATAAAAAACCTGTCTAGCAATTGAGTTATTCTTCATTAAAACCTCTCCTAAATAGCTTATCCATATCACAGAGGTAGGAATTGAAATCAGCTCTCTGCAATACTGCTTTAACCAATGGTTCATCCCTCTTTATTTTTATTTTTTGTCTCCCAGGGAGTTACAGTGAGCGTAGGATAGTTCATATTTTTCTTGGACATTTTGCTTTAATGTACGTTCTGCTGCTGGGGATTTGATTGGGAGGGCTTGCCTGGGAGAAATCTGAGTTTTGTTGGACTGATTAGTAGAGGTTTTACATAAGGGTTGGATTATATTCTCAGAATAAATCTAGGCCATGGTTTGGGGCGGGGGGGGGGTTGTGTTTTTTCTATCTGGCTAGCTGAACTGTTGTAAAAGCTCTGCACTCCCAGTTGAAGCTGGGATAATAAAAACAAGATCATGACAGTATGTGCTTGTTTTCCATTTTGTAGAAGCAACAATTGTAGAAACAGCAATACAATGACCAGTTAAGAATGCTCCACTTAAAATTCCTTGTTCTTTAAAATAATGTGAGCAAAAATCTGTCTAAATAAAGCTATACTAGAGGAAATGTATTTTAATTGAGGGTAAACTTGTTAATGTCTAGAAAATTGAAAAATCATTTACTTTAAATGTGTTTGTAGAACTTTTCCAGCAATACTTGGCACATTTAAAAACAGTGTTGAAACAGAGTAAAGCACAAAAGGGTTCTGATGGGCATAATAAAGCTTTTCTTCATTCTTTTCTGGGCACCTCTAAGCCAAGTGTTTCCTTTGCTTAAGAGAAGTATATAGACATAATGTCTAAGTGTACTTTACATTTAACTTTTTCTTGAATTATCTGATTGATTTTAATCTTACAGTTGGTAAAAAAATCTTGACACAAAGTCCGTTTGAGCAATTATTCAATTACTACAATGTAAAGTTTAATAGATAAAGTTTACTGAAATGGCCAGCCCAGAAGAGAAAACACCCTTTCTGACTCTTTCAAGTGTTCTCCCTTGAGTTGGCGCAAAATGTTTAGGGCTTTGTTTTCCTGAACTTTGCCAGGTTGACAGACCATCAGTTGTTGGGGCCAGGGTGTGAAATGTTGGCACCAGGAAGTACTGGGTGTTTCTGAATCTGGGACATCTGTGTTTTGTTTTTTTTTTTAATGCTACAGGTTTCCACTCTCCTTTAATGATCAGATTTAGGTCATATATTGCTGTTGTTCTTGCTCTAAAACTTAAGCCATTCTTGAGATCTCTGATAGGCAAGCTTGAGCTTTATCCAAAGGAAGAGCATGGTGCTGGACTGACGTGAGTGGGCTCCCCTTTCAGGCCTGTCTGACAGAAGGGATGATCCTGCACAGCTACGGGATGCTGCTGCCCTGCGGAGTGGACCAGTTCCACGGAACAGAATATGTGTGCTGTCCTCAGACTAAGGTTGTGGATGAGGCTCTGTCCAAAGAGGAAGAGGATGAGGATGAAGACTATGACCTCTACAAGAGGTAGAGTTCTTACTGGTTATAGATATTGAAAGCTTGTCGCATGAAGCTGCTGCTTGGGAATATTTCACACAGCAACTCCCTTGTTGCGAGGATTGAGCAAATTTCTGTGCTTCTGAGTTTCCGAAAGAAGTGTCCTAAGCCTGAAGAGGACAAATGACTTTGCAGTCCCCCTTTTACTGGAGGAGCTAAATACCCCCTCTCCCTTCGTACTTGCAGAGAGTTGGTGTCATTCAGCCTCGAGAAGAGAAGGCTCCAGGGAGACCTTAGAGCCCCTTCTAATGCCTAAGCAGTCTCCAAGAGAGTCGGAGAGGGTCTTTGGACAAGGGCCTGCAGGGGCATGGGTTCACCCTGACAGAAGGGAGTGTTAGATGGGATATTGGAAAGGAATTCTTCCCTGTGAGGATGGTGATGCCCTTGCACTGGCTGCCTAGAGATGCTGTGGCTGCCCCTGGATCCCTGGAAGTGTCCAAGGCCAGGTTGGATGGGTCTTGAAGCGGCCTGGGATAGTGGAAGGTGTCCCTCCCTGCCCAGGGGAGGGGAGGGAAGGGAACAAGATGGGCTTAAATGTCTTTCCCAACCCAAACCATTCTGGGATTCTATAGTAGGAGCCTGACTCAACAGGGTTAGACTTTCACTTACTGAAAAATGGAAAGAGGCCACATGAAGGCGGAGCCATGGAGAATCTCTGCTTGCAACAGCAGGAATGTCTGTAATAAGGGATGTCCCCTTGCTGTGAGTGATGGGCTAATTAATAGTTAGTACACTTATTTTTCCATTTCCATTGTTTCTGGAATGGATGGAAAGAATCATTATTCAGGTACATCCAAGTGATTAGCCTTAACCTTACTCCCTAATTTATCTGTGTCCCTCCAGTGAGTTCCCTACAGAGGCGGGTGTAGAAGACTTCACAGGTACAGCTGTGGAGGAAGATGAGGATGAGGATGATGAAGGGGAAGAGGAGGAGGATGTGGTGGAAGACCGTGATTACTACTATGACAGCTATAAGGTTGATGATGACTACAATGAAGAGACACCCACAGAGCCCAGCAGTGACAAGGTTATGTCTGAGAAAGAAGTGAGCAGCGACATGAAATGTAAGACACATTCCAGTCCGCAGGCCTCCTGCTCCCTTGAGATCATTCCTGTTGGCTGTCTGTTAGTGATGGGGTTTTGATCAAGTCGATAAGTGCCACTTGGAAGTTTTATTTGCCAGATAAGTTAGCAAACAGAGGAAAGCTGATGATGCTTGTTTCAAGTATTGAAATTAACTCTCTAGAGCATGGGCCATATGTTTCCAGATAAACAGCAGTTCTGCTGGCAGGAAGCCCAGTGTGTGGCATGTTGAACAAGCACCTTGTGTAGGTGCAGTGATGAGTCAGAAAAGCCGTATCTGCAAATTTTGGAAAATCTTAAAGGGACATTTGGGGTACACTGTAAGTTTAAAATCTGGTGGTTTATACCAGCTTAAAATAAGGAAGGTGGAAGTGGTGGGCCATACTCTGCAGATGTGTCATCTGGTCATTTAAGGGTGAGGGACATCCTTGGTGCTGCCTTTGCAAAACACTTCTCTTCCACAAAAGAAAGCCGGCACAACTGCCCCAAATTTGTTATATGTTAAGATAGACTTTCTGTAGTAGTATAATCTACTGTGCTGGTGGCAGCTTTTGTTGAGCGGTAGGTGCCTCTGCAGAGGGCTCATGATGTGATGCCTTAGCATTATGTGATGTCTTACACTTTGCATGTAGAAGTGTCTGCAGAGGAGGGAGGAGCAGAGAGGGAAAGAAATTCAATTAACTACAGATCACTGAATCATTGCCAGCAGTTCTCACATCTTTTTGGTAAAATGCCAGCATGCTGCAGATAATTTTCCTTGCTGAAACAAGGCGTAGCTCATATGTGTACAGGGCTGTTGCAGATCTGCAGGTTTTGTAAGAGGCTTGGAGGAATATGATTGGGGTGTCTGTTTTGGGAGTATGCAGTCTTTTTTTCCCTGAAGTACTGTGAACAGTTGCTAATTTATACACTATTATCTGCTCTCTTGCCTCAAAACAGCCCAGCTGCTATTGCTGGCTCACCATGAAGCATTCCACATACCACGACTACATGGAGTTTTAATATTTGGTGCATAGATATTTCAAACCTTAAAACCTCAGTGTCTGAGGCCGGCATGGAGATCAATCCCTGTGTTTAGCCTGCTTTTTCACTTACTCCTACACTTGCCCTGTAAGATGTAGAATATCTGTCCAGGCAGAGTGCAGTGAACTGAACATCCTTTGATGCTTTAAAGCAGCCCTAATTGACTGGCTTTTCATGCTTCTGGTTTTATAGAGTGGAGGGTCTCCTACTCTGGGGTAGCTGGGGCATAATTCTGTGGTATCAGCAGAACAGATTCCTGTTGTCTCAGCCCCTGGCTCTGGAGAAATCTCTCACAGATGAGAGCTGAATTTAGAGACAGAGTGAGCTGCTTGGCTATCCGAAGCACCACGTGCAGGCATCTCCCTGACCAGCTTGTAATGGATGCATTGGAATGTTAAGCCCCCCAAAACTGACAGAAGCCCTTGTGTTGGTGCAGCAGCAATGTTGAGGCCAGTGCCTCAGAGGAAGGGGTGAACTAGAGCCACCTCTGCATCATGTAAATCGCTCGGCAAGGCCTGTGCTCCTCACTAGCTCATGTTCTCACCCATCTCCACACAGCTGTCTGCTCCCAGGAGGCCATGACAGGGCCCTGCCGGGCTGTGATGCCTCGTTGGTACTTCGATCCTAACAAGAGAAAATGCATTCGCTTTATATATGGAGGCTGCGGAGGCAACAGGAACAATTTTGAGTCAGAGGAGTATTGTATGGCTGTGTGTAAAAAGATGAGTAAGTCCTGCCTCCCACTGGCCTTTTGCAGCTGGCCACTGTCTGTCTGGCGTGTGGTGTCTCCTCCTTCCCTTGGGCAATAGAGGACCCGTCTGTAGCTTATTCCTTTGGTTCTGGTGTCTGTCCCTTTGCAGCAGTCTCCTCCTGTCTCTGCTTCCCTAGGTCTGTAGGGTGATTGTTCCTCGGGAAAGTGCCCCTCACCATATGCTGTCTGTGCTCCCTGGTGACTTGTAGCTCTTGCTGAGGCCTCAGCTGTCCTCTTCCAGATCTATAACAGGGACCAGGGGCTGTATCTGGCCTCTTGCCTGACTAGCTTTTTAATCAAAATATATGTAAGGAAGCCCTTGCTTTCCCCAGTCATGTTACCATGCATACGTTTGACAGTAGGTCCTGAAAAGCAGGCTGCTGTTCTCCTGGTAGTAGGCATTTTCTTGCTACTTTGATTTTGGAAAATATCAGACCAGTAGTATAGAATTCAGATTCCCATTTTCAGCTTGGTATGAAATACAAATCACATTTCAATGCCTGTGTTTTTGAGTGCTTAAGGTTTTTGGCACCAGTTTCAACTGGCTTTTATGTCAGATGATAAAACTGCTAAAAACATTTTAACCTCTTTATTAATCTTATTATTGAACTCCAGCACTTCCACTTCAGCTACCATTAAAGCTTTTGAAAGGTTTTTTGTGTTATCTGGGGCTTGGCAGCCTGGCTATACAGCCATAATCCTGTTTACAAAATGTGCTTCATGCAAGTGCTTTAGATTGGGCTGATCTAACTGAGGCGGTGAAAGAAAAGATGCGGATGTCAGGAGCTTTTTGTACAAAAGATTGTCCTGTTACAGAAGGATTTGGGGCTGGGAAGAGAGTTCTCTGTGTCCAAGCCTGGTTCAGAAATGCCAGGAGCAGGGCCAGAATATGGGACAGATATGACATTGTCCCTTGCACGCAACAATAGTGCCTGTGATGTATGTTGTCATTATTTCCCCCTGGTCAGAGGGAAGGGTGCAGTGCATGCTGAACTCTTATCCAGTGCTCATGCTGAAGTGCCAGGTAATTTTTTTCTGAAGCATGCTGTCTTTAATGACATGTTGGAGGTTTTTCCACCCAAATAACTAATATGGATGACAGGTTGCCTTAACTGTCCCTTTGTGCCTTCCCTCAGGTGAAGGGTAACAACAGAGTGCATCATGTTTGCCATAGACCTTTCAGAAAGGCTCTGGGATGTGTAGTTCCTAAAACCATAGCACAGGAGCACTTTCAGCACTTCCTGAACTGCAGTATAAGAAATACAGAGCCCCTGATGTGAATTCTGTAGATGCTTGAAGTTTATCAGTTCTCAAACTTTGTTTTTCCCCTTGTCGAATTTGGATGTCTTGAAGTTACAAACCATCCAGTGTATTGGACAAGTCACTTTGTCACACTGAGTCTCCTTCTGTTGCCGTCTTGTCTAATATCATTGCCTGTAACTCCTGCATGGTCCATCTGGTAGGGGAAGGTAGGTTTGAAGTGTAAAATCTTGCTTTTGTGCAGATATATTGTCAAACTCCCTAGTCATGTTAATGATGTCTGGAGCCAGCTTGTCAGCGAACAGCTAATGCACAGAATGTCACTTAAACCATCCAAGGCCAATGTGGAAGGGAAGGGAAAAGTAGTTCTTTATCCTGTCATGCCAGGCACTGTGTTTCTGGAGCTGAGTGCTGCTCACCTCAGCACTGCACAGGCCAAGCAGTGCTGGGAGCTGAGGTCATCGCTGCCATTTGAGCTGATGTTGGACAGAAAATTGGCACTGTAAAGATTGTAAAACGGACTCTGGAAGGTGGTGGTTCAGTAGGCTCAGCTTGCCAGACTATTAATTAGGCAGGCATGGAGAGTCCTTTCCTTGCACTCTGCAATCCAGGATTGGAGGTTTCTGACCCTGCTTACCCTTCCCTCTTCATGCAGTGCCAACTGATGATGTGGATGTCTATTTTGAAACCCCTGCTGATGACAATGAGCATGCCCGCTTCCAGAAGGCCAAGGAGCAGCTGGAGGTCAGGCACCACAACCGCATGGACCGGGTGAGTGTCAGCCTGCAGGCTTTGCTGTGTGGTTGTTGGTGTGTCGGCTGCTGCCTGTTTTACTGGAAAAATTGGTGATGAAGTGACTTGCTTTCCACTTTGCAGCCTTCTGTGTGTTTCTTTCAGTATGACCACACCATGGGAGTCAGATTTTTATTTCTCCAGTGTTGAGAGAGAGAAATTACATTGATGCTGGGAAGAAATTCTTTATTCAGATGGTGCTGAAGCCCTGGCACAGGTTGCCTGGAGAGGTTGTGGATTCCCCATACCTGAAAGTGTTTAAGGCCAGGTTGGACAGAGCTTGGAGCCGTCCGGTCTAGTAGATGTTCCTGCCCATGGCAGGGGGTGGAACAAGATGAGCCTTCCAGCTCATCTTGGATGTCCCCTCCAACCTAAACCCTTACAGGATTCTGTGAAGCTTGGCTTGTTACTCAGAGGGATTAAGTGCTAGGCTTAAACCCCACAACAGCTCTTTTGTGCATTCAAAACCCAGCCAGGCTGCGCTAGGATCTGCCTGTGAAGGCAAAGCAGCTCATAAAGATAAGATGTAAATTTGTGTCTTGTTCATGTGTTCTGTCCTTTTCCTGTCCAGGTGAAAAAGGAGTGGGAGGAAGCAGAGCACCAGGCTGTTAATCTCCCTAAGGCAGAAAGGCAGACTCTGATCCAGGTAAGAGTGGAAGGATCCTAAGGGGAAAGTTACTGAGAGAGAGGTCAATATTCAGAGCTAAAAGACGTCTCAGAGATGCAAGAACAGCCTTCCTGCTCTGTCAACAGCTGCCTTTCAGAGGAGGTTTGATTCAATTGTTTGCTTTGTTCGTTAAACTGGAGATGATCTGATACTATGCCAAGTCCTTTCCTACACACACTAGTAGGAAGTGATCTCGCACCTCAGGCGTAGCATCAGTGGAGCCAAATTGTAATTTCAGACCTTTGGCCTCTTTTGCACTAACACTGGCCTCAGAGCCTGGTTCAGAGTCAGCTCTGGCTCTCTGGGCACACATTTCCTGCTCGGCCAGACTTAGTGAAAACAGCTTAGACAGCAGATGAAGCTGATTTGCTGCCAAAATGCTAATCTTGTGCCTTATGAGGAGAGTTCAGTTGGACTGTGAAGTTAATGAGGGATTGCAGGGTGGGATCATTAGGACAAGACTCTTCTGGCAGTGACAACTCTGTGAATTTGTCTCAAACCAGTATGCAATGAAGTGGTTGACTCCAGTTTTTATGCCCACTTTGGATTTTATCGTGGAACACAGTTTTCTCTCTGCATTTTTAATATAAGTCACTATTTGGAACTATGCACAAATGCAGAAGTTTGTCATTATCTCTGTTGAAACGTAACACTTAGTGGACTGTTCTGGTTGGTTTGGAAATGAGGGTTATGACCTTTCTAAAAGAATAGAGAGAGATTTGATCTGAAGGCATGCTGATGGAAAATTTGCTATGCAATACCTTTGTAAACTTTTGCAAATTCAAATTAATGGCTTCAGGCTGAAGGGATCAATCCTGTTTTTGTATTGCAGGGTTGAGGGAAAGAATTAATATTGTGTCATTTCTTCAGCACAGCCTGGATCTCCCATCCCCAGCATAGTCTTTATGTGCAAGGTCCTTTTCACTCTTCAGACCTTTGAAATGCCTTGTTTTCTGAATTTGCAGAGATGAAATCTGCATCAGCATTTTTCCATGCCTTTCTCTCCTAACTGTAAATGGGTTGGATGTGGAGTTTTACTGTCTTTGTTAGTTCTGAGGAGTTTCAGATGGTGTTGATCACACAGTGCATTTCACCCAGATTATTTTCTTTGTTCTAGCACTTCCAGGCCATGGTAAAATCTCTGGAGAAAGAAGCAGCGAGTGAGAAGCAGCAGCTGGTGGAGACTCACCTGGCTCGTGTGGAAGCCATGCTGAACGATCGCCGTCGCATTGCCCTGGAGAACTACCTGGCTGCCCTGCAGGCTGACCCACCGCGTGTGAGTTTCTTCCCTACACATTTTTCCAGTAGGATGGCAGGTGGGAATGTCTTGATGAGAAGGTTGCCTGTGACTTGCAGAAACTGGGAATTGGTTCCTAGGAAAGCTTCTTCATTGTGGAAGTTGGTGCTGCAGACTTAGCAGTGGGTCTGTAATTGACTCCCACTCCTTCCTGCCTGGGGAGAAATCTCTGCTTTGTTTGGTGTCCATTAAGCACAGTTCATAAGATGTGGTGCTCTGAGTTATATTGACTTAATTTTAAGTGTTCTGAATCAAACCGGCTTAATTAAAATAAAAATAAAAAATCTGGAGGGTGAGTGCAGGTGATAGATCTGTCCAGCACCAAAGTAGGCTCACACCTGAAGTGCTGTTTTCAGCTGTGGGTTTGGAGTTGACACCAGTGGTTTGACCTATTCCCTGCTCCTGTCCTGCAGCCCCACCGAATCCTGCAGGCCCTGAAGCGCTACGTGCGTGCCGAGAACAAGGATAGGGTGCACACCATCCGCCACTACCAGCATGTCCTGGCGGTGGATCCGGAGAAGGCTGCGCAGATGAAATCCCAGGTATGAGGGGGTTTCTGTCAAGTGAGCCATTATTGTCCAGCCCTGGGGCTGTTGGAGGCTCTGGAAGCTGTGTGTTGCAACTTCATCCTTGTGGAGCTGTCCCTCTCTCCTGTGCTTACTTCTGTCACCAGATGTGCTCGCTGCATGGATTTCCTTGGTGCCTGACAGTGTTAAAAATTGAAGCTCTGTTTTATACATTGTTGGTCACAGTGGCAAGTTGAGGGGTTTAGACCTAGGTCATTATCAGTTTTATATTTCCTTTTATCAAGCACTCCTGAAATGTATTTGCTGGGGACTTGGTTTTCTTGAACAGGCTTCCTCACTTCTTCCAAGTTGTCTATGTGTTTCTTTCCTTAGGCTTGATCTTCATAGTGCCTGTGTTTGGGCTTTGTGGGAATTCTCTCTTGCCTCTGCAGCGTTATTGCCTGGTTTCTAACGCATAAATCGTAACCATTTCCAAGTACTCGATCAATGTTGTTGGCTTCATCAGAAAGTGTGGTTTTGATGGGTTTATGTTGTACCATTTGTAAGAGGAAATCCATTAGTTATGGAAGTGATTCTCTGTGTGGACTGCTAACAGCTTCCTCCAGACCCAAATGAACCAATCAACTGGCTAGTTTTGAATATAGGCACCCTGTCAAACCTCTTAAAACTAAACACACCTCTATGAAATCACACTTAAAAATGAAGAAACCCTGGAAAAAACACTCTTGCTTCTGGCTTTTGAACAGGTAACTAGACACTGGCCGGGCTTGCTGTGCTGCGCAGCCTGGCTGGCTCAGCCTGGGGCTCGGCTCAGATTGTGCCATGCTGAGTTCAGGCACGGCTGATGGGCCAGGCCGGCTCCCTTTGGCTCCGGCTGAGGGCTGCCGAGCCGTTCCGCCGGCACCGTGGAAAATCTCATGGCTGAGAGCAGAGGCAGCCCTGCAGCCCCGGGGCTGGCATTGACCGTGTGGGGGCCAGGAACCAGGTGTGCAGCCAGAGCGGCCCTGCCCCGCAGAGATCACGGGGCCGTCCGCAGGCCCGGACGAGATATTAACTCTTCTCGGTGCGCAGGTGAAACTTGCAGACACCAATCCTCTCTTGAGTGAGAGAAAAGGAAAGGGTGAGGACACGTAAAGGAAACAACAAGGTCAGTGAAGAAAGAGTCAAATCCCAGATGGGAGGAGAATGAGGAGGTGCCTTAGTCTTGGGCTAAAATTCTCTTGTAAGGCTATGGTGAAGGTATAATTGATACACCAGAGTTTTGGTTTTTTTCCCCCTGTAACTCATGGAATGCACTGGGGTGATCTGGGTAGCGTTCTAACCGTGACTATGAGCAGAGGCACCTGTGTTGAAGCAAGCAGATGTTGAAGTAGCTGTGATCCAATGAGAAGCTTGAAGAGAGAGAAATGAGAGAGGTGAAAAACCTCACCCCAGGGATGGAAGAAGAAAACCTCTGTTCCCAGAGATAAAAGAAGAGAACTTTTGTTTCTGTACTAGAACAGCTCATCCCTAAAATTGCACCCTAACAAGCTGAAATGGCCCATGGTGGTGGTTGTGGGAAAGCTACCAAAATGTGGTAGGGGCTTCACGATTGCAGATTTCTGGGAAGGGGCTAATGATGAAAATTAAAACCACAAGAAAACTGTTTCTTGTGGAAAAGTCTCCATGGCATGGCAGGAGAGACTCGTCTCCCTAAGTAGACTAAAGAAAGATTATTTTAAAAGTGGTAAACTGACTGAAAATACCAAATTTACCTCTTTATGTTGTCAGTGGGGAAAAGAAAAGTTGCAGGAGCAGAGAAGTGTTTTGAAGGTTTATTTTGATTTTTTAAATTATTTTTTAACTCTGTTAATAAAGTTTCTTTGAAAGTTCTGAGCCTGCTTTGCTCTCCTTGTAATCTCTATTTTCAAAGCAGAAAATGAGTAATTCTGGTGGGTGTGCTGGCATTTGACCTGCACTAGACCCACTACACCACTACACTGTATTTTACTTCTGAACAGACAGAAAATCCTTTTCCTTCTGCTGGGTAGTGTATGTGAATATGTTATTTCAAATCTGGCTTTTGTATTTGTTCGAGTACTTGCAGATACTCCAGAAGTCTTTGGAATTATGTTGATACTTGTTTTCACTTGTTTTAAAATAGTGAAAGATGTGCTGGAAGGCCAATTCAAAATTCAGATCGAGGATGGTCTGTTAACCCTGAAAGATCTGTGTGGAAGGATGTGCCCTTTCTTAGGTTCAGAGAGAACTCACTGTCCTTTTGCAGCTTTAGGAATGTTTTCCTAGTCTCAGTTTGTGGCTGGTATGCTGCTTTGGAGTATCTTTTAATTCTGCAGTGCACAAAAGATAAACAAGAAGAATGGAGAGCTGCAGGGAGACAGTGCAGTGGAGCACATTTAGTGTTGCCAAGAGGAAGAAGTAGGCACTGAGGGAAAAATGCATAAAAAACTGTATAACCAGGAGGTGGAAATGTCCTGGTTTAAGGGTAGGAAAAATCTGTAGCCTGTTGCTGTCACTTTTGGTGAGGGGCAGAGTCGTGTTAGAATGATTTTCCAGAAGCAAACCTCACACTGGGACATGGCAGATTCCATGGATTCCACCTTGTTCCGGGGTGTTGGCAGTGCACATTCCCCTTGTGTCTCCTGGTCTTCCACTGCCTATGGGATTCTTCTTAAGCTGCACATCCAGGAGGAGTGGTGGCACCTGTGGTGGTTATGATGGTGCCTGGCTCTCCATATGGAATTCGTGGTCCCATTTTCAGACATGTCAAGCACAGCCCGGCCCAGCGCTTTGTTCTGCTGCTGCCACAGCCCAGGAGAGAGTGTGTGAATTGTGTTCTTAAGTTAAACCCTAAACAGTTCTCAATTCATTCCGAAGGCTGCAGTGTCAACAAATCAACATGTGAGGGATGTGGGTGGTACAGTTCAATTTCCATTCACTTTACTTTTCACATGCACTTTTAAGCTCCTCAGTTGATTTTTTGGATTGACAAGATGCCACATGCAGAATTAAATTTTCATCCTTGCTCTTAAAGGTCAGGCACACATCAGACTGTGAAAGGGGTCCATCTGACTCTAGCTTTTTGTAATGTTGGCCATCTATATAAATGTTTTACTTGCTCTCCTTGATCCCCGATTATGCAGCACCCTCTTCAGGTCAGGCCTGACCTCACCACTGGATTTAATGTGCTTGGGAGGAGTGATTTGTGCTTGCCCAGAGCTTGAATGTATTGCTCAAAGGAAGGGAGAAAACTGCTGCCAATGAGTGGGTGTAGGACAAATGTAATGCCACAGTTGGTTTGAAAGGCACCTTTGTTCTGAAACCAGAGCTGATAAAATATCCTGTCTGCTCCTTTTGCCTGTATCTTTTCTAGCAGTCAGGAATGATAATCCATTTAATAAAGCTGCTACAGGAGATGAATTATGTCTATGTTGGGCATATGAGAAATACCAGCTTCGGTGGCATTTTAGTGTTTGCAGTGGAGAGTGGTTACAGTGAGAGTCAGCTGAATCCTCTCTTACTCCCAGCATTTGCCAGACTCCTGAGAGCACCGTCTGCAGATGGCCAGTTCAGTGAAATGTGAGAGCATTGGTCCCAGAATTGGACTGGATGGATCTGTGTCCCCCATTGCCTGCCATGGCAGATCCACCAGTAATAGATACTTTATTGAGCAAGGAAAGAACTGGTTCTGTGAAGTGACTGACAGTTTTTGCTTACTCCAACGCATTCTTTTACATCTGCAGGTGATGACGCATCTTCATGTGATTGAGGAACGGATGAATCAAAGCTTGTCTCTGCTCTACAAGGTGCCATATGTGGCTGAAGAAATCCAGGATGAGATTGGTGAGTGTATATGCCAACCCCTATGCTGCTGTGTTACGACTCCCAAGTTTTTATATCCAGTGAGCTCCCAAAAGATTTCTCTCTCCTTTGAGGGGGTGCCCTCAACAACAAGTGCTTGGGCTCAGGCTCAGGGAAGATACTGTCTGGATGTTACAAAAGAGCCAGTCAGAATAGCTTGTTCCAAGAATTTTCACTGTCCCTTTAAGAAAAAGTCAACAATGTTCAGAATAGCAAAGCTGTCTCTCTAAGGGAGATTTAAAAGATCCGTTTAAAAAATGCAAATGCATTCTCCCCTTACGGGTTAGTTAGTCTCATCTTGCCAAATCCTCTTGCCACATCAAACCTCTTGGCCCTTATTTGAATGCATTTCTAACCAACGCCTTTACCGAGAATTCCAGATGAAATGCACAAGATAAAATATCCTGGCAGCTCTGAGAGCAGTGTTCCCCTGCAGTCCTGCCTCAGCCTGCTTCAAACCATCTGCCTCTCTCTGTCACTGCCAGGTTTCATGCAGTCTGTGTAATAATTCCTTTTGTTCCTTTCAGATGAGCTGCTTCAGGAGCAGCGTGCAGACATGGATCAGTTCACATCCTCCATTTCTGAGTCCCAGGTGGATGTCAGAGTGAGCTCTGAGGAGAGTGAAGAAATTCCCCTGGATGGCAAACCTTTCCACCCGTTCCAGGTGAAAACCTTCCCAGCCTTACCTGAAAGTGAAGGTATGTGGAACTGAGCACTGGGTTTACTGGTGGTTTTCCTTAGACAGTAGGCTCAGCTGGAACAGAAAAAACTCCAATCTCTTTGGGTGATGTAGAGTAAAGCAGTCACCCTGACAGGACCCCTCATTCACTGGAGAAGCAGTGCTGCGAGTAATGTCTGCTGAGCTGTTCTAATGATTTTCTAATTCTTCTCTTTGCAGAATTGTCCTCTCTTTCCATTTTGCAGTGAATGTTAAGTTTTTACAGTGCATCTTGACTCTGGAATTAATTTTCAGTCTTTAACAGAATTCTTGTGTAATCTTTGTGCTGTGACCTGTTGAAGGGCTGAAGGAATTCTCTTTCTTTTTTTAAATATGTGTATCTATTTTTTTGTGTCATTGGATGTTGACAGCTGGTGTGTGTGCGTGTATTTATTTTAAAAACGCTTGATCAGAGTCCTGAGCCTAAAGCTGTAGGCTAAAAGCTTTTCCCAGGGTCTGAGTCAGAAATCATGCACAAACCTTTTTTCCTTTCTCTCTTAATCTCCTTTCTCTGCTATTTTTGTTTTTGTTTTCGCTCCTGCTAGATCCTCAGCCGGATTTGTACCATCCAATGAAAAAAGGTTGGTTCTAAGCTGCTCCCTCACAGTGCTTTTGATCACACTCCTACCTCCTCCATGTGTCTGATAGCTTCATTTTAGTTCCATACTCACCTTGATTTTCATTTCCCTGCTTTCACTTAGATCAGTCATGTTCACTTTTGCTTGTTTAGGCCTAGTGTTAAAGAAGCCAGGTAGTCTGAGCATCCAACTGTGTGTGTGTGTTCCTCCCTGATGGGCTCACAAGGGTCTCAGAGTGCCTGGAGTGGCTCTCAGCCCTTGAGGAAGGTGGCCTTAGCCAGTGTCTCAGTGGAGCTTTGCATCTCTCCGTTTGTGACACTTCTCAGATTAAACCCTGCTGTGCTGGTGGGGAATAGTCCAGAGGCTCTTCTGCCTCCTGTGGAACCTGTCCTTGATGCCCCATGACACCACAAAACACTTCAGGACACAGGCTGTTTCCAATCCAGATGTCCTTATGGGAGTGCAGCTAGTATTGGACAGATAAATCAGGAGATTCCTCCTCCATGTTTGTGCTTTCCTTGGCATCACCTTCCCACACGTAGCATCTTTCCATACTAGCAAACTGTGTGTGGTTTTACATTTCTCCCTTAACTCAGGATTAATTCTACAGTAGCTCAGTGCCTGGCTAAAAAGCAGCTTTAAGAGCAGCATAGAAATATTAGCATAAAATAATGTCTCTATTAGTGATATGCAATCAGGGAAGGACCAGTAGAAAAGGGAGGCTCTTGCAGAGTAGTGCTGCTTGAGCTGTGTGTGGAGTAAACCCAGTGTTTTAATCTGCCTTTGGTTCCAAATATATTGTGTAGATCCGAAACGAGAGCAAAAGATTTTGCTAATAACCATTTCATGTGAGCACACATGGTTTTGTAACTCAGTGAAGACCAAATAGCTTGACACTCTTCTCATTATCGACCTTTCTCTTCAAATATAAGTCACCTTCATCCCTGGTGTGGAACAGTGTACAGTGTGCTGACTGCTCTGGCAGGAATTGGAACAGACTTTAGTTAGATATTTTATTTATTAAATTTTTGGACAATTGCTGTGTTGCCTTGAGGATGATAAATTTGTGCTAGTTCTCCCTCTCTGGGTAAATATAAGAATCTCTGATGACCTGGGGACAGCAATTGTCCTACACTTGTTCCTCCTCTCCCTTCCCTTTTCGCTGACTTACTCAAGGGCTTTGAGAGAGTATTGGGTTGGTGGAGTGGGGGGGGGATTTTGTGCAGGTATGTGTTTTTGGATTTTTTTCCCTGTGAGGTATATAATATAAACTGTGCCTTTGAGCTACATAGCACTGGGTCTGTTACCGAGACAAATAGCAGAGCTCAGTGCAGCAGCTGAACTCTCAGCCCTGGAGATGGTGCTGGGTTGGCTCCTGAAACTGGAATAAAGCAGCCGTAGGCCAAAAGCTGATACAGTAGTTCTGTACAAACTATTTGTAGCTGGTTTCTCCTGAAAATCCTAATCATTGATTCCATAATAACATAACCTGCTTTGACAGTTGAGGGAAGTCAGACTGGCAGTCTTGGCCATGCTTGGAATCTGATTATTGCCTCTAAAGAAAAACATGATGCACTAAAACCTGAGATGCTTCATAGTGAAATGTTATTTCTGTGGCATTTCAAGGCAATACAAACTTGTCACTGTAAAAACTTGCCTTGAAGCCAAGTGGCCTGTCCTTGCAGCTCATCAAAGAAAATGTTGCCAATTCCACCAGCAGTTGACATGTCTTGGGCACCTTGCAAGCTCAGCAATTTGTGCAGAGTTGGGGGTTTGCAGTCACCAGCAAAGCCTGAAGTGCTGTAGTAGAATTTCCCCCATGTCATTGGAAAGATCCACTGCAGGTTTGAGGCTTCACTGTCCTGCTTTTGCACTAGTGCGTCACAGGTCATTGCATTGTCCCCAGCACCAGTGGAACACTGGTGTTCTAACATGCTGTGTTATGTCAGGGCAGTTTGCATCAGACTCTCTTACTGATCTGATCTATTTATAAATGCTTTGGATCAAAACAGTTTATGCAGAGCCTTCTGTTAATTGATATTCTTCTCTTGAGCCAGTGCTGGTTCCAGCCTGGAAATGGGGTAGTAGTGTTCTGGTACAAAGGCTGGTGTAGTTCTCTGCTCCTCCCTTGTCTTGGGATTTATTTGTTTTGGGCTTCTGCCAGGTATGGGACAACAGCTCATTACAGAGCCATGCTGGGTGACCTTGGAATTCAAATTCCCATTCCTGAGGCACTTGCTGATGTGCCTGATGGCAGCAGAATGGGCAATGCTGAAAGCATTCTCTGTGTGCTGGCTCTTGGCAGATGGATGTGTGTCCACTCCTGTTCGGGGTCACAGAGGGGTGTTGGTGACCTGGGGTGACACCAGCAGCTGTTACTGCACTTACTGTGTGTTATGTCTTGTCTGGAGCTGTCTAACAGAAGCACTTAACTGTACAGTTTGTCTGAATTGACACCTCAGCCTGATTTTGGTGATGAGTCTTGTCTGCTCCTCTCATTGCCACCTCATTTCCCCTCATTAACAGCCCTCCTAATCACTTGTCACTGTAGTTTGTGAGCTGCCATCTGACACAGCAGCATGAGGACAGGTTAATACTCAGCAGTCTGTGCAGTTAAACACACGATCCAAAGCAGCTCTACACAGAGTAGGTGACCCTTCCAAAATGTTCCTAAGGGCTGATAGGCTCTCCTTGCTCTTTTGGTGCAGGTTCTGGCATGACTGAGCTGGACGGGCTGATTGGTGCTGAAGAAAAAGTGATTAATAGCAAGAACAAGGTGGATGAAAATGTGGTGAGTTTTCCACCTTTATTTTGTGAAGCTAAACCTGCTGTGGACACTAATTAATAGCAGTGGCTTGTTTCAATGTCTCGTTCCAGCTCACAGAATGTCAGTGTGTTCATTGTCCATATGGTGTGGGGGAGTCAGTTTGGTGACTGTTGTAGGCTCTTAATACTGATTAGCATCAGAAGGGTGGGAGGGGAAGGGAAGGAGAGAGCTTCAGATCTTTGGCAGTCTGATTCTGAGAACTCTCTGATTTAGGAATGCTTTTCCCAAGCATTTTTGATGTCCCTTTATTTTCACTAGGTTCACTGTCTGAACACACTGAATGCTGGTGTGTTCCATCTGTGTCTCCCACTTTTTTTTCATGGCAAGGGAGGCCTCGCCTTCCTCGGAAGTTGAGCAACCCAGCAGAAGTTGTCTCTACAGTGTCAAGAATTCTCTAGGTTCTAGTGACAGCCCTTTGCCTCAGTTCCATGGGTTTAAAAAAACTAAAAAGTCACCTTTTGAATTTTCTTTCAGTACTGTTTTAAAGACACCGGTTACATCTTACATAACAGAAATGCTGGGTCCAAAGTTAGCAACTTTTTTTATTGGGTTTTTTTTTTCACTGGGGCTTTAGTTTGAGATAGTATCACAGCTAGTTACCTCCACACTATCTCAATACTGTCTCTGGTGGCTGTATAAGAGTTGGAGAACATTCCATGCTGTTGAGAGCAAAGGGGAGATGGTAAGTGGTCCTGAGCCTTTGCTAGTGTTCATTAAAGGTCTCTTGTTTGTCTTCCTCTTCCTTCTCCTCCTTGTTTTGTGTGGATCCTTCCATAAAACACTTTTGTGGCCGTTTTTAGGTAATTGATGAAACCCTTGATGTGAAGGAGATGATTTTCAACGCAGAGCGTGTCGGAGGGCTGGTGGATGAGCCGGTACGTTTGTGGCTGCTGAATCCAGGGATTGGCAAATTCCTAATGCTGGATTTGGATGACTATTTTTACTGAATTCAGGATTTGGTGCCTGGATGCCTAGGGGCTCATGCAGAGTGAAGTACAGCCCTTCTGTGTAAGGATGTAAACAGTGAACACACATTAGATATTAACTTGACTCCTACTGCAAAAGTGTTTTGTGGGATAGGGAAGTGATGTGGCCAGTGTCTGTCCAGAGCTACTAAGTGGGGAAAGAATTTTGTAGTGGTTATCCTTTTGATGGAATATTTAGAGGTGAAATATGTAGGGGTGGAATATGTAGGGCTGATATATATATATACACACTGTCTAGTGTATAATCAGTCATATCTCAGTACCGCAGATGGTCAAAGACCTTGCTAGTGGCCATGGTTTAGGTTTGTGTTCAGCAGTGCAGCTCCCTTATTGCTCTTCCTCAACCTGCTCTGTTTTCTTCCCTCCAGGATAATGACAACTCCCTCCGTGATGACTTTGGCTTCAGCAGCAGTGCCCTTATTGGGCTGTTGGTGATTGCTGTTGCCATAGCTACTGTTATAGTCATCAGCTTGGTGATGCTGAGGAAGAGGCAGTATGGGACCATCAGCCATGGAATTGTGGAGGTGAGAAACAGCTCCATAACTGAGGATGAAAATAGTCAGTGTTGAATCACATGTGTGTGGGGGTAGAGAATGGCAGGAGCTGCCAAGCCATGGAGAGTTCTGCTTCTGGCTGGGTAGGAATTAACTCTGTCCCTGCTGACACCATCATTGCTCGTTCCTCAGTGTGCAGGTGCCAGTCCCAGGTCTGCTGTGCTGGCACCTGCCACTCCCAAGTTGCATTTGCTTATCACTAGTATTTACTTAGGCTTTCCTGGCTGGCTCAGGGTAGGATTTAGCAGTAAATGAGCTTTTCAGGCAATATCTTTAGCAGGGCAGTCAGTCAGTCAATGCACAGCAATTTGTCCTCCTGGCTAATTGACAATTAAGATGTTGTGATTGGCGAAATGCTGAAGAGCAGCTCCTTCTTCCTTGCACATTTCTATGACAACTTAATGGAGCCCAGAGAAAGCCGCTTTTTCCCTCTGCCCCCCCCATGCTGGAGATCATAACAACCTCTTCAATGAGAGAAGTGAGTCCCTGATTTGCAGTGTTGACTGAGCAAGGACAGATTTGTGAGAACATCCCCACAGGAGATTGGGTGGGCAGGAGGCATCAGCTCTGGAACAAGCAATTCTATTCAAATTACCTTTTGCAGTTTACATTTTTTTCCATTTACTGCTCACCATGGTATTCCCTCAGTGTTTGTCTGTTGCCTTTTGTTTTGTGGAATCAATCCTGGAAGTGTCTCCTTGACCAGTACGTGTTTTTTCCAAAGGTTGACCCGATGCTCACCCCTGAGGAGCGGCATCTGAGCAAGATGCAAAACCATGGCTATGAGAATCCCACTTACAAATACCTGGAGCAGATGCAGATATAAAAGAGATGAAGATGGAATAGCCCCGATGGGAAAAGGTGCGGGGTGAAGGGCCAAAGTGGTTCAGTGTTTTGGATCAACTACTGACCAACAGTTGCTTCAAGAGGACTTCATCTTACATTCAGAACTCCTGGATCATTAAGACTATAATTACTACTGTAGAGTTGCAATTTCCATTCTTTAAAATGGGTGAAGAAATGATAATATAACAATATGATATATAAATCTCCTTAAATGGGAAAAATTGATCTATTGCAGATATTTGACTGAGATGTAGTTTTCTTTTTTTTTTTTTTAATAATCTGAAAAATACTAGTTCTGTTGTACTGTTGTCTGATACAAGCTCTATATATATAAAAATGGGAAATGTTGATTTTTATTTCTGATAGACCACCTGTATATTGAGGGTCGTTTGTACCAGCCCACCTTCAAAAAAGGAGACAGTTGTGGCTCTTTGGTCATTTTGGCTTTTGTATATAAAGCATTATTCTTTTCCTTTTTTTTTTTAAGTGAATTTCACTGGGACTTGCAAAGAGATTAATTTAGGGATAGAAGCTATTACAGCATAAGCAAAGAAGCAGTTGGGAATGGTAACTAACAAAATTCCCTATAATGAGACAAAAAAAAAGAAAAAGAGAAAAAAAAAAAGGAGAAAAAACCCCATCTTCATATGCCAGTGGTGTGCACCCTGCTGCTCAGCAGCTTGGGCTCTAGGAATCAAGACTCCCTGGAGGCAAGGAGTTAAAAGGCTTCTAGCATCTCTGTTTATAGTTATTCTAGTAGAATGTTAGAACATGGTTTGTGCATACTTGGGTCTGCACATTCCTCTTCGAGATTCAGTTCTGCTCTAGAGTTGGAAGTTCTGGTATTGAATTGAAATCTCTGTTCTCAGCCAGTTTTCTTCAGTACTCACCTGGCATTAACAGCCCCCTCTTGCTACTACTTTCTAATTTCCCCAGCTCTCCTGCCTCACCAACATGGTAAGTAGTTAAGAGCCACAGGTTTTTGAGCCCTTGCATCTCCCTGGGTGATGTTGGGCCAGAAATGACAAATCACTGCAATAACTGGGACCTTGGGAGCTGACAAACACAGAGAGGTCTCTTAGCTGGGGATGGAAGACAGTGACTTGTTGGGAAAGGGATGCTGCCTACTTTAAGGGAAATAGGATGCATAGGCCCCAAGAAGAACAAAAGGGGCATTGTTCCACTCACCATCATCATGTCTTTGTAATGCTTGTATAGTTGGTGTTAATGCTCACGGCTTTTTTGAATCTGGGGGTTCTGGTAACCTGTGGTGTATTTTTTCTATTTTTCCTGTGACTTTATTTTTTCTTCCCCTTTCCGTGTTTCTTCCCACTATGCACAGATGTACCTGCAAACTCCTTAGTGTGGTCTGTGGGGAATGTACAAAGTTTAAACACATCAATAAACACTTTAACTTCCAGATTGCTTCTTCTCTTTATTCATGGGCTCAATCTAATTCCCTGTCCTCCCACTCTGTCCTGCCAAACTCACAAAACCTTTCCCTGACAGTGAGAAAGACTGTACAGGTTCTGATGTATAACCATACCTGGAGTCTTTTGAGGTATTTCCAGATCCTGATAACATTTGTGGTGTGGAGAGGCAGAATGCTAAACAAACAGCTGGATCCTGAGAGGCATTAAAGCAGCTGGAGTGCAGGTTGGGGAGAGCTGGGCTGGGGCTGCCTCTGGCTGCTTTTGGAAGATGCTGTGGATGGTTCTCCCCATTCCCAGGATGCAGGTGGCTGCTGGCACACCCTGTGGGAGCAAGCAGAGCCAAGGCTCTCTGCAATGACAGGCTGTTCTGTTCCTGGCCATCCACCTGCACTTCCTTGAGAGCCACAGGGACGCTGTGCTGGCTGTGTGCTCAAAGCCACAGGCCTCAGGAATGGGACTGGGCAGAAGGACAGCAGGAAACCTTAGAATTCCTAGATATGAGGACATGGATGAAGACCTCACAATGACACAGTTTCTGTGGTTGCTTCTGGTGGATGGCCAGATCTGAAATAATTGAAGTCATAGAGCCCAGGGCAAGAATCAGCTAATTAAGGTTAGCGTTCACTGAATTGCTGCTGCTGTTTTATGAGGGGAAATAACTTTGGTTTAAGTCTCTCTTCCAGAACACCTAAAACTAACAGCCTGTAAAGCTCAAAGTTATTTCTGGTCCCATGTGTCATTCCTCTCTATTCTCCTTTGAGGTGTGACCTCAAGCACATATTCCTACTCTCTCATCTCGGTGAAATGTTCAAGTCGCTGTCACTTGAATGTCATTTTAGAGGTCAATAGACAGAATTAATTTTCCTCCATATTGATCTATGCAGTTGCCAGTAGGTCTGGAGGAAGAGAGGGAGAGGAGGAAATAAGAAGGTTGAGCAATTTGGAACAGGAAGCACTTGCTTGTCCTGTTTCTCCTTAAACAGGGGCTCCTTGGTTCCACTGAAACCTCCATATTCTGGTTAAATTATTCAGACACTGAGGAAAGAGCAGATGCTGTCCTAGAAAATGCCTTCTGTTGGCTTGTCACAACTACTTGGGAGAGAGTTTTGATTTTAAACTAAATTTAATTTAAATGATGCCAAAGCATATCTGCAGCCCAGTGCCATTCTTGAACTGCACCCTCAGGTAGGGTGACCTGCAAATGAAACAAATTACAGAGGCTGCAGACTGAGGTTCAGAATTGAATTTGGGTATCAGATTTTATCTTTCATAAATTCTATTAGTCCTGCAAAATAAATACATCAGGCTGGAATCAAAGTCTGTTAGCTCCATGCTTTGGGACAGACTGCCAAGCACTTGGGATCAATTCTTTAGGATGGATTTTGACCACAGTTTCTGAAAAGTCATGCTGAAACTTAGCTGCTTGAAGATGGATGGTAAGGCATGTCCCAAGAGTTCCTGGTATAAGCTGTGCAAGCAGAGGGGCTGATCCCAGCAAAGAGGCAATGAGGTAGTTTGGGAAAATACCAGCAGTTTCATGGCAATGAGATGCTTAAAATTAAATTATTCAGAGCACAGTGGAGTAGTTGGCTGGGGGAAGACTTGTAGCATGTGGAGAGCTGCATTTCAATAGAAACACTGATTTTAAAGAAAAAGTGCTTCAAGAGGAAGCCCTTTTTTCCCCTCACTCTCTGGTGAGGAAACAGGATGTTTGAGAAGGGTCTTTGGGAATGCTGAGCAGAGGAAGTGCTGGGTCAGTTTGTCTCCCTTCTGAAGCTGTTTGTAGCATTCCTGTAAGGGCAGAGTGATGAACGTCAGTGCATCGGGACTGTGATGTGCACAGGAACAAGTGGATGGAACGTGGGTGGATTGATTTTACCAGCCTTACTTGTCTCTGATGTGCAGAGCAACACTTGTGTGAAGTGTGGTTTTGATCATTCAGCCCTGGCCCACAGAAGAGATTAAAAGGTGCCCACCATGAGCTGAAGCAGGTGGTGATGCAGTGCCTGGAGCTTTTCCCTGTTGCCCCATCAAAAGGTGACATTCATCTGATGCAGTACATAAACCCTCCTAATCCTTTGACCTGGGGTGTTTCAGGTAGATGTTGGAGAGCTGCAAGTCTCAAGGTGAGGTGTCCTTTTGGTCCAGACTGAGTGGTGCTTAAAGTTGGTGCCACCACACAGGAATTTGGGTGATCTCCAGAGCAGGTGCAACTCAGTCAGTGGCATCAGTGGCTTTGTTGTGGTGAAAAAGACTGCCAGATAAGCACAGCAAGGGGCAACAGTGATGAGCCAGAAAAGGACAGTTTTTATAGGACATAGTAGAGTAAGGTAGGGAAAGCAAGGGTGAGTGAGCTGCTCCTGCTTTCAGGTCTCAGTGGGACCACATGCAGATCACCTGGCTGTGATCCTTAGCAGCACTGTGGGATGGAAGTCTTGAGGAACTGGAAAGTAGCAGGCTCAAAAGCTGTTTCTCCAGTGCAGAAGTCAGAGCATTCTTAACCTTCTGGGTGCCTCTCCATAAATTCACAGTTTGATCTCAGCAGGCACTGGTAGCTTTGCTGCAGAGGCAGGGAGAAGATTCTGCTGAACACAGCACCTGACAGAGGTGAGGGTTTAATTCATGTATGTACATGTGGTTCTGCAGGAGCGAGTGGGTTAAACATGGGAGCATTTTGCTGTGTTTACCAGTGACCTGTGTGGAGGCTGTGCTTTGTAGCAGGAGCACTTAACCCCTGGAGTGGAGGCTTTCTGTGTGTGATGCCAGGATGAGTTTGTAAAAAAAATTATTTCCAGCAGCACTGGGTTCCTGAGAGCAATTTGAGAACAGGCTGTGGGCTGAACAAGCTGGTTGTTAATTACCGTCAGTCTCTGGATGGCATCAGGGAGGTTCAGAGTCTGAACAGACTCTGGTGCTTGGAGTGTGGGGTTGAAGGTGGTGGGAGGGACTGGGCCTGAGGGAAGTGGTCCCATCTCCCCAAAACCTTGCCATGATGTGTGTCAGTGGGAGGAGGTAAAGACCCTTAAGGGGATGAGGTGATGGGGCAGAGTCTGTGGAACTTAATACCTGAATTGCTGTGTCTGCTGTGAAACAGCTTGGGGATATCCCAATTTTCGGAATGCTCCCTCATTCTCCCTTGTTAAAGCTTCGTGGAGCTCTGGGTCCCACAGCCTGGCTGTGCTGTGGAAAGGTAGGAGGAGCCTTAGCCAAAGTTCTGTTTCCATACCTTAGATTTCCCCGTCTAAGCCCTGAATGTGAGAGCAGAAAGAGCAAGGGGAGTCAGTTTACCTGCGAATGATTGTCCTGACATCCTCAACATCCTTGAAGTCTCCACAGCAACATCTGTCCTCTGGACCTGGGCTGGAGGCCACTCTGGAGGCAGGAACTTCTCAGGAGTGTCTCACCTGTTCCATGGGAGAGCAGGGATCTCCTTCCTCCTCCTCACCTGCTCCCTGGGAACATTCCCTGGCAGGGAGAACATCAATTCCCTTCTCTGTGTCCCTGCCTGCACACCAGGCGCTTTTCTCTGCCTGACTGTGCAGCAGGAAGTGAAATCCCTGAGAATGTGTTCACTCTTGGCTTTGAACTTTGTGCTCATCCCATGTGTGTGTGGCTGTGAAGAATCTCTCCCAGTAAAACATATTGCTCTGATGTTGAAGAGGCTGAGGGTGCTTCTGTTCTGGTGCTCTAGAAAGCGTCAGTGAGGGGTAAGGGAGATGCAGATGGTTGATTGGGATTTAATATCCCTTCCGGATGCCATCATAGCAGCTGTCTGGTGTATCCTCCTGCAAGGTCTCTGAGAGGAAGGGCTCTGTCTATGGCAAGCTCAAGAAGGAGGGAAACTGGTCTCTTGGATGGTGCCGGGGTGGATTTATTTTTTTAGCTGAAAGCACAGGCACTTCAGAGAAAACACCTGCAGGGAGAAAGTGGCGTAAAGGCTTCTGAGCAGAGGGGCTGCCTCAGCTGCTCCCTGGGTGGCTGCTAGAATGGGGACTGGGCACAGGGCTGCCATTCTGGAGCTGGGCTTGGTGGTCCCAGGGTGTGTTTGCAAACATCTGGCAGAGGACCTGTCCTTAGAGCAACCTTATAGAGGTCCTACAGATTGGGCTTTTGGTGCTGCTGCCTGGATTTGCAGGGTGTGTGTGTGAAAGGGAGGGGATGGGCTGTTCTCCTGTGGGCTGACCAGGGCCTCTGCTTCCTGCAGCAGGGAAAAGAGTGGGGCTGGTTCTGCACTGCCTCACCAAATGCAGAGAGAGCAGTAATTGTTTTCTCAGTGTGGTGCTCCAGCAGGGAATAATCCTGCAGCTGGAGCAGGCTCATGCAGAAGTGAAGGCTGGAAGGAACTTCTGGAGGGTATTTCACTGAATTCCCAGCTTGGGTCAGAGCAGATCTCTTGGTGATCAAATATAACACTGCCTTTTTCAGCAGCAGCTCTCCTGCCTGTATCCATGGGTTTTGGGGCAGGAAAAACTGTGATTATCGGAGGGAGATACAGAGGGATCTTTACATTGAGAGCAGGTCACAGGGAAATACCATCCTTTATTCCTAATCTAGGCAAACTTATTTGTGTGCAGCCCTTTATTTGGGGCTTAGCCCTTGCTGTGCACCTTTTGGTATCACTTTTTTGGATGCAACAGGATCATCTGTTTTAGATTTTGTGTTATCCTGTGAAGATGCAATTATGGACATGCATTTTCGGCAGGCACGAGGAAGGAAACGTTCCTTAGGGCCACATGAGTATTTGGATACTGGAAAAGAAATAAACTGCAGGTAAAGTAATGATCCAGCCATTCTCTACTGGGATGAATTCCTGTCGCAGACATCTTTGTGTGAAAATCTTTTCTTTAGGATTTTTCCTGCTGAAGCTGAGAAGTTTCAGCAACAAATGTAAACAATTATTATCTGCTGCTGTGGAATGCAACAGGTCCACCTGTGATTAGCCCCTCTTAGATGTTTATAATTAATGGCCAATCAGGATGGAGCTATCTCAGACAGAGTCCGAGAGAGCTGCCTTTGTTATCATTCTTTTCTTTTCTATTCTTAGCTTAGCCTTGTAAGGAACCTTTTCCTTTCTATTTCTTTTTAGTATAGTTATAATGTAATATATATATATATATCATAAAATAATAAATCAAGTCTTCTGATCATGGAGTCAACATTCTCGTCTCTCTTTTCACCTGAAAACCCCTGTGACCACAGTCACAAATTCCCAGTGGTTTGAGGTTTTTTAAGAGCTGAATTTTGGATTTACCCCTTGCTGGTGACACAAGTAAACTACTGGAGCTCACTCCAGCTACTGAGAATCAAGAACTAGACTGGGACTATCCCAAGGCTTGGTCACACCTCCAGCCTACAGCTATTCCAGTTACTTCATTAATAATCCTTTTTGTGCAGATTTTGTGTTTAGTTCCTTTCTGTATTGCCTTTTGTTAATTGCTTTCTCCTTGCTTTGAAGAGTGAACACCAAAACCAGCTTTTTGGGTTGAACTTGAAGCATCCTTTGTTTTCCAGGGTGATGCATTAAGAACTAGAAGCCACAGATGAGAAAAGCCCTTGTAATATAATTTCAGGCCTATTTGATCAAGTTTATTTTTAAAAAAGCAGAGAACACTTGAATTTCCAACAGCCCAGTTTGTGCTCTGAATTACACTCTGGGTTTAGGTGGTGCATTTATTCCTGTGCTGTCAGTTCATAGTTTTTCAAGACACTGGGTATTTGACAATGTTCAACTGTTCTTTACTTTTACAGACTATACATATATGTGTATATATACAAATATAAACTATATACAGCCTGAGATGTATATAGTTTATATATATACATCTACCACAACACTTTACTGGTGTATTTGGAATATCTTGCTGAAAAAAGGAGCTTCAGCATGGAAATCAACGGTGATATTTTCTGATTAAGTGCTGCAGCCTGAATTGGTGCTACTAAAGTCCAGGGTAAGGAAGCAAAAAGGGCCTTTGCACGGCATCCACAGATGTTTAATTCAGCCACCCAGTAAGATGTTCGGGGTCCCAGGCACTCTCCTGGGGCTCCCAGGGTCTCTCTGCCCAGAGCAGGGGCTGGACAGCGGCACTGGGGCAGAACAAAGCCAAGGGACAATGGGGAGGGATGGCTCAGGGACACAGGAACAGGGCAAGCAGCCAGTGGGGTCTGAATAGCTTTTTGTGTCTCCCTAACCAAGGGCATGCCCCCCAGGATCTCTACAATTAAGGACACAGATT
The DNA here is from genome assembly GCF_047830755.1 of Zonotrichia albicollis. NCBI lineage: Eukaryota > Metazoa > Chordata > Aves > Passeriformes > Passerellidae > Zonotrichia > Zonotrichia albicollis. Next base: position 7,841,603 of record NC_133845.1, on the reverse strand, counting down.
TTGGATAATTTGAAAGAATTTTTGATATTCCGTGTTTTTGGATGTCTAATAAACTAGAGGACCTCACTTCCAGGTAGTTGGTGTGTTACTTCTCCTGGGGGGGGGAACTTTTTTTTGAATGTATAAACTCTAGGGGAGGGGGAAGATGCAATTTTCATTTTTACAGTAGTAAACACCAGGGCAGAATCTATCTCAGTGCTTTGGATTTTGGCTGGGGTGAAACAAGTCGGGGGGCACCTGATGGTGTTTGGATTTTTTTCTTTAATATTTAAATATATTTTCATTTTAAAAATAAAAAGTAGAAGTGAATATAAAAATAACTGGAAAAAACCCTCAAAAATAAAAAAGTGAAAATTAAAGTAAATAACTGTCTTGATTTGACGCTGGCGCAATGCCAGTGCCCCCATGAAAATATATTCTCCCTGGTGTCTACTGTGAGATGTGACCAGAAATAGGGCAAAGCAGGCTCCAGCTTAGGAATAAAGGAAAAAACCCCAACTTTATTAACTTACAATATATAAAAGAAACACACAGAACTCAGAGTGAAAACCTTCCAAAAACATTCCTCCTCCTCCTCCCAATTTCCAGCACCAGACGAAACAGACCCTTAGATTCTCAATCCAGTTACCACTCCTCAGATCACTGACTCTCAGTCCATCACCACCCTTTAGATAATCAATTCTCAGTTCATCAAGAAGAGAGGAGTCCCTCTTGGGCCATAGGTTTCCCCTGGAAACAGAGCTGAGACCTCTTGTGTTTCCATGTCACACATGGCACCGCCCGGAGATCATTTGCCATGGTGACATCTTCTTTCCATGTCCAGTGCTCTCACCACTGCACATAGACCAGAGCTGCTTCTAGAGTTCCCTTTTAAGGATGCTTTGCCCAATTCCAAAGAAAGCACAGTCTCTCACTTTCGGGACACCTGTCCCTCCCCAGATTCACCCCCTGGGGCCGAGGGGTCTCAAGAACAGAGATCTTCTTCTCTGAAGACAGAAGGCACCACCACCCTCCTCACCCATAGTCTCTGTTTCCTCACCCCTTCACATAACATCAGTGCACTCTCTTGACTCCGAGCCATTGCCTCCCCTTAAATGCAGTCTCTGTGTCACAGGAAAAATGGTTCTGTCCATGGCTGTACAAGAAAAGTCCAGCCAAAGGCCATTTCATCATCTCCTCCCACCTAAGGTTCTTCTCAACTTCTCTCATGGCCCTTTCCTCTTATCTCATCTCTGTCTCTCTCCTCATTCATCTCCAGGAGGATCAGCATTTGTAAGGTTTCCATCATTCAAGGAAGGGTTAAAAATCTCAGTCTCTGCCTGTCCAGAACTCCCACGCTGCCCTGTTGAGCACCTTCTCACCGCATCCCCCTTCTCCTTCTCGGCCGGCCGTGCTATCCAATTTCAAGGTGGCACAAGCAGAGGCACAGGGTCTCTCTCTCTCTGTCTCGGGGGCCGGGGGCTGCCTGCTGCCTCTCAGTGCTCCTCCACCCTTCCATCCTGCAGGGCTTCACCTCCCCTCTCTGTCCAAGGCCCAGCCCCCCTCACCCGGCCCCATGGCTTCCCCTCCCGCACCCAGCCCAGAGCCAGGCAGGGCAGCTCTGACTTCTTTCAGGGACCCAAGAGAGCTTTCCCCTGGGAGTTCCCTGCTTTTAACCCCTTGTGTGCTCAGAGGTGCATCCGTGTCCTCCTTGGCCGCACCAGGTGCCAATATTTGAATCTGAGCACCTATTGGTTTGACCACAGCATCCCTAAAAACTCACTTCCTTTTCAAACCAGGACAATAACAATAAGTGAAAACAAAAGTAAGCAAAGCTTTAAACAAAAACTAAAAGTAAAGCAAAAATTACTTTAGTTTTACTTTTAATTTAAAAAATTATTTTAAGGGTGTTGCGTTTTGCTTGAACAAAGATCCCATGCACTTGGTCTAAATCATCTTTTATTGTGAAGCTTCTCCTCTTCCAATTAAACACAAAACACAGAACAAACATTCTCTACCCAAAGAAGAACAGGAATTTCTTTGCCCACAAAACAGCTTTACAGTCATTTTACATATCCAGCGCTGCCTGAGCTCTGCAGCTCCAGCTCTGCTGTTAAAGCTGGTCTAAAATATAAAACTGGTTTCTGCAGAAGCTCAGTCAAGTAATCCATGTACTGAACTGATAATTTAATTAACCAATTGGTTAATTAAACTCTACAGCTTTGCCTTCAGGAGTGAAGTTGGGAACTGCATCTCCAGTTCTTATTTTGCCATTTAAATCCAAATTTTACCTGGTATTTGCTACAGAACATCAGGAAACTTAGAGTGTACACAGATATGTACACAGCAACTTAGTTTTCCTTAAGTCAGTAATTAAAACCAGCGGCTGAGCATCTTCCATTCTTTATTGGATCCCTAGGAAATTGGATCCCTAGGAAACAAGGATTTTGGACCAACTCCTCTTTTCTGGTCCCAACTTCCAAAGGCTTCTGTAACAAAAATGTTCGATACATTAGGTTAAAGCAGAACTACAGCACAATACAAAAACTCCTCAAACATAAAAAACTCTCTCTTTTAAACCCCAAGCCCCCTCTTTTAAACCCCAAATCTCCTCTTTTAAACCCAACTAAAACTCTCTTTAAAGCCAAACAAACTCAAAGTCCTGGCCCTGTGTAGAACATTACAGAATCTAAAACAAATACTTTGAATTTCAGGATAAATAAATGTGAAACTGATATAGTTTAAGAATAAAAATTTCTCATTGCTCTGACACTGCTGGGACCCAAGGTATAGTTAAGACCCAGCTCTCACAGAAGCTGTGCCACGGCTTGGCCAGGTAGAATTTTTATTCTGATAAATTGCAGAATTAGTTAGGTTTTGTCCATTGTGACAATAGAGTCTCCCAGCGAGGAAAAGACAAAGGAGGAAGCAAGAGCTGCACCATGTTCATCAGATGCCAGCAGCCCACAGGGGGAAGAAAGAGCCAGCTAAACCCAGTAAGAAAGGACATTTTTTCCACCCTTTCATGGCAGTGGCAGCACTCAGCAGGTGATGGAGCAACTGATGGAGCACTCGTAACACATTGTAGGGAAACACATCAGGTCAGCAGAACAGGTGATTCACAAATATGCTGCAAATCAAATAAAAATTATGTTATTTGATAGATTCAAACAATACCTCTCTACTACACTCACACATCAGTGCAAGAGATATACTTTATATCCCAACAGCATAACCCTGAGAAACAAGGGCCAATTGAACTAATCAGTACGGGAAGGTGAACAAGAGGCAACTGCTGTTCTTTCAGAATCCCAACATCAGCTTTGGAGAGCAGCTTTTCCAGGTTTTGCTGCACTACTGATGGCTTCAGCTAGGTTTCCAAGTAGTGCTGGCAGCTCATGATTCCAATCCAGGTAATTAATCTTTTAATCCAGGTAACTCACGCCCCCATCACAATATCACCATATGTGGGTATCTCTACCCAGCACACACAATCAAACCAAAGGAAATTATTGGGTAATGACATTAAGCATTAGAAAAACCTTTCTTTATCTTTACATCCAACTTTAAACTGAGGCAAGAAGGCAGAGAGGAGCCTGGCTGCTGTTGAAGTTGAAGAGCCCAAAGAAGAGCTCAGGTTTGCTGAGGTGTCCTGAGGAGAAAAGGTTCACCAGATTTAAACAGTTGCCTCAAAGGTGTTTCCATGTTGCTTTCTGAAAATCAGTAGGATGTGTAATAACCATCTCACCAGAATCCACTGTGCTGAAAAGGATGCTCCTAGTGAACTCCAAGCATCTCACAGAACCAGCAGAAATGGGGCACAATGAGGCATCCTACCACCAGCCTCAGTACTCACACAATGCATGAACCTTCCCATCACCTGCAGGGAAAAGAAATATTATTAAGGTTAATAAACAGGGAAAATTTTTTGGTGAAACACATTGGTACACCTGGATTTTTAAATTTTATTTCCCTCCACAAAACACAGTCACTGGTATCTATTTTCAAAGCAGTGCTGGGAAAAGAAACACCTCCCAGGAATTCATAGATATGTCAGGAAAGAGGTCACTGATGTGAGCACTACGAGACTCCACAGATGTCACACCCAGGGAAAAACTGTATATTTTTCAATAAGGCCACTCTTAAGATTCATTATATTTGAGCATCTCCTTATACACACACATTCATCAAACTGTGTGCTGGTCTGAAGTTTCATGAAGTACAGTGGAAACACATTAACAATTAACAATAGGTCTGTCACCCCTGTTACACTCTGCTGGAACCCAGAGCATCCTTGAAGCAGGAGCAGCCTCCTCTCCACCTAACGCTTCACGATCACCACCCAGACACATTCAAGAACCTCCAGCCTCCCAAGAAAACTACTCCAGCCAGAGCTGGAACACTTCCCCCTCCTTGGCAGCGCTTCTCCAGTTCTGTTCCCTCCTCCAGGCTCCAGCACCACGGTGTCTTCCTTGTAGGGAGGGACCCAAACCTGAACACTATTTGAGATGCAGCCTCACCACAACCTTGGATGAGATTCAGGCTGTGCATCCTCAGAGGAAAATAACCATGTACTGCTGACTGTTGTTTCTTAAATCACTTGAGTTAATAGGCAAGAAACACATTAAGATTAAAAAAAAAAAGGAAAAAAGTAATGGAAAATTTTAAGTTCTGGAAGAGATAAGTGACCTAGAAAATCCAATTGTCCTCCGAACTGCAACTGCATTAAGTTTGGAAGCTAAGTGTAATAATTAAGCTGAAAGAATAGATTTTAGTGACGTTTAAAGTGCTAATTTCAACTCCTCCTGAAACCATGCATCTCCAGCAAATCTGTCAGCAATAACAATAAAAGGTTTTGCATACAGATCTGAGTACTGAGGGTTTGTAAAGCACCTCAGCTCGTCCAGCAGCACTTTTCCATACGGTCTCAAGAAGCTTCTGTTCCCTCTGGCTGAGGCAAGAGGATACCCAAATTACACCCAGCCATCCTCCAAAGGCTCCTATGGCCAGTTCCTCCAGCACAAAATCCTGTTCCTGACATTTACCAGCAACAGAGGATTTGTGGAAATGGGAAAACTTACCATGACATTCTCCCAACCCTTGCTGTGAGAAAACCTGTGAATTCAATCTGGAAGTGCAAAGGTCCCTGTTCCTTCCAAACACTTCAGCATGTGTGTTCTGGATACCTCAATCAATTCTCCAAGTTTAACTATGCAGCTGGGAATATTTGTCATCAAAACCACCAGTCTTGGTGTTTCTGTGTGCCAATAGGCAAGAAAAAGGGTAAAATGCAGGTAAGAATTACCTTAAATCCTGGTTTGAGCAGCATCATTTAAAGTTTAACAATGTGTGAAACAACAAAGAGACACAGCATTGCTTTCTGACCAACGTATTTTTCAGGGAATCACAGCCCACAGACCATGGAAAAAGAAAATCATCCACATCTCTACATCTCCCTGGGGATTAACAGTGCAGACAGACCAGGAGCTATACAAGGAATTGAATGTTCTGTTGAAAAATAACAGGAACAGCATCTGCCAGGTCTGTGTATGATAAATAATGAGGTCCCCTGTAATTAAACTCCCACAGGCACACATCCTAACCGGCCTTGGAGAGGCAGGGACTGCAATGAAACATGTGTCCACCTCCCACCTATTTCAGGGTTCCCTGTGTCCACAGCACATGACTAGCAACGCTTTGGGTGGACAACGGGGTCTTTACTGATCACTTGAATCTTGTCTGGTCATGGAATTCCAGAATGGTTTGGGTTGAAAGGGACTTTAAAGATCATCTCATCCCAACCCCCTGCCATGGGCTGACTGTCTACTCAGTGAGTTTCATTCCCTTCAGGCTTCACAGGGAGAGAAGATGTTACAGGAAATATCAATCCCATACCCAGGCTAGCTGGGAACTGTACAACAAACACAGCCACAGCCTCAACAACCTCATCTCTTCTTTCTACTTTATTGACATGAGGAACATTAGTCATGTATCAAATATGGGGTAGCTCTATCACCTAACATGGTAACAGGTAATTTTGGCTGCTCTGCTCAAAGAAACCCGCTTGGGTTTGGAGTGTGGTCCCACTGAACCTGTCAAAACACACAGCACGATGATTACTATTTGCTCTTACTTATATTTATTCAAAGAAAGAAGAAACATCACCAAAAACCCCCAACATTTTATGCACCAAAACCCTCAGTAAGAGATTCAGCACTGCAAAGATAACATTTGGGCAGAAAAAAAATGTAACATCAGTGGATCAAAGGGGAAAGAGATTGTTTAGTCCCTTCTTTTCAATCCAAGCTCAGTACACCAGGTTGTAACCTCTGCACTGATCTTCCCATTAGTGGCAGCCAGTCTATAACAACTTGACACACTGACCCCACTTCTCATCCCAGGAGGATTATTAGCAATGGGAGCACATCACCTCCATGGAGCACAGTGCAAGCTCTCACTACAGTACTGGAGATCCACACCAGTCCAACTTACAGGCAACCAGGTCCTGGAGAAACCATTGTTTAGGAAGGCAGCCTGCTTCATCCTCTGCGTGTGGGTGCCAAACGTGGGAGCCCAAAGTACTGCCTTACTTGGTTTTCTCTGCTCCTCAAGGCTTTTTTTCTGGACACAAACATTGGTCTTCTTCCAGCCCTGCTCCAAAAGGAGAAAATATAAGAATAAAATACAAAAAAGAAAAAAAAACCAAAACCGCCCAAAAACCCCAAAACAAAACAAAAAACCAAAAATAAAATACAAAAATAAAAATAAAATGCAAAATTAAAAATTAAATAGGCAGTACTCACTCTTCCAGGGAGTTCCCATGGGGCTGGGAATTGCAACTGGTCTGAGACAGGAGGAATTTTTCTTTCCTCCCAGACTGTGCAGCACATCAGGGATGTGTTCAGACCAAACTGGCTCTTGCATTTGTTAGGGGAATACAGTAGAGGTTTTGGAAGATAATAAAATCAATGCTGCTGGTGCTCCCCCGTTCACCCAGTCCAGCCCTCAGCCATGGCACAAACATTTTAGATGCTGATTATGAACTTTTGGATGATGATTAGTGATGTTCTTTCGCTAAGTCTCCTAATGCCATCTTTTACATTCAGTTTTGTTCTCCATCTCCCCTCAGGAAGGATCTCCCCACACTGTTCTGCTGTAAACAAAAGGAGACTCCAACAGCAAGGCAGACACCCTCTAACTGAAAGGTTTCCTTTGGAAGTGACTAGCTCCAAGGAGGGAATAAAGGTGTTGGGAAAAATTTAAATCACTGCAGGGCTCTCAGACACTTCCCAAGACCATCCATGCACCCACCCCAGCCAGCTGGAACCATCATTTTTCTTCAAGGGTCTCTCAGCTGAGCCCCCTGCCCAGCAAACATCCCATCTCCCAGGAACACCAAACCCCTGGCTCGTGTGCCTAACCCAGCTTCTGATGATAAACAAGCAGGAGAGCAGCTGCCCTCCATCCCTTCCATCCACTGGCCACCCCTCCTTCCCTGGGCAGATTTATCCACATTAAATCATACACTGTCCCACCCTTCAGATATTTCCTCCACTGCCTAAACCATTTTGAAGCCAACATTGCCTTAGCCTGCAGCAGGGTGTTCAAGAGATCCATGGAGGAGATGTGTTAAAGCACTTTATTGGTGATCACAGATAGTCTGTACATTCAGCTAAGTACAAAACCCTCTCCATTAACCCCAGAGAGAACGACAGCCACCAGGAGCTTTGAATGCTGGCTTGGCTCCCTTCTGAGGAAGCAGAAGAGAAATGTTAGAAAAAATAGTCTGATTTGCCACTCCAGTTGGACTCCAACAGCAAACTAGTCCTGCAGTCTGCAGCCTGAGCTGCAGCTCAGAGAATTAAGAACTCGTGTCTACCAAAGGGATGCATGAGGAAGGATTTGGCATCTCCTGTCATGCTCTGCCTCAGGGTCCTGCCTCCTACTTCTGATGCTCCACTGTCAAGTGCTGCTGTAATTTATCAAGACTAATTAAAAATTTCATCTCAAGAGCTCTAAACCATCAGGGAAGAGATTTCCATGCCCACCACAGCCTCATTTGTCATCCAAGCTGCTCTCTGGCAGCAAGGCGCCACCGGAGCTCTTCTTCCCTCTGTGGAGGCACAAGCCACAGTCCAACTCCACGTCAATGTCCCCAAATTTCAGCTGGCAGGACTCATTGCAGCTGCAGGAGAGACAGTGACAATGGTCAGGGACTTGTGGGTAATGAGACCCCCTGGCTCACCCTACCCTGCGTGGGAAGGCTGCTCTGTGGTAGCACGGAGCCCTCTCCTTCACACCAAGCCACGCTTGTGTACATATGGACACCCACACTCCTTATCCCATGACACACTGGTGCATGGATTTCCCAGCCCACTGCTGGATCTGGGTGCTGCTCTTGGCTGCCCAGCCCGTGCCCTGTGCCAGGACCCCTCATACCAGCGGGATGCAGCAGCGTTGGCGGCCACAACGGCGAGAGCACCCAGGTAGTGCCAGCAGAAGCACATGGTGAGGAACAAGAGGTTGCTGGAGTCGCTCTGGTCCCAGCCTGGTCCTCCCCACGGAGGGGACAACACAAACCCAATCTGGTCACAGATGAAAGAGAAGTCAGACTTTAGCACATCCCTCCTGTTTTCCTCTTGATTTTAGCCTCCCTGCTGCAGCTGACTGTGGACTAGCACTGTAACCCCAAGTAACACCTGGGACACTGCCCTTGGCTTCCCTAACCACTGACACAAGGGTGTCAGGAGGGGATGGATTCTCTGCAGATAATCCTTAGGGCTTGCAGTGCAAGCCCAGCATCCTGGAAAAGGGCAGCATCCAAAAAGTGACATTGCCAGTCTGTGCATTTCCCCCTAGACCAAAAGATGGGAGATTACATGAGAGATTTCCAGATGTTTCCAGTTACTTGGAGCAAACAGAGGAAGAAAATGGACCTAATAAAATTAATAAGATTTCATGATTGTGGTTTCCTTCCCCTGTGGGCTCCAATTTCCATTCTCCATTCATTTCCAGGTCTGTCCATTCTGCTACATTACACATGCACTTCATGATGGCAACTCTGGCACTGAGCCTCATTTCCTGTTCTTATTTACAAAGATATTTGAACAGCCTGGAAGTTTAACCCCAACAGATGTGCCTACAGGGGCAACTCCACTCCACTCAGCTTCCTAGGTGCAAAGATCTGAGGAGAATGCTGGATAGACACTGACCTGCCAAAGCCAAGAGCCCTGGAGCAGGAAGGAGCTGGTCCTGAATGTCTCCAGGATGATATGGTCTCGGTGGAACACCTCCAGGAGGGCACAGAGGGCTCCAGCAAAGATAGCCATGGCCAGCAGGGAGTGGAGGTGCTGGTCCAGCACAGCATCGCTGTAGTCACGGAAACAGAAGAGCAAACCTGCCAAGATCCACCCTGTGTTAGCAAAGGACACTCTGGGGTTTTCTCTTAAAAATCGTCTGAAAACTCACTCTTAGGCTCCAGGCCTTGCCGTGATCTGCCTTGGGCAATAGAACCAGAGAGCCACCAGCTGCTGTCACCACCTTCCCTCTGCTATCAGCAGGCAGCCCCAGCGCTGTCTCAGCTCTGCTCCCTGTACCTGTGGGAGTCTCTGAGCCCCTTTACCTGGGGGGATCCCTGTGTCCCAGCCAGGGCTGCAGGAGGAGCACAGGGATGGGCACCCTGAGCTCAAAAGATGGTAAGGAGCTTTGTATCTGTCCCTCTGCATCCAGCCAAGGTGGGGGAATGACACCTTTTTGTAACTTCAGAGTGAGAGAGCTGCTGGCCACCAGGAGAAGCAGAGATCCCTCAAGCATCCCGTGGCATCCAGCTATGGTTGGATCCATATTTAGGAGGAGCAGGTAGGGGGGGTGACTGTCACAAAACCAGTGTCATCGTGCATCCACACCCCCTCCAGGTCTGCCTTTGTGGCCCCCAGACTGCACAGGAGCTATCACACCCATGAGCACTGCAGCAATTCCTTATTCTGTGTCTTCCCCCAGCACCAGGTACAATTCACCTTCCACAAGCAGAGCCAGGGACAGCGAGAGCCGGTCTAAGCCAGGGGGCAGCTTGAGTGGGGAGTGTGAGACCACGTCTGTGATGCCGGAGAGGAGGAAGAAGAGGTAGATGGTGGAGTAGTGCCAGTGGGTGAGGTCAGTCCAGCTGTGCGTCTTGGGGCTGTACAGCTGCAGGTGGGGACCAGTGGGGACAAACTGCTCCACCAGTATCCCTGGACAAAGACAGAAAAGGTCACTTTTCCTTATACAGGGGGAAATTACAAGCCTGAGGAAATGTTTCTTTGCAGGTGTGGAGCTGTAAAATTCCTTTGCTGGTGTTTGCCCAGGAGAATGACAGCAAGCTCCTTGTCCCAGGGTGTGCCACAAACATGTTCCTAAGTCCCACTAAAACAGGCCCAGTGTTGTGGAAGAGTTGCTGCTGTGCTAGCAGATATTGGGGCACAGACTCACCATCACTCTCTCTTACCTACTAGAGCAAAGAAAACTTTGACTGCGCCTTCGAAGAGCTCGGCGTGCCCACGGCCCGGCTGGCCCTCAGCACCCCCTTTCCTCCTCAGGTACTTCAGGGGGTACCTCACCGACCACCACAGGCCAAAGGCGAAGAAGAAAGTGCCCCGGAGGGCACTGCCCAAAAAGGTTGTTGGCATTGGGCTCATTCTCTGGACCTGCAAGGACAAACAGTGCCTGAGGACCAACCAAAAGCATCCCCAAGGGAGTTGTTGGGCTGCTCAGCATCCCCAGGGATCCACATCACGACAGAGCAGGTGCACATGGCTCAGGTGCAAAAGGGGAATACCAGAAATGGGAAATCAGCACAGGGAAACTGCCACTGTGCACCACTGTGTATATGAGTGTATGTATGTATTTATGTGGCTGCATATAAAATCAACAGAACTTCATGCCAGAAAACAATACAGTAGTGCCCAAGAAAGTGTAACAGCTACTAGAAGAGGAAGCACAACAAAGTTTTTACCAATAAAAAGCAACATGACAATGATTTCCTTAGACCATAAACTTGCTCCAAACTAGGCAATTACCAGGGTGTGAATCCAGAGCTGGATTAGGAGCTCCAGCCAGTGAAGGCTTTTCTGGGCTGTGCAGGAGGAGGCAACCCAGGAACCATTAACATTTGGAAAAAGAGCCTTATGCATATTCCACACAACCTTTGTGTGGCACACAAGGAGTGATTTGACACAAGAGATTTCCTCTCCATAGGAAGAAGAATAAAGAAAGCCTTGATGAAGTCAGACCAATGCCAGAGTACAAACCAAGTAGGATGCAGAGGAGCAAAGGTACAGCAAATTTATATCCTGCAAAGTATTTCAGCCATAACAAGATTGCTTAGAAAAATCCCAGTGTAGCGAGTACAGAAAGGAATAAATAATGATCAAAGTGTTTCTAGCATTGTTTTACCTGGAGATGGTCTTATTCCCTCCAGAAAGACCTCCTGAGCTCCTTGCTCTCTATAAGCTTCTATCCCCTAATGAGGACTCACTTTTCTCCTCCTCATGGGCTTTCCGGTCCTTTTCTGCAGCTGGGATGTGCACAGAGGAAGGCATTACTCATTCCAAGGCTTCCACACTGACCTGCCCTTGCATCACAGATCACATCCTCACTGTGTTTATAAATACCAAAGCAAATTACAAAGGCTGGATGAACAACCCCAGCATGTTCTCCGAGTCCTCCCACACTAGAAAGTAATTAGGCACTGCAAAACAAGGGTAGGATGTGGCATGGCAAGTGCCTGAGGTGAGGGAGAGTTCTGCAAGACGTTCCAGGTCAGGTTATGGCTGCAGAGCTGGCATGGGTCAGACTGGCTCAGCTCTATGTGGCAAACACAGGATTGGAATGTGGAAACCATTGTCATCCTTTGCATCTCTGGGACACAGGCAATCTGGGAAAGGCTCAAATCTATGCTAAGGTTTCCTTTCAGGATGGAAATTACTAAACTGCCTTTCAGGTAGGTGAGAAATGACCCATCCAGGAGCTGGGAATCACGTATTGCTCTCTGCTCTATTTGGGGTGCCTGCATTAGGGTGAGGTGGTTGATGCCCCAGGAGAACCCACATCTTTCTTGATTATACCCTGGGCACTCCAGCCAGGACACTTCTCTTCCTTGCACAGACATCTACATCTGAAGTGTCTAACAATAAAGCACATTTAAGCATAGCACAACTGCATGATACATAACCAAATTTTACCATTGTCCTACTTGTGACTGCAAGGGCAACAGCCTGAAATTGGAGCATACCCTGATTGAGAGGCATGTGAGGAACATTAATTTGGCATGATGAAGGGGAGGAGAGAAGGAGAACAGAGACATCCCAGAGTCCAGAAATGACAAACGTGTCCCACCTGCAGCCCCAGTGGCTGCTCCAAGGCACACCAGCATCCAGGATTAACCTGGGGGTCTGTCACCCCACATCCACCTGCCGTGTCCCCCTTGGTCTGAGTTACCAGCAGACCCAAATTGCTGTTTCAGAGCTGTCCCTGGAATCTCCTACCCTGACCATCCCTCACCACAGCAGAGCAGCCTCGCTCTTCCTTGCAGCACCAGGGACCCCCTTGTTTCACAGCACCTCTGCAGCCCAATCCAGCAAGGCTCTGGGGAGTTGGCACGAGTCTCCTTTGCTTCCCAGCAACTGGAAACAGCCCTTCAACAGCCACCACAGATCCCAGAATGGTTTGGGCTGGAAGGGACCTTAGAGTTCATCTCTTTACTACTCCCTGCCATAGGCAGGGACATGTTCTACTAGGCCAGGTTGCCTTGAACACTTCTAACATTTCTAAGAATCCAGTCATGCCTTGGGGCATCCCTCTTGTAGCAGAGATGGCCCAAACCACCATCAGACAAGCAGAAGTTTGAATGTAGCTTACTCACGCACCAAAAAAAAAAAAAAAAAAAAAAAAAAAAAAATTAAAAAAAATCCCACCTCCTTGTATAAAACAGCCACTATTCTGCAGCAAAACCAGACGTTTCCAAGCAACAGTCCACTTGCACAGCTCACACATTTGAAGCACAGAAAAAAAACCCCCACATTCACAGAGCCCCTCCAGCAGCCCAACAAGCCCAACCCTGACACCCCTGACCCAGTGGCTTTTCTCACCCAGCTTTGGAGCTCACACTCACATAAAAGCTCATTTAGCTCCAAGGAAGTGGCAGCCAGCAAAGAGCAGAGACACCAGGTTATTTCTTCCTCCTGGGAACTGCTCTGTCTGTCAGAGCACTTGAAATATGGCTGCAGACAGAAGTCATTACCTGAGCTGCCCTTCTCCCTCCACAGCTTCCAGGCTGTGATGCTCCTGCTCAGTCGCCCCTGGGAGCTGCCTGCTGTCCTTGCAGAGCCATGCCTGACTGCTCACAGCCTCATCAGCCTTGGCTTGGGAAGGACAGCGTTCCTGCCCAACTCCCAGGCTCTCCCCTGGAGCCCCTGCAGCTCCAGATCCATCACCATCCATGATTTTGACCCCGCCTGCTCTAGTGCAGGGGATTGCTGCTGTCCCTCTGGATGCACCAGCACTCCCTACAAGCACCCATCAGCATTTCAGGACAGCCAGCTTGTGTGCAGAGGGCAAGCTCAGCACCTGGCTGCAGACATTTGGGAGGGTCTTCTCTTTGCAACTCCTCCTCCATCCTTGGACATTTCCAGGGATCCAGGGGCAGCCCCAGCTTCCCTGGGCACCCTGTGCCAGGGCCTCACCTTCCTCACAAGGAAGAATTCCTTCCCAATATCCCATCTATCCCTGCCCTCTGGCAGTGGGAAGCCATTCCCCCTGTCCTGGCACTCCAGGAGTCCCTTTCCTGCTTCTTGGGGCCCCTCCAGGCCCTGGAAGGGGCTCCAAGGGCTCCCCAGAGCCATCTCCTCTTCAGGCTGAACAACTTCCATCCTCTGTTATCACACAGCTCCAAAACACAATAATCCCCCCAAAAAATGGCTAAAGCCAGAGATTTCTGGCACCATCAGCACCACTTCCACCAGCCTCACCCACAGCTGTCATCACAATGAACCCTTGTCTCTCATGGATGTTCTCCCCATGTTCCTTCTTTTCAAGTTCCAGCAGCCATGGCACAGCTGCTCACCAATGTACAGATGGAAGAGTTTACCTGTGACTCCTGCCTGTCCTTCTCCCTCTCCAGATGTGTCAGCAAGGAGGTTATTACTCAGAACAGGCAGATAAAGGGAGAAGCCACCACGGGGAGGTGCCCCTCAGACAGGATGTTTGGAGCTGTACATTCCATGGGCCAGTTCAAAGCACCCTGAGTCAACCACCTTTCACAACCTGGGCCACCTCCTGTCTGCTATTAAAAAAACAGCCAACAACTCTCCTGGAGTTTGCCACAGAAATCAGAATAAGCAGCCAGTTCCTGTTCCCATGGCAACCTTGTGTACTCAGTTTTAGATGGGGCTGGGGATGACTGGGAAAGCCAAGCAGAGAGAAGGCAGCAGTAAGGTCTGACAGGGCTCTGCTGCAGGTCTGGGAACTGGGCTACCAGGGACATGATAACCTTTTAGGGGGTCCAATCTTATAAAAGTTGCCTGAAGACAGGAGATTTTGGGCCAGAAGCTCACAAACCAGAGCAGAGCCTTTGTGAGCTTCCCCTCCCAGCCCACAGCAGCTGAGAAATGTGGGCCATGGCCCTCTCTCCCCAAAAGATGGGCAGGAAGGACACAGCAGCCTGTTTCCACTCCTTTTCCTCTCTAATACAGCAATGCTGCCCTTCACCAAGCAGCCACAGACACAAGCCACCTTGAAGCTGCTGCCCATCCCACTGATGACTGCAGAGATGAGCAGTGCAAATGCTACAGGCAAATAAATACCTCAGGCCACCCAAGTCCTTCCAAAACATTGAGGTGATGGTGCAGAAACATTCAGCATCACCCCAGAGCCCTGCTCAAGCCCCCGACCCTGGCACAGCCACATTCCCAAACCAGCAGTTCTCCTAGGAAGTTGAATATTTCTCTCACTTGTGTTGCCAAACCCACCCCAAAGGAGGCTTGCAGAACCAGCCTTGCCCAGAGCCAGTGACCCACAGAAACCCAAGGCTGGAGCAGTACAGAAGCAAAGCAGCCTCCCCAGTGTGATGGGCTGTGATCCAGCAGAAAAACCACCAAGCCATAGCCAGGAGCCTTTTATTCCCATTATCTTCATATCAAGTGGGAGGAAGGAAGGAGAACAAGAGGTTGTGCCGTACACCCATCACTGCTCACTTCCAACGGTGCCTGAGAAGCAGGATGGGAGGAACAGGGATGGGTACGCTGCAAAAGGGTCCTGGGAAGCTCACAGTAGCAAAGGGGCTTCCACAAATGGCAGCTTCACTAAGCTTAGGAACTTGTTACAATATTAAATCCAAGCACAGGGAGAAACATAGCCCTCATGGGAGTTCTTCCTTACAGACCTACCCCTGAAAATAATGCAGGACGAGAACCATACCTTTTTGCAGCAGCACGATCTGCTGAAGAGGACCTCTTTGAGGTCTTCAGCTCTTAATTGAGCTGTTCGAGCTCAATTTTCCTTTCTGCAACCACCTACCTCTACAAACCACTGCCACAAAGTGCAAGAAGCTGCTTCCCAAGCTGTAGGAGTCAAGCCCCTGGGGAAAGTGGGGAAAGATGAAGTGGGAGTCCAGCAGCTGGAGAGTGATGGGAAGAGCAAGGCCCAGCTGGAAAGTATCTACACAGAGGATCAATGTGCCTTTTTCCATAAAGGGCCAGGAAAAAGACCAAAGAGAAAGACTCTTTGAAAAGGGCAAGTTAAGTTGCAGGCAGTGAAGGAAGTTTTCAGTGCCTTAACAGTTGTGGAAAGGAGGTTTCTTTTAAACCATCCCCATGAGAAAAATGAGGATTTAACTCTCACGGGTGGTTGGGAGAAAAGACAACAAATCCCCCAAAATCCCCTAGCAGATCACTGAAACTCCATGCATGCTAAAATCACTGTGGGCACAAATGGATGTGATTCCATTTCAATTCTTTAGGAATATACCCCTTCTTACTCCTAGGAAAAGACTGAAATGTGTCCAACTCCCTCCAGCTCCTCAAGCTAAACCCTGAATTGAATTTGATTTTGTATTTTTGTTTTTTTCTTGTTCTTTTTCTCTCAGCTGTAACTGCAACATCTTCCCCCTGAAGGTTCATCATCAGCCTCAGTGCTAATGAAAAAATGTGATAATGTTTGTCTCCTTCCTGGGGGTGGTGGGAGGCACAATCTAATTAAAGGTTTGCCAGCAGCTCGAGTGCTGCAGATGGATGGTTGTTTGGGAAGTGCAAGGTATTATAATTATTATTATTATTATGACGAATGCTAACACCAGCTTTCATAAACAGGCAACAGGAGGTAAAGCAGGTGGTAAAAGCAGAGGCAGGGCTTGTTCTGCTGCTACGCCTTCATTTCAGCCTCACATAAAAGTGGCTGTGCGGGTGGCAGCAGGAGATCCTATCTCTGCCCAGGAATGAGTGGCTCGTGGATGGGCTGTGCTGGCTCCTGATGAAGGGTTTGCCTCTCCAGCTGTAGGAAGAGCAGCTGCCAGGACCTTTGGCTGCTTTGGGGTGTTGTCTGGGCTCCTTTGTAAGAGAAGGGCAGGATCAGCACCTTCTTCCGGCCGTGGATGAGCAGGACACCTGAGTGACAAAATCAAACATCAGACTGTAATCTTACAGTTACATTGTAAGAAAAAAACATCCTGAGACACCACCTCGGGATCCCACTCTTTTTTGAATCAGTGTGGATATGGATCCAAGCACACTCCCAGCCCACACCAGCTGCGTGGCCAATGGGTCCAGTACAGAGACACTTTAACTCAATTTATAGACTCAAAGAATGGCTTAGGTGGAGAAAACCTCCAAGATCATCAAGTCAAAATATTATATGCTGAAAAACATGATCCAAAACAATTGATTGATATTAATGTTATGTTAAAAGCAAGTCCCCATCTAGGACTGTTCTAAAATATCCATCACTCATGAAATAATTGTGAGGACAGCTTAAGGTTGCACTTCTATATAAGAAATCATCTCTGTACCTCTGATCCAGATACCTTCATACTTTGTTTGGTTACCTTAACTATTTACAAACTGGTTTTAGTTGAAATTAAAATCATTAATTCTCATGCAGAAATGAACTCAAACTGTATTTCCTTCCTTAATCATAGGCTGGATCTCTCCTTTCCTGACCTTCATACTTTGGAAAAGAATGTGCTCCAGAGCTGGAAAACAAATTAGTGAGCGCTTTGCTGACAGTCCTGGGATGTTTGTGGGAGCAGGGAGTTAATGAGGCAAACAGAAACTATTCCAGACACCGGGGCTGTGGAGGAAAAAGGTGTTTTGTTGCCATACAGTGGCAGGGACCAAAGAAAGGAGGAGGGAAAGGAGACCACAACATGATTAAGAGCTGTGAAGAATTAAATAAACCCTATCCCAATTCCAAAAGCAAAGAGTGCTTTTGAAACCAAAGTCAGCCTTCATTTGTGCCCTGTGCTTTCATTGTGCTCTGGAATGGAAAAAACCTCTGGCTTTCGAGGGTGGGTAGGAGGAACATGACTGCATCCAGCTTGGATCCATTCCCAGTCCAGCAGCAGCTGCTGCCCTCCCCTGGCTGTTTAATGGGAATAGCAATGCTTGGGCTGTTTCCTGAAAGACAATTATTCACAAAAGACCAGAAATAATTCAGAGCATCACAGAAGGCCTTTTTGCTCTTCAATGAACCCGTGCCTGTCCTGCAGCACTCCCATTAACTTGGTTTGTCCCCTTCCTCATGGGGGCGAGGGGGTCTATGCCATTAGCAGGGGGCAACTGCAGAATAGTTTGCGTCTCCTCATAGCAGCCAGAGGAATTTGTGATGTTTGGAAAAAATATTCTGCCTTGGCAGAAAAAAAGATATCTACAAAATGCTCCTCATGTTCAGTGGTTACAACTCATGAGACCCAGTCATGAGTTTATGAGATGTATTTATGAAGATGTAGCTCTGCTGCTTCATTCTCATCGTGCTCAGTCTGTTTGCACCTCCCAGTGTCCAGGCCTGCAAAACAAACCAGCTTGGAAGTGGATATACAGGAACACTAGCATACAAGGAAAGCTACTCTTTTTGGCATAGTTAATAAGCAATAAAATCCAGGCTGCAGTCTCTATGGTCTGCGACAGCCTCTTAGCACAAGGGGAAAAGGGTTAAAGGACAAACTTTGCCTTCCCTTGGACCTGTGTAGTCATGAACATGAGCACAAAAATCTCTTGCAAAACCCCCACCACACAGAAGGGAGAAGATCTCAGTGCAGAGCATCCTTCCAGCCATGGGGTTTGAGACATAAAGAATGGTAATTTACCTTGTGCTGGTGGTTATTTTATTTATTTATATATATAAATGTATATATACAATTTTTTAAAATCCCTGTACTAGCATATTTTCCTCCTGTCTAGGAGATGACATTTCCAGTCACTTTTTGCAAGAAATTAGCTAGTTAAGGCAGCCTAAAATGAACCATGTGCTTGTTTCATCTTGCTTTCCAAGCTGAGGGGATTTATTTTCAATGGAAAACTGGGACATTTCATGAATGCCTGCTGCATGGCCATGTATCTTACAGTCCTTTAGGCTTTGCAGGTCTGAGACATGGATTTTTCTAAGCTATTATTACACACTCTATAATTTATCAGTCTTAAATTTAAGGATATCAGCTCAGTGAGGATTTTTATTTCACATTTATTTACTCTCTTAGCCTTTAAGTGAACAGGAAAATTATTAACAAAACCCCTCTTTAGTTCAAAGCTTCAGAAATGACATTTGTATTGTGTGCAATCAAGCCCTGGTGTTGCAAAAATTGCCATAATCTCACATTTAGCACTCTCTTACTCGTCCTCCTTGGGGTGATGCCTTGCTCCAGAGGTGCATGACCTCAGCCTGGAGATTTCCCTGACTTCAATCACAGCAGGTCAAAGCCTTCAGGCTCTTGGAAAAGTCAGCTGGCCAAAAGATGCCCTCCATCCCTATGGGAGCATACAGGGGAGCCCACAGGATGAAGTAATCTTGTTATGTTGAATTTCTGTGGTTTGTTTTGCTGCTAAAAATCACTTCAAGTTGTGCCCATGTCTGAGCCAGAGATATTTGGGTATGGATGGAGGACAGCCACCCCTGTGAGCTCAGCTTTCCTCCCAGCAGCACCATGGGGCACCTCTCGTCCAAAATGAAAATATTCAATTTGATTTGTTTCTTCTGAGAAAGGGACTGTTCATGTGTTTGGAGCAGGAGTTTTGCACCCTCTTCACTCTTCATCAGAGCCATTCAAGAAGGCAGCCTGGGAGCTGCTGTCACCCTTCTGCTGCCGGAGCCCCAGGCTGATGTAGGGCTCTCCACTGCCTCTGCGGAGCCTCTGGAGACAGCTGCAGCACAGGAGCAATGAATCATTATTAGGAAAAACTGCTACCTAATGCCACTCACCAGAACCTGAATGGCTATTGATGGGGGATTGAGTTGTTTTCATTCTGAATAAAGTCTATTTGATGGGCATGGACTGAACTATCCATTCTGTAGCTTACACAGCACCCCTCAGAGCATCCCTTAAAGTGGGATAATCTTCTCATCCCCTTGGAAAAGCCAAACTGAAGGCTGGTAATGTCTTAGTTTTTGTACCTCAAAGAATTCAGTGACCTTCAACCACTTTGAAGTCCTTGTAAGGCAGAGGATGAAGTGTCAGGGGTCCTGGTAATGCTTTGATGTCTCTGTCAAACTAAAGTTTGACTTCAGCACTCATTGCAGAGGAAAATAAGCAGTGTGACTTCCAGGAGCACCTCTAGGGACTCAGTTGTTTGACTTCCCATTTACTGCCCATGCCTCTTGCTGACACTATTTTGCATTCTGTACACTCAACAAATACCGTGCCTTAAAACCTGCAGTAGTCTGGGGCTGCTTGTTCAGCTGTGATTTTGTACTGCAGGAAGAGCTGGGTTACACCTGTCTCACTACAGACACCCAGCCCTGCCTGCCTACCCCAGCCCTGTCCCAGCCCTGTCCCAGCCTTGTCCCACCCTGTCCCAGCCCTGTCCCAGCCCCTGTCCCAGCCTTGTCCCAGTCTCTGTCCCAGCCCCTGTCCCATCCCTGTCCCATCCCTGTCCCAGCCCTGTCCCAGCCCTCTCCCATTCCCTCTCCCAGCCCTGTCCCAGCCCTGTCCCAGCCATACCAGTAAGCGAGGCTGAAGTTCACAGCCAGGATGGCCACAGCAGCTGCCCAGTGCCAGAAGAAGCACATCGTGAGGAACATGATGTTGCTGTGGTCATTCTCATCCCACATGGGACCTCCCCATGGCTGGAACAGCACAACACCGATCTGGGTGGAACAAGAAGTTGGTGGAACAACTACATTGGGAAAAAAATTATAGAATCCCAGAATGCCAGAATTGTTTGGGTTGGAAGGAACCTTAAATAACCTGTGCCAGAGCCTCATCACCCTCACAGAGTTACCTTTATTCATGTGGTGACCGAGGAACTTGAGCCCTGACCAGGGTAGATGTTTTTGCTGAGAATGAAGTTCATCCTTGCAATGAGGGGCCACACAAAGTAAGTCTGTGCCCAAGATATCTCTTTTTTTGTTCAATATCCAGAACAATTGCCCCTCAACATTCCAAACTCCAAGCCGTCCTTTAAAAACTCCAGATTTTGTATTTTACAAGCTCAGCCCAGTTTCTTACCTCTGAACAAAGGCTGATTTGAGCAAGCACAGCCTTGAAAAAGAGAAGGGAAAGGGTTTGGTTTTGGGGTGGTTATTTTGGTTGCTCTTTATTTTTGGTTGGTTGGTTGGTTTGGGTTTTTTTCTTTTTTTGTTTGTTTGGGGGTTTTTTTTTTGATAGCTTGGTTTTGAGAGCAATTATCTCCAACTGATTTCTTTGCTTTTCCAACTCCTACCAAAGTAAGCAGCTGGCTGTATTTTAACTCTCTTTTATAGCTGGTGGAGTTTGTATCTTTTCACTAAACCAGAGGGAGGGCTGTAGGGAGCATTAGACACATTAAGCAATTAGTACTTGGTTGTTAGGTACTGTAAAATGTTGCTCACTTGCTTTTTCTCTTCCCCCTGGAGAAGCAGGAAGCCAAAACAAACAGCTCTTGCAGCAGGAGCAGCCATCAGAGATGACCTGTGATAAGTAAATTTTCATTCTGCATTATGAGCTATTTATGAAGTGAGCCTGGCAAAATAATCCTTGGGAGATGTGTGTTTGATATGTGATGTATAACTTGTTGCCCTCTTTTCTCTTTGCTTCATTGCTCTGGGGAGGCAGAACGGACCTGCCAGAACCACGTTCCCTGGACGATAGTCAAGAGGGCTCGGAACATCTCCAGGACAATGTTGTCACGCAGGAAAACCTCCAGCAGGATGCTTCCAGCCCCAGCAAAGATGGCGATGAGCAGCAGGGAGTGGATGTGCTGATCCAGCATGGGGCGGTGAAGGACGTGGTAATAGAAGAGACAACCTGCAAAAACACGAGCCCTGCTTGGAGCAGCACTAACAACAGCAGCCACGGCCACTGAGCTGAGTAAATCACCTGCCTGGATGGCAAATTGAGACAGGCCATCATGGAAAGAGGGGACTCCACATAGCACCATCCCCTAGGCCTCCTGGCATCCCAGCATCCTGGGGGCAACCAGGGGCAGGAGGATCTGAACAATACAATGACCAAGGACAGGGTAGTTTTCTTCACACATTTGTCACCTCTTCAGATGACCCTTCCCTTCTAGCCAGGCTTCTGCTGTGTCTTTCCTTCTTATTGCTAAATTTCATAATTTTCTGGGAGCTGTAAATGATAGATTTCCTGGTCATACATGCCAAAATGTGCATGTGGAGTTGCCCCTGCTGCTGCTGCCTCAAAAACTGCTGTGATCAGGAAAGGAAAATTAACAGGAGCTGTGCCTTCATTAAGGAAGATTCTGTATAAACAAGACCTTCTTTTCCCATAGGAGAGTGTTGGAACTACATGATTCTTAAGCTTCCTTCCAAACCAAGTCTTTATATGATTCTATGATCCAAAAGGGGTCTGGAATCCTGGCTGGCAACTTGCAAGGCAGCCTGAGGACAGAATGATATTTGTGATGTGCTGAAGCTGAAATAAATCACTTCAAATTGCCACGTGCCATGCAAGGAGATGAGGCTAATGAAGCCTGCAGTGCAATTAATGGCTCTCAGGGGAACATGGGGCAGGGGAACAGCCTGTGGATGGCAGAGGAATGCAGAGTTCACCAGCCATTTATCATAACAAGGAACCTCATTCTGCTGCAGTAGCTTCAGAAATCCCAAACCAGAACCTATCCATGACTGTATTTCTCATCTCATTCCATCCCAGCCTGCCATAATATATCCCCTACAATGTGTCCTATCTCCAGAGGCATCTGGAACCATATCTCAGTCGGGCAAATTTTAGCTCTTCTCTGACTTGGTGTCCAATATCCTTTCCCTTATTAAGCACCACTTCTACAAACCTTCAACAAACACAGCCATGGCCAACATGAGGCGATCCAGACCCTGTGGCACCAGCTGGGAGAAGAAGGTGAAGACATCTACCACCCCGGAGAGGCCGTAGAAGAGGTACATGGTGGTGTGCTGCCAGTTCATCAGCTTCACCCAGTCGTGCTTCTCCCCGCTGTACAGGTACAGGTGGGGACCGTCGGGGACAAACTGCTCCGCCAGCATCCCTGCAGGACACCAAGAGCATGCAGTTTCTGGGGCTTCATTTGCAATGGTTGAGACTGCTCCTTGCTGTTCTGAAGCAGGAACTGGTTGAGTTTGCATTAGGGAGAAAAATCAGGCCTGTGTTTAATGGCAGCTCAGCTTTGGGAAGCAGTATGAGAATTGCTTTCCCACATCAAACTATACCAGAGATCATGTCAACATGGACGTCAAAGATGCATCCAGGCTGCCCAGGGGAGTGCTGGAATCACCATACTCGCAAGTATTCAAAAATATGTGAATAGGGTGCTCAGGTTCATGGTTTAATGGTGGATGTGGCAGTGGTTACTGGTTGGACTTAATGATCTAAGAAGTCTTTTCCAGCCTTAAAAATTCTCTGATCCTTCCACATCTGGACCAGTTTCTATGGAGTCAGGGCTCCTGTACAGTCATCAGTGCAGACTAGTTGAATACTGACATAGCAAGTGAAATATAACCCTTACCTGTTAGAGAAAAGAAGATTTTGATTCCCCCTTCAATGGCATCCACACGCTGGAAACAGTAAGCCCTGTGGGATTTTTTATTTACTTTCTGGCTGAGATACTGCAGTGGGTATTTCACAGACCACCAGAGTCCAAAGAGCAGGAAGAAGCTGCCTGGAAGCGCGTGACCCTTAAAATTTGCCATCCTGTCAACCTCTTCTGACTACAAGGCAAAAAAAAACAATGTAATTATTCAATTTACATAAGTTTTTTGGCATAACACTGGGAAAAAACAGGCTTTCCCTTTCGGGGAGGACTGGAGTGGGCTTGACCAAGCACATGGGAATAGGAAGGAGCACAGGGAACCCCTGGGACCTCTGTGAGGTCCTTGCCCCAAGATTAGGAAATATCAAAAAAAGCCACAGTTGTTTCAAAAAAGCCCCAAATGTTCTGCAGTATCTGACACATCCCAGCCTGAACCTTTGATTCCAAGGATCTCTTTCAGCAGTAAGTCCTGCTTTTCTTGCTCTTCTGAAAGTATTAGCATAAGGATCTGCTGCTGACCAGGGCTTTTCAGGACCAGGTAGGAGAGATAATACAGAGGGAAAACAGGAATGTCTAGGAGTAAAGAGCAGAGTGTTTCTTTAGCTTCATGAACAGCCACAGAAGTGGTGTGCTAAGTCCAAAATGTTTTAAATCTCTGGAATTATTTCAGGCCATGGAAGAGGTGAAAAAATCCTGCATCTATTCCACAAACCCAAGCACTTTGTTAAAAATATACCTTCAGAAATACCCCAAAAGCTGCTGGAAACAAAACACTGTGGGTTTGGGCAAACCAATCAAGTCGCTCCCTGCATCCTGACCTGCTGACACTCCTTCTTCCCTCTCCTGAGCATCCCTAAACCAGGACTTGCACCAAGCTGCTGGAGCCTCTGTGCCAGAGTGCACACACACATGGTTTGTGCACTCTGGTTTGCAGGATGCTGGGGGACCCATTTCCTGGGAGAATTACAGCAATTAAACCCAGCCAGCTCCTGTTTGCCCTTTGCTCAATTAGGTTGAGAAATGATCAGCTCTTTCATGTGGGCTCAACCACATGTTTGAGGGCTGCCTTGGTGTGAGGTAGTGTCAGACTGGGCAATTAGGAATGTTTTAATTGATAACAAGGCTGTGCTGCTGGTGCCCAGGACTTCCTTCTCTGTTTAGTAGCTTCTCTGTAACAATCCACACTTAACCGTGGGCAGAAACTGTCTCCCTTGTGGAGTGAATGCTCTCCCTCCACATAGCAAATGTTGCATGGTTTGGTGCTGGATCTGACCTCCCCATCCCAGACATCCTGGTTATCCTGAAACTGCCTTCCCCAGCAGCATTTTGGGCTTCAGTCCCCACTTGCTGAAAATATAAACCAAAAATATTCTTATTCTGCTGTTGCACAAGGGATAATTTGTGTGTGGGGTGAAACATGAGTTGTTGCTGTCAGCCTTGGAGAAAGGGAGTTGTTTCTTTGGCTTCATTACTATCTAATTTCAGGTTGGTTTCTCCCAGGGACACCTTGTTTCATCTCTGGAAGTTCATGCCTGGTGCAGATACCATCTCCCAGAGGACTCTGTCCCCATGCAGGAAAATCCACAGGGTTAAAACTGATCTCCTAAATCCCTGCAACCAATCTGCTTGATCCAAGCTGGTTTAACCAAACAGCTAATCCAACAGGTCGAGCAAAGCAAACATTGGCTCCATGTGCACACATCACCCTGGTAGATGCAGCCACACAGGGCAGCACAGGGGGCTGATGTTCCTGCAGTGCCACCAGGCTGGTTTCCATCCTGTCCTCACCAAGCACCTCTGAGCTATCCCAGTGGGTTCATGAAGATGAATTTAGGGGGCATTTAATCCAAGAATGGAAAAGCTGTGCATGGAAAGGGCATAGTATGAGCTGGCAGCTTTGCAGGTCACTATTAGCAGTGCAGGGTTCTGCCTTATTTCATGACTTAAAAGGAAAGATTTATTGACAAAGGGTGCATTGGGTAATTAAACAGAAAATCAAACCAAGATGCTGTTTACCAGCAGGGCTAGCACAGTCCAGTGGGTTAATACAATCATTTCTGCAGTCCTTTGAAAGGGGAGACTGGGAAATGGGAGCATCCAACTGTTTCCTTGTGATTAAGGGAGCAGCATTCCCAAGTCATGGAGAGGCTGAAAAAATCTGTATTCTCTGGGTAAGTAGAGAATCTCATCATATACATGAAATGGGGGTAATTGCTTTAAAATGAAAGAGGGGAAATTTAGATCAGTAACAAGGAGGGATGGTGAAATATCAGGATAATAACTGGAAGCAGAACCAAACCCATCCCAGAATACCACAACAAGAAGGATTGCTACCATACCCTGTTGTATTAATGCTACAATTATAACACGACCATAGCAATATATACTCAAATATTTAACTGATGTAGCTCTTGCAGTTACATATTAAAGGCTCATATAATGTGGGGCCTGATGGTTTTCCAGATGAGATCAATGCAGTCAAACTGAGATCACCTGAAGGATACACCGATCAATCACAATTAAAAGATCAGCTAAGGGGGGTATGCACAGCCACCTTACAGTGCTTATGTGATCTGGGCTGAGCTCAGGGGGTCATGGGGACTCTTTTGTGGTTGGTGGTCTCCATTCCTGCCTTATAGCAGGGAGCACATGGCTTAGCTGGGACACGTGACCCACAAAACTATTTCGCCTGCTTCTCTTCCTCCTCTGAAAAACATGCAATGGGTAAGCACAGGGGAAAAACCAACCACAGTTATGTTGTGCCCTGAGGCAAACAGCTCTTGTTTATCCCTGTATCTCCAAAGGAAGTGAGACATGCTTACAATCAGCAGGGAAAAGAACAAGCTGAAGGTCCAGTGGGTGCTGGTCCACTCCAACAGGGTGGAGCCACCGTACCAGGGCATCCCTGCTGAATGTGACTTTGTCCCTTCCCTCATCACCCAGAAATGTTTGGCAACACCCCCGTGTCCTTGCTGGCTTGTCATTCATGCTCTTTGCCCCCTGTTGTGTTTATCATGGTGCCCTACACCGTGTCTGCTTAATGATTTACTGTTTCATCTGCTCTTATCACTTCCCAGAGGACCTGGTTTTCCTTGGTTTATAGCTAATGCACCCAACCACCAGGAAAGGCATCTGGAGGATGGTAAGGAGTCTGAGAGCCCGATTAGGCTTTCACCTCCTTCTTCTCACACTACTCTGGTTGCCACAAGCTCTCTCTTTTTAGCCACAGCCTGGGCCACTTTACTATTCCAAATATTCGGTTTCCTGAGGGATTTTTTTTTGCTTTGGTTTGGTTTGGTTTTTTGGTTGGTTTTTTTTTTTTTTTTAGTCCATTGATAGTGTATCAGTCAAAGCATCATTTCCATTTTCCCCAGCTAGGAAATCACAGTCTAAAGTTCACCAGTGGGCAGAGCTGACAGCCATCACCCCTACAATTAACTTTGCCCTTCAACCTGTATGAATCAGGCAGTTCAGACACACCAGAGATGGTTTGCTCACTGTACCTGTCCTTGGCTCTCAGAGCATATGTGGGTGACAGGGATGGTCCCCAGGGAAAGGCTGACTCAGGGAAGAGGCCAAATGTCTTGACTTGTGGTGAAACCACCCAAGCTGAGCTCAGGCTAAGGTGAGGAATGCCACTGAGATGTGTATCTGGAAATAATAAAGCTAGCCTTCCGGAGGGGCTCTTGTGTTGAATCTGCAGCTGCAGGAGTGCATCAAATCCAGACCTACAGACTGACAGCAGCTGAGGTACTGTGCTCAAAAAACCATCCTCAGTCAGCCTCTTCCTTGTCCTGCATGTCCTCTGTGTGTCTCCCTGAATACATAACCCACTGCCCAAACCCAATGGGGATGGCAGTGAGTGAGCTATCTCTGACAAGGAGTGAGCCATCTCTGCCTCTGAGGACAGAGAGATGGCAGGACACACCCAAAAGGTATCAGGACAGGCATCACTGAGTGTGATAAGCTCTCCTGTACCCTGTGCTGCCTCACTCATTACCAGCACTGTCTTATTTGTCTGCACAGGCACTTACAATCATAGCAGCACTTCCATTAGCTCCCACAGGAGCTGAATCTCTAATGCATTAATGTCAGGCTAAAACCCCACTCTGAACCATTTCATCTCATTATTGTCGGGCTCTCTTTTCCCTCTGTGTCTGTCCGCACCAGGGAGTGTTACAGTGACACTGAACAATCATCTTCCTCATAGTGGTGAGCTCAGCTGCTGCTGGAAAAGCAGGAAAGCAACATTTCTGCCTCTAAAGGATCCTTAAGGCGTTTGGACTTAGGTTAAAAAATCATCATCATTGGACACTATGAGGCTCAATTGCCAGGAAGTGTCTGAAGGACCATCAGGTACTGCAGCGGCTGATGCAGTGGCTGCAGACAGAGAACACAAACTGAGATAATCCAACCTCCTGAAATGAGAAAGTTCAACATGAAAGTTCAAACAGAGATGAAAGCTTTACATTCAGGATGCTGGACTAGAGGTCTATTTAATAGACACAATGGATCCATCTGGAAAGAGACACTGAGGGAGGGAGATAGAAAAATTGATGATGGAGAGGTTATACAGCTCTCTGCTTCCCCTTCCTTATGCTGTCTCCATTTGTCTCCTGTTTTATAAGCCCCTGGTTTGGATTCTCCACCCCTATTCTTGCTCTAAGCCCTGTCATCAGGGAAGCAGCAAGAAGCTACATCCCAGCAAAGAAAGCTGAGAAATAAAATAAATTAGTCAAGGCCTAATTACAGAGGCTCAGAACAGGCACTGTCATTCCTTTGTGACCTGCATTTCTTTATTTGTGATTTTAAGACAGTGAGGTCTGACTTTAAAAATTACCTGTTGGGAGGAATGCACTTTACCATCTCCAAAGCCATTTTTCTTTGCCTCTATGTGATGGTAAAGATATTAAAGTGCTTTCTAAAGGAGTGGATGCCATCTGTGCCCTGAACTGCCTCCCTTGCTCCTTGATGTGTGATGGGACAGCCCTGACTCCAATAACCCCTCTCAGGTACCAACACAAAATAAGCTCAAAATAAGCTCAAACCCAGCATTATCACCATCAAAAATGCAACAAAAATCGGTATTTATAGAATCCTAGAATCACAGAACAGTTTAGGTTGTGGGGAGTTTCAAGATAATACAGTTCCACCCCCTGCCATGGGCAGGGGCACTTTCTACTAGCCAAGGTTGCTCCAAGTTCCATCCAACCTGGCCTTGAACTCTTCCAGGGCTGGGAGAGCCACAATTTTGCAGGACTCCACAACTTCTCTGGGCATTTTCCAAAGAGGAGATGAATGCTTGTCTTCAAATTGTTCCAATTGCCCCAGAATGTGACACTTTTAAGCACTGTGTTAAGCACTGTGTGTCTTCAACCTCCAAGGAAAACTATACAAGACAAAGGATAAAAACCATTTCCATTGCAATATATACCCAAAATACCCATAAAACACATAACCCTAAGCCTGCTAAGTTTTTCTGTGGGTACCCCAGAGCTGTGGTCCCCAAAATCCCCCTCCACAAGCACCTCGAGCCTTGGCTGTCACAACCAGTCCTGCCAAGGTGAAGGGTTGGTAATGTTTTAATGATAAGCTGGTAGGAAGAATGGAAAAAGGAAGGAAAAAACCTTTCTCTGCAGCACAGGTGGCCCTGCCCACAGCAAGGGAGATGGCATGCGATGAGCTTTAAGGTCCCTTCCAACCCAAACCATTCTGGAACTCTACAAATCCAAACTGTGAGGTTTTAGGCACTGGAAGCGACTTTTCTGGGCATTGCTGTGGGTAGAAGAGTTTTTGGTGGGGAGGGAGTTTTTGGTTCAGTGCACACAGCAGCAATTTCAGTTTGGCTGTGAGGCACAGGGTTTGCATTTAATTTGGCTGGGAGTGGTGCAGGGAGCCAGCAAGGGCTCCTTGCAGAGTGGCAAGGGGGTTTTGGGGCTCTGCTGGCCCCAGGCTGCCCTGCTCTCACCTCTGCCTGCTTTGGGGCCCCACGTATCGTGTTTATTTTTCAACTTCCTCCTTGGAAAAAGTTGCTGCGGGTTTGCTGGGCTGTCCCATCGGCTCCCAGCCCAGCAGGGACAGCAGCCAGTCCCCTGTGAGCCCCTGCACGGGGACCTCAGGGCAGGGCAACCCCCGGCGGGCTGAGAACACTTCAATCCCTCCCAAACTGGCTTTCCTAAGGGAAGCAGTGGTACACTCACCCTGATCCCTCTCTTCCCTCCTCATGGCATTAAACGGTCCATGAAGGGCAGGCAGGGGATCCAGGGGATCCCTTCCCATCCCACGGTGTGGAGTGACCCCCCCTGCCCCTGGCAGCCCCTGGCAGCAGA
The DNA here is from genome assembly GCF_047830755.1 of Zonotrichia albicollis. Classification (NCBI taxonomy): domain Eukaryota; kingdom Metazoa; phylum Chordata; class Aves; order Passeriformes; family Passerellidae; genus Zonotrichia; species Zonotrichia albicollis. The sequence continues at coordinate 7,812,115 of NC_133845.1, read as the reverse complement.
GCCTTACCTGTCCTGGTGATCCTGGTGCTGCACCTCCTCCCAGGTGATCTGTGCTCCTCCCCTGCCCGTGGCACCCGCCTCGCCTGCCTCCTCCCTGCCTCCAAACCCCAGCTGGGAGGGAAAGGTGACCTGGGCACAGGAATACCCCACTCCTGGGCACACCAGGTGCTTTAATTTGCAGTTTTCTCCCACAAAGGCAATCCATGATTTGCTGAATTCTGGCTGTCTCAAGGCCTTTCTTCTCCAGATCTTAATTTTCTCAGATTTTGTATAATGATGACATTTCCTTCAGTCAGAGTTCCCCATTTCCCCCCTCATGCAGGATAGGATACAGGGGAGCTGTGTGGGGCATTACCCCCCCCACCCCCACTCCCAGGTGCCTGCACCCCTCATCCCTAAAACACTACATTAATTATTAACTGGATTAACTCCTTCAAAGCACTTTATTTTCCATTTTCCATGCTTCCCAGGTTTGATGGATGCCTCTCCCAGGATACCCACTCCTAACCCATATTTCAACTCCAAATGCAATTTTCTGACCAAGCCTCCTATAAAGCTGAGTTTATCCTTAATAATACTTTCCACTTTCATCTCCAGTCCTGCAAGTGCTTTACAAATGTTAAGTAATTAACCCTCATGACACCCTTGGGAGGGAGAGAAGCGTTATTATGGCTATTTGTAAAGGAAGCTCTGACAGGGCCTTCTGTGCTCCAGCCCTGGGTTTTACTCACTTTTAGGGAGCAGTGCAGCTACTTACAGCGTTGAGAGCAACTACACCTGCCACAGGGAATTTGTAGTAAGAAAGCTGGATTTTAATTGTTTTTAATATATCCACCCTGATTTATAAATGACTTGAGGTTTAGAAGAGCTGTCTGCCAACCCTTTTTCTTTTATTATTATACTACTATTTTGATTCATTGACATAAAATCTATTCCCTCTCCTTGTTCCACAGTGTTGTTTAAACAGATGAGTTCTTAAATAATAAATAATTATCAATTAATCCATCTTTCTCACCACCCAGAGAGATAAGTGCTGCTGGAAGGGAGGAAGCATCCCACAGTCATCCTCTCCTTTATCAGTGATGGGGTTGGATACCCAAACCCTCTCTGTTTTTCTGGTGGGAGAATTTAAATTTTTTAGAGACAAAAGCCAAGCTGCAGGTATTTTTTATCTCTTCATTAAATTGTTTCACAAATGTCCCAGGAGCCTGATGACATTTTGCGTCCCACAAACTCTGGAATAAATCAGAATTAATTGAGGGGTTTACACTCACCCTGCTCCAGGCACATAGAAGGATTTACTAGAAATTTACCAAATTTACCCAGAAAACTACCTCCAAAACTGAGGAATAAAGAGAAGGAAAACAACTCTTGAGATGGAGGGCCCGGGAAAAATGAAAAATTATTGCTACAAGTGGTTCAAGTTACTACAAGTTCATGAAAAAACCCGAAGACATGTCCAAAAATACCAATGAAACCCAAAAAAATGCCACTGCAAAGTCTTAGTCATGAGTGATGAAGTTGCTGTAGCTGTTACATAAGACTGAATTTAGCTAAAAATGAAACTTTTAGTTAAATGTGATTCTGAAATGGGAGCCTGTTCCCACCCAAAGCTCTGCTGAGTCATGTTGGTGTTTCTTGGCTACCAGGAAATTTGCACCTTCAAATATTTGCAGAACAAAATGATGGGTGTGTAGGGGGGTGGATCTTACTCTAAGGAAACAAATAACCTCTCTGGGAGTATTTATTGTAGAAAAGACCCTCCCTGATCTGGGGTTATGCAGAACATCTCGTTTCCAAGTGTCCTGAGAAGACACACCAAAACCTGATGTCATCTCCACCTTATATCCATTCCTTCCTAGAGCTCAGCCACTCTTAAAACCTTCACAGTTCCTTAGACAGCCTTGAAACCACATGTAAAGGCTGTAAATTCTTCAGACATGTCCAGTTTAGGCTCTCTGTCCACAGGCACTGGGCTGCCACTGGAGGTGGGCATTCTGGCCAGCACAGCACATCCAGCCTAAAAAACCTGTCCTGATCAGCAACTTGTCTGAATCTTGCTTTCCCATGAAATCAGTCCTGAAAAAATTTCAGAATTCCTTTTTTAGGAATTTTTGAGGCCTCAAAAAAGCTCTTCTGTGTTCTGCTGATCTCTAATTTTCCACCTCCTGATGTCTATTTTCTCTCTGCTTATCTCACACAGAGCTGCAGCTCCTAAACATATCCACAGGAGATATGGCAGATATGGCACCCTGGTGTTCACCCTGATGTGAACATCTCTTCACATCAATACGCAAATGTAGGAATGACCAAGAAAACAGGAGTTTGCTTCTCTGGGAATCATCTCAGAATGCTGTCTGGTTAGACAGTACCTGCAGTCTCCATGGATGCAGCTTGGGTTGCAGGCAGGTGCATGCCGTGGAAGTGATTGTCAGAGAGAGCTCAGAACTAACAGCTCAGAGAAATGGGGCAAATGATGGAGTGTCAGAGCCAGGAAATTAGTTACTGCATTTTCCTGTGTTGGCAGAGGGGTCGGGGGAAAGAGTCATTTGCCATGTGGCCACATATCTGGAGAGAGGAGCTGCATAGGCTGCCTGCAGTTTTAAGAGGCAGGAAAATGCGAAAGCAAGCTGGCACACTGGCCACACACAGACATTTGTCTGGTCCCTTGCTGGAACAGTGATGTATTTTCCAATCAAAATGATGATGTCTTGTTTTCCTTCTCCTCCTCCTGCACCCACAAAGCTTGCCTGTGTAATGAAGGCAAAAGGTTTTGCACTTAGATGCTCCCATTTCTAAGTGAGCCACCTCCTGGTGGCACCTCCCTAAGCCCTCCTGGTACCCAGGGAATGATCCCTCACAGCATCCTCCCATCTCAGTTTTGTTTGTCACCTGAGTGCTCACCCATTGTGTGCAACCCAGAATTCCAGTGGTGCTGAAGTGCCTTGGAACAGGGGAAGGGGCAGAAACAGAGACCTGCAGCTGCTCCACAGTACCATCACCTAAATTTATTCCTCTTTTTGCGCCACTTCTGTCCACACATAGAGAAAGATGTGGAGTGTAAAGTGCCCTGGGAGATGACAAGGGACCCACCAGACTCTCCCCAAAATGTGACCTAATTCTTGCAAATGCTCTGTTCTCATGCAAAGAGGTTGAGGAAGGAGTTGGCCAGATGACAAAAGGAGGAGGTGAATAAATCCAATATGGCACAACTGCAGCTGTGGAGAGCAAGCAGCACCCGTGCACAGCCAGGAGGAAAAGGGGCAGAACGGGGCAGGAAAGGTGATGTAAGCAAAGATAACCCCAGAAATGTCTCTGTTACAGCCCTGTGATGGGAGCCCAGCTAGGTAAGAACAGGCGAGAATGAAATAAAAGCAGGGAGGGCTCAGCCCTGATGTGATTCCAACTGCATCAGTCCCAGCTGTATGCCAGAATTGAAGCATGCTTGGACATGGCAAAAGCATTAATAAGGGACAGAAAAGGAAATTTGTGTAGCCAGCTGAAAGAAGAGGATGAGAAAGAGAAGGCAGAGCATGAGAAAAGTGGCAACAGAGAGGGAGCTTCAGGGAGAGGTGGTGAAGGTTAAAGATGAAAACAACAGCACCTAAAAAGAAGCACAAAGTGGCCAACCTGTGGGAAATTTTAACAGGATAAAAAAATAACTCACAGCTGATGAGCAGTTAAAAAAAATAAATGGGAACACAAGGAAATGTGCCCTTAAAACACCTCAGATGGAGAGTGACCCATCCAGAAGAGGTGCAGGGGAGCTGGGCAACCCTCAGGGCTGCTCCATCAACATTGTCCCTGGGAGCCAGACAAAATTAAATCTTCACATCCTGGGAGGTTTGATTTGGGGACTTTTGCCCTCCATCCAGCTGCCATTCAGCAATGATGGAGCAAGGGCACATCTCGGTGGCAGAGGGAGGAATATCACCTCCCCAGCCAGGCTTGGCCTTGCTACTCATACCCAGATCACCTAATAAAACAAGAGGAATTTGGGCAGAGGAATTCGTTCATCTTCAACACCTGGAGCTGGAAGAAATGTCTCTGATCTTCACATCCTGGGAGGTTTGATTTGGGGACTTTTGCCCTCCATCCAGCTGCCATTCAGCAATGATGGAGCAAGGGCACATCTCGGTGGCAGAGGGAGGAATATCACCTCCCCAGCCAGGCTTGGCCTTGCTACTCATACCCAGATCACCTAATAAAACAAGAGGAATTTGGGCAGAGGAATTCGTTCATCTTCAACACCTGGAGCTGGAAGAAATGTCTCTGAGTGCCAGTGAGATTACTGGGGATATAAAGCTGTGAGGAGCCAGAAGGTTCAGATGTGGTGGGTAATTTCATCTGAAAAGAGAGAAAATCAGTTCATCATTTTGACATGTTAACACCGAGCCCTTTGCTTTTGAAATTAGAATTGGGAAGTGTCATTCACACTGATATTTCATTGTTTTCTTTCTTGTAGTCATCATCTTTACAATCTTCTCCCCTCTTATCCTTCTCTCCAGCACTCCTGCTCCAACTATATTTCCCAAGTAAACATTTATCATTTCTGCTACATTTCATTTAATTTTCAATCTTAAAAGTTGAACCACCATAAAAAGATACCACGGAAAACTATACCTAGGGTCAGGGAAGAAAAGCAAGTTCAAACCCCAGCATTTATTGACCTTTAAGCAATGGAAACACGACTCTGATAGGGTGCAAACCAGCATCTCCCCCACTCTCTGCAGAAGCAACTTTGGATGTCAAAGCAATCTACCCTTCTCTGTAAATTCATCCCCACAGAGGAGGATGCTTTGGGAAGCAGTTGCTGAAGTTTTTGGGAGCAGCCTTCACACCCGAGAGCTGGCACTGGGGATTTGTATTGTTAAACGGCTGGAGAGAGGAGGGCACTGGGGCTGGAAGGGTTAATTGTGGATGGCGGGATGCGGGATGCCTCCCCAGCCTCGGGGACCAGACGCGTCCCGGATGTGCAGAACGGAGCCCCGGGGATGTTTGGGAACACTAGGTGGTGCTGAGGGCTCACGGAACGGATCCCGTTCTGTCGCAGAGGGATGCTCCGGGGTGCGAGGGTGAAGGCCTGGGCGGGGAAAGGGCAGGGGCTGCAACCCCTTTTGGGGGTTGGCTGGGAGCCCAGGTGTGAGAAGCTCCTTGGGTGACTTTGCCACACCCCTCCCTCTCCAAAGGCACTTGGCCAGCAGCTGGACAGCTGCCCTGGTTTCAGGAAAGCCAGCTCTGTCCCAGTTTCTTCTCCCTGTTTCCCGGGGTTATACCCGACATCACATCCCTGGTTTGCCATCAGGAAAACTGCGGCAAAAGGAGAGGCATTACTCAAGGCGATTCCCAACCCACCCGGCCGCATCTCTTTTCCAGAAAGGAGGTAGAATTGCCTTTTGGGGAGCCCTGAAACAAACATAAAGGGTTCAAACCATCCTTTAAAAATTAAGGGTTGTGACAAAATGCCAGTTTTCACCATGGATCTCTTGGCTGCTGCAGATTTTCTGTGCATAGATGAGTTTTCAAGCGCACGGTGAGAAACAAGGCGCAGTTAATTAGGGTGAAACCCACTTAGGGCTGCCGCCTTCTCCCCCTTCACGTCCATTCCTCCTCCGCGGGTTCCGGTTACGCCGCGGGTCCATAAACAGCGTCTGAAATAATTGTGCAGTTGTCACAGCCGGGCAGGGGAGGGGGAACTATTTTAAAACGCCCGGCTTAGCCCAAAGGGCCGAGGGGATTGCGGCACGGCCCAGCTGTCCCCGCCGGGCGCGGGCGGCACTTCAAAGTGCCGGGCGGGATGTGACAGCGCCAGGCTGTCCGGGCCACCCCGCCGGGGAAAGGAGCCAGGCCGGCCCGGGACCGGCTAATGGTGTTTTGACATGTTTCAGGAGCAATGGCTGGGATTCGGGAGATGTGGGGAGCAGCTGGAAGAGACCTGGGGATGATGGAGGGAGAAGGGGTGGGAGGTGGGGGAGGCAGGAGGGGAGTGGGGAGGGGGATGCAGACGTGGTGGGGTTGTACATTTCTTTTGACTTCGGAAACTGGGGGGGGGAGAAGCAAAGCAGGGAGTGCTGCAGTGCCTGAGCTCCGGTGCTGCAAGTCCTAAACTGGGGAAACAGAGAAATACAGGCTTCAAATTGTAAGAGAGAAGATTAGATTGGCTATTAGGAAGAAATTTTTCCTGTGAGTGTGGTGAGGCCACGGCACAGGTTGTCCAGAGGAGCTGTGGCTACTCCATCCCTGGAAGGTCTTGGAGCATCCTGGGATGCTGGTGGAAGCATGCAGGTGTCCCTGCTGGTGGAAGGTGCCACTGTCCAGGGGAGACAGCTGGAACATGATCTCTAAGGTCCCTTCCAACCCAAACTATTCATTTTAGGATTCTATTGTAGAACCCAAAGGGAAGCACATCTCATCAAAATATTTCTTTTTGTCCTGCACCACTTCTGACAGTGACACAGCTCTGCTCACCAGGGCAGAGCTCAGAGTCTGGAAGAAGAGAGGAACATCAACAACTCACAGTCCCATGGGATAACCAAGCTTTGGCCATGCCACGGCCATCCAGGCAGAGCTTCCCCATAGCTCCAGGAAAAGAGATAAAACTTTGATGATGCCTCTAATGTAAGAGCTGATCATTAGAGAATTATCAGGGCCCAACCTGCCATTCCATCTGGTTAGTGAAGGGCTTTATGGCTGAGAAGACAAGGATTCTGTTGTCATCTTGGCCTCTTCTTGCTCTGCTGCTCTGCCTTCATGTGAGCAGCACGGTCCTCCCAGAGTCAGCATGGTCACTGAGAGATCAATCACAGAACCAGAGAATGGTTTGGTTCAGGAGGGGCCTTAAAGATCATCTAATTTCCCTCCCTGCCCTGGACAGAGACACCTTCCACTAGACTGGGTTGCTCAAGGCCAAATGCAAACTTGGGTGCTTCCAGGCATGGGGCATCAGCCTGCTAAAAAGGGGATGCTCAGCTGGGGCAACTCTTCCAGATCTATCACCCAGCTCCCTATTTTCCATGACTTCTCTGCAAGCCTCTTCTTCAGACAGGCTGAAGACTCAGATCCCCTGCAATGTGAACTCTGAGGATTCCCAGAGCCAGGCAAGAGCCATCTTTCAGCAGCTGTGATCCATTTATAAGGTGGGTTTGAACACTTCTGACTGGGGGATGGAGGCAGAGGGGGCAGACAAAGGTGGGGGGAAAATGGTGTTAATTACCAGTCCATTAGTATGACGTGAAGCTGCCCCGGTCCGTCACCTCATCCCCGTGAGCTGCGATTTGCCCGGTTTTCGGCTTTCATTCCGGGATCCCAGCGGGACCCTCGTTTCTCGCATGGCCGTAGGGACGGCAGCTGCCGCCGATCGCTCCTGTCAGAAGGGACCGCCGGCGCTGCAGAAACCATTTCGGCAGCATTTGTCGCAGCAGCCTCTGCTAATCTTCTCTCTTTCATTGGTAATTATGCTCCGCTCCGGCGCTGAGGCGGCGGGGCCGCGGTGCAGGCCGGGAGCAGCGCGGCCGCTCGGGGCTGGGCCGGGATGAAAAGGCCGGGGGCGGCAACGGGACCGCGGCTTCAAACGGGCCGGGCTCCTCCGGACGCGATTGAAGTGGGCCGAGGGCCGGGGCCGGCACGACCAAGAATAATTGAACAAATAGTGCATCTGGTGACCCAACAGCTGTAGGTAACAGGCGATTTCCAGAGGATTAGGGGGAGCTGTGAAAGAGAGGTCCCATGGGAAGCCTAAAACCCTCATCTTGAATTTAACTGGCCAAGAGCACGTTGGAGCCTTTGACTTACTTTTTACACAAACTTCTTCCCTCATGCCACCCCCTTTTTATCCAAACTATTCCGCAAACCAGGACATTTAAGTTGTTGAAGCACAAGGCAGGAAAAATGGGGTCCATGGCAACAAGATGAATTAACAAGTGGTAGTTGATTCCTAAATGGGGTTTTCCTATTTTATTTTGATCTAAGCCTGGCAGTAGCATTATAATTTTTGCCCAGAATTTCCACTTAGAGTGGTCATAGCAGCCATAGTGAGATGTTTTGTCAAACAAAGCTGAACCCTGACATGAAGCTGGGTTGTGCTTTACCTCACAGCCACTTCACATTGAAGCCTTCTCTTTCTCTGCCATGGCACAAACATCCAAAACAAACACTCTACACCCAGCTGTTGCTTCCCCCAGGGTAAGTCAGAGCAGGTTTAATCCCTAACCCCTCTGCTTTTGATTGCATGTGAATAGATACAGTGAGAGATGAAGATAAGGCACGATGGGAGTTGGGAGTGGGTTGCAGCTCAGCTATGGAAACTGCTTCTACGTCCTGTCCCACGGAGTGCTCCAACCTCAGCCTGAAGGATCATGTCTGGGAGAGATCATTCCAACTGTGCCTCACATTACCCTCTCCAAAGGCAGAGGCCTCATTGGCTCTGAACCAGACCCTCCTAAACCTGTCTGAAAGACTTCTGGTTCTGACTTGGACCAGGATTATGGATTTTTCAGACACAGTTTGCAAGGTCAGAAGCCTTCAGTAGCCAGGTCTCACACTGCTCAGAGGTCAAGTGACAGAGACGTCGCTGTACAATTGAGGATTGCCCAGGGAAAGCCTCCAGCACACCTGGTGCCTACTCTCAATCCACCTGCACACCACCTCAAAACATCTGAATCCACTACAAACCTGTCTCAATCCACCAGCAGACAACCAGGGGAGTGAAACCCACAGAGCATCACCAAGGATGAGCTCACCATGGCCACACAGACCCAGGATGTGCTGCTGGCTTAACCTCTCTCTCTCTCTCCCTTTGCTGCAGTCAAGACAACCAGTTTTGATTAAAGAACTCATTTTCAAACAGCAATGAGATGAAACCCCATTTACCAGCCAGAGGCAAACTCTTGCCACTCACATGGCACAGCACACTCTCCAAATCCAACGCCAAAATCAAATACATGCATTCATCCCAAAACAACCCAAATTTGAGGTTCTCCCCATTTCCTCCCTTTGCCTAAACCACACCATATTTAACAGTGAGGATATGATGGTGTCAGTAGGTGACAGCAGGTTCCCTCCAAGCCCTCATCTGCAGGAGACAAGAGGACAGAACTGTGAGAAGTGCTCAGTGGCATCCCCTCGTCCTTTCCCACCACTCCAGACTATTTGGATGAAGACACGGGAGTAGAGTTAATGGCCTAAGCACTATTTTTAGAAAAGTAGTCCTCTGTTGGGTATGTACTTGGCAATCCTCAGAGCTGCATCACCAGCAAGGAAACCTTTGGGGATTGGCTTTGCCTAACTCCAGTTGCTCAGCAAGAAAATAAATTTTCAAGCCCGAGCCTTGCTAGTACAAAACTATTTTTTACTGCCTTTTTGCCAGAGCATTATTCAGGCTAGTTTTTAATTCATAGGCAGTGAGAGCTCCCTGTAAAATTACATCAATTTCTAATGCTTTTAATTGTAGAGGGAAAAATTATGACAAATTCTGGAGAAGAGATTTGCTTGGGGTTATTAAACCCAGAGCTCTGCAGGCAGATTTCAGTTTAGGGAGGCTGTAAAACACTGACTGCTGAAAACTGCAGTTTACCAGAAAAAGGAAAAAACAGCATTGTTCATGCCATACTTCTCAAAGATGCACAGACCAAAATTGTCCCTTTTCTTGGTGCTCAGCGAATCTGCAGTTTCCACTGGGTCTCAGCATGGAAGTCAAAGGGGTGAGTGTGGAGGGGCTGAAGATCCTCAGAGCCTTGGATGTCACCCAGCACTAAACCCATTCTTGTCAACTTCTATGTTTGGTGAATGGGGGTGATTTCTAGAGAAAGCCAAGTTCAAGGCAGTTCTAGCAGGCTTCATTACATAAACCACAGTTCAAGTGGAAAAAGAGGGTAAAAACCTCCACTTTTAAATTACGGGCTGACAATAGCTTAAAGATAAGTCTCATTTGTTAGATTATTTTTTTTTTCCAAGTACCATTCAAACATTCCATTCACTGCAGAGACCTTAAATTGAATCTCAGCCCTAGAAAATGCATTACTTACTGCTGAATTGATGTCACTGCCAAAGAATTTTCTCTCGGCTTAAGCTGTCTGCAGCAACACGCCAGTGGCATGTTCAAGATCTTTCCCTATTTGTAGAGCAAAATTCCTTGTGTTGGTTCCTCACTTTCCCCCCTTTCCCCACATTTTAATTGAATTCCTTTGTGAGGGTGGGATGTGCTGAGAGTGCTGAAGGAAGCAGTGGTTCCCTGCAGATTTCCGTGGCTGATACAAATGGGAGAGGTTTATGGAATGGTTTGGGTTGGAAGTGACCATGGGCAGGGACACCTTCCACTAACCCAGGCTGCTCCAAGCCCCATCCAACCAAGGCCCTGGCCCTGGACACTGCCAGGGATCCAGGGGCAGCCACAGCTGCTCTGGGCACCCTGTGCCAGGGCCTGCCCACCCTCACAGGGAAGGATTTCTTTCTCATATTCAACATAAACTTGTGCTCTTTGGTTTGAAACCATTCCCCCTTGTCCTGTCAATCCAGGCCCTTGTCAAAAGACCACACAGACTGAAATAATTTGAAGGTTTCACTTTAAAACACCCTTAGCTTTGCTTGAGCTTCAGTAGAAATGAAGCACCCTCATTAGTTCATAAGCCCAAATCTTAATTTCTTTGTTTCTCGCTATGGATTTTTCCTGTCTCCCCATTCTGGTACCCAAACCTCAGCAGGGTTCCCTCTTACCTTCCCCCTTCATCTTCTGCCAAAAGACAGCCTGGGCTCTACGCACTACTACTTTTTCCTTGGCCCTTGAGACTCATTATGCACTTTTCTTCTTGACAGTGCTTTCAAATCAGGGCTTTTCCACATTTCCACCCCAGTTATTCTTTTCTATGGCTGTAATAGCTTTCCTTTTTCCCCCTTTTGTGCCAAGTGAGCAAAGAACTGCTTTTCATCATTTGAAAACAGAACTGGTTTAATTTTTTGAGCATTGGCTTCATCCAAACACCTTTTTTTTTTTGGAAAAAAAAAAGTATGAAAAAAATTCAGCAGATATTCATCTGGAACTTTATGCTACCAAAATTGCCAGAAAGGAAAAATTGCCAAAACCCCACAATTTTTCTCCAGGGAATGAGGGAAGTACATGAACCCAGTGTGGGGGCCAGAACCTTTCTGATTAATAAAATTAATTAACTTCAATAAAAGGAGAAAAGGATGTCAAGAAACTTTTGGCCCAAGATATCCCACAAAGCCACTGAATTACCTTTATAGGAACTTTCAGTTTACTGAGATATGGAAAACACAAATTCCAGCCAAGCACAAACAGGGAAAGGAGCAGACTCAGGTTCCCCTTCCAGCCCCAGAGGTCTCCTCCATCACGTATGAGGAGTTTTCACTCTGGAAAGGGAGAAACCTGCCTGCCTACCCGTTTTTTTTTTTCAGCTCTTGCAGGAAAGGCAGCCTGTGGCTGACTCACATTTTAGTAGCTACTGCCACAGAGGGGTTTCACCTGGAGGTACTTGGAAACAACAAGGCCATTGACCATGTTCATCTCCCATCCCTTGAAACTATGCTGCCCTGGCTCAGAGAAAACCCTGGAAATCAACTAAAACAGCTGATATTCTGGGATTATTGCATATTTTCAGCCTAGTAGGAGACAGGGGGTTCTGTCACAATACTATCTAGTGTTTCTATAACATCCTTCTCACCCATCCCTCCTTGACTTTTAAAAGGACGCATCAAATCTGCCTTGACTTGGATAATTTTCCCAACCTCCCAAGCCACAAAGCCTTGTAGTTCATGACCATTAAACAGGGACAGCATGGAGAAATCCCCACAGGTGCCAAGGGAGAAGTTCTGAAGAGCAATTATACAAAACCCAGAAAGGTTTCAAATCCTAGGAAGTTAGTCAGATTTACCGTCACAGCAGTGTGTGAGCACCTGCTATCTATCCCTCAGTAAATATTGAAGTATCACATTGAATACAGGAAATGTGCTGAACCATTTCTATAGTGCCCTGGGCTATTTTTATGTGTTCATTTCCTGAAGCCACATCAATAAAAATGCACAGTAAGGGGGTCTCAACCTACTTTTGGTATCACAGCTTAAAGCCAGGGCTTTGCCAAACCCTTTCTTCTCATCTCCAAGGAGGACAAATGCAGCAAGCAAGCATTTTTGCCAAGCCTTTCACTCTCATCTTATTTCACAATCCCTCAGTCTCTCTCCTATCATCCTCTCTCCCTGCACGTACAATTGCTGGTGTCTTCCCAAACAGATGCACACCTGCAGGAAAAGTTGGCACCTCCTCTTTCCAAGCTGTCATAAAGTCAAATAGTTTATGAGTCTATTGATGACAGATAAATTAATTGCAGAAAGTATGAATGACTTAATATTTCGTGTGCTAATATCTTTTTTTTTTCCTTCTCTTAAATCCACATCATGTATATCTCAGGCTATTTGGGTCGTGTTCAGATTCCCATGTCTCACCAACTACTTAAGGTGGCAGAAGACACTCTGTGGCTTTTTAGCTCCTGGATTTGATGTTTTAAGCATGCAACACAACTTTTTTTGAAAGGTTCTTAATGAACTTTGCTCAGTCCAGGCTAAGGATGAAAGGAGCAGGGACTTTTGGGTAAGATTTTTGCTAGGTGAGAAAGCACTCCCAAATCTCATGCTTCTGAGCAGGTACCTGCTACCCTGCTTAACCTCAGGACTTGGGCTCTCTTTGTAGCCAGCAGATGGACAGGAGGTAATTCAAACTTCCCTGATCATCTTTGACCTCAGCAGTCTTTTTTTGGTGGCTACCAGGTTTTGGTTTACTCCCATCCCTAGGCAAGTCCTTGTGGACTCTGAGGCCACCCAAATCATGGATGTGGATGATATGGATAAGATGGTGTAAGCCCAGACTGGATCTGGCCACAACTGCCCTGTCATTCCTGCATGTATTGATGACTAACCCATTACTACCCAGATAGAGATCTCTAGTCAATATATTAGATCATTGCCTGATATTGATCCAACATGCCTCAATTATCTGCTTAGATTTAAACGAATTTCAGTGTGTGGATTGAGGACAATCATCTGTGCGTTTTGTGCAACAGAATATTGATGAGCAGTTAGAAAAACTGACATCTGAAGAATGAGTAAGATGGTGTTGCTCAGCTGAGAAAAGGGAAGCTAGAGAGGGAGGGCTAACTAAAGCCATGCAAAAATATGTAAGTGAGGTGGTGAAATAACCTCTATTGATTCTCAATAAGTTGAGTAAGAAATAAAGTGAAAATGTAACAAAAGAATTCAGACTGAACTTTGAGAAACTTCTAAGTATAATGAAAAACTAGGAGAGACTTAGAAATATGGAATTTGAAGAATTGATGGCTTTTAAGGATAAGATAGACAAAAGAGTCAAACATGGGGCAGGTAGGTTAGGTGGTATTTCAAGGCTGCTCTCCATCTCTGCTTCATAAATTGGCAATAAATCATTTGGCCACAGCACTGTCAATATTGGGACTGAGGTGGATATTTATAAGTAGACATGTTCTTAACTCGTCTGCCGATCTTGCACTGCTAAAGTCAATGGCAGATATTATAAAAGCAGCCCTTCTCTTTCCTTTGATCTGTCGTTAAAATAGGCAAACACAGCAACAGGAATGTTGCTGAGAAATAAGAACTAGGATGTTTATGTTGCCTCTGACCCCAAATCTTCAGTGGACTTTCGAATAAGTTCTGAAACTAAACACCCAGTGATGTATTTGGTCTGTGAATGTGATTCCTTACTCAAGCTGAGTGATGTCACCCTGCCAATAGGGACAGAAAAGTTATGAGCAGCCACAAATGAGACTGTTGCTCCTACACACCAGCACAAGATTGTTGACTCTGCAGTGCTACCCAAAGTGAACTCAGATCACTGCCAACTCTGTTACTGGTGGATTTCCCCTGAATTCTGCCACTGATTCCCATAGTCCTTGTCAAACCACTTCTCCACTTCCCAGACTGGAGGTGCATTATAAAGCTCAGCATAAGTCTTGGTTCAGGCAGCATTTTACCACCACCATTTGGGCTGAAAGGAATCTCATTGCTCTGCATTTGCAGCAGATTTTGCTCAGTGTGGTAACGCACTATGCGTGAATTCTACAGTTTTGTTGCAAAACTGTTAGTCGGGTCTGGGCTTTTCCAAGGGAATAATTGCTTAAATGGAGCAAGTTCCTCCTCACTTGCTATTTAGCCTTTGGGATGTCAACAGAAAACAAGACCCAGGTGGCAGAGGCCAAAGCGTGAGCCTAGAAAGCACAGCAAGGTATCTACCCCACTTCCAGAAAGGACAATTTGTTCTGGTAGAAATGTACTGATCTTAGGGGTCTTTGGGCTTAGGCTGGGGGAGTCTGGAGGGAAATAAGTGACCCTGCCTCTACAGCCATTCTACCTTAAAGAAAAATAAATAAAGAAAAGCTTTGAAATCTCATGAGAACAAAGCAAATGGAAGAGAATCTCAAGATATGTGCTGTAGACTACAGCTTTGCTATTAAAATTGACTCCTGAAAATTGCTGGAAAAGTGTTGGAGTGTATTTTGGGAGAGAGGGGAAAAAATTAATCTATAACCTCATGTTTCTGGAACCCATCCATCAGCCTGGGTGCCCTGTGGCTGTTTAAATTTTTTATCTGCCTTTCCAACAGGCATTTCACAATGTGGATTGTTTTGTGTGGGAAAGGCAGAGAGAACGAGGCTGTGCCTTGTCAAGGGCCCTCTCTGCTCTCTGGCTTGGATGGCACTGGTTCAGGTGAGGAGCAGATAACACCTCTCCAGCCACTTCGTCATCAACTGTCCCAACATGAAGACCTCATTAGGATGGAGACACAAAGAAGGACAATGATTAAATCAAGATGTAATTAGAAAGAGGCACTGTAGATTTACTGCTACTACTCTGCTTCTACTGTAAAATAGCAATAAAAGATTAAAAAATCCAAAGGCAAAGTATGAGTAATGAGAGAATGCAGTTACTTGTGCAAACATATGTAATTTCTGCTATGTTTTAACATATAAATATATCTGGGATGATCCTATGAATTCTGTGTCTCAGTAAAGTTTCCTAGATATGTTTTCCCACGAGGAATGATGCTGTGATCTCAGCTCCTACTAGCAAATGCTGCTGTCTCCATGCTATATGACATGCAGGATCACGATCTGAGTCTCTTGAGGACAAACAACTGAAGCAGGAGTAGCAGTGAGACGTAAGTGGTAAAACACAAAGTAATTCAGTAATCAAAAGTTCATGTAGCACAAGGTACTTGTCTCAGTTTCCAGAAAAATGTTCTCTTCCAATGTGTTACTATAGATTAATTCAAAGCTTTTGGCTTAATGCAGGAATTAAAATCTTTTCTTGCTGGTCTGAGTTAAGCAAGAAGCTGGTCTTGAAGCCAATCACATTTGCTTCTTGTTGCATATAGGTAAAACCTTATAAAATAAGGGCCTTGTTACCCTTGTGAAATCATGGTTCAGCCTGCTACTTTGGCTAAGTAGAAAAGGACTGTGGGACTCCAGCTGAACTGGAGGTAGAAAAACAAGTTATATAACCATTATGTGCTCACATTGTGGTTTATGGTGGTTGGTTGAATTTCATTTGTTATACTTAAATTGAATGTAACTGATAATGGGCTAACTGCTTTCAAAGGCCTGGGTCTCCTTTGCACCTGCCTGGGGACTCTGCATCACTCAGCTTCGTACAGCCTCTGGCTGTAGATCCAGTGTGCCCATATTATCCGCTCCCTGCTTGCTGGATTGAAAATCATCTGTGGTTCGGGGAGGGTCCATGTACTTAGGGAAAAATAATCTGCACTTTGGAGTTAAAAACGTGCAGTTTGTCTGACTTGTGCTGGCCAAGAAATACTTAGAAATACCATCAAGAAAACTGGTGGTACAAGCAACTCCATCATTTATACCCTGCTGGCCCAAACCTGATTCTCTGTTGTCTGAGTGCCCTGTTTGTAGGGAGGGAGTGGCGCACCCCAGGTGCCCAGTGCTGTTACTGCTCTTGCCCTCTTTGCTCTGTGAAAGGGCATCCATCTCCCTGACATTCCTGCTGCAGGATGAGAGCTGTGCTGGAATTCATCCTGTGAGACAGAGCCTGCCCCCCTGCTCTGCTGGCCCCATGAGACCCCACCTGCAGAGAGCTGCCTCCAGCTCCGGTGTCCCAGCATGGAAAGGACCTTGACCTGTTGGAGAGAGTCCAGAGAGGCCACAGAGATGCTCCAAGGCTGGAGCCCCTCTGCTCTGGAGTCAGGCTGGGAATCAGAGGTGGGGATGTTCACCTGGAGAAGAGAAGGTGTCAGGGAGATCTTAGAGCCCTTTCCAGTGCCTGAAGGGGATCCAAGAGAGCTGGAGAGGGACTTGGGACAAGGACCTGGAGTGCCAGGACAAGGGGGAATGGCTTCCCAGTGCCAGAGGGCAGGGATAGATGGGATATTAGGAAGGAATTCTTCCTTGAGAGGAAGGTGAGGCCCTGGCATAGGCTGCCCAGGGAAGCTGCGGCTGTCCCTGGATTCCTGGAAATGTCCAAGGCCAGGTTGGATGGGGCTTGGAGCAACCTGGGACAGTGGAAGGTGTTCCTGACCATGGCAGGGTTGGAATGTGATGAGCTTTAAGATCCCTTCCAACCCAAAATGGTTTGTGTTTCTGCCACCAGATCTGTGCTCTGAACCAGCCTCAACCCCTCCTGGTTCAGCTTTATAGAGATGTTTCAGGCTGAAGCTCTGCTTTAGGGATGAGGCTGATGAAAGTTTGCTGTGTGGGGTGACACAAAGCATCTTCAATGCCCAGTGCCTGCACTCTGTGATTCCTGTGGGGCTGGGGGACACTGGGACAATCTGGATGAATTTGTGGGTCTCAGGGGTGCTGGGCTTTGGACCTGATCTCTGTGAGGATTCAGTCTGGACACATACAGAGACAACTTGGAGCACGAATCTTTACCTTGTAACCTCCTTGCCCTCCCTGTCTTGCTCTTTCAGCTCAGACTTGAGCTGTGCCATGTGCCATGTGAGCCCACGTTTTCCACTTGATTTTACAGCCCATGGGGCTGTTTGTACAAGACTGGCTGGTAGGGATGTGAGCAGATTACAAATCAAAGGGAAGGAATTTGCTCCAGAAAAGCAATGGCAGCAGTGGCTCCCACCAAAACCTTCATCAAATGTAATTAAACAAAGCTTCCTATTAGGAAAATGCTTGTACTTGTTAGCTCCCCTAGGCTGATCTGGCTCTTGCTTCCCCATCATTAACTCTTTCAGGCTCAATCCATGCACAAGCAACCAGTGAATCCCCCTGGCAAAGCACAGTGAGCTGCTTTCCTCATCCCAGGCACCACAGCAAGCTCAGCCCTTCAGTCTCTCACAAGAAATGGGAATGACAGCACCAGCTAATGCAAGACCACAGGAGCCTGAAATAGCACCTTTCATCCCATTTTTACGTTCCATGACACTGGTAAAGCAACAGTAGAGATGGCAATTTCAGTCACCACTTCAAGACACAGGACATGGACATGGCTATGACGTGGGAGACACTGCACCCCAAGACTGTCTGCAGCCGATGGAAGGCAGCCAGGACATGAACTATTAGGTGCAAATGCCATATTTTCCAGCTTTCCAGCACTTAGTTTCTCCTTGCAGTTCCACGGTTTTCCCTGTTAAATGGGGGCAGTAGCTCATTGCTAAAGCAAGTTCTCCTCCTCCTTCCCAGGACCTGCATCCAGGGGATGCTCCAGGGGAAGGCAAAGACTTCGAGCAAAGCATTGCTATCGGGAGAGGGGCAGGGATGATTTATGAATGCCACCTGATGAAGGGGATGCTCAGCATCTGCCCATGGCTGAGAGAAAAAGTAAGAGAAAACACATCTCAAAGTCACGCTGCAGCAAACACCTGAGGGCTGTCAGAGACAGCACTGAGAGACCTCAAATGCTTCCCATTTCCCTCACCAACTTGCAAAATTTGTGTTAAAAAAGTTTGAAAGTTGAAGGACACAGAAGATCAAAGGGATGACAGTATTTACAAAGGAAGAACAGGGACCAGAGATGCTTTGGGGAGCAAACTGGGACCAAAGCAGCCCTGAATCATTGAAAAAATGTTGACAGGCAGTGAGAACAAGTCCTTTTTCCTCCCCAAATACCTTTTTTCTCTAAAAAATTAAATTAAGTGTGCTTATTGATAAGTAAATGCCACCTTCCTGCCACAGCTCCTTGCTGCTGCTGGGTCTGGCACGAGTTGCTGTCATGCAGGACTGAGGCTGAGAGTGGGAGAATTCAGCAGCAATGGGCTTTAAATGTGAAGGCCAAACAGGCCCCAGGTTCAAGCAAGGGCTTGTGAGGGGGGGTTTGTTGTGTGCCATGAGCGCACTGACCCTGACAATCCCTGGCAGGGGATCGGGGCCTGCGCTCCCTCAGAGCCCGTGGATCCTCCCTGGCTGTTTCCCAGGGAATGAGAGGAGGCCGCGGGTCAGGCCGTGGGGGCATGACCAGCCAAGAGAGCAGAAGCTAGCCCTTAATTCATTGCAGGTTTCTCTGGGATCTCTTAATCATTTCACCTCATCCACTTCTCTATTTTTGTTACTTTTTGTAAACTGGTGGTGCAAAAGAATTTTCTACCTCAGAACCATTTTGCCTTTCTGTGTGGTCTGGGGCAAACCATGTAACCTCTCTGTGACTCTGTTTACCAGCCACCACAGCAGTGAGCGCAGCATTTACCTCATCAGGGGTTGAGAGGCTTAATTATTCCAGACAGATGGATGCTGCATAAGTGCAAAGTGTTATGATGACTAAATCTTCCTGGAGGTGCCCCGAACATCTCTGATTAGTTTGTTTATCCCCCAGATTCTGCACCATGGGCATGACAAAGATTACAAGGAGCGTGTTTAAGCAGGGGCACTGCTGCCGTGCCAGATACCTCCAGGTCAGAGGGAAACAGATGATGGAAAACCAATTAATTTTTTGCAGCAAGAAAAACAGCTACAGGATGGGGAAACATTAATTATTTATTGAACTGCTCCCTTTGCAGGAAAAAAAAAAGAGTTTATACATACCTATATCTCTCTACATATAAAATAATCACTCATTGCACATAACAAGGTAATAACTTCAGTAATCTGAGCTCCTGTTTTGATGCTGTTCTTTTTTCAGAGGTCAATTAAAATAATGAGAACAAAAATACTTAGGAGCCTCAGGAGGAAAAAAACTAGCACAATAATGGCAGGGGCTTGAGTTATGGAATATTTAGCCCACAGTGCTTGGTTCTAGTCTCCCTGGTATGAAGTGCTGAACTTCTGTGTGTGTGTAAGTCAGTTCCTGGTAGCTGTGGATCTGCCCCAAGATACAGGTGAGATCCAAGTATCAGAGGTGGTGAAGAGCCATGGCAACTTAGCAAGTCAGCTGCCAGGTGGACACTGGCCATGAACACCTCACTATCCCAGAGATGGGATGCAAACACTGGATTAAATGGATTTGCTGCAGCCACATTCTTGCTGGTGATCCTGGAATTCCAGAGTGGTTTGGTTTGGAAGGGACCTTAAAGATTGTCTTGTTTCAACTCACTCATGGTCAGGGACACCTTCCACTATCCCAGGTTGCTCCAAGCCCCATCCAACCTGGCCTTGGACATTTCCAGGAATCCAGGGGCAGCTGCAGCTTCCCTGGGCAGCCTGTGCCAGGGCCTCACCTTCCTCACAAGGAAGAATTCCTTCTCAATATCCCATCTATCCCTGCCCTCTGGCATTGGGAAGCCATTCCCCTTGTCCTGGCACTCCAGGTCCTTGTCCCAAGTCCCTCTCCAGCTCTCTTGGATCCCCTTCAGGCACTGGAAAGGGCTCTAAGTCTTCTCAGACTGAACCTTGGTACTTCAGCACTGCTATAGCTTAACCACCTCTGATTCCCTGCCTGGATGTACCTTTAGATGCCACTGGTGCCTTCTACAGAACCTGGGTGGAGCACCTCGTGCTGTGGTTCACAGGGTGCCCAGAGGAGCTGTGGCTGCCCCATCCCTGGAAGTGTCCAAAGCCAGGTTGGACAGGGATTGGAGCAATCTGGGAAAATGGAAGGTGCTCCTGCCCAGGGGAGGGGGTGGAACAAGATGGGCTTTAAGGTCCCTTCCAACCCAAACCCTTCTGTGGTTCTGAGACCTGCCCACATATCTGGGATAGGATTAGCTGTGCGAGACAAATCTTCTGTTGGTGTCCTTTTGTACTATATCTAGGTGCAACCCACAAAAGGCAAACCCACAAAACCCACAAAGGTGCAACCTACAAAAGGCAAAAAAGGAGGGACATGAGAAGCAGCAGATGCTTTAATCCAGGTCCAAATTGGAGTTTGCCACGTGCACACCTGCCTGGGGAGAAGGGCACCTGCAAGCATTTCCCAGGAATGGTCCTATCCAGAGGAGAGCAATCAGCACAGCCAAGCCAGTGTCTGGGCACGAGGCTGAAGTGAACAGCAATCCCCTGCAGACCCCAGCAAGCACACCCAAGCACCATTCATCCCAGAGGAACCCTCACGCATTAGGACTTCTCAGGCTATGTGACAATAACCCTTTCATCCAGGTGCCTGGGGGATTTGGAGCCTCTTCCCCAGTGGAGATCTCTCAGCTTTCAAGAGCTGCACTAAGGCCACCTCTTGGTCCAGCCAGTGAGTCAACAGATGGGACTTTGATCCCTTCCCATGGGACAAGAGTACATCAACTGGGCTCCACAGCCATGGCTGATGTGATCATAGATAAATAATTTATTTACAGAAAAACTTTTTTTTTTCCTAATGGAAGTGAGAAAAAAATTCAGATTTCCTTCTCTGGGCACCCACTGTAGCCACTTCAAGTTCAAGTCTTCAGAGATCTGTTTGCTATGTTTTCAACCTAAAATTCCGCTCTGCATCCTCTCTCACATTCCAAACTCACCATCCTCAGGCCTGCCTATAGACTCCATGCCATGAGCAGGAGGCTTCTCTGTCTTACTCTTTTCACTGCCTAAAAGGGCTTAAACCAATCCTCCAACTGACACTGGTTATTTTTGGCCAAAAGTAACACAATAATTTGTGCAGTAACATCAGTAATTATCAATACAGAATTATCAGTACAGAACTGCAGTAATTAACAACCAGGGACAATAATTAGGCACTTTCCTCCCTCTGATGTGAAATGGCAAAGAACAGGTGGGTTTGCTCAGTCAAATTGAAGCCCATGAGGATGAAGGTTTCATGATTGAAGCAAAGCTAAACACTTTGGCTAACTTCGGAACAAACATGGCTTCTGAATTTTTGGAAAGCAGGCCCACATTTTGGTATGGTGTCTCTGACCACAGGAACTTCAGTTTTCCTTCCTGTTCAATCAGGATGTGCAAAAACCAAGGAAATGCCCTGAAACTCTTCACCTGTTTTGGGGTTTTTTTTGGCGGACACACTGAGATGGTTTGATTTGAGCCTGGTTCAATTTTGTGGAAAAGTTTCTAGGAGGTACAAAAGATAAACAGGAGGAATTTCTGATGGCTTTTCTCCATGAGTCTTCCCAGCTCTGTCTTTGCTTGCCTTGCAGTTATCCAGCGAGAGAGCTTTTCCTCTGTGGTTTTTTAAATGCACTGCCAGGAGTAAGGCTGTCCTAAGCATGGGAGTCCCTGTGACCACCTGCCTGTCACCCTCTGTTATACACAGATCTTGCAATTTATAGCACCAGGTTTCCTATATGTGACCAATCTGTTTTCCAATGTGCTCACTGCGAGGCAGGGAACCTGCCCACCTCAAAACCAGCCAACCTCACCAAGCTCCCAACAGCTTCTGCCAACAGTGTCTGGGCAAAGTCCACCCTGTGCTGTTGGCCAGGGTCAACAAAAAAAACAACAAGGAGTTGTTTTGTCATCATGAGGCTCTGCGTTTACCCAACAACCAGTAGGACACTCAAAGCACTTCCACCAGACTCTTTTTTGGGGAAAAAGGTAGAGACCAGAAGGAAGCTGTGTCCCATGACAAAAAGGAATTAAATGTCAGACCATTTCATCTCCCTGTTAAGAAGGATTAATTTCCTAGGACTCCCCTGCAGAGAGAAGCAATTCAGTCAGAGCAGTCCTGGTTTTGATACAGTGACACAATCCTGGGCCTTCCAAGGAAACAGCAAGAGACCAAAGTTTGATTCATAAAAGCTTCAGGAAGAAGAGGGGGGAGAGGGGATAATAATAATAAGAACAACAACAACAATAATAATAATAATAATGCCTTGGGGTGATTTCATAACATTAATAGGTAATGTAGTCAATTATGTAGGCTTATTTTATTTCAGCAAAGTGCAGGTGGTGAGCTACCTCTCCTCACAGGTGCTTTTCCAATTAGCTGTACGTCTTCTAGGTGAATAAATGGCTGAGTGCCAAACCTCCATGCCACTGGCAACAGACTAATCCAAACTAATCCTGAGGACTCATCTTGCTTCATGTTAAAGCAACTAGAGTCTACTTTATTTATTATCTCTTGAAAGATCTCTCCTCTTCTTGGAAAAACAAGGAGGACTATTTCACAGTGGAAGCAATGAATGCACTTCACTCGGCATTCAGTAAGGGCTTGAAGACCATTTCTGCCTGGATCCAGTTGCTTATTACCATTATGTAATAGCAGATGAATATCCTGTTCTGCATTAGCTAAATGTTTTCTTTTAATAATCAACTCATATCCACATAATGGGGCAGCTTATGCAATCAGCCACCTCGTGAGCACTTCAGGGAGACATCTGTATTTCAGCATTGTTAATTACCACCATTGGATCATTAAAATGTATTTATTTACTTTTGTTATTACAACTGGGCGAGTCCCACTGCTTAGCAAAGGGGCTGGCTGGTAAAATCACTTGGTGTAGGCATTGTGTGGGCAGGAATTATCCCAGGTATCCACACACACACACCAGCATCCAGCAGGCACTTTGGGCTTGATGTGATGCCTTGTTCCTCCCAAAGCAGGGATGATGACATGGGTACAGAGCAGATGGGCAGGAGAAATGGGGGACAACCATCCCTGCTGATGTGCTTGTTCATTTTACATTCAATCCCAGTAGAAACATCTGTGTTTATCCAGTAGGGTGAATTTTGTGAAGCATCACTACCAACCTTTTGACTTTTGGAGGTCAGGCACTAGGAATTCTCACAATGGCAGTTCAATGTTGAGGGTGCAGTAGCTCCCTGATATTTGACCTGAGGCCTGAAAATGCTCAGTTTTGACCTGATGCAGGGAATTTTACAATACACCCACATCTTTAGATATTCTTTTCTGACCTCTGCTGTTCCTTAGCAGCATGTTTGGGGAAAAGAAGGGTTTTTTCCCAGTCTTCCAAGGCAACTAATTTATTCTATGACTAAGCAAGTCGCTGCTAGAGGCTCTCAGAGGATGTTTGGCCCCTACTTCCTATTAATTTCCCTCAAATGTCAGTCCAATACACCACAGACCACTTGCACAATGTTGAAACCCTGATATTGGAGCCACAGTGCTGGGGTTGGAATTAGATTCTCTCTGAAGTCCCTTCCAGCTCATTGCAATCTAGGATTCTGTGTTGGTCACTGACACCCCTTAAATTCTCCTTCTCTCGGGGTTTACCCAAGCACCAGCTCTGGGTCACCCGTAAATCCCCAGGGACTCTACCCAACTCTGGACACTCCTGGAAGTCCCATCAGTTCTTGGAGAACCCTTCAAAAAAATCCAACCACATCCCCAGGCTTTTGAAATGATGACCCCAGGTTGGTGGGGAAGGGAGGCTGCCAGGCTGATCTGCCTGACATCATCCGGATCTGGTCCAGGACCGTCTGACACCTGCTGAGCCTCCCAGGGCAATTCCACGGCAGCTGCTGCCCTAACCCACAAGTGCACAAGCGGGAACATGAGTTGTTTGGATCACTTGCCTCCAACATTGTTCTCTGGAGTGTTTGAAAAAGGCCTAATGAAAAGTGACTCAGAAATAACTGACAAGTGCCAGCCTCACCTTTTTATTGTTTCATCAAAATGGGAGAGACAGTGAAGGAGAAGAGTCAACCTTCTCTGTAAGATCCACTGTCCTAACTTGCCTGCAACTTGCAGACTGAGTGAAATGTTGACACAGGTTTGACAGGGCTGCTTGATTTATGAACAGCTCAAAGGAGGGGGGAAGAAAGGGGGAAGAATTAAACATTATAAATCAATGAGTAACATCCATAACCCTGAAGTGCTTGTTGTAAACAATACAAAACACTAGCCTAATTTTTATAAGTGTAATTTACGACAAGCAATTCCTTCCAAATGAGAGAATTTAAAAGGAAAAAAATGTCACTTGTTAGAATATCATTAATTCAATCAGATGAGAACGAAGCCAGCCATTGTTGCTAATGGTGGAAAATTTCACAGGAGCTAATTGCTCCTCTATGGTGCCTCTCAGGGTGTCTGCATTGAGGCCTGTTGGTGCCGGAGAAGAACCAGGCTGGATGTGAGAGTGGTGAGGGCATGGCCAGACCCTCAGCTCTGCCCAGTTCTTGGGACAGCCCTGGGTGCCACCCTGCCTGGCTGGAAGCCTGCTCCCAGGTGTGCTGCTGGCTTCATCCCAGCATCTCCCAGCTTGCTTTCTTTCCAGGGACTTCTCCAGAGCCTGGGGAAATATGTCCATGTAATGATCCAACCTTTTGGGCAGTGAAGGGCTCAGGGTAATGCCAGGTCAGCTAAATTCCAGCACAACCTGAGTACTGTGGGAAAGCCAAGGGTGATAAACCTTCCCAAATTCAGCAGTGATGCCCAGCCTGACAGTTGGGGGGGTACTTTGCAGATGCAGCTGTGCTGTGGAATTTAACAAACCCTGCTGACGTGGGAATTAAAACTCATGTGGCAAGAAGATGGCATGAAATCAGCCCAAGTAATCCTACTCTTACCTCTGCCTGCCTCATTGCTCACCATCAACCAAAATTTCTCCAACTGGTATTCCCCACCTTCATTGCTCAAAGCTGGAAGATTAGAGCAGCAAATGGTGCCATGGAGAAACGAACCCAAAGCAATTTGCTGTATTGTGCAAGCACAAGAATGGCCTCTTCTTATCCCAAATACCTTTCAGTGCAAAGAGCAAAGCAAGAGATGGAGATAAAAAGGATGTTTTCACACAGACTATCATGCCAGGCATGAACCAGTGGTCCAGGAAGTTGCTGTCTCAGCTGTGGTTTAAATGAATCTCTTAATTTGTGCCACAGCACATTAGGAGAGCACATCACAGCACTTTGGACAGGGGATGGTATCCATCCCATCATCATCCTCTCCAAAAAAGCATGTCCATTTACACCATGGCAGGATTCAATTGACATGGTTTGCAGAAGGAGGAATCAAACCCCAACTGAATTCCTAACCGCAAGTCTTGCTCACAACAAAGCTTGTCTCTCCAGGCCTACTGTTTGCCTTCAGGAAGATTCCAGAGTGCTTGGGGATGGAAAGTTCTTCATCTATTAATAAATGGATCTAGCAGAGATGTAATGGGACTGTAATTAATTAACGTCTGCAGAATGCTATGAGAGGCACAACAAAATGCACTTGCAAAATGCAAGGTATTAAGGCAGAAAGCGTGTTACTGTTGGCACTCCAGGGAACATTAGCACAGCTCTTTGAGGTCTGTCTTCTCACCTTCCCTGTTGTTTCACAAATGTTCTCCTCCCAAAGGGAAGTGGGGTGCGAAACCTGATGACCTGCTTGCCAGCACACTGCTCCTTCATTAAGGGAGGTAATGAGGAGCTGCACCAGGATACAGAGCAGAGAGGGTGGTGCTGGGGCATGGAGTGCACAGAGCTCAGGTGCATAGCAGGACCTGGTCTTGACTGTGGGATAAACACATGGCCAGACCAGGGCTCTCCCACTTTAAAATTAATTCTCAAGAGAGCAAGAAATGCCTTACCAGGGACATAACTGATCTTTGCCAGAGGCATCTTCACTTCGAAATCTGTAAATCATCTTCAAGCAGCAAAATCAGCATCAAATTTTAGGGCTTCGGCTCTTTTGTCCCTGAATGCCTGTTTAATAATTGAAGCTGCAGGCACTGTGAGTGATTTACATAGGTCCCTGAAGTTTGGACAGCCTCAGTGCACAGAATCCTGGAGTGGTATGGGTTGGAAGAGATCTTAAAGCTCATCCAGTCCCACTCCCTGTCATGGGCAGGGACACTTTCCACCATGCCAGGTTGCTCCAAACCCAGCCTGGTCTTGGGCACCCCCAAGGATGGGACAGGCCCAGCTTCTCTGTGCCAGGGCTTCTTCTCCTCATCACAGGGAAGAATGTCTTCCCAATATCTAACTACACCCACCCTCTTTCAGAATCTCCTACCCTTTTTTTACAGTCAGATGTGACAAGGGTTCAATAGAGGCCAGAAAGCTCTAGACATTGGGGGTTATTTAAGCTGCTCCCACATGTTCAAGTGCAAGTATCAGGACTGAGCTAATCATAACTGAATATCAAGATCAGGGGAAAACCTTGCTCGATAGACTGTTCAGCTGCACTGAGCCAGTCTATCCTTGTGCAAATCACAGAGGCACATACATAGCAAAAATAAGATTTAAGATTTCCTACAAACAGCTAAGACTAAATACTTCTTTCACCAGAAATATCTGGAGTGGATGAATGTGCTCTTAGCAGGTACATGGACTCGTGCACCTTACACACATACACAAATACATACATATATGCATTAACACTGAAGGTGGGGACAGCTGTGACCTCTGGAGGGCCTGAAAAGCAAAATAAATCTGTTTCCACTGTATCTTGGAGGGAAGGAACTGACACAGCAAGTTGCATTATAGACACTTCACAGATTGAGCAATGACATTTGTTTTTCTGGTAAGCTCTTAAATGCCTTGAAAGAGGTGAAACACGATACATCTAAAACATGAGCTTAGAGTCATCAGCTCTAAAGCCGCCCTCTCAATTACGCTTACAAGCAGCATTTTCCTTCACAGAATTAGAAGCAGTCTCCGTAATCCCTTAGCCATTGCAGCACAGAGACCCCATGCCTGCACGCAGGGTAGGGGATCACTTGAATAAGGGAACTGCTCAGAGATAACTCGAGATGGCACAAGAAATGTCGTTGGCAAAAGAGGGAAGACTGCCAGAAGATATAGGCTGACCTATAGGATCTCCTATAAGATATAGGAGCCTAGTCACACCCCACTGCTGGGTATCAGGGGCTCCTCTGCCAGCCTGATCACACTCTGCTGGCCCTCATCCCTCCCCTGCTATACTTGGGAAGGATAAAATAGGAAAGCAAGACAAACCTCCCCCAGAAAAACGAAAGTATTCTGTGCTGCCAAAGCCTTTACCAAGTTGCAAAACCTTCAGTTCATCTTCCCAGCACTGGTAAAATGAGGCTTGGAACAATCTGCTCTAGAGGAAGGAGTCCCTGCCCACAGCAGGTGGCTTGGAACAGGGTGGTCTTTAGGGTCCCTTCCAACCCAAATTGTTCTAGGATTCTATATACTGGGAGGGAGCAGAGGAGCTCAACTGAGACGGTCAGAGGACCAGGGAACAAAAACGATGCAAAGAAATGGAAGAAACTAATTTCCACTGATCCTCAGTTTAGAGTGTGAAGCTGCCACAAACCCAGCACCACAAGCTGGCTGCCAGACATCTCTGCCACCCTTCCACCATGGCAGCAGTTGCATGGGACACCACAAAACCTAAGAGCTGCAAGAGCTGCATGGCCACCTCAACTCAAATGAAGGATTAGGATGTGTAACACTTGTGGAAGACACTTGGCTGCACCTGGTCAGCCTGGAACAGCAACTCAACCCCCAAATCCAGATATGGATTTGTGGAACAAGCTTCACGGAACCCTGTGTGACCAACTAAACCTTTTACCCATGAGCACTCTCTTGTCTCTTTCTCACACAGGTCTTGCATCTCACCGACTCAAACATGCCTGTCTTTGGCAGGCCAGCCCAGGAGGAAGAGTGGAAGACAGCTTGATTGCCAATATCTAATCAGAATTTGGGATCCAGAAAGCTACTTATCTTAGGAATTGCTTAATAATGCACTTAGTGTATGAAGTATTATCACTACGTATAATTAAATACAGAGAGTTACACAGAGGGAGATAAGGATCCTGTGCAAACGGACAAGGAGGAAAGTAATTGAGATGTGAGCTTCTGTTCTGCCAGGTCCTCACCTAGATCAGTGTGAACTGCCCCAACACGTGTGCCTGGAGAGAGATAGACTTGGAAAGTGGGAAGGTCACTCCCTCCTGGCCTGTCTGTCCCCACTCCTCAGTTTCCATGAACAGTTGCCCACAACATCCACAGGAAGCCCTGGAGTGCAATGGGGAAAATGGTGCACAGGAACAATGAAACCCTGGGGTGTGAATTATTTTGTGCTGTGGAGGAACAATTAAGCTCTGTGAGGTATTCAGTCCAGCCCTATGGCAGATGGAAGTTGGAAAGTGCAGACGAGCTGTGACAGGCACAGGGGATGAGTTGTGCCCAACCTCCTGCAGCCCCCAGTTGCTGTTTTGTCTCATGGGATAAAAAAAAGTCTGTTGTGATATTGAACCCACCCTGAGGATTTGCACGGGAAGTTAGTGTCAACCTGTAGTTGAGCATTTCTTTCAATTAAGGGGTACATAGAATCATAGAATAGTTTGGGTTGGAAGAAACACTAAAGCCCCTCCAGTTTCATCCCCTCCCCTGGGCAGGGACACCGTCCACTATCCCAGGTTGCTCCAAGCCCTGTCCAGCCTGGCCTTGGACATTTCCAGGGATAGGGCAGCCACAGCTTCTCTGGGCCAGGGCCTGCCCACCCTCACAGGGAAGAATTTCTCTCCTGTATCCCGCCTAACCCTGCCCTCTGGCAGTTTAAATGCAACACCCCAAGTCCTGTTGTCTTTGAGTCAAACTGGCAGCTTGCAGGAGGTTTAACATCCTTTCTTGAGGAGAAAGGAAATGTCACCAGGTCTGATTTATTTTGTTGGTTTTCTGGCAGGGGATGTGGAGCAAACAAGAAAAAAAGACAGGAAAGAGCAGAAAAATGGAGGAGAACACAAGTGAGAGTAGAGGTTCCAGCATGATATTTCTGCTGCAGAATCACCTGCATTTCTGCAGTGATGCTGCCATAACTTGTGACAACATTGCTTAGCTTGTGGCAGAAAGGGGCTCTCCTCATACCCCAGTTCTTGGAGCTACATGAGCATTAGTAGCCCTATGAGTTATGGTATTTCTTGTGGAACCCATAAAGCTTTAGAGACTCTCTGTGCCAAGCACTGAGATGACACAAACCAAAACAAGCAAATCCCTCTTCAGAGGAAGAGCACAGAGGGAGCAGACAGCCTTCACATGTGCAAGAAGGAGAGAGAATGAAAGCAAAAAAGCAGCTATTGCTCACAATTGTTTTCCACTCTTGTGTGCTCATGGGAAAAAAAATAGAAAATGCCCATGAAACAGCACAAGGACCAGTGGAAATGCAGGAAACAGCCTGAAAGTTATTTCTCTAAACCCTGTGTTGTCTGTTCCTCAATATTAGGATGTGTCTCAATCGACACCTCCTAATTATAACATCCAGCTGCAGCATCATAATCAAGGTGAGCAGTGAACCTGAGAGAAAAGCTCTTCAAACATTGAAACTCTTTGCCAGACTCTCCAAGCATCCCTGAGAGTGGTTTGGGCTGAAAGGGGACCTAAAGCCCATCCAGTTCCACCCCCTGCCATGGGCAGCGACATCTTCTACTAGACCAGGTTACTCCAAGACCTGTCCCATCTGGCCTGCAGAAGCATTTCAAAAGCCAGAGGATTGTTCACCTTTTCCTCACCCAAGGACACTGAAAGAATAAGCAAACAAAAAAAGTCAAGGGAAGAGGGAAATGCTTCAAGACCCCTTGGTAAGACAAGCAGTAAGTGAGCACCAGGCTCGTACAACAAACACATAAAGGAGCACAAAAAAAGTGTAAGAGAGGAAGGAGAAAATATTTATTTGCCTTTTTTTCTAGAGTTCTTTTCCCTTTCAGGCAAATAATATTTATGCCATGGGACTTTGACAGTCCTCTGGAAGACACACAAAGCCTTTTTGTTCCCACTTGCCTCCCAGGTGGGAGGACTGGTCGAGCAGCTCTGAGGAATGAGGGTGAAAACCAACGACCCAGAGCTGCTATTTAAAGGGTGAAGAGGAAAAGGAGTGAGGATCAGGGCAGGAGGGACAGAGCTCTGCAAGGGAGGGAAGAGGAGAGTCCCAGAGCCAGGATTCCTGGACATGTCCCTTCCAAAACAGTCCACTCTAATTTGGAGCAGCACTGCATCCCTCCTGACTCCAAAGGACCCACATTGCCTCAAAACCCACTCCTGAGCCACCAACTAGAATTTACCTACAAACATCACTGGGTCAGGATTTCACTTGCACAACAAATTCCTGGGAATTTTTAGTGGTGGACTTCAAGCCCAGTTAAATCACAGGGATCTGCAGGAAATCTTGAGTGACGACATTGGCTCTTTCCCACCAGGCATTTGGGACACGATAAATTTGGTCTGATCTTAAGCTTCCTCCCACAGGGAGCTCAGCAAGCCAAAAAGCATTTCTAAGACAAATTCAGAGTGATGTAATGGATATGTGACTAAAGTAGTGGGGTTTAGGTAAACCTTAATCCTTAATAAATTACAGATAATTTGTATGTAAGGGGTTATAAAGACTATCTGAATACTTCTAATAACTAAATGACTGAGAAGAGGAAAGAAGAGATGAGGAAATCAGTTAGGTGTAAATTTTAATAGGAGACCAGTTTAACAGCCCCTAGAAATGCTCATTATTTTGGGAAATGCTGGCCTGATGGAATTAAAATGCTCTGTGGGAAGAGAACAGGTTTTTCAAGCATGGGAGAGTTTGGAGGTGGACAGAAGGAAACGAGTAGCTGGCTTAGAGATGATTTTTTTTTTCCTTTTGTGGTGAATACAAGAAGATCATAATATAAAAATTAAGCATTTTGAAGAGCTCAGATTGATCCTTTTTCAACATCTGAGGCTTTTTCTACATCAGTGGCTTTTAAGAAAGTTATAGCTAAGGGCTTTATCAAGAAAGCACTGACTTATCAATAAGGATTTCTGCTTGAAAAAGGAAGCTTTTGGTGAAAAATCAGGGCAGTTAACATTGAGCATTCATTTTATTTTAAAAGGGCATTTCATTTTTTTTTATCTTGATTGCTCAATAATTCTCAAATGCAACATAATTCAATTATGTTGCATTTTCCCAGCATTCCTGTACCAAGTGAGATGTCTAGACTATAAATGGTCATGGGCTGTTTGCCCCAGCAAACACCCACTAAGGAAAGGTTTTCCACTCATTAATCCACCCCAAAGTCCCTATGCACAGCAGGGGATTTACTGTAACCTGGGCAGAACATCACAAAGGAGTTTGCAGGATTTAGGACGTGCCACTCAACATTTGACTTTCACCCTTGGCATCCCTGGCCCTCATCTGGACCCTGGAGTATCTCCACTGCCACTGAACCTGGTTGGTTGCCCCATCATTCTGCAGGAAAGTTGCTCCAAGCCACTGACCCATCTGAGACTGTCAGGAAAATAAGCACAGGATTTTCAAAAGCACCAGAGTTTGCCTTCTGAACACAGCATCACATCAGAATCCTGGAATAGTTTGTACTGGAAGGGATCTTAAATCTCATCCAATGCCACCCCTATGGGCAGGGACACCTCCCACTGTCCCAGGCTGCTCCCAGCCCTGTCCAGCCTGGCCCTGGGCACTGCCAGGGATCCAGGGGCAGCCCCAGCTGCTCTGGGCACCCTGTGCCAGGGCCTGCCCACCCTCAGAGGGAACAATTCCCAATTCCCAATATCCCATCCATTGCTGCCCTCTGGCAGTGGGAGCCATTCCCTGTGTCCTGTCCCTCCAGGCACTTGTCCAAAGTCTGTCTCCATCCCTCTTGGATCCCCCTCAGGCCTTGGAAGGGGCTCTCTAAGTTTTCCCTGGAGCTTTCTCTTCTCCAGGCTGGACAATCCTTGCTCCACATCCCCCGGGTGTTTGGGGTCAGCAGAGCTGAATTCAGCTTTGCAGGAGGGGTCTCCCCAGAGCACATGGGCAGAATCCCCCTTGTGTGCTTCCCATGCTGTGGGATGAGTTCAAGTCATGGTCAGATTTCTGGGGTCATGTGAAGTCTCTCACTCACAAACACCCCACTTGCTGCTTTCAAAATCTGCCCCTTTCCTTACATGTTAGAAATCACCTTTTTTCTGCCATTCTGCCCCTCCTGCCACTCCCAGGGCTGGGAAACCCACCACCAACACTGAGGAGGGGCAGAGCCAGCGCCCGTTCCCTCCCTCTTTCCCTCCTCTCCTCTCTCCCTCCCTCCCAAGACTAATCTCTCATGACCTGCTGCTCCATTTTAGCAGGTGATGGATCTGGGGGCAGATAATTCTGCTCTCTGTTTAATTAATCCAGCGTTACAAGAGCAATGAGAGTCTAATGCCCAGTCTTAATCCCCCTGCAATAACATTGCATTCCACCTTCCAAGGCAGCCAAGGCAGGGCCACTTGTTGGGGTGCAGCTAGGGTACTTGGGATCACAGAGGCTACTGGTTCCTAGTGCCATTCCTACTGCTCATGCTTTATTAGCCATAATTTGATATGTTACCCACCCCGTACACCCGATCTAAGCCCAAAATATTGTTTTACAACATTAATTAAAAAGCATTGACACTAAATGCTTGGTTCACATGCTCCAATGTGATTTATGGGTTGTGTTTAATTACCTGACAGCTGTGATTTACCACATCTACCTGGTGAGTACCATGTGGATTTAAATCAATTAATGTTTGGTGGCTTTAGTGTACCTCGCTGGGAAAGGAGGGAGCACTCATGAGCACTAAACTCCAGACACATGAAAGAAAAAAAAAAAGATATTTCAAGCATCTAAACTGCAAACAAGATAATGTGACCTGGGCAGAGTCCCACAGCAGCTGTTTATGGAGCATTGCTTCATTAAGGATCTTGGTGACTTTTCATGGAAGGTTTAACTAATTAGTTGAGTAGGCCCTCAATAATCAAGACACCAAGTTATGTTTAGCTTTAATTACACAGAGCCCTGTTCAGTTGCTCAAAGTCAGACATGTGCTTAAGTGTTTTGCTGAATTAGGGTCAGTGTGAATACACAACTCCTGTAAGCATCTAGGAAGTTGTGCTGACATTGATTTAATGAATGCAGATTTGCAGCTGAGGAACAAAATGTCCCAAAAAATAATGAAGAAAGAAAGCAGCTGGAGCCTTGGCTGAGAAAGGGCACTGTGAGAGGCACCTCCTGTTTTTGATAGCAGTCACTTTAGCAGGCTAACATTCACATTTGGGAAGAGGGGCAGCTTGCTCTGGCATATGCCCTGGTGCAGTTAAGATTTCCTATTCCAGGAAGAGAAGGTTATTGCAGAGGGCCTCAAAGGATGGAGAATTTTGCCAGGTGTCCTCTTACCAGCTTTGTCCCATCACAGTCCTCCTCTTTGTCCCTCTCCTTCCCTTTCCCCCCCTTTCCCCACCACAGGCTCTCTGTTCTCACACTCACATTCTCTCTTGCTCCTATTTCCACCTCCAGTCCAGCCCTCTCCTTCCAACACAGCAATTTTAAGTGCAGAGCTCTCTCACCCCAGACTCCAACTACTCCTTCCAGAGCAGCCTCCTCCATCCCACACTGCAAATATCAATTTGATAGCTCCTGATTTTCACCCACCACTTTCGTTCCCTGGGAGCCCTGGGAGCTCGTCAGACACAGCCAGCCTCCTAACTCTGTCCTTTCCACATCCAGCTGCAGGGATGCCCTGTATCCTTCTCTTTTACACAGGTACTGTCCTAAATCCAGCCAGGACAGAGGTAATGGGTTCCCCTCACCACTGCAGAGGAATCTTCTCTTCCTTGTCACTCCTCCACCCACTGTCTCCAAAGGACAGTGCTGAACTGATCCATTCCCCTCTCCAGCACAAAGTCCAGAACCCATTCCCTGTCCCTCTCATATTTATTCTCATGTTCCATTCTTTTGACCCATAGATATCCTGGTCTTTCCTTTTAGGTGACCTTTCCAGCTCCTCACCTTACTTTTACCTTCTCTGCTTGATTTTTCCCAATTATTTCATGCCAGTCCAAGCACACCCTAATTTATATCCCTTGTCCTTCCCAGCTCCCACCCATCCCCAGCTCCTTCTCATTAAAAACCTCCTAAAACACACCTTTGGCAATTGCTGCCCCAGCTCCTCTCTTCCCTCCTCTGCCGTTTACCCTCCTCTTCATGACACAAAGTATTTCAAACCCATTAAATCAACATTTCCCAAAACAAAGAGGGCCAGTATTCAGGTGGAAAAATTGCTTTAAAAAATAAACATCTTTGCTGTCCGGATGAATACGTGTTACCCACTTGTTTCCCAGCTACTCTATTTATGTAACCTTGAAGCTATTTCGTACAATCCTTTAGTTCTGACAACTCAAGATTTGTTATGAACTAATATTTTAAAGTCAAAATAACTCACAGGTACAAGAGATTGTTACAGATCTCTCTGACAATCTATACAGGGAGAAGTAACATTTATAATTTGTATTTTTTTAAGAGGAAATACTTTTCCTGGGTTACCTTCTCTTTAACTCTTGAGTAAAGCTTTCCAAGTTGATGGCCTTTAGGAAGTTGAAAATATACACATGGATACACACGTATTGTCTTTCTACCTGGCATTTCTGGGTGAATAAGGGGCTTTGAGCCAAAACCAATCAGATAAAATCTTTCAGGAACTTTTACAATGTCACATACTTGTGCAAATCACCAGTGTGTTTATAGCAACAGGCACCACAACAGAGCTCTGTGCTCAGTCAGAGCAGGCAACCTCCTCCATCTGTTCTGTGCCTGTATTTACATGAGGCACCGGGCGAGACATCACCTGGCACAGCCCAGAGAACTCAGAGGGGTGGGGAAATCGTTGCTCTTCACTCACCCCCCACCCTGAGACCCTGAGATCCAGAACGGCCGAGGACACATCTGCAGGAACAGATGGAGCAGTGCAGCTTCACACAAACCAAACATGATGGTTTAGGACAAGAGGAAACGGCCTCAAGTTGTGCCAGGAGAGGTTCTGGTAACATATTAGGAAATATTTATTTCCCAGAAGGGCTGTCCTGCCCTGGTACAGCTGCCCAGGACAGTGGTGGACTCACTATCCTTGGAGTGAATTAGAGCTGCGTGGACGCAGCATTTGGGGGACATGATTTAGTGGTGGGATTAGCAGTGCTGGGGAATGGTTGAGCTTGATGATCCCAGAGATTTTTCCAACTAAATAATTCCATGATTCTATGCTTTTGGGTCCTCTTGTAGCAAACTGCTGGACTGCTGCACCAATTTTTCCCTTTCTCTATGAGGAGAGTAAACAAGAATTAATCCTGTCACTGAAGGTACTGTGAACTGTCAAAGACCTGGAAATCTTAGAGCGTAAGATCCAGCCCCAGAAGGAAATATTACTATGCATGATGGTGTGTAACTGCCTTGCTGAGGAGTTGCCTAATGCTGGTATGGAGAAATTGTCTTTCAGGTTGTGTTAAGATAAAGGAGAAAAAGACACTTCTTTTAGAATGCAAATGTTCCTACCAAAGGAATTATTCCAGAATAGTTAATCTGATAAATAACCAGAACCAAACAACTTCTGTGTCCTGGAAGGATGGAGTTTCATGATTTTTGGGGATGCCCAGGCATGTTGTTGGCTGTTTTGCCATCACCTAAAATGGTGGTTTTCCACCATGCTGGCCCAGACAGAACCATAAATAACATTTGTGAGGATGATATGGAAATGATTAATTTGAATTCTCTTTCACAGAAAATGGGCTGGAAGGATAAAGCCAAAACATTTTAACCATAAACACCAAGAGTGGAAATTTTACCCAATACACTTATCTCTTCAAGGAATAAATGACCTGCTTTTATGTTTCTATTTGTCAATGGAAATTACTTTCCAAGAAGCTGAGTAGAGTCTATTTTTTTTTCTCAAAGGACAAGTCCTTTCCCTTTTGCACCTTTCAGCGAGGCAGAAGGTGGAACCTTCACCTGCCAGGGGTGAGTGCTGCCAATGCAGATGTCTATCAACAGGTAAAATGAGTCCCTAGGCAGTGCAGGCTGATGGGAGCTCAGCTCCAGGCTGTAAAATGGGATGGAAAAGTGTCCAGATTGCATGGGGGAGCCTGGGAAAGACAAGCATGATTTATTGCATTAAATCACACAAATAAAGGTGAGTGACTCAGGCATGTGCTTGCCTTCCCAGGGGTCAGCACAGCAGAGAGGCACATCCCTCTTCCCACCTGGTGGAAAAGCGCCCCGGGGGATCCTCCCAGGATCCAGTTGCTGATCTGGGGAACATCACTTTAAGCCAATGTATTTCACTTCCAGTCCCCTGGGATTCCTGATGAGCCATCAAAGGGGTGAAAAGGGAAGCTCCACCCAAGTTTGTATTTTGCAGGATGAGGCACAGTATGAACTGACAGTGGAACTGCCCGAGGTGCAATGAGGACAGACACAGAGCCCACATGAGCTCTGAGTTTTGATTAATTACCCCAACAGAATTTTCTTTCTCTTGCCATTGAATTGACTGCGTGCACTGGATGGAGGAGCTGCTCCTGGCCAAGACGGAAGATGAGAAAGAACCTTCCTGCCCCCAGCCTGCAAACTCCTCTCCTACTTGAAAACCCTTTGCAAAAAATCACTTTGAAGGGTTCTGTCAAATGGATTTTAAGCAATAATTGGCTGGGGATGGACTATGAAGATGCAGAAGTGCCATTAAAAGGAGAAATTATTCACTCCACCACCTCTGGGAGCAATGCTTTCCTGGTGTAGGAGGAGAAGAGAAAGCACCAAGAGCCCACTTGCCAAACCCTGCTCTCCTTACTCAGAGGAAATTTTTTAAATTGCCACCCACACAAATTCAGCCCCCTGTGACTCATTGCCACAGAGAATGAGATCAGATTTAAAGCAACCAGAACTTGAACACAATGAAGGTTCTCTCCTAAGTTCTTCATTCACAGATGGCGCCTTTTCCAAATTTTCCCTCCTTCTGCAAGAGGTAGAAATATTCTGATTTATTTGCTTCTTCACTTCTCCCAGGAAACAGGGCTCTCAGGAGATCCCATGACTCTTAGAGTCAGAGATTTCTGGATGAGCACCTATTCTTAACATACAGCAAAAAGAATCCCAGAGCTGGCAGAGGCCTCATGTCATGTTGTGGGACTTTTGCCGAGTGGGAACAAGAGCTCTGGGCTGTGATCAGCTCCAACTTGGGATGCTTTACTCATTCCTGGCTCTCCTCCCACAGCTCCATTCCCAGCTCAAACCCGATAGTGGAGGGCAGAGAAAGGATTTAACACCTGTATCAATCTCCTACCAGCTGCTGTTGTAGAGCAGGATCAGGCTATTAATCATGGACCCCTCTGGATTTTGGACTAGAAAGTAATTCCCAGAGGGATTCTGAAGCTCAGCTTCAAGCTTAGGGTCTCTCAATCCCTGTGTTGTTGGTTGGGTGGAAGGTTTGGGGTTTTTTTTAATATTATCCCTTTGGGCTCAGGATTCTAATTACTTTTCATTCCTTTTTTCTTTAATGATAATATTTGAGTGACAGATCTTTTATTAAATCATTGTTATCAGAAGGCATCCGGGAGTGGGCAGGGCTAGAGCGCCACTCAGGGTTTCCATGCCTCAGGGAAGCTCTTCCTGGCTCTCACATGGCCTCTGAAGAACAGAGGTTTGGTGTGCAGGTTTGGGGAACGAGACAGAAAGACACGGTGTCCCAAAACTTTGTTAGGAAAATGAATGTCCATCACACCAGAGAGGGAGGTGGTGAGGCAAGGGAAGGATCCTTCAACAGCTTCTTCCCATCCCTTCTCCTTGGCAGGAGAGCTGCGATCAAGAAGGACAGGATCAAGAAGAGCTGTGTCCTCTCCTCCTGATCCCGTGCTCCAGGCACCTGACCAAAACTGTCAGTGGTCATGACCTGGAGCCCTCTTTTGGAGCATGGCTTTGCAGGAGTCATTTTTTCATGCTTCCTTCCCTCCTCCTGCTTTATCCACTGAGACCATGAGTTCCCTAGGACAGGAAACCTGCAGTGGTCCATCACTCCTGGTGTTAGTGCCATCGTGTCACCTTCTGACACAGACACTGCACAGAAAATTCTGTGGAATATATTTCATGTTATTGGGTTGCTGCATGTCTTCTCTACCTGTCCCGTCTTCCATGGCACATTCTGGCTGCAATTTCCAGCAAACTGTGCAAGAAGGATCATCCACTGTTCCCAGCTGGCCTTGCCCAGGTGATGAAGTGACCAACACCAGCTGCTCTGTGCCACAGTACACACTTGACATGGCCCCACTTTCCAGCCCTCTCAAACTGGTGTGGTTTCTGCTCAGATATGCCAATATACACCCAATACCTGAGGGAAAAGGTTAAAAAAACTCTAATTTGCTCTCTCTTGCCTATTCATGAAGCAATTCCAATTATTTAATGGATTAAATGAGCCTGAAAGCCACAAGGAGCCCCTGTGAAAGGAGAGGGGACATCACTTCACAGCTGGAGGTATTTGGTGGGTCAGTTTTGGCAGAGGGGCATCCCCAGCATCCAGGGTTGGCTGTGCCATCCCTCTACTTCTCTTCTGCTGGAGTGCAAGAAGGTTGGAAAGAGGGAAACTTCTGATTTTTTGATTCTGCTGCAGTGAGTCTCACTTTTCCTGAAAGTGGATGCAGGGTCTGGTTGAGGCAAAGCCCTTTCCTAAAGGCGACCTATCTTTCAGGAGATCATTTTTTGGGAAGTCAATGCACATCCTCAGTGTTGAAAAATACAAGCAGAGAAATTCCCACTGACATGCAGGGACCTCGCTGCAGCCCTGGGGCTGTGTCTGCCCCCAGGAGCCCCCGTCAGCTCCATCCCACTCTCTTGCTCTTCATCATGAGTTTTCAAACAGTTTTTTCCAAAACAAAAATTATTATCAGGGCTTTTTCTTCCTTCATTTTGCTTGGTTGGGTCACCTCTGTTTATTGCTCATTCCCATGTTCATCTCTGCTCCCAAGCACTTGGGGACAGGCTCTGTGAGTGGGGAGCTCTGGACAGGCAGGATGTGGCACCTGAGACCCCAGATGGTGGGAAACATTCAGCCAAAACATCCAATTTCCTGTGAAGTTCCTTTATTATCATTATTGTCATTACTACTGGTATTAATATTAGTTTTATTAATACTGTTGTTACCTTGTACTGAAATACCCACTTC
The DNA here is from genome assembly GCF_047830755.1 of Zonotrichia albicollis. Classification (NCBI taxonomy): domain Eukaryota; kingdom Metazoa; phylum Chordata; class Aves; order Passeriformes; family Passerellidae; genus Zonotrichia; species Zonotrichia albicollis. The sequence continues at coordinate 7,772,922 of NC_133845.1, read as the reverse complement.
AGGATTTCTTTTCCCAACAGAAATACAGTGTCTATTTTTGAGGGGAACCTGTGGACTCAGCAAGCAATGGGGCAAAAACCACCTAAAAACTTGAGAGTGGGGTGAAGGAGTTGGATGGGAAGGAGGCAGGGAAGGAGCTGGGAGCAAGGTGGTACAAAGTTGCTTAGACTGGAGACTTTGAACTTGAATGAGAGATGTCAGGGGAGAAATACAAATAGAGAGGGAGAGAAAAAAAAAAAAGAGAAGTACTTTTCCTGTACTGTTGTTAGCCCATAAAACCAGAGAAGCAGAGTCATGTACACCACATGTGCCAAGGGAAAGGGGAGGAGAGAAAAAATGACAGCATTGCTGGCTTGACGAGCTCTTCAGTAAAAAAAACAAATGACCTTTTGTGCTGTCTGGGGAGAAACTCTTCCATCATCTTTATGAATTTCCACCTTTGGCAATAGCTAAATAGCCTTGTGTATCTACCATCAAGACACTTACAGCCATGCCATAAATCTTAATTCCAAACTATCATTATTTGCTGGAGAAAATGAATGGTTTGCTCTACATGTGAAAAAAAGAGCAAAGCTTCTGAAAGAGGAGATCCTTTCAGGCTGACTGTTCTCCCTGGGCTCTCACCTTCTTGTTGGTGGGATGAAACTTCTTGCATACTCAGCTCTTAGAAATATCAGTGGAAATGTGCTATTTTCTATCTCTTAAAACTGTTATTATCTTGGTATTATCTGTTGCTTGCAACAGTGAGTCAGTTTGGGAAACACTGGCCGGTCAAGTCTCAGCCATTCATCTGCAAAATGGAGTTAAGGAATAAACATTGGAGATTCTCGGGGTCCCATCAATTACAGTAATTGGGGTTAAAAATTCTTATACAGTCAGAAAAAATGCCCAGAGCTTTTGCCTTCCCCCTCTGCCCCATGGAAGACACAGCCCAGGTAGAGGTGGGAGCCCGTCCCCAGTGCTGGCTCTGGGGCAATTGGAATGTGATTTAATTCCTCCCCTCTCATTTCCACTTCCTGAGCCCGCGTGCCTACAAGTGCTGAGGGACAGCAGGGGATGAGGGGAAACATTAGTTTCTTAACATATTCTTGTGTCATCTTCTTGACAGTACCTTTAAGTGCTGGATGACATCAGGAATGATGTGGCTTAACCTCCAGGGTTCAAGTGAGGAGCATTTCCCTTTGCCAAGGAGCAGCAGTAGTCGCTGGAGAAGAAATCCATTCCAGCTCTCCCTGTGAGTGCTTCACCCACATGGCAGGGACACGTCTGGGGCTCTGTGCCACCTGTCCCGGGTGGCTGTGCTACCTCTGCAGCACCACTGATGCCAGCGGTGCCAGAATGGTTGGTCTCCATGAGCTTTTCCAGTCTTAATGGTTCCGTGACTCTCAATGTGTGGATGAAGGGGATATCACACATTCCCCAAAGTCAGTGTCTTTCCATGGAGGGGATGTGATGGACTGTGGGCACTCCCTCCACCTGCTGCAAAAGGGAAAGGAAATGGGTTAAAGCACAGGGAAGGTGAGCTTAGGTGGAGGGTCTCTGGGGAACCAACAGTCCAGTGGGATGAAGGCTCTGGAGGAGTTGGTTGCAAAGGCTTTCCCCAGCACTCCCTTTACGCATTTATTATCTGGAGATGAATAAAAAGCCACAGTATTATTAAATCCCAGAGATTAAGGGTTTAACATGATCAAGAAGAAGAAGTTTGGAGAGCATTAATTAATGTTTATATGTGGTTTCTATCTTCTCTTTTTCTTTCCCCCTTTGGCTGCCTCAAAAGATAATAGATGGGAACGGCTTCTTCTGCCAAGGCCACACTTCACCAGTTCAGACTCTTCTTTTTCCACTTCAAAATATTTGTAACAATTCAATTCACAGGCTCATGATTCATGGAGTTTTCCCAGTGTTTATCTGCAGTTACAGGTCCCATTGTTCCCAGCACCAGACTTTCTTGTAGTTTATATTCTCCACACAGTGATTTCCAGCCCTGTCCCTCAGCCTGGGAAACCCATGGCATCACTGCCTCCACTGCTGGAGCACTCTCTTCTCCCCCTTTCTCTCCAAAACAGAAAGATAAAGAACTTCCCATGGATGTGGCATCAAAAGCTGCAAATTCCCACCCTCAGTGGCTTTTCAGGAGCTGCTGTGTGTCATCCTGACCTTGCTGGGGAACATCTCCAGGTCAAGACTATTCCCTGTTAATGGGACAAGCCTCTTGCAAGGAGGACAGAAGGGGACATGTCATCTCTTCTGAGCCAGATGCTCAGAAGGTATAAATGTCTCCCCACTGATTTATGTCAGCTGAAAATACAACTTGACCACACCTCTTGGTTCCTGTACAGTCCTGTGCTGTGCTCTTGAACCCAAGAATTCTAGCTAAGCAAAAATTTCAAGTTACTACAACAGGTGAAAAGAATGAGGGGCTGTTCCCTTCTCCTGCCCCAATGGAATGAAGATTACCAACTTAATTTGCAAAAACCCAAACAAGGCAGAAAGCAACAACCCCACCCCTAGATATACACTTCCTATCAGACCTACACTTGGATAAGCATTCCTGGTCCTGAAGAAATTTGAACCACAGAAAATTCTGAATTGGAAGGGGGCCTACAAGGATCATCAAATCCAACTCTTAAGCAAAAAGCCCGTACTGGGATTGAACCTGCAGCCTTGGCATTATTAGCATTGTTCTCTGACCAGCTAGGCAAATGAATTTCATAAACCTGTCAGTGTTTCACTTGTAAACTCCAGGCCTTGAGGGTTAGCAATGCTGGAAATTGGGTGTTGCAAGATAATGAAATGATAAATTAATCTGGTTTTTTTTCGGGAAACCTCAATATGGGCCATAAATGGCATAAACCCCAAGAATAATAAATGCTGCCTTCTCTGCATTTTCCATCATTCCAGTCTGCCCTACCTACAGATGACTGTCCATTACCTCTTTTCCTCCTGCTGTTGATCCTGAAAACCTGATTGAGATGTGCCATGCTGGGGCTGAAGATGAGGGAGCTCTGTGCCATCCATTCTTCATCCTTGGCAGATTCACATATGGTGGCACCATGCCACAGTCCCAAAACGCTCCTTTCCTGTGATTTTGGCAATCCTGCTGCCTCCATGTATACAGCAAAATTGCCAGGGAGGCATGCCCGAAACAACGCAATGCCAAGACAGGATTAAGCCTCTCTCATTGCAGGAACTCCAGGCTATTCTGCAGGAAAAAAGAATTGTGGATCCCTTACCACATGCAGCCGGGGTCTTGGGTCTTGGGACTGGCCACAGACCCAGCTGAGACCATCCATCAGCTCCTGGGAGTTATCCCATCCTTTGCCTAAACAGCTGTTCTTATCCCAGCACTGCCAGGCTGGGAGGCAGTGTAACACCATGAGGGGGAACCAGTGTGATTCCCTCTTTTCATCTTCCTTAGAATACAACTACAGAATTAATTTTAACTAAAGGAAGTCTCTTAAGAAGAGAAGTTTACCCTGGATATCAATATTTCCAGTAATGGAAACTCAACCATACCCTGGGCACATTCTCCACGCTCAATTAGCCATGCTGTTAAAACATCTCCCCTGATGTCTCTATTATCCCTCCTTTCCATTAGGGAAAATCCAGTAGATTTAAAAATTAGACACATATCATTTTAGATTTGAATGCAAAAAAAAGAAGAAAAGTATAATGTTCATTAGGAAAAAACCAGTTCTCAAAGTCACAATTCTCCAGAGGCTGCAATTGCAGCTCTTTTATCCTGACTGGAGCCCAAGAGCTGACAAAGTCCCTGACAGAACAAGTGCCCTCCTTGCAGGGGACCTGGCACAGCCCGGCCCTGTGATAGAAGGTTTTGTACAGCCCCAACCAGGTTCACGCTGCCTCCCTTCACACCCATGAGCCTGAGCATGGGGAAGTACTTCCAAATGGAGTGGCTCTATCAGCAGCTGATCATTACCTCAGTAGGCAACCTCGACTTCTCCGCTCTTTCCCCAAGTTAAAAACAAAGGCTGAGCACAACATCACCACTCACAGCCTGCTCAGTGAGATCACACATTTTTACTGTGACATCTGTCAATACAATAAAGTATTATTATTAACTAAGAACTCCTGAAAATAAGAAAAAAAAAACTGGATAAAAATTGATTTTTATTAATTATAAACCCTAGCAATTACAGAGATGATGGGTTCAGTTCTCCTCTCACCCACTGGCAGTACAAGGACACAGTATCAGGTGAGGGAAGGAGGGCAGGACTGTGACCTGGAGGCACATGAGGAGTTGCCCAGGGCACATCCTTGTCCCCATCCTTGATGAGCAAGAAGATCAGCACAGGAGGGAGGAGGGAGGGTGCACTGAGAGCCTAATGAGGCTGCAGGACTCCCTGCCACATGATGCTTCTGAAACCCAAGAACCAAAGTAATTTCTGTGGATAAAGGAGCACTTGGAAGGCAGTTACGGTGTCACGTCCTGGGGTTCAGCCAGCTGCTGCTGGACAGGAGAAGGAGGAAAGATTGCTCTCCATCTGTCTGAACTGCTCCTCGTGTTCCCCTTGCAGCCAGTGAGACACAGGCTGGACACACAGGAGTCAGCCACTTTTCTAAACCGCTCCATATTACTCCATATTCTCCATTTCCACAGAATGGTCTGGGTTGGGAGGGACCATAATACCCTCTCATTGAATCCCCTGTCATGGGCAGGGACACCTTCCCCTGGACCATTCTGTATTAGTCTTCAGGTAAAAAACCCTCTAAGACATCTGCTTTTGCTGAAAATGCCCAGTGATCATCAATTTCCATGCAAATCAAGGTGTCTTCAGCTGTTAACATGAAACATGAAGGAGATGAGGGATGGATCTCTCTGTGCACAGTTAGTGGTGTCTCCAGGAATGACTCACCTCTGCAGGAGACAGCATAACTTGTCTGATTTTTCACGCTGGCCACAGATGGAAGGAGATGGTCAGCTCAGGCTTAACAGCAAACTTTAAGATGGTCAAAGTCAGGTGGGATGAAGCCCGTTCAAAGGAAGAAATGTTTCAAGCTGCTGTTGTGTAGCATTGCCCAACAGACTATCAACATGATAATAAAAATATCTGATCTAATTAAAAAAAATAAAAATGGAAAAACGGTGCATTTCCTCACCTTTGATTTGTCAGTCCTGAAAAGGCTCATTTTTTGCATACCACAAGCACAACAAAAATTTGACAAAGTGAGCTCACTACCAACCAAAACTGGAGGAGAAACAAAATTGTGTAAATCATTAGCAACTTCCATCAAGAAATTGTGGCATTAAATCCTGGTGAAATCCACTGGTATTGCTCATTGGGCTCAAGAACATGATTGACCAGGCGATCTGGAGGTGTTACAGAAACACCGTGGTGGCACCTGCGGTGTCTGAAGCGGCTCGGACCCAAACTGGACAGCAAAGCCAATCGAGGCTTCCCTGGGCATGGATCCAACTTCAGCCATTGAGAGCTGGTGGCTCCAAGCTGAACCCCTCCTGAACCCCTGGAGAACAGCCCCACCCAAGGGTGATCTTATGGACACGCAGCCTTGGGTGCCTTCCCCAGCTCACCCCTGAGAGCAAACTCCACTCTGCTCTGGGGTGTCATGATCCAGCTCCACACCTGAATTCTTCAGTTTGCTCCCATCCTGCACCTGCTGAATTGCAGGTGGTAAAAATAAAGGCTGCTAAAACATTTCCCAGTGCACCAACAGCACATAAATATGGGAGAATTTAAGAGAAACTCCAGTCACAGCCTCTCACAGGAATTAAAATACATTTCTTACGAGCAGCTGAACTCATGTCCATACTCTTACTGCTCTCAGAGAGGACCCCTGGGGTTTGCACTCCTGCCATTTTTGTCTTTGTTATTTTGAGAACTGTGTTTCATCTCTTTGTACCTTCAGTTTCCATATCTGTAGAATGGGCACTTCCCCTAACACAGAAGTTCTGCATTAACTGAAATTGTCAAAGCATTAAAATCATAGGCATGGAGTTCTTGTTTTCTTGATTTTGCCCTGTAAAGGGAATAAAATCAAAGCAGATTGCCACAAAAAAAGAAGCCTTTGTGTCTCATCTTCCTCTACAGATAGAGTTTCTAAGGTATGTTAAGAAACCAAACCCCATAGGGGTTAGTGGTGTCCATTTAAATCTCTGAAATGCGTACATGCAAATATTCCAAGTCCAGGAGGATTAACTCCAAATCTGAGTGGATTAGTCAAAAAGGTTCCACAGCAATGTAGAACTGCTAGAGAAAAACATATAAAATTGTCACTATTGTCAGCTTTACAATACAACTTGATCCCCCCACGTATAATGAGCTGTGAGCCTGGCAATATCCTGGGATCAGGTGGAGAGGAAAATTTCACTTGGGAACAAAGCAGTGGAATACGGGGGGTTGGGAGACCAGAGGCCACCTTGATCCCTCACTCAACACCCCACAGTCCTCCCTGGGTGCACCCCTGGAGCTTGGCCAGCCCCTCTGCAAACCTATAGTCACACACACACATATATAAATATATATTTCAAACTCTAAGTAGTTACACACATCTCCAAAAGATTAGGATGTGAAGGACACGATAAACACATTAAATCACATAAACAAACAAACAATCTTGCACCATTGTTTGAAGGTTATATACATTAGAAGGCTAAAAAAAAAAAGGGATACAGTTCCTTTGGAAGAGGAAAGAGGAAAATGCAGCGAGTGCAGCTTCCTGCAGGATTTCCCTGGGCTAGGAGACTGAAGGGCACAGATAACCACTGGTAACTCACACATAGAATTAATAGCAGGCTCCATGGGTGGAACAGGTGACTGAGGGAAAAGTCTGGCCCTGATATGGAATCCCAGAATCCCAGAATGGTTTGTCTTGGAAGGGAATTAAAGCTCATTTCACCCCCCTGCTCTGGGCAGGGACACCATCCCAGGTGGCCTCAAGCCCTGTCCAGCCTGGCCTTGGGCACTGCCAGGGATCCAGGGGCAGCCCCAGCTGCTCTGGGCACCCTGTGCCAGGGCCTGCCCACCCTCACAGGGAGGAATTCTTAGGAATGCACTGGCTGAAGAAGGAACACACCACTTTGCACCTGTGGCAGCTCTGGATCAGAAATATTAGCATGTAGTAAGAATTTTTTCAGGATTATGAAGGGAGACCTACTCCCAGGCTCCCACATCCAGGATTGCATTTGATCTGCAGAACTCTCCTTGCTTTTTATTGAAAAAACTTCCCTGACTGGAATTGGTTGTCAGTGCCTGCATGACTGGTCACAGCTTATCCATAGCCTAAATTAGCAGGTGTATGACTGCCTGTTTAGCTATATTTTTAGATCTCTGGGCTCTTGCAAGCTGTCAGAATGAAAAAGGCATTATTTTAGGAAAAGTAGTGCTGCAAAACAGAGTGACAGTCCATTTGACGTGTGAGGATAAATTAAGGATGAGAATACGTTAAAGAAAATTCTGAGCACCTTCATCATATTCCTGTATTCAAGGAGAAACACAGCTGAGTTTCAGTTGATCTTGGCTTCTCCATTGACCTGGAGCAGTACATTTTCCCCCCTTTCAGTGTTTGAATAGTTTGTCAGTGAAAGATCCCATTCATAAAGTGCTGGCGATGACAGTTCTGCAAAGCTAAATGGCACTTAACTGTGTACCTAATAAATCTGCAACAAAAATAAACAGAGAGGATGAGAGGGAAAAAAAATTAACAATGGCAGAGAGCTGAAAAGAAAAAAAATTAAAGCCCCACTGGCAGGTATGAAAGGCCATTGCCATTAAACTGTTTGGAATGGTATTGAGCAGCATTGCTCCCATTGCCCTCCCCTGTTTGCCTGACCTTTGAATTCTCAGAGGAAGCAGGGCTGGGCTGATGTCTGGGTACTCTGTGTTTGGTAAGAAAAACTCGCTGTGAATGGTGCAGATCCATCTCTCCATGCAGGTGGCCCCATCCACTGGCACCTCTTAGGAAAGACAAAGGACATCTCCACACTCACGGAAAGCAAGATGTGCATTTATGAAATGAGTGACTCCATACAGGAAAAATTAATGTAAATCCTCAAATTGTTGAAAGCAGGACTCAGGGAGGGAAATTCAGGCAGAAAATTTGGAACAATGACTATTCTGTAAGAAATTAATCTCATGTTACAAATGAGATAATCATTTATCACAGAAACTCCAGAGCAAAGGTTATAATAAATCAACTTAGCATGAAAAATTGTCACCTATATTTAAGAATTTGGAAGAAAATTTGATAAAATAGATTTTTACAGCTTAGGAAAATAAAGTAGAAGAGATACAGGGAAATAAGATAATGTGCAAAGATTTTGCTGTGGATAAATTCTTTTCAATAATGTAATGGATTTTCTAGACGAGGGAAATGTCATCCACCAGCAATTTGTATGAATTCTCCAATTCTGCAAGGAGATTTGGTGCCTTCACTAACAAAAGCAGGGCTGGTATGAGAGGGTCCAGAGGTGGTTGGAGATAAAAGGAAAAGAGAGAGACAGAGGCAAGTGGGCTCAAGGAAGTTTATTAACGTAGTTATTCAGGATTCCAACTGAGATTAATTTTACATAAGTCTTTAATTAAAACTCTGGGCAGTAAAAGCAGAGTTGAGCCATCAGAGTTGGCTGATGACAAAAAGCTGAGTCAGATTGCCATTACCAAAGGAATTGTACAACCTGCACGGAAACAGGAGATTGAGAAATGAGATATGGCAGAAGAAACCATGTGGTAATCACTGAATGATTAAATGAGATCTCTAGCTACCAAAATCAGGTGGCCCACCTTAAAACCCCACCATTTTAACTCCAAAATGAGCCAGATGAGATATCTGGGGTAGAGGAGGTGCTGCTGTAAGACCTTCACTACAGCAGTGTGTATGGTTTTCATCACCTGTGCTCAAGAAAGATAAATCCAGCCTGGAACAGAAACAGCAAAAGGATATGGGAGTGATCCTGGGAAGGAGATTATCTCATAGGACAAGCCTGCAAGGGCCTGACAGGATGAAGACTGCATGGAGATCTGATCCCCAGCTTTAAATACCCAAGGAGAAAAGCAGTAGAGAGGGAGATCTGCTTGTGGACAATACCAGGGGAAAATAAAAGGCCATGGAATGGGACACACAGAGGCCTAGACAGAAAATTTAATGAAGGGCTGCCACAGGAACTGGCCTCTGCAACAGCTTTCCAAGAGGAGTAGAAAACTAAAACCCCTTCCATTTGTTTTTAAACAGAGACAGAAATATTTATGAAAGTAGGAACAACAAGGAATTGCAACAACCTGTTCTTGTAACCCAAACAACCCTGCTAATGCTGACTTTTATTTCCTGCCAGGATACCAGCTTGAGAAGGCAACCCCAGCACTACCTGCACAGAACCTGCACAGGTAAAAGGGGAATATTTGTGTTCTATTTCATAAGCATCCATTTCCTGCTCTGTTGTTATTGTAACTACACCAGGTTTAATCAATGTAAGCTGTTAGGAAGAACAGGCAGGAAATGAAACTGGTCAAAACAGAATCCTCCAAAGAGGACACCTGGCTCTGGGAAGCGCTTGGGGAGCATCGATGGTTTGGCAATAATCCCCTGCTCACCTGCTCCAGATTTCTTGTGCCCAACTAGAACTGTTTGCTAAGAGCAGATCTTGAAAAAGAGCTAAAATGTAGAAAGCTTTGGGTTTCTTAAAGAAAGAAAAGCATTCTGCCTTTGCAGGCCAGGGGCTAGATGTGCAGTAATTCCTGCTTTTGGGAGACCATGGCTGCAAGGAGAAGTGTGTGACACCCTCCAAGGAGCTCAGTTCCTTCAGAGGGAGCATTATCTTCTGCTTCAAAATCAGCGGTTCTCCCAGAATGTCTCCAATTCAGACTTTAAATCCTCATCTCAGCCCTTGTTCCAGGCCCATGTCCCACATAAGGTGCTCCAGGTGCTGAGTAAATAATGAAAATCTCATTTTGCTGCCCCAGGCTCCCAGATTGCTGCCGGAGCAGATGGGCTCCGTGCTGTCCCAAAGGTCAGCAGGCTCGGCCTGATCCAGGCAGGGCTGGGTGCCAGGGGCTGAGCATTCCTTGGGAAAGGGTGCAGGGACACGGCTCCACAGCTTCCAGGCTGCTCCTGCCAAGGGGAGCATCGAGTTCAGGACTTGTGCTCATCCCAGGGTGGTGATGTGGCGCAAGGAGAGGGGCAGGACCTGGGGAAGGGGAACAATGAACCTCAGAGTTAGCAGGTAAAGGGCTGGCTGATGCTTCAGAAATGAGCTGTTCCCTCTCTCCTGGCAAGAGCTTGGAACAAATGCCAAGCCATCCTCTACTCTCTGACATCTTCATCTCACTGTGCAAGATGGTGACTTTTCACTGCAGGAACAGACCTAATTATTACCTCGGGGGTAAATATTCACTGAGGCACATGGAGAATGAGGCAGGTAACTCCCAGTCTGGGCTTTTAATCCCGTTATCAGGGATTATTATCAGCATCATTATGCTACATAACACACAATGAAACACAGGGGGGAAATGCCATTGTCTTTCCAGTAATGAAAAGCATGGACAGGAGAGAAAATAGTTTCTCTGAGTCATGGTCCCCACCCAAATAATAGAAATATCTCCATGTGGAGGAGCAGGTGACGTTATGGATTAGCTGCTGTTAATTTTCACCATGAAGCAGTTCCTTTGGGCAAATCCCAGCACGGAAAGCTGCTCTCCCTCCTTAGATGGCCCAGACTTTAGAGCTTCATTCTCTTTCAGGTTTGCAGAGAGATGATGCTCTGCATCCCCTGTTTGGCAGGGATCAATCGTCTGAGACTGCAGGCACGTTCCTGCGATCCTCCCACACCAATCCAGGAATGGGCACAGCACAGGAAAAAGAGAACAATTGTTCTGGATGTGGAAAACAGCCCTGGTGTGGCAGCCTGTGGTTTGAGAGCACACTAGGGTGTCTGCTAAAAATCCCAGCAGCATTGGTGGGCCACAGCTCTGGGAGTCCTAGGAGGGGCAATTCCCCAGCTGCCAAAGCCCAAAGCACCTCCTGTGGGAGCAACATTGGTCAGGAAGTGTCCAGGGTAGGAAGGTTGAGAAGAGAGACAGAATTATGAGCAATCCAAAGGTCCATAAGAAGCTGGAAATTCCCATCCCTCCTGGCAGGACCTTGAGCCCAAAGCACCAAGGCTTGTACACATACTGACATGCCAAGGACAGGGATGGATGATGGAGGAAAAGTGTCTCCACAATGATCTGATGCCACCATCTCTCAGCAGAATCACTGAGAGCAGGAACTCCCAGCCTGTGATCTACTTGTGCATTTATCACTTTTAATCCACCACTTTCAGTTTGTTTGCTCCTCACTGAGCTACCAGTCCTATGTGATAATGTGAATTTTCCAGAGGCACCAGGAAAGTGACTCAGGGAGCTATGTGACCTAGCTTTACAAATAACCCCTCTTCCTCCATGTTGGCTTGCTAGAAAGTTTTGAAAGCCACAAAAGTATGCATGGCTTGTACCCAGCAGCCTCAAGGATGGAGCCCTGCTGTTTTCATGGCGGTTTACTCCTCTTTTTTCTCATTACTTTTATAAGAGGAAGTAAGAGCACTACTCTAGAACTGTAATTACATGGTGACGCTGCTGGAGCAGCCACGCAGGCTGGGGCAGGAGGGGATGCTGCTGAAAGCTTTCTCACAGTGAGCTCCTTCCAGCAGAAATAGCAGGGCCTGACTGATTTCAGACCGTTCTCAGACCTGCTTTAACTTAATCCCCTTTCTGAGACAGCCTCTGTGACACCTTCCAGGGCTTCAGGATCCCTTGTACTCTTTGTCCTCACCAAACCTGCCTAAATTCATCATGGTCTGCAAGGATCAGCATCAGAATTGGGTATTGCAGCTCTGATACAACTCATGAAGGCTTTACCTCAGCTTAAGTGAGGCCTGTCTTTGGGTGTGGTGAGAAGGGTAAAGTCTGCAGTGTCCAGGAAATCAGAATCTTCTCCACCTGACAAAGCTGGCTCCTGCTTGGGAAGGGCATTAATGGTCCATGTGGGAAGCAAAGAAGGCCTGAAATATTTCACTGTTGTTTTCTCTACATGGGCTTGGTTCCTTTGGTTTATGCAAATATTAGAAGCATTTGCCCAAGGGGTACCATCACTTCTGCTGCTTTTGTTAGTGCTCGACAGCCTTTGCCACTTTCTTCCCCAGGAAATTTTGGCTCCTGAAATTTTACCTTGATGATTTTGTCCTCAGTAATCTCTGGAGGGAAAATCCCCAATCCCACCTGCATGCAGGAAGGCAGGTTGTCAATGACTTCAGAACTTCTCCTAGCGAGTAACACTTTCTGTTACCCTCGGTTTGACCAAACCAGAGCTGCAGTGTTTCCAGCAGTGCAGGGACTGTCAGAGCAGCCTGGAGGGGCTCCCTGTCCATTGGCAGCTGCCTGCACTCCTCCCTTTGGGAGAGGATCCTTTTACCTACGGACCCAGCAGATCCAGAGGCTTCCCTTGGAGCAGTGACTGTAATTCCACTGCACTGGGACATTCTGTTCAAGGAGGATTATAATACAGGAAGGGACTGGAATTACTGGGGAAAGCCTAGGAACAACAAGGTGTCTGGTTTAAACAAAAACAACCACCAGACAATCTATTTCTCCAGGGAAAAATATATTTAGATTTTAGAGTTCAAATCCCTGCATTGAAAATCACCCTCATGGACTTTAACTCTACCACTTCAAGGTATAAACTTGTATCCAGTTGTGGATTCCTAGACACAAGACAAGGGACAAGTTGAGGCGTTTTTTGCCAGTTTTTAGATAGTAATTCAAACGAAATATCACTAATTTAAGAGATTCAAATTGCAGCTACAATATAATAATGGAAAGCTACTGTGCTCCAAAGTAATGCCCCCAAACCACTTCAGTTTACAATAAAACCTGGTAAATCCTTCCTGGCAGTACCAGACCTTGGGAAGAAAGAGGAATGAGGTTCTTACAGGATATTCATGCCCACCATGTAAGATTCTACATGATCCAGACTTCACCAAACCTCTGCCTTTGTTGAGATGTGGGCCCAAATCCTGTATCACAGCTGAAGTCTAATCCAAGAACTGTTCTTTACACAGCTATATTTTAATTTATAGTGCATAAAAGGAAACATGAAAAGCATTAATCATCCTTGCACATGTAGCTAAACCACAGAAAAATATCTCTCTACAGAAGTAATGCTTCATCTGTCCAAAAAATAGAGGTTGACTTTTTAACCATGATTATTTTTCTTTCTAGTTTTGTTTTTCATGTAGGTTGATGCAGTTAAGCTCTTCCCCTTTGTGTTTTCTTTCAACTACTTCTTCTCTCCTCTTTTTTCCAGTCCATTCTTGTGTACTGGCCTTTTCCACTTTGCTGCTGAAGAAAGATGATTGAGAGGGGAAAACTGAAAACCCTCTCAAACACCAAAGTTCTTTGTACTGGCCTGAAGTTAAATGAATAAAGATTTTTTTCTTTCCTTATTTATCCTTGCTGGGACCTGGGGAAACCATCCAGTAGGATGAGCTCAGTGCTTTGCAGTATTATCTCAGCAGTGGGTACAATAAAAGGTGAGTCCCAGCCAGAGCTCCGGATATGAGCACTTCCCATCCCTGTAGGGGAGTTGGGATTTTGACATCGGGGCTTGTTCCTTTCTGTCAGGACTGGAAGCCAAACACCCCGAGCATCATCAGGGCTCAGTCCCAAGGGTTCCTGTCTCAGGTCAGGTTTCTGGGATGAGCAACCAGCAGCCCAGGGGCAGCAGATCCTGAGAGGCTTTACAGGGATGGAATCAGCCCAGGGCTGGCCCAAAGGGGGGTCACTGTCACTGGGCTGAGGATTGCCCAGGGAGCTGCTCCTTGTGCTGCTCCTCAGGTGCCTGAAATCTGTTGCTTTTCCTGGCCCGTAGGAGCAGAAGGCAAACACAACCCTCAGCCCACAGCTCCTCTGAAGGGCTAAATCCAGCCCAGCTTTCAAACTCAACCCAGTTCACCCAAAGTCAGCGGAAGAGTCACTCAATTCTTGGCATTTCAGTGACAAGACCAAAAATCAGCCCAAAGCAGAAAAAAATCCTTAAAGCAAGAGGCAGAGGAGCACTTGCCTCCCAACAGCAGCTGGAATCCCTATGTTTAGTTCCACTAGAATTTGTAATTTTACTCTAGTTGCAGCTGTAAATGGGTTTCCCCATTTCTTCCCTGCTGTTCTCCCTCCATCCAAAACATTCTGAATGTGCTTTCCATGATCACTCAAAGGATTGTCAGTGAAAGTAATTCAGAGTGAGAAGCAGCAGAGAGCATTTCAAGAGCTAATTCTGGACTTAAATAATCGTGTTGAAAAATAAGATGTTAAGATTGCTACTCAGCCAAAAGAGGAATAAAAACATCTTCTTTGTCTTGTGGACTCATGAAAAACTAGCCCAGACAGCAAGAGAATTGCATTTTTACCCAGACTGACTCATAAATTATTAGAATGGGATTAATGAGGGGGAAAAAAAATTTAAAAATCACTGGAACTGTTCCCACTGTAAAGTGGGGCTGAGTCAGAAACAATTATTTTCATCTGGGAAGTGGGAAATGCCATTATGTAAAACTTTACACTTTGTTAGAAAATGGCCAACTTTGCTTTCCTTGGGACTCAGAAACCTATCATTAAAATTCTTGTAAATTTTGAATTCTCATATTTATCAGTTTCATTAAACAGCAGAGAAACCTCACACACCGTTTCCTATCTCAGGGCTAGAAAGTGATGCTTTTTCCTGTTTCTACATTCATTTCCCCATCCCATTATGTAAATCTAATGCTTAGATTCTTCAAATTGGACAAATGCAGTAGGTAACAACTGCAAAAACCCCAGCAAATGCATTATCCATTTTATGAAAAACCTTTTGGTTGAAGAAAACACTGCAGTTTCCAAATGCTGTGTTTACTGTACATCTCTGATTGGGTTGTTTTTTTAAGTTAAAAAAGTCCCAGGATGGTTTGGGTTGGGAGGGCCCTAGACCTCATCCAGTCCCAGTCGTGAGAAGGAACATCTTCCACAATCCCAAGGTGCTCCAAGCCCTGTCCTGTGTGGCCTGGAAGAGAACAGATTCATTACAAAATATTTCACTTTGACTCAGACAAGCTGAAATATCTTTGATACCTTCCCTGACAGTCAGCTTTTTGTTTCTAGAACCACACAAAATTCAATTTAATCAGCTGTTCAGGCTTACAAATCAACTGAGTAGAAACTCTTGCAGAGTTTTTTTGCAACTTGATGGTGAAACTCATTATTAGACAAATGATTTCCACTCAGTTGCTCTCTTCACTCTCCCTGAGTACTGCGGCATTTGAGACTTGTGGAAGCATTTTCTGTGGAGATAGGAGTGCTGATGCCACTATCCAAGAACAATAGAGGCTGATTACATATTTCATAGACCATGTAATCTAATTCCTGTATAAACAGGCCATAGGCCTTTTAAAATTAAATGTTATTTCTAGTCCAATAGATACGGTTGAACTACAGCACAATTCTGGAAAGAAGAGGGAAAAAAAGACATCCACAGATAAAGAATGTGCAACAACTCAGACATTGCATCACAGCTCCAGCAAAATCCTGCCTCACCACCTTTGCCTCTCACTGGGGCTGTCACAAGCATGTCTGGGCTCTGTGAAAGAAAAATGTTCAAAGACAACTAAATTTTGATGCATTTAATGGCAGAGGAAACACTTTGCAGTTCACAGCCTGTGTTTGCAACAGAAAAGGCAAGAGGAAAATGTTTCGTCCCATTTCTAGTTCACTGTGACACAATAAAAAAGGAGCTAAAAGGTAACAAACCCCAGGTATTTTCTAAGCTCCTTGCCAATGAGTGTTGCCCAGTCCTGGTACATTTGGCTCAGATTTAGGTGCAAACCTGTCGATGCCCTTACACCATGGCTGCCTTTTCCAAGCTGATTATTGTGCACTGGACACACAGGGAGTGGAGCACGTCCCTCCCTGGCTTGGCTAAGGCTGGAGTTTCACCACATGAAAGTGTAATCTCTGTCTCACAAACTGTAAATATACACGGTGAGCAGCACAAAGAGGATTACCTGGAAAGTATTTCTCTATTAAGCCATTTCAAAAGTCAGTCCCCAGGCAGGATTATACAGATTCATTTCTTCAAGGAAAGATGAAACCCACATTTTTTAACATTAGCACTGTTCTAGGACAGGATGTCCCACAAACACCACTGTGCTTATATGACTTATTTATTTTTACCTTTCTGAAAGCTGTTTTCAAGTTTTAAAGCGCATCTTCAGTCACTGGCTGGATGGAGAACAAACAACAGCAAGGGTTGGATGCACGGCAGCCGTGGAAAAGCCTTGCCAAGCTGAGACACTCAACCATGGATATGAACTGCACAAATCCTTTCCCAAATATCTATTTTATGACACCTGATTACCCAGAGGTAATGCAGAGCTGGAATCAGACACTACCAAACACCACTGAGCAAGAAACTGGGGGAAAAAGAATCCCTTTCTCCCCACTCAACACTGCTTGGATAAACCGTTTGACAACTGTGTGTGAATCCTTGCCATCCCAAAAAAGGAATATTCAGAAATCATCTTCACAGAGCCACTAAATATGTGTCCAAAACTGGAGGAGGTGATAGAAAATAGTGCCCTTGTTCTGACACATTCACCCAGTGACAAGGTGGCATTTACAACACCCTCACCTCCCTCAGCAAGTGCTACAAATAGTTTACACAGAGCATTTTGTAGAGTGATGTTAAGGAAAATCTGATGATGTCTATTTCCTCCAGATTTTGTTGGAATAGAAAAACCTATTCCAGAAAAGCCTCTGCTGATACTCTGAAATGAGAATCTCTGGAAGAGAAACAACAGCAACAACTGCTAAATTGATGTATTTTATTTTTAATTAAAAAATAAAGGTTATCTTAATACATCTCTTGCAGCCTTTGGGCAAAATGCACTCTTAACAAGACTCTATGAAACATGATGCACATCTTTTCCTGGCACACATCTTAAACAAATGCCAGCTTCCTGCAGCAACTTTGGAAATCCACCATTTTCCCCAAACCCTGAAAACATTTAACAGTTCATTTAAAAAATCCCTATAAAAATTAGAAGTGGGCCTAAAGCAAAAGTCCCAGATCCAAGCACCCAAAAGCTTTTGGAGCAGACTTATATCCAAACGCTCGTTTCATTCCAAGTTTTATCCCACATCACTGCAAATTCACAGACACAGCACCCAAACCACCCAAAGAGGGCGATTGGAGCTGACCCAGGTATGGATCTCCCTTCAGAAGCTTTGATCTTAACTGGGCCAAAGCAAACCTGGGGGTCTGAACTGTTTCCTAAAATTGATTAAGTCAGGCCCATCCCTAACAGAATTAAGTGCTGGTTACACAAGGAAATGGTGCTGTCAGAGCTCCCATTCCTTGGCTATCCCTGATCTGAGCCCAGGCCAAGCTCTCTGTCCATTGGCACCACACAAGGCAAGGATAAAGCCATGGGACACACTGACCCTCCAGCACAGCCACACACCTGCCTCCCACTGCCTGGGAGAGCCCCAGGCTTCTCCAGGAGCTGTCCTGGTGTGGTTTTCCCTGGAGATGTCCCAGCTCCAGCCCTCCCTGCAGGACAGCTCAGCTCCCGCCAGAGGAACAGGCTGGCACCACTCCCAGGGGATGTCTTTGTTCCACCTGGCCCATGATGGCTGGTTCCCAAAGGCACAATGTGACCAATCTTCAGACTTATGCACAAGGTCTACATACATATACATATATATATATATTTATATATATATGTACACTCACACCACTACATACATATTTAAATATATATATATACATATATATATATTTGGTTTTGATTTTTCTCTTTGATCTTTTTTTTTATTCCCTTCTTTTCCCCTCCTTTCTCTCCCTTTTAACTTAATGGTGTAGTCTCCTCTGAGGAAGGCTCTGGTATATGTTCTGGAGACTTCTCTGTCTCCAACAGGACTTCTGGATTTTCCTCTGTTAATTTTGGCTCCTCAGAGGCTTGGGATCCCTCCTGCAGCTGACTCTGAGCCTGGCTGTTCATTTTCTCCTCTGCTTCGATCTCCTCCGAGGTGGGAATGGAGTTTTTCTTTGGACGGCCTTTGGGCTTCGTTGGAGCTTCCTGTCCACCCTTCAACACCTGGAGCAAAGAGATGAACTGTCAGGATTCTGAACTCTGCTGGTCTCAGACATCCTGTTCCTGTGTCTAACTCCCTCTCTCTACACACCATTCCTGCAGCAACAAGACACTCCAGCCAAAGATCTATATCCAAGGCAATGCCAAATTTGTTAGAAGTGACAGTAACTTCTGCAGGTGCCACATGCATCCAAAGGAACAGCCTAGAACTGCACCTCGTCTCCCAAATCAGAAAACATAGACACCTCCACTAGAGAATGTCACAGCATCATCATGTTCCCACCAGCATTTATTGAGTGGCTGACCTTCATAAAAAAGCATTTTAACTGGAAAAGGACCATGAAGATGAGAAAAAGTGAAAGGTGAAACAAAGATATGAGAAGTAAAAATTAGTATCAGTTCTCAAAACTTTTCTGTTTCCATAGAGCAACACAGTCTTTTTTTTTTCTATGCACAAAACCAATCTCAGAAGCACTGAGATCACAGGAATGCAGAAAAATGCAGGAGATATTTTGGTTTTTCCCTCACTTCTATTCTCATTTCTTTCACCTCTTTGCTTTGTCCTCCTCCTACTGCCTTTAGTCCCCTCTCGCCCCCCACATGTACTGCAGTATGAACACTTTTTAAAAAAGAGACCATCTCTGTGAGAAATGATCAGGAATAAAACAAAATTTGGTATAAATAGACGCAAGTCACTCCACTATGTTCAGCTTCTTCTGTTCTTTACAAGGAGCCATTTAAGAGCCCTGGAGAAATGACAAGCACCCACTCACCATTTTCTTCCACTTCATCCTACGGTTCTGGTACCACGTCTTCACCTGGAGCTGAGTCAGCCCCAAGGACTGGGCTAAGTCGAGCCTGGGAGACAAAGCAGACAACAAAATGAGTTTACTGAAGCCAAGAGGAGCTCAGGTGTCAGGTCCAGGCAGTGCAACACTGTTAGAGCATTCAGCAGTGTCTCTGATCAGCTGTCTCAAGAATGGTCACACAAAAGTGGTAAAACCCGTGAACTTAGGATGCAAAGATAGATGCTGCTATGGAAGATGCAGGTGTTCACAAGCTCTCTTTTCTAGACATGGCAGGTTTGTCTGCTCTCTTTGAGACATGAACCTGCTCCACTCCAGCTGCTGATGCTCCATGTTTGTCCATGAATTAGGAGCTACGGGTACATCACATCCCTGAAAACAGGTCCCTGGTGCCTCAAGCAAACAGGTGGGAACAGACACAGCATCAGCCACTCTTTGTATCGTATTTCTCCTTCACTACCTTCAGAATGGGGATCGTGGTACATGCCCATTTCTCATGGAATAGTAGTACATCTAAATCTATCAATTTAATAGACATTCTTTATTGAGGCAATTTAAGCTTCTAAGTGAATTTATTTTTTGTATGTTTAGCTTCAGGGTACATGTGGCAGACAGCCCATAATCCTGATTCATCCTTCACAAATCTCCAACCCATGCAAGTTTGTGTGAACCCATTCATTATTTCTATATTAAAGCCCAGCATATGAAGCAAATATGGCTCAGAGTAGCTCCTGATCCTTTGCACAGGTGATAGCACCATGCATCTGGTGGTTTTGTAATGGAGCTGCACAAGGGATGGAGCTGGAAATCCTCAGCCACGCCAGGAAAGTGCCCCTCGGAGTCATGCAAGTCCTGCAGCTGGGACAGATCCAACTCAGAGCCACATTCCACAGTATTCTGCATTCTGTGACATTTTGGCAAATATCTCCTTGCCTTTGGATGGGCAAACACATTTATCAAGGCCAAGTTTTTCATAATGAAAGCTTTGTTACACCTGGGCTCCTTGGGCAACCAGATTTACATTTGTAAACACCCACATACCCCACCCCAGCTCTCTGTGCTCCACCTCACACTCAAGGATTCATGCTTCTCTCCCACTCCGGATTCACTCTGGACCTGCAGGCTTGTTCTGCCACTACATCACATCTGAAGCCATTGATCTAAGACACCATTACTGTTAAGAGTAGAACATGTCAGAGTTATTACCCTGATGATAAACCAGGGGTTTCAGGTGCCCTCCCACGGCTACAATCTTCTATCCAGGCCAAAAGCTGCAGAAGTGAACACAGATCACAATTCACTGCTTTGCCAGATTTTCAGCCGTGAGTTGACAGAGAGAAGCTTGGCTTAACTAACCCTTTGTGCCTTAGTGCTCATGCCTGGTAACACCTGGTTCACTTGCAACCAGCTGCCATCTCTTGCCACATACCTCAGTGCAACCAGCACTGCCTGGAAACCCAAGGAAACAAACACAGGGGAAGTGGTACATGGGCAGGAATTGCTCATCGTCCTCAATGAAGCCAAGGAACAGTCATATGAGATTATTAATTACCAGCCTTGAGTGCCTCAGCGAAGTGTCAACCATCTGGTGATGTGAAGCTGTGAGGAGTCAGTGCAGGCATAGCAGGAACTCTGAAACTCCATGAGGCAAGTTGGCTACGACCAGGAATTTTTGCCTGCAGCAATTTGGTGACAGGCAGTAGGAGCAGAAAATGCCATCTTCAGAATCAATTTAAATATTGGGACACTGCCCTCTGTGGAGTGTAGGGCCTGATACCTTTCAAACCTTCTCCAGGTTTACAAACTTCCTAGGAATTTGATGGATCATTTTTCCATAATTTAAATTTCCAGAGCAGGATTCAAAGCCCTTAAAAAAGCTAAAATCTCTCTTAGTTTGGTTTGCCCATGTGGTACCAAGCAGTGCCTAAGAACTTGCCTGTGCCTTTGCAAGGCAGGCTTACAACTGCAGGCTCTGCCTTCCAAACTTATGAACAGGCCACCAACATCCCACTGAATTGCTGCCCAAGGTGCTGGATAAAAGCCAGCTCAGGAGCAGCTGAAGATACCATGAACACACAGACACGAGCCAGCAGATCCCAGGGGGAGACAGGCTCCATCGTTTTTCAAGTGTGCAGCAGGAGTTGGAAAGGCAGAGATCCTTCTTCTCTGAGGAGATCTCTGAGCCTGGAGAACTGCTCCCAAGCATGTGTATAATCTGACATTTCCACTGATATGATCTATTTGTGTCACCTTTGATCCCAGGAGAAGCAGCCTTGAATGTGAATCAGGTTACATGCCATGGCCGCAGCCAATGGCAGAGGCAACTCGGTGGAGCAAGAGGCAGCACCCCCAGCCAGGGAATGTTCACTGTGGAACAGCTGGAGCATCCCTTTTGCTCATCCCTATTGCTGGTGTGAGCAACCAACCTACCTGTCAGGGGTGGAGAGGTACTTCTGCTTCTGGAATTTCTTCTCCAGGCCCATGAGCTGGATCTCGGTGAAGATGGTCCGACTGCGGCGCGGCTTCTTGGAGCGGGGCGGGGGCTGCTCTGCCTCGGACTCGCTGCTGCCCGGGGCCTCGCCAGGGGGACCCTCGGTGCCCGGGGTGCCCACGCAGGGCTGGGCTGGCAGCAGGCGGGCGCTGCCGGCGGCCGGGAGCAGCGCGGGCAGCGCGGGCGGCTGGCGCGTGATGACGGACAGGAGCGGATAGGCCCGGAGAGAGGGGGAGCCTGGCAGGGAGGAAGCACAGGCAGATGGAGGTCAGATCAGTGCTGATGTGTTTGAGCAATGGGAGGGCAGGGGAGAGGAGGGAGACAGCAAGGGCTGTCCTGGCTCTGCCATTTGCTTGTTAAAGGACAAGCAAGAATAATCCCCTCTGTCAACCTGTTCCTTCTCCCAGACTGCACAGATTTTCTTGGGCTGGAGAACCCTAACCCTGACCCTAACCCTAACCCTAACCACAACCCTAACCCTAACCCTAACCCTAGGACAGAGAAAGGAAGGACTGCCTTTCCACTCCTTTTTTAGGAGATATTATAACCATTGAAATCATCTGTCTAATTACTGCAAGAGACTGAACTCCAAGCAAAGGATGAAATATATCCCCATTTTGTTCCCAACTTTGTTTCTCTGGGGAAACTAGGACAGGGTTCACTTGAGACAGTCCCCTGCCCTTGCAGGTAATAGACAACAGAGTCTGGTTCACAGGTCTTGCCATCCCCTAATGGGCAACTGCATCAGAACCACCCTCGCCCTCCATTGCCCACACTGATCCCGCTGACCATGCAGCAAGATGAGGATGAATACATCCCAAGAGTTCTTCACTGACTGAATGCTGCATCTTACACCACACAGTTGATACCAGCCCTAAAAACAAACCAGTTCTGCTCCAATCTTTTCAGATCAGGGCTGTTCTGGGATGACAAATCCAAACATTCCCAAACACTAGAGGAAGTTCTGATCCACATCAGGCCTTCTGATTTACAACCATAGCAAATTCCTGCTCAACCTTAGCCCCAGGAAATTGAATGTTCCTTTAAAGTTTGGGCAGGGAAATTGAGCTACATGCGGGAAACGTAAACTCACTGTAAGATATACAACCTGCAGAGTCTTGGGCAACTCACTTTCTTGCTCTGTACCTCATTTTACCTCATTTGCAAGATGGAAATAATCCTCCTTACCTACATCACTGATGGTAAAACATGGATTAAAATTTAATGTACACAAAGTATGTGGAGATCTTTAGATAAATGGGACTGTGGAAAGGAACATATTACACCAGCAGGCCTGATTGTGAAACCCTTCACATGAATCACCACTAATGAAAATAATGATCTCAAGACCTCAATGAGTGTGTTGGGGTGAGTAACTCCACACCGTGGAGGAAAGGAGTTCCCAGCCTGGCCTGCTGATGACCTGTATTCCTCAGCCCTCTCCTCAGCTGTAGGGTTGTGATCACAGGAACCAGGTCCTAGGTGAGCTGGGTACATCAAAGAACATCATAGACTGTTGATCGTTGCTTCTCTCCTCAACCACAGCAATGTGCAAAATCCAGCCACTTAAAAAGCAAGCTGGGGAAACTATTGTCAAAACTCTAAATAGCTGTGACTACAGACTGGGGTTTAGGCAGACTAGGGCTTCAGTCTTGCTTTCTCCTCCACACCTCTGCAACCCTAAAAATCAAAGTATTTCCATTAAATGTAAAGCTTTCCACTTAAACCACCAAGGAAGCATATGAGAGATGAGATCAGGTTTGCCAAGCCAATCTTTAGCTTGTGTCAAGCCTTATCTACCTTCTTTTTCTGAATATTTTTTCCAGCTGAAGACTGTGCCGATCTACAGCACCACTGAGCAACCTGGTGGAAATTTTGCCTTGATTTACAACTTCAGTGGCTGTTCAAAGATCATAAATTAGGACAGAGTGTGCTGTCCTTTGCTTTACACCTCTTGTCCTTTGCTTTACACACTAAATTTTTGCTGGTATTTATGCTCCCTCTGACACCACTCAGCTAGACAGAACACAAAGCAGATGCTGCTCCCATAGCCCATGTCCTTCTTGTCAACCCACCACTGTTCATTTCTGACACTGTGGAATAACAAAAAACTTGCTGGCCCACCCATAGAACAGATAATTTCTTCTCTTTTAGCCAAATTTGCCCAAAAATCATCCGCTCTTGTCTCCTTGAAGGGTGTCTCAATGTCTAGGGTCCTGTGAAGGAACACTGAGGCCACCTCCACCACGAGAGGTGTTCCTGGGTGTGCCATAGGATTCATGAGACATCGTGTGCTGATGTCTTCATTTGCAGCAGTCCTGGACTCAGCCCCAGGACACAACTGCTCTTGGTCACTCAGGCTCCAACAAACCTCTTGGATCCCAGTTCTACCCTGTTCTGGATCAGGAGACTTAAACTTAAGCTTATTCCAGAAAGGAGCAGGTCTGGTCTTATTACATCCCCTTATCCACTGCTCTGGGGTCCTGGTTCAACCCTGCCCATCACAGAGCTCCTGCTCCTCCACAGGTTCATGCTCCAAACCTTATCCCACAGCCCCTTCCTGTTCTCACTCATGGGTAGCTTTTGGCATCAGATCACTGATTAATCAATACTTTTGTACTTCCATACATTTCCAGCAGGGCTCTCCATAAAGCACAAAATTACTCATTAATAATAAATCACCAGAGCTCAGAAACCCCTGCAAGGCTCCAAGTGACTGACACCTCTGGATGAAAGGATTTTTACAAGAAACTTTCTTCAAAGGAGGTCAGCAAAGTTATTTGATATCAGAGTAACCAGGGATATTTTCTTTTCTGTATGGCATAGCAGCAGCACATGGAGTGCTTGAAGGGAGGGGAGGGCAGTTACAGTCGTCCCAGAGCATAAGATCTGCCTTCACCAAACAGAGAAAAGTCGCTTCAGGTTATTTTTCTAACAGTCAAGTAAGATTTGGATTACAAGAACTGCTTTTCAAGATGAGCAGCAAGGGCTTGGCTATTTTTGCAGAGTACAAGAGTGGTTATTAGAGAAGCAGATGACACTGGAGTTGTTTGGGCCTGGGTTTTCAAGTGCTGAGCACCTGAATGGGGGGATACATTTTCCAAAATTCTCAGCAGCCAGCAGCTGTGCCCTGGTCAAACACTTAGAAAAGCTCAGCACATGCTTATTTTTGGAGCCCACGTCAGGTCACAAATTTATTTACAGCCCTTCTGAAACCCCGGTGCTGCTTCTGCACAAGTCGTGGTTTACAACTGCCTAGCTGATTTGAGTTCCAGGTGCTGAACAGATTTGTGAGGCTGTTGACACTAAGTGTCGTGTATTTGTTTATCATTTGTGCTTGCAAGAGTAACCTTTGCTTATGGTTTGACACCAACAGTTGTGACAGGGCTTTTAGAAACCACTGTAAATAATGAAAGCATCATGATCAGCCCAGCTTATACAAGACTGGTCAGTTTTGTGCCCTCAGCCTGGCGAGGACACAGCATGGATGTGGCACAGAGTAAGAAGTAAAGATGGCATCTAGAAAAGACATGAGCGTCACGGCTGCAGATATTTTTGGGGAGAAAGCTACAGGTCAGAAAGGGGGCAATGCTTTAGCAGCCTCTTGCATGTGGAGCAAACCAGAAATAACTGACCTCTACATTGCACGAGGCAGCTTTCAGCTCCCAGAGAAAGAAGCCCAAGTTCAGTGTCCTGCTCTGGATCTAGTTATCCCAAAGTTCAAAGCAGCTGAAGGTGAGCCCGTCCACAGCCTCTAGGTACACTGTTAACATGACTCCCCTTAAACCATCTGTACAGTTCTCACCCTGATAAAGCCTTGCCTTCCAAACACCATGAAATCTGAGGTGAGATCTAAACTCCTCATCCCCCAGAGTTCAAAGGTACTTCTAGACTGACATGGTATTGTAAGAATGGAATAATTTCCTAATCTTCAACAAATTAAATGCTGGCAGGCAGCTCTTGTCTGCTCAGCACTGTTGTGACATGCTCTGTCTCCCGAACTGGGATGAATGGGAGTGAAGAGCTCCTTCTTTCCATACCTGCCTTTCACAATGGTTGCACTGAACACGTTCTCACCTGCACTGTTGCATGAGCACTTTTTCTGACCCATTGCTCTTTTGTACAGGAAAACGCAAAAGATGCCCACATAAACCAGAAAATGAGGAATTCGCTACTCTAGAAAAACACCTAAAGCATTTTCATATTTCCATCTAAAACTGTCAAGAGGCCCCACACTCCACTGGTGAAACCATCAGTTGTTTAGGACTCAGGAGGTCTCACTGCTCTTCACAGGGACAATGGTCTCTGACTATGTGGTTTTCTACAGAAAAGTCCCAGTTTTATCTGCTAGAACAATCGTAATCATCCCAAAGCCTCGGGTATTCTTGGGCTCACTCTGCTGCTGAATACTTCTCAAATATTTGGGAAAAATAAGTATGATCCCATAATTCATACTATGCACTACTGAAGGAGCACTGCCTAACAACAGATTATTTTCTGTAGTTCTTTTTTAAGGATTTGAATAATCTCAGTTTCAAGCAGTAAGAACACTCTTATTTCTGTCCACCCCACAAAGCAAACATCTGGCCACTCCTGCTAAAACTAACCAAGGGCTAAAAATAAAAAAGACATTGGATCTGCAGAGCATTTTCTATGATCTGACAAAATTTTGCTTCGCTATTTAAATCTGCGTTGGCAGCCACTGTACTGTGAATAACAGATCTGTAGTAAGGACTGCCCACATCACCTTGGCATGAATTGGGCATATTCAAGCCACACACAGGATAACCCTGGAGTCCTGTTTCCTAATTATATGTCAGATATTTTTGCAAAAAACCTATCATGGTTTGATGTATCTAAAGATTTTTTTTGTCTTTTTTTTTTTTTTTCAGCAGCAACAAGAAGATGTTACATCAAGAAAACCAATCTGAAACCATCTCCACTCACCTTCTAGAACATTTCCAATAAATTTATTTTAAACTTCTTCTGACCACTACCTAAGACACAGTGGATACACCACCACTGGACAGATCACCTTGCAGAAGTTGTAATTAAAAATAAATACTTGAAACAAGTATTTTCCCCTTATTTAGCCCCTCCTCCCCTCCTCCCTGGCTTAATTTCAACCCCAACAGACACAGAATAAGGAAGAGAAAACGGAAAGCACTAATTAGTTGCACGGTTTGACTGCCGGCAATGGAGGAACAGTTTTCCTCCCAGGCAAACTTAGTTTCCAAATGTTGTTTTGGAAAGCAAGAAAGAAAAAGGAAGGAAAGATTTATGGATCAGCTCCTCTTGGCAAGTCAGCCCTGCTCAGCAACTGAATGAAGCTCACTCAGAATGGGCTGCAGCAAAAGGTAAATAATAAAAGAAAATGAATTTACGACTTAGGAAGGTCTATAAATCTCTCATCTCCTGACTGTCAAAACAAGGGGAACCAAGGAGTTGAGTTCATTTCGCTGAAGGAGCAGGCAGTCTCCTGACAGGAATAAGTGATCCCTGAGTGAAGTAAGGAAAACAAAAGAAGCGTGGAAACGTTGAGAATTAGTTGAACCACACACAATTTCTTTAGTAGGGAGGGCATTACATAGACTTTTTCCACCATAGATCCCAAAAAGCAAAGACTTTCCAACAATACCAATTCCATGAATCTCAGCTAGAGTTTACCACCTCATCCAGAGCATGAGGGACCTGTCACAATCCAGGAATTCAATGTGGCCCAGGAGCCAAGTGCTTAAGGACAGCAGCCAGGTACCCAGTGTGTGCTGCAGGACACATGACGTCCCCTCACTCAGGGTGGGACTTTGCCTTATGGCTGCCACACCTGTCAGAAGTTGACCAGAGAGAAAACCTGACCCTTGTACAAGGGCTCTGTTCCTCTGCTGAGCTTCCTCAGGCAGCACATGGATCTGCAGCACCTGACTTGTCCATTAGGAGCACTGCTGAGGGCAGGAAAGCAATTCTTGCACTCAGGTTAGACCTTATTTAATCTGTTTTTGATGACATAAAATTTAAACGTTCTCTGCTCCCCCTATACCAGGCTTAGGCACTGAGAAGTTCCCCAGACATGGGAGACTCTTTTTAACTAGCTATTAGAAGGCACCAGATTCTTCCCAAGACCAACACTTGCTCCACCAAGCACCCTGATACAGACATAAAGGCAAGAGGAAATGAAAGAACAGCAAAAGGCTGTGCATATACCAGAAAAATTCACATTCATTCTTGCCTCAGGAACAAGTGCTTAGGACAGCATTGAGGGCAATTTCCAGGTCTCTCAGACTTCCTTGATCCAGTCATTTCCAAGGTGCCTGGCCCACTGAGCACTGTCATGAACACTTCGATCCCAAGTTTAAAAAATGACCTGGGTGATGTTTCTGCTATGCAGCATGGTGGGAACAGATCCCTCTGCTATCTCCAGAATGGGAAGCAGCAGAGCCATGCCAGGGGATGGCTGCTCCTGAGCCAATTATGGCCTGGGCAGAGGTGGGCTAATGAGGCTGCGATCACAGCGCTGACAGCTTGGCACTTCCCAGCTCTGAGTCCATGCGTTTGCATGGAGCAGCCCTTGGAACACACTGGCACACACAGTCCTTCAGAGCTGAAGTCCAGGCAAAGCCTCCCTAAGCTGCCCTTGAGCAAGGCCATTGAGCCTAGAGGTAGTACCTAGGTATGGAATTAGATGTTTTTAGCATCCCTCTCAAACAAAGCTTAGCCAGAAAAGTGGAGATGAGTAATTTGTCAGAATCCCTTTTTATCAACCAGTTCAGGAACTGGTTCTCTTCTCATCCTTTCCAGTCTTTAGGAAAGACAACCCTCAGATACTCTTTTAGATTTCCTATACCTCTCTTAGTATTGAAGAGCTGGAAAACCTGTAGACAATCCTCTGAGCCTTTACAAGTGCCATAGCTCAGCTCTATAAGCAGATTTTTCTGTGACTATTACATATTAAATGGGAATCCTGGAAGTGGGAGTGTTTGAAAATGCTCTTTGTTGCCATTCTTCCTCTCCAGCACCTCAAAGATCAGAGACAGACTTAGCCTTGTTTCAGGAGAGGAGAATTGTCTGTGGTTTGGTTTCTTTTTCTGCTTGCTCTCTTTCTTTGGATATGTGTGGAAAATGATGGTAGCTAAGCTAGACCTAAAGTCTCTGCACAAGAGCAGAGGTGAAGGGCACTTCTGGGACATTTTGAGAGCTTCCAAAAACAGTCTTAAGACTCAGCCAAAATGCAGAGAGACAAAATTTCCATAGGAATTGTGTCACGGAAGCAACTGGAAAGCAGAGCAATCAACACGGAAATCTTAAGTGCAGAACTGGAACATGAACAGACACCACTGATACTCTAAAATAACACCAGTGAGGTTCCTTGAAGTAAAGTTTAACTGCTCTCTCAACCAAAGACTACAGGTACATTAACACTACATTCTTTTGCCACTTCAATGAACCCTAATAATCTGACAAGGACCACGAGTCCTTGTCATGAGTCTTGCAAACATTAAATACAACTCAGCAACACAGCAAAAAATGTAGCAAATGGTTTCTCTTCCTTGTGGAAAAATCCAGACCTAACTGATGTCCATGGCAAAATACCCATCAGCTTCAGCGGAGCCAGGATTTCACACGCATGTGCCCACAGATAGAAAACAAACGACAAAACAAAACAAAGGAAATTAGAGCAACTAATTTTAGCACAGGGAAAATGATCCTTTTTTTAGGCATTCTTACTGAAGGCCAGTTATTCAGGAGTCTACACCTCTGTATAAGCCAAGTGGGAATGGGAGAAAAAATTGGCATCTAATCAAATGTCAGTATTTTACCTCAGATTTTCAGGCGGGCTCAACTAGGAGTCGTGTTTAGCCTTCCCAAAGAGAACAGTCCCTTTTCCCTTCAATCACTCTTTTTGAGGGGATCAGGGTTTTAGCTAAATCTGTTGCAAACAAAATCACTGATGTTGGTGGAGGTTGACTCAAAAGATGCTCCTCCCCAAAGCATCTCCCACTCTGCAAATCCCAGTACAACTTCCCAGGGATGACTGGAGTTGGACACAACTCCAGCTGCTGCTCCCTGTGGTCTGGGACACTTGGAGCTGTGGCTGAGCTCAGCCCAATTTCAAAGCCACAGGGGAAATTTTCTCAACTCTGTAGGATCCAAATTTTCTGTTATAAGTCTGTCCCCATTAGCAATTTATCAGCACATTGCTGTATTTCTTCTCAATAATAACAGCAATTAGTAAGTTTGAATGATGCACAGAGTGCATGCTGCAGGCCTCCACAAAAACCAACAGAAAAATAACTAATCCTTACTTATTAATGACATTTGATATTCATATCATACTTTTTTGTGTGTTTAAGGCCCTGCACACAGTAAGTAAATGTCCTTGAACAGCTGAGAAATCTGAGAGCCTCCCTGAACAAGACCTGTCTCACTCCCTGCTGCCACAGGCACCTTGCCTTGGACAGGGCTGGATGTGGGACAATTATCCATCTTAAAAGCACAATCCAAACCTCACTTAGAGCAGCAGCGTCTCCAGGGATGCCAGATCCCTGAAGGATGGCACTAGGGATCTTCTGGCAGGGCTGGCGATCACCATTCACACATCTGGCTTTGTTCAGGGCTGTGTAGGGGGAGGAGATGGTAATGCACCTTTTGAAGCTGGAGTGGAAAGGCCTGGCTTTGCTGTCCTGGGGCAATCACTGGGATATCCTGGGATAACAATGATCAGCCACCGAGTTTATTCCCAAATGCTGGAAAGACACAAGCCAGCAGCACCTGGTGCTAAAGGCTGCTGTCCCTGCACAGAGCAGCCTTTCTTCCAGGCTGTCAGTCAAGCAGAGGAGCGTGCCAGGACCTTGTCAGATCCTCAGTGAGGAGGAAAATTTATATATAAAGAAGATTTATTTTGTTTTAAAGAAGCATTTAAAGAATCTATTTGGCCAGCACTCAAGAAATCCTTTGTGGCAAATGTAATGGCACTGCAGCTTCATCAGCGGAGAATGAATCAGAACAGACACCACTTCTGTACTTTGAATTATTCTGTTTCACATACTCAAATGACAACCTGCCTTTTGGATAGAGGCCCCCTTCACTCCAACCTGCCCCCTCCAGCCAACCTGAGCATGGTGCTCTGAGTCTAAGGCTACACAAAAGGGTCTCTGTCTGGGATTCCCCATCTTTAGCTGATGAGTCCTTTAAATCCTACTCAGTGGGAAAGGAGGTGCTCTGAACACAAGCAGATCTGCCTCAATATTTATTGGATACATATAGTAGGAGTCCTAGTAAAATATATGTATTGTATAAGTGGCCTTGCCCCAATCCTAGTTGCTCTAAATGGGCTGCAGCTGTGATGTTCTTAATTGGGCAGCAGCTGTGGCCAGTGAAGATAACTGGGATAAAAGGGGGTGGGCTGGCTGGTCAGGGGGAGCCTTAGAGGAGCCCTGACAAAGAAGTAGCAACAGTACTGCTGTGAAGAGCTGCATGTGAGTAAAGCCACCCTGAAGGTATGGGACTCTAGAAATATAATAACAACAATATGAATACAACCAGTGGTGACCCCGATGTGATAGAAGATAGGACAGCCGAGAGCTGTGGCAGCCTGAGAGTTGGGACTCTAGAAATATAACAACAACAAGTGGTGATAAGAGATAGGACAGCTGAGAGCCGTGAAGAAACATGGCCTTTGAGTTGAGGAGCTGTGACAGCCAGGAGCTGTGAGAAATATGGCCTTTGAGCAAGGAGCTGTGTGTGTTGTATGTGGCCTTTGAGTCATGGGGAAATGTATGTGTTGTGTTGGGCAAGCATAGGTGGCCTTTGAGTCACAGTGAAAGATATGTATTGTAGAATATATGTCTATGTAAAACCTGTTTCTGTAAGTGAACGAAAAGGGGGAAATATAGTAGGAGTCCCAGTAAAATATATGTATTGTATAAGTGGCCTTGCCCCAATCCTAGTTGTTCTAGATGGGCTGCAGCTGTGGCCAGCAAAGATAACTGGGATAAAAGGGGGTGGGCTTGGCTGGTCAGGGAGAGCCTTGGAGGAGCCCTGACAAAGAAGCAGGAGCAACACTGCTGTGAAGAGCTGGGTGTGAGAAAACCACCCAGAAGGTATGGGACTCTAGAAATATAATAATAACAATATGAATACAACAGATACGTGGGCCCAAGGCCATTGTGACTTTGAACAGCTCCCAAGGGGAAGGCAGGCTTGGAAGTGAATCTCCATTCCAGACTTTTATTGCTTGGACTCAGAGGGAGTTCTAAGGCTGGGCTACATCAATCACAGCACATCTCCATAAACAACAACACTCAGGCAGTGCAGGGAAATTTAAGGGTACAATCTGCCAGCTCCCTGCCCAAATCTGCACCAAGGGGCACTTTGGGTCCACTAAGCCAACTTCAACTTGAAACTATTTTCTTTTGAACTGAGCCATGTTAAATACTTCAGTCCAGAGTTCTCTCCATTACTGAGAAGGCTCAGCACTAGAACTCATCATCCACTGACCCAGACTTCACATGTGAAGCAGCCAAAGGATGAGAGAATGGAAGAGCTCTAAGGGGTGGATTTACAGGAAGTTTCTGGTCTTGGCTACTGGGGATGGAGGGGGAACACAGCACCAGAATTCTCAGGGTCTCTCAGCTTAAGTTGCAACAATTTACCGATGACAGACATGACCCAGGCATCATGGGACACTAGGAGAGGCCAAATTGATTCCTCTGTCCAGGTGGTATCACTGGTCAAGGAATAAGATTTGGACTTTGGTGAAACAGCTCATCCTAGCTGAGAGAGTGGAGTTTGATAAAAGGGTAAGTCCTGTCCTGCTTTGTTCTGCTCCCCAAGCATCCCTCCCTGGCCACTGCCCAAGCTTTGAGTCTATATGGCCCTTGGGCCAACACATCATGGCCATTCTTACATCCTCACACATCCGACACGATTCTGCCTTCTCTGAGGGATTTCACAGTTTCTAGCCAAGATCAAACACACAACGCCACGGACACATAAATCAATCAGTCCCTCACTTCCTGCTCTGTAATTATTATCACAGCATCCATAAGCAAACACCAGCCTTGCTCAGCTGACTGGCTGTGCACACAAAAGCACTCTTCAGGTTTCTCAAGCCCACCCTTGTGTGAGATCCAGCAGAAAGCTGGCCATAAATATCACTGCCTCTTCCTGTCCCAAGGCTCTAAAGCACACTGCTGAGAGTGACACATGGGAAGAAAGAGAGTGCAATTGTTTCTCAACGCTAGACTGTGTAAATTTTGTCTGATAGACCTTTTGGAAAACACTTTTTCCTTCTCAGAATAGTGGATCAGTGTTTAAAATACACACACATCCCGCTCTTTTCCTCACTGCTGAAATGAAAGGGGGACTTCAGCAAGTGCCAGTGTTAACCTGAAATGGATCTGTCACATCTTGGCAAAGCTTTTCCCTCTTGTAGCTGTGGCTTATAATCTCAAGGGTTGCTTTATTAATAATTTTGCCCTCATCAGGACATATTTAGGAGAGAGCTTGGTCTCTCTGAGTTGCATATGTGATTCTTTAGTGTTGCATCTGCCCTAACACAGAGAAAACCCATCTCTGTTTCCTCTATGGACAGAAATAAACTCTGTGGCTAATTTGGCTGAACAGCTGCACAAACAATGCAGTTTAGAAGGATGCAAATGATACATGAGCAGGTTTTGTTCACAGCCTGCCTGTCCTTTGTGGCTGACAATTAGATCAGTGGTCTTAACCCAGCTCTGGTGGCTGGGGTAAGGATGCACAGGGAACAAAGCTGAGGATAATGGACATCCCAGCGTTATTCCAGGAAGCTGAAACCCTGTTAACAGAATCTAGAGCACCCTGAAGAGGATTTCCTCCAAACCTGATCTTTTTGTTTGAGTAAACTGACTATGTCACAGCTTCCATGAGCACAGGGCATGTCTATTTTTATCCTCTTCACATCAAGTAACAGCACACCCATGTCTCCTTAGAGATCCAATCTTAACTGAAAGAGAATGAATTTAGGGCAACTAAGCTTTCATGTTTTGGATGGGGGAAAATACACAGCTGGATTTCCAGGTTACAGAAACTTTTCAATGCCAACGATTCTACAGCATAAAAATCAGTCCTGGCAACTTCATTCCTGAAGCGGCTTCCTTGACTTCAGGACTCTCTGTACTACATAAAGTCAGTCATGAGCTGAAGATGTTGCAAGAACCATCAGCCATGGTTCCACCTCCACCTCTGCCTGCAGACATGAGTGTCCCATATGGACATGGGGAGGTGGATGCTCCCACCAGTAATACCCCAGTCTCCCAGCAAGCTGATTGATGGGAGTCAAGACCCATTGTGTTCATTCCAAGGTCAGTGGCACATTGGGGGTTTTCAGCTGAAACCAAAATCAAGTTTCACTATTACAGAAATTCATCTAATCTCAAAAAATAAGCTGAAAATGTCTCAAGGATGGGCAGTCCCCAAATGGATGCATACAGAATAAGCAGTTCCATGAGAAAAATGTCAGCTCAGAGTTGCAAAGCACTTTGGAGGGATGAAAGCAGGTATGTGCCAGAAAAGTGATGATAATGTTTTCCCAGCATCCATACCACAGCCCTGACAGAAGGATGTGCCAGACATTCCAGCTGTTGTGACATCCACCTGCTCAGAGCAGCTGAGGCTGCCCCATCCCTGGAAGTGGCCAAAGCCAGGCTGGATGGAGTTGGGAGCAAAGTGGGATAGTGGAAGGTGTCCCTGCCCATGGCTGGAACTGGATGAGATTCAACCCAAACCATTCTGGAATTCAATGATCCAATGATCTCCAAATGCAAGCCTTCACTCATGTCCAACATTCGTCTGTGTGATTTTTTTCTGTTCTGATAGGAGGAAATACTGTTTTCACATCTCCAGACAAATTTAGATCAGACTTCAGGTGGAGATAAGGCCCTAATTAATAATAATGGATGGAATTAGGTTTTTACAGTGCTCAAATTCAGCCTTAATTGTGAATTAATGCCCTTATGTGCAGAAATCTTAGAAGGACAACTGTTGCAAACAGCTTCAATCCTGAACTACAAACATGCCCCTGGAAATGTTCTGATTTAGGAATTGAGGTCAGAAATTTAGGGATCCAAATGGAAAACCCTCCCTCAATCTAAGATTTGAAATTAAACCTTTGGTTATCACCCACCATCATTCATGGATTCTCCTCCTAGTTTCCTACAGCCCCTGTCACCAGGAAACGCGACACTGCTGAGTTCCACAGGGATGTTGGGGATTCATAATCTCATTCCAATGCTAGTTACAAAATAGGCAAAAAACAACACAGCCCTTTCTTTCCTTCATGTGTAAGTGCTAATTCCCACTAGCACAAGAAGCAGCTTCAGGCTAATGGGGATATTGTCACATTCCCACCAACTTTACTCTGTCCTATAAAAGAACCAAATGAACAAAGTTCTGTTTACTTGGATGTAGATTTTGGGGAAAGAGGACATCAGCCACAATATTTCCTGGCACTGTCTTAATGGTCAGTCTCAGTTAACTCCCTGAATCCCACTGGACTTCTGTTTTCCCCACATGCAAAACGAGGGCAGTAACACCAACCACACCAGCGATATGGTCTGGAAAGGACTCAACAGCAGCCATGAGAGGAGGCAGAGGTGTTGCTATCTCCCAGCTTGCTGCAGACATTTTGAATTAATGCATTCCATGAGTGCTGTATCGAGAATTCTCTTTTGTGTCACACGATTATGAAATTCGTTTATGTGCCATTAATATGTATGTTAATTTTGAAGCAATGCATGTGTCCTGTTCTTGTGCAAGCAGTAATGTTTCCAGGGCAGCTCCTCCAATAACAGGCACAGATACAGCGTGTGGCTTTTCCAACAAAAATAGCTTTTTTTAAGCTCAGTTTTAAAAAAGTTCTTTTTACCCAAGAAAGACATTCTGCCTGGGATCAGGCATCCCTGCCAATTTTAACATGATGCTGATCTAAATAATTCTGCAGGGAATATTTTATGCATCTCCCAAATCTCACCACTACCAGACTCTGATTTGGCAGTGCTGGGATGAAACACCTATTAGATTTGGCATTTCCACATGTAGACAGACAAAATCTTTACACTGATAGTGTTTTCATTAAGCTCTGAAATAGGGGCTATATCCCACCTGGAATGTTATTAAGCTGTCCAGAGAATTTAGGCAATTATTGGCATTTACTGCTCTCTGATGAAAGCACCCAACACTGCTAACCCATCATGGGAATTGGTATGCTCCGCTCAGCGATGGTGTGATCGTTCTGAGGGAGCTTTTAAATTCTCAAAAGAGCCTTTAATTCACATTTGGTGAACCTCATATGAAAAACTGTTTCAAATTTAATTTTTTTTAAAATCCTATTTTTCCTCTCTATTGAAGTATTGATGCGTTGCCTACAGCTGTCCCTGTTTCCATCCCAGGAGATCTAAAGGGAAGGAGATCCAAGGGCTTTCATTTTATGTAGAGCGTCTGAAAGATTTGCTTGGGCCCTGCATCCCGTTTCACTGCCTTGAAACAGATTTTCTCCAATTAATTAAAAAGTACTTTTAAAAGTCTTTTTCCTCCTTACTTAAAGTCATTCTACTGAAGTTAAAGACTTGACATTAGATGGATGCAATGCTGAATCCATATGGATATAAATATATAGTTGGTTACTAAAAAGGTGAGATCTGT
The DNA here is from genome assembly GCF_047830755.1 of Zonotrichia albicollis. Taxonomy (NCBI): domain Eukaryota; kingdom Metazoa; phylum Chordata; class Aves; order Passeriformes; family Passerellidae; genus Zonotrichia; species Zonotrichia albicollis. The sequence continues at coordinate 7,736,819 of NC_133845.1, read as the reverse complement.
GTCCACTCTGTGTATTCCAACCACCACACTCTATCACATCCTTTACACATACAAAATGGCAAAGTAGAGGGAAAAGGGCAATTGAAACTGCAGCAAAATCAGAAACTTCTAATCTGATACAAAAATTGGCTAAAATAACAAAATATTTCAAATTATTTTAATCCTTTATTAAAAATAAATTTAAGAAAACAAAGTTTAAGGCACTTGAATAGCTTGCCCCTTCAATACATAAAGTTTCAGGATGACAGCACATTCCTACTTGTTTCCAATTCGGAGGGAACAAAGTAAGAATCATGAAAGAAAAAGAAAAACCCCATATGAAAAAATAGTTTTATGAGTTGTCTTCTCACACATTAAAAGGAGGCAAGGGAAAGGCAAATTTAAATTATTTTCTCCTCTCTGTGGGTCACCTTTCATTAAATTGCTGAGAATGAAACATACTCCCACCAGGATGTTAACATCTCATTTTCAGTGCTGCTGGGGTGAGAAGCCTGAATAAAAATAAATGGCTTCTCCAATGAGACACATCATCCATCGTCAGCATGTAAAACACAGTCATTAATCACAGCACAACCTGCTTATTATGGGCATTCAAGAACTGGCAATACAAATGCTTATAAAACAGGGGCTCCTTTCACAATTCCCTGCCCTTGTCTCTCAATAGTTTAGAGGATTAACCCTTTTGCAGTGAGGGATAGGCAAACTGGTTTTGCTTAATTCCAAACCAACCTGACATCACGGGTTCAAAAGTTCGACTTGAACTCGAACATTCTCAGGTGCAGTTTGTGCTGAGGGAACAAAGAGCTCAGGGGAGATAAGGGAAGGAAGATAGCAAAAGAGCAAATTGAAGAACCCTACAGGGCATGGACTGAGTGTAAAAATCCAGTAAGAGACAAAGGATGGATAGAAAACGGTGATGAAAGAGTTGAAACTCTTGCAAAGTAATAAACACTGTTTTGTCTTAACACCTATCTTAAAGTGATTTGTGGAGAAGCCTCTTCCTTCCTACAGAATTCCCTCTGCTGGGAAAAAACAACAGGATTTTACTTGAACTTAATTAATACTCATGAAGAACACAGTTAAACATACACAGTCCCGACTGACCATATGACTTTGGGCTTCTCTTGCATTTCTTAGCAAAAGGAATTTAAAATGCTAATGTGTAAAGGACCACAATTTTTCTTTAAAAAATGGGAAGGATGAGGAATTCAACTGGCTCCATGTCACATAAGAATTCAAGGACAAAACCAAATAGGGATGGCCCAAGCACAAAGCGCTGCCTGCAAAGCTCAGCTCTTCCCTGGGCTCTGCAAAACCCAGCTCCACTCAGTTATCTCTGCTCCCAACACAGCACATCCCAGGCTGCCAAATAAATGAATGCCCAGAAAATGGTCATTTATTTGCAGTCTGATGCAATTCCTTTTCTTTTTCTACACACCCAAAACTTCTATTGACTTCAAGGAGAAAATAAGTGGGGACACAAGGAAAATCCAGAGGTCTTGAGAAAAGCAGTATTTGGACATCCATGCAGCAGGCAAAAGTACCTAAGCCCCACTATTTACTGATAGCTGTAACAAGTGAAAACAGCCCAATGAAGAAAATTTTTGTGGAGAGAAACTAGATAGGTGTGTATTTGAATTTTCTCCTGAGGTGTAAACTGGCCCCAGGTTAACCAGAGTTGATAATTTGTCAAACACTTCAGTTTGTCATCAACTGGACAAATATTTCCAGTGTTGGTATCAATTACTGGAGGCAAGCGACCCATGACTGGCTTTGGGGAAAACAAACACTTTGAGAAGACAAATTAATCGTCTACCATATTTTAAATTACATTAAAGCTACATACCAGGTACTGGAAATGAACACTTAACTTTCTTCTGGGTGAATTTTTCAGTTAATTAACATTGCAGCAATGGGTGGTGGCAGCAATTCCATTATCATTTACTCCACATGTAAGAAATACTCGGTGAATGCTTCATAGGCATGACAGGTTCAGAGAAGAGTGGGATACATCCCAGCAAATCATCAGCAAGGAGTTAAAATCCAAAAATAACTTGAGTTAAAAGAGACTCACAAGGATCATCAAGTTCAACTCCCAGCCCTGCACAGGGCAAAATCACACCTGAAGTACTCAGAAATTCTGCATTGTCTCTACTTCCTAGAAGTAGAAGAACTGTCAGGAGTTTTCCCAAGGTATTTCTTCTAAAGGAAAGGTTTTCTTCAACTGAAATCACCATCAAGACACTGTGATGAATGAAAGGCTTCTCAGTATCCTTCACTGCCAAAAGAATTTTCTATCCTGTAATCTACTACAGGAAAGCATCACTTTTGTTTTGTGGGTGGAAGCTGAGATAAAAACCATGAGCAGGTGAGAGCCTTATTGATGGGTTTGCTTTTCCAAAGGAACCCCCAAAGGTGAGTTTGGTGCTGGGCCAAGGCTGTGCTGAGCAGTGCCTGAGAGGTGGGAACAGCAATGCTCAGGTTTTAAAAAGCTGCCAACTATTTTAATTCATTTTTACAAGTTGTATCATGATTGATTGTGCTAACACTGAAAAGGGAAAAATAAGGCCTGGGTCACAGAAATCAGCTTTTTCAAACATATTAAAGCCAGAGTCACCAGCTGCCATCAAAGTGTCTCGTTGCTCTCCTGGCAGTGGTTTTGCTCTGTGACAGGGAAGAGAAGGAACAGTATTTTTCCTATTTTTCCATGATTGAGTATGTGCCACAGAAGTCCTGTACTAAGGTTTATCACAGTTCTGTCCTTTTTTCCTGATTAAAACTGCTGGATGAGTATAATTTTTCCCCTTCTTTGAAGACCAAATTTCTATTTCATAGTTGCCAACTCAGTAGAATGTGACAGTGGGAGCAGTTAATTGATCCTGCTATTAATAGAAAGCATGGAAAACAGAAAGGACAAAACAATTACAAAAACTGTGCGAGCACAAAAGAAAAGGAAATTATTTGCCAAACTGAGTTTTCCAGACCAAAGCCCAGTCCATGGAGCCGAGTACACAGCAGTAAGACACTGCAGCACTCCCATGCCAGCTGGGCATGCAGTCAAATCCATCTTTTCCATTTTCACACATGTCCAGCACCCCCATCCTCCACAAAGAACCTCTCACAGAGCCAAAGCAATGTCATGCCATAAAAACCAGGATCAGGCCCTATCTTTAATTTTAGCACAACCGCTACAAAGACAGAGACCAAGCCAGATCAGTCCCACACCTGCAGACTTGGCATGGGCTGGGAGATCATCTGTGCAGAGCTGAATTTAGCTCACCCAGAGATGGGAACGATCCCAGTGCACAGACATTCCCTGCTGTCTGCACAGCTTGCCATAACCCAAGGTTTTGATGGGATGGCACCTGGGATGTGGAGCGCTGACCTCCCAAGAGAGGCAGACAAATGCAAGCCAGGAAACCTTACACCTGCAACTCAGAGCTGCTCCCTGGCTCTGCTGGAAAATGGACAAGGAAGAAAATTTCGGATAATAAATGAAAAGAATCAATCCTGAATGTATTAAAAATACATAAGTTGACTTAAAGGAAGCATGTGAATTACAATTTAAAAGATAATAATGATTTAAAAGATAATCTGCCCAATTTTGTGAAAACACTGCCATACTTGAACTCATTTCTAAATCCTCCATTTTATCATGTAGATTATTTCTTTTTAAATAATATTTTGGATGCTGTAATTTGTTCAACTGAGAAACAGATTAATACCCATAACCATTTCAGCTTTGGAATTTGGGATCAGCTTATGTAAAAGTTTCATTAATTTATGAGCTTACACAAGTAAACTCTCAAAATCTTGACAATTAGATGAAACAGCAGTGGGATTTCTACAATCTCCTTTCAGTCTTCTTTGCTGCCTCTTCTGATGCAATCACTTCAGCAGCTAGTCTGTGATGGACAAATTCATTTACAGCACCAATGGCTGGGACATCTCTTCACAAGAGACAGGTGCTCTGGGGATTAGGCACCAGCCAAAGAGATCTCTGTCTCAGCCACAAGAAAAAGGCTTTTAATAGGGCTGTACAAATAAAATAAAATCAGGCGGGATTTCATAAATGCTTTTGTTTTAATGTAATTTAAGTGCTGAACTACCTTACAGTAATGTGCTTTCAAATGTTTACAGTTAAGGCATAATTGAATTTGACTCATTCTGGCCGTGATCCAGCTACGATTTAATTGACTTCAGTGGGAGTTGGACTGGGCTCTAAGTAATTTTAACTAAAGTAATCCATCAATTGTTCCTCACCCACTTCATCAAACTCCTTCCTATCATTTATGATTGCTCTGTAATTTATTGCAACAAGGTGAAACCAACACTTTTAACTTCTGGCACGGCTTCCTGACCCTCAGTGGAGAATTTCACCATATGCAGCCACCTAAACCAGGTCTGTTTGAGGAAAGCCAAGAGCTCAACACAGCTGAGTCCCAAACCTCCTGGTACTATCCACAGAAACCTCCAAATATCAGCTCCTCCATGGCTTAGTCACCACAGGAACAAAATAAACTGTTAGCAAAGCTGTCAAGAGGAGGCTTGGAACAAAACAGGCAGAAGGGTGAAGTGAATTGCGTTCACAAACACTCACAAATTTTTTTTTGGCCAAAAAATCCCATTTGCTTCAGTCTTCTCATCATTTTTTTCTATCAATGATTACATTACTGTTTTCTATTTCTTTTCATATTTTTCCTCTTTGAGCCACAGGATGAAACACCATCCAGAGCACTAGGCCTTCCATAAGGCATATCATGTTATGTGCAACATACATAAAAAAGTACCAGTTCTGATAATTTCATTTCAAAGATGACAGGTTAATCTGCCATAGAATACCCCGTTTAAGTAACCATAAACATATAATGCACATCTCTCTATCTTCTAAAAGAAAAGGACATGTTTTTATTAAGGCTTCACTCCTTCTGTTCTTACACAACACAGCTCTGGTTTTTAATGGATCAACATAGGCAGCTCTACGTTGGATGTGGCAATAGGCACCTGCACACTCAAAGGTACAGGAACTTGTTGCTTCAACATTAATTCTCAAGAGGTCTATTAAAATTAAATTCAGACAAAATTCAATCGCTGTAAGGTGAAATAAATCCCAGTCTGGGAAAAAAAAAACCAAACAAACAACTCACTGGCAGGAAACACAGCCATTAACTGCTCTGTGACTTGCAAAATAATCATTAAAAGAAATATCCAAAGGCAAATGGTGGCCAAGTGTTTAAAGATGACTGACTGATTACATGGAAAACTCTCTTATTCTGACGAAGATCCAAAAAATTAATAGTAAGGTGATCCAAAATACAGGCCAAATATAAATACTTCCAACTCAACCCCTTCTCTGCAAGTCGTCCCGTTGAAGTCAGACAATGAACTACATGAATAGAAACCACTGGCATGTAAAAAAATTTACAAGATAAGACGTGAACATACACATCCAAACACATTAGGGTCACTGAAAGGTTGTTGCTAGGAGAAGAAGACCATATATTTGCAAATTTTCTGTTATTGCATCTCCAAAGGGAATTGTAATGCTCTTGCATGGGAAGTTCTGGAAAACTGCTTTTTTTCTTTCATTAAAAAAAAATTTTAAAAAAAAGGTGTGATTTTTTGAAAAAGAGAAAATGAAAAAAAAAACCAGATTTGTCTCTTTAAGTTCTTTCAGGTTCTGTGTCTTAGACAGAGCTTAAGTATTCTGGATGTGCTACCTGCAGTCCAAAGATTTTGAATATGAGTACAGAGGTCCATATTCTGAAAGATTTTTTTTTTTTTTAAGGACTGTTCTTCATCTTTCTCTTTAGTTACATAAATGGATCTCACCTGTTCCCAAACACCTGAAATACCTGCAGCTGGTATCTGGGTGTTGCTCTGAGCTGTGTTCTGGCCAAGAATTTCCTCTCATGCATGTAAAGGTGCATGAGAAGAAAAGGAAAAATACTGGAAAATTGAAAATATTACTGAGCATTGTCTTAGCCAGGTCCTAATACCAAACCTCTGTATTTTTAAAGATGCCATTAAAATGTAGCTTTGGGAATGCTGGGCTAGAAATCTCTCAGCCAAATTCTCCCACAATCCTGGGAACCCAAGAAATAATGGATAACACCAGACTTCTACTGCTCAGCTCCCATTAGCTTGTCCTTGTGATCCTATTCTATCACAGACTTTACACAAATACAAGTGAGATCAAAAAAATAGGTCCCAAATTTTCCAAGGAAATGTTGCTTCCTAGCAAGTGAAGCTCTTGAAAATGTTCTGGGTTCTGCAATCTAGCTGGAGCAATTCTTACATAGGAATGACTGAAAAGGTTTGGTTTTAACCTTCTCTCCTTGAAAAATAAATAAAATTTTGCAATACTGAAAGTAACTTTATTGTTTTGCCAAATGTCTCGTAAAAAGAAAAGTGCTATAAAGTTTTGCTTCAGCCTTTAGAAGATAAATTTTCAGTATTTTATTCCTGATCGAGTATTTTCTCTGATCTGATCTTACACATACACCTACTTTTTAAACTTCTCCATTGTCAAGCTAAATTTATAACATTTTCTTTGTTCTGAACTGAAAAGGACACATAAAGATCATTTCTTCAATCTACCAATAATCCAAAAGATCAATTTTTCTGACTTCTCCTATTTTCACTTGGATATGATGAGATTTTATACATAGCCTGCAAATGCAAACCCAGGTTTCCAGTGGCTCCAAGCAGGGCTGCAGTCACTTCTAACACTGGACAGCTTACCAAAGGCTGAGCAGAAGAAACAGATCATCAGAATCAAGTAATTAAATCCTCTGAGCAATCAGAGCAGAACCTTTCTCCAGCCCAGCAGTTTTGTTAGAAAAAACTTACGCCACTGTATTGAGCAAGTGCCTCCAGAGCTCAGTTCCTGACTCAACCATCAGTTCTGGCTCTGCCATCCATTGCATTCCATGCAAATGTGCCTTCCCCACAGGCCTGCACCGAGGGCATGGAAGTGACTTTGAACTGGAAAGGCACAAATTTTATTCCATCACCCAAACCTGCTCACAACATCCCTATCAGCAGAAAATCCATCCTGGAGGTGGATCAACGCCCCAATCCACACATTGCCAGAGCTGTGATCTGGGGAGCTGTCTGTCACTGCACCCAGATGGCAGAGAAATGTACTGCTCAACACAACAGAAGAAAAAATACAAAGTCTCCTTAGTTACAGCCCTGCTCTGCTCCCCAAGCCTGGTGGAGTGACAGGAGCTCCACACAACACATCAGCTCCAAACAGTCTCAGTTCCTCTTCCTCACCTTCCCCAGTGAGGATTTTTGCCCCTGTTCATGCCCAGCTTGTCCTGAAGGCAGCAATGCTGAGCATCATTGGTTCTACAGGATGAGATGGTCTTTTCCTGCATTCTACAGAAGCAAGTTAAATAAAAGTCCTCAAAATAATTATGGCAATCAGTGTGCACGGTGCAGTCTCCATGAGCAGAGGCCAAATTGAGGACACTTAATGAAAGTGCTACATTTAAACTTAACTCACTGTGCAGATGGATTTAAACTGTGCTTCAGTGCCAGCTGTGAGGCTTTAGAAAATGAGGCGTAGGTGTCAATTTTCCCAGTGGAATCCCAGATTCATTAATGCCTCCTATTATAGCATTCCTCCACAATGCTTATTCATGCCCAACCACAACCACAATGCTGATTACTTGCCACAATAGGTTTTATTGCAATCACTGGGGTGTGATCTTCTGGTTTGTTCACTGTAGTTTTGCATTCATGAAATCCTTTAATTCGCTATTAACAGTACTGAGATAAGAAAGCAAAAGTCAGTCTTTTTTTACAGATATTTTAATATCTAGCACTGAAATTTCTTTAGAGACAGATTTCTCTACTCAGTCCTGAGATCTGCTTTCAAATCCAGATTTGAATCTGGGTTTCCTTCTGAAATGCCACATCTAGTACTGCATATAATCCAACAGAAAAAAATAACAGGCATTTCTCCCAGTATCCATTTATCATCACCCAGCTCATTATTATTATCCCCCATACGCCACTTTTGGGTATTTCTAAACTAGATTTTCTGCTAAAGACATCAAAACACTTAAAACCCAAGATGGTCACCCTGAAAAACACTAGGCTCCTTGAAATTAACTGCTGTGCCCAGTCTACAGCACATACAGAAGAATGCACTTTCAGTTCATGGGTTTATTTCATTTACCTCAGTTGATAAAGTGCTCCTCATCTACAGACAGGCTTTCCCTTGTAGGGTTAAAATAGACAGGGAATTTTGGAGAATTTGAGAAAACTCAGACTTTCCCAATGTTGCAGCTGAATAAATCCTGCTACAGGAGCAGGGACACAGTCCTGACAGGAAATCCTGACTTTTCTGGGTTTTCAGAGGAATGCTCAGAGACAGCAGCATAACTGGGATTGCATCTTCTGCCATTTCTAGGCAGAAATGTTATCTCTGAACTATCTTATATCTATTAAAAATACTCAATAGCTTCACAAAGACTGGATCAAAGACATCTATAGAGAAAGCACTTTGTATTTCTCAGGATTAATAGAATTCCTTTCTAATTTTGCCTTTACTTTTTGCTACTCAACTACAGAATTTTATTGATTTTTGTAAGCTAAACCAAATAAATACAGGCAGTTTTCAAAGTATCTTTTTTTTATTATTCATGTGTTTTTACAAATAATCAGCAAAAATCCCAAACAGTCTTGGCAGCAATGCAGATTTCCACACAGAGGCATTTTCAGCTTTGTAATTTAGGCTGGCACCTCTTGTATAAACACACAGATTCATTTTGGCCTGCTTCCCTCAACATTTTGGGACACAGGTTTTTCATGGGCTCAAGAGCCATTTAAGCCATGTAGATCTCCTGAGCACTCACTTCACACAGCCCAGAAGGAAAACTCTTTCTGAGACCGTGCGCTATTGCCTGGGATGCCGCGGCTCTCCCGGCAGTGTGCTACAATCCAAGCCCAGCTGCAGATGCCAGGCTCGAGGAATGTGGGATGAGGCCAAGGGAGCCTGGCAGAAGGTGCCCACCACTCCACATCAGCTTTATTCCACAGGATTTGCCCAGCTGTCATGTTCCAGGCTGGGAGCACGATGAATGGACGGCATTTCATTTCTCCCCACGCTGGAACACACGCACAACATGGATTCCCTTTTCCTTTCCCAAGTGTTTTGCTTTCCCCCAGGAATTCCATAACAAAATCTGTTCAATGTAAAGGAAAAGATTCAGCAGGTATTTAAGCAACAGAAATGGCTTCCACCCCAATTTTAAGTTACTTCCCACAGCAAAATCAAGCCTTGCCTGTATCACGGCCTTTTAAAAGATAATCAGAAGGAATCTTTTGCTGTGCGTTTGCACATAAAAACTGAGCTATTTCAATTCACAATAAATCTACTTTCTCACCATGGTTTCCTAAAAAGTCTGAGGAGACGGGGTGAGGACCAGAAGAACGAAACCTCATAGTTTGTCTCCAAAACAATGATTCCCCAAAGGCCCCAGCGGCTGCAGGTACCGCTGAATTTAATCAAGAAAACATCATTTATATGAGGAAAACGACAGTTCAAAAGACCCCTTTGGAATAACCAGCTTCCAAGTTCATCCTAAGATAAAAAAACAGAGGACAGACATGGAACTGGAAGAGAAGAATTCAAGATTTGAACAATTCTATATTAGACACTTGCATACATTAAAATCCCAACCACACAAATCCTGGATGTTTTAAAGTTAAAAAAAAAAAAAACAACAAACCCAAACAAACCAAAAAATCTGATCACCAAATTAAAAATCCCAACAATTATTTCAAAAGAGAGAGTAATAATAATTATTAATGTTCTTTACAGGAAACTTTTTGCACAGAGCAGCAAGAAGAGAATAAAATTTTCAAAAAAGCAAAAAAACAAGTGGAGAAACTTAAGATTGCATGCGCTTCTGAAGTTACGGCGCTTTTAAATATACATATAACAATAGAATCCTCTTCAGCAAAACTCCCCTAAAACATGGGCGAATATTTTATATCTTATATCTTTATATCAATTCTCTCATAAAATAAACAGAGCCACACTGATCCAAGGTATATTTTTACCTTTCAAGGTGTTGTTCTGGTATAGCAATTAAAGAGAAATCAGCACAGCCCTACCTGAGACATGGACTAGTAAAAAACCTTGGCATAGACATAAATTACTCTGCTGCTCATTAGGATTTAAATTATAAACCACTAAGATACATTCAAATTTGAGGTTTTTTTAATGAGCTGGAATGGGGCCTGGTACAAATGAATACACATCACAGACAATTAACAATTTGTATTACCAACTTTGCTGAAATAACTGAACTCTGCAATTGAAAACAACGTGATTCTTTCTAATCCAGCCACCTCAATTCATTTGGAGAGTTTGAAAAGGCCATCCAAGACTGATATTACTGATTACCCACACACAATGTCACAAATTCCACTAAGACCAGGGATTGCACACTACTCGCCTCCACGCCCCAGCCTAGTTTTCATTTTCAAACTATTTTAGTTTCTTTGATGAATAAGTAGCTTTTCTAATTTGACCTTGTAACACTGCACACTGACAGTGTCCTTTGATTCTTTACCATACCCAAAACTACCAATAAGGCAATTGGATTCTAAATCTATCACTAAACCAACATAATACAAATAGAAGAAACAAATTAGAATTGGAGTAGGCATGCCTACAAATATTTTTAATTGAAAAATTAAATTCTAAATGCAATTTGAAAATTGATTCCTATAGGACTCTGCTCAGTGAAAAAGCAATCGTCAGCGATCACCGTAACAAACCAAGCATATGAACAGTATATCATTATTTATACAAATTAATCAATGGTGACATAATACGAAAAGCCAATAAAAATATAAGTATCATGAAACAAGCGAAATATTATTTTCACTCAGCCATCACAGCCCAAAAAGTCTTAAAGCAAAGTGGCATTAATCACCATCTGAAAATATTTCTAGTCTTTAAAATTTTAATCATAATGGCTCTGAACCCAGACTAGCATTTTGGTACCGATTTGGTACAGATTTGGTACTGGTTTAGCCTTGTTTTTTGGCTCAATAAACAAAAATACACGTTCATATATCAAATTTTAAACTAATGATGGAACATTTTCACAGGGAATTGCAGTTTTCTTTAAAAAAAAAAAAATTGAAGCTCTCTTCAATGTGAATCTCGCCAGCGACATTGCATTAGACCAGCGACATTGCATTGGCTTTGCGTTACACCTCACAAATGCTCCTCACAACTAAAATGTCAATCTTCAGCCTCAAGATTCACCAGAAGAGTCCCAAATGCTTCTTCCACCACCTTCTGCCTCTACTTGACAAATCTGTTTTGTTCCAATTCAGATGCACTCAGTTAAATATTCAGCAATTCATTAGAGCCAAAAGAAAAACTCTTTTCCATTGGGCTAGCAAAGTTTTCTGATCTCTCTTCGCTTAACTGGGGATGTTGTTGAACACACACACTGCACAAGTACAACATCTTATGTCTTTCAGCTCCAAATAAATTATAAAGGCATATCAGCCTTCTCCGACTTCACCCAAGATGAAAGAAATATTAACTCTTTAGCCCATGAAAACATCTCAAACCCTGACTCCTGCCTTGGGAAAAAGCCACTGAGGAGATGTTCAGCTGGAGTAACTCATTACTCATCACTCCATCAGTTTCAAACACTCCCAAGTCCAAGCTATGATAGTACAGTAACAAATCTCTGTGGTTTAGGTTAAGACGCATTTTCTTAGATCATAAAGAGACTAAAGCGCTCCCTCCCTTCCTGATTAACTGCGGAGGCAAAGGAAACTCAGGCAGTAAGTTAAATGCCATATAGTATTTCTATAGTGCTATATTTCTGCAGCCTTTAGCTCCCAAGTAGTTTGGGAGGAGTTTTTTAATCTATTTTCACTCTATGTGTGTGTCTATGTGGGTTTGGTTTTTTACTTTATTTTAGTTTAGTTACAGATTTATACTGGGCACTTTTCAAATTCTTTCACATTTAGATATCTTTTTTGCATTTAGATATCATTTCTTAGCCAATTGTTTCCTTTCATAAAAAAAATTCCCATTGCCACATACACATAAGACTTGAATTATGCCTATACACCTTAGAATCTGACAGTTTGGAATTGTGGACTTGATAGTAGTTTCCCCTGTGATTTTAATTCCACAAGCAAATCTCTCTCTGTGTTTCACAAATGCTGCAATTCCATACAGCTTAGTCCAACAGAAGCAGATATTCACAACCCAGACTGACATAGGGACAGGCCAGAGCTTGGGCTAGAAACACAACCTTGAGGGCTAATTCATTAAAGATTCCAGGCACAAAGGGAAATAAGTCTTTAATTGAAGAGTAACCACAAGAGACTCACTAGCATCACTCTCAATCCACTGCTGAATCATACGAGGATTATTAATGATTATTTACTGAATATACATCACCCTTGCAAAGACAATGCTTGCTATACTTGACCCAGAAGTATGTATTAAAAATTTCCCTTTTTTTTTTTCCATGGGGGGTGGTGGGAGTCACACCAGCTGCTAGGAAGCACCTCACCCATCCAAAGTCCCAAGAATCTATTAGGTGACATTCAGACCATAATTTTTATGCCGAGGTAATTGTACATGCTTCTGGACCCTGATAATATTGAGGTTAATATTCCTTTCGGGTGCTAAAGGAACTTTCTTTTCTAATTCTTCCTCTTTCTGTACAGAAAGAGAGAAAAGCCAAGAGGCTTGGTGTCCTTACCCCGGTGGATTGAGGTCTGCAGGCAGAATCAGGCGCTCCGTGCGTCACTGCCACACACCAAACCCCTTCAGGACGTTTTGGCCAAGCACGGAATTTCACTACGCAGTAGTGAGGGATCAGCTCTCAAAAATTCCCTTGTCAGCAATATCTTGATTAACAACTAGTTCTTATATAAAATATGTCAGCAATTAGTTAGGGAAGGCAAGGGATGTCACGCACAAATCGGCTGGAAGAAATAAATGTTGATGGAGGATCAAATTGTCCATGCAACTTCTTCCCAAAAGCTGGTCATCATGGGTCTTAATTCTGATCCAGCCTCCTAATCCCTTCTGGATCTTTAATAACTAGCATTTACAAAATAAATATTGAGGTTGAAGGAAGACTTATGCTTGGAGCAAGGATTTACTCTACTTGTCAAACTCTTATGGTACGCTAACAGCAAGTTTTCTATCAGCACAGCTCTGCTAAGAGCTGAAAAGATCCTTCTTATTTATATTCAGCAATTAAAAAATCTCAAACTAAACCAGCAAACCTAAGCCAAAGGACAGACATTGAGGTTTTAAACACAACCTAATACAAGGGCAAAATGAATATTTCCAGCAAAGAGAAAGAGGAAAAATGTAATTCTAGGACCTTGAAATAGGTATTATTTTTATTGGTAATTAGTCCTTTACAAATATTTTTCAATATATAAGATTTTTGAAGAATGAATTTTTAAGTTGCAGTTTCATCACCTCATTTCTCTTGACACATTATGTGTCACCATTGGAAGTATGGCCTTATTGGAAGAACAGAAATCTGGAAAACTGCCTGCTTCACCAGAAAAAGGGATGTTTAAAAATATTTTTTAAAATCTGGAATGTATTCTAAAAATACTGTTTTTACTTTTAATGTGTATTTTTAAACGACCACATTAGTCGTTTGTGAAAGACCACATTAGTC